>NC_080089.1:58926080-59546497 GCF_950005125.1 Chionomys nivalis
TTCTTTTTTCTTTTTTTTTTTTTTTTTTTTTTTTGAGACAGGGTTTCTCTGTAGCTTTGGTGCCTGTCCTGGAACTACCTCTTGTAGACCAGGCTGGCCTCGAACTCACAGAGATCCGCCTGCCTCTGCCTCCCGAGTGCTGGGATTAAGCATCAATATTATATATTAAAGATAATGAAAGTAATGTCATGGACTTCTCAAATGTACAGTGTATTCTACCTGGTTGTTATTTTTTAACTTTAAAACTTTATATTAGTAGAAACCATCTTCACTTTGTTTTAATAGATCAAGAACTTAGAAGTTACATCACTTTCTGTTTGAATGCTAGAAAATTTTACTGTACAAATATATTTTTAAAAATTACAAATTCAGCTCTTGTGAATATTTTCTTTAAACATGATAATCATTTATATGCAATGATAATTTTTACTGACTCAGAATTTTATAGTCCTGAGTCTTTTTGGCTATGGCATACATAATGTCAATATTTACAGGATAAGGAACTCAATGGTTAATGCAAATATCAGAGCCCCTGGGCAATAACATGTATAAATTGAATAAAATAATATATGATCTCCTGTAATCTAAATATTTATTTTATTTTTATTAGTGTATGTTACCATGCAAAATAACTGTTCTTTGGATAGTAAGTAGTCTTGCTTTCTGAATACTGCATTTTAGAGATTATAAGAAGTATAATTTCTTCCTAGTAACTTCTACCTAACTAATGTGCCTTAACTTTCAGATAACAAAGAAACCCCTAAGACAGAGCTGGGATGATTATTGCTATGATTCTGAGCCGGTCAGTACAAGTACCTAAATATTTTTTGTTCCTGTTAAAGGGACTTCACATTGCTCATTCCCATCCATCTTGATCAGTCAGCATGAAGATGAGCTGATGTGCCAAGAGGGCTAGGAAAGAGGATCACTAGTTTTTAGTTACTTTGAATGATTGATTTGTATGTAAAAGTTTGTTGTTTATAGACCAATTTACTGTTTTTGTATATTAAGGCTAATGTTTAATCTTTATTTAACATTCACTTTAACAAACAGTAAATTGATTACATCCGTGATTGCCTAGCACTGGAGTAGCTCTTTAACTCTAGTATTTTTTTTTTTTCCTTTGAGGTTTTTATTGTTCTGTTTGGGTGCAGTGTGGCTGCTATCCACACTCTGCCATTTAGCTTCATCCCTAGCTTGATTCTTTTGTTTTGTTTTGCTTTGTTCTGTTTTATGAGACAGGTATCTCTGGTGCATGTCCTGGAATTAGTTCTGTATACCATGCTGTCCTCAAACTCACAGAGATCCACCTGCCTCTGCCTCCCAAGTGCTGGAATCAAATGCGTACACTACCACCACCCAACTGATACTTATTTTTTAAAATTACTTTTTAGGGAGCTATAGAGATAGCTTAGTGGTTCAGATTGCTTGCTGCTTTTCTAGAGTTTGAGAATTTGTTTCCCAGCACCCAATGTTAAGTGGCTTACAAATTGTAGCTCCAGCTCCAGGTAATGTAGTGCCAGTTCTGAGTGCACACATCCACATGTATATGCACATATGAGTAAAATAAAAATTACTCTTTAGGAGCTGCAGAGATAACTCATTGGAGGAAATGCTGCTTGCAGAAGACTGAACACTTGAGTTTAGATTCTTAGTACCCATATAAAAACTGGGTGTGGTGCAGGTGAGGTGTTTAAAAACAGATTTCAGGTGCTCTCTGGCTAAATAGTCTAGCTTAAACAGTTAAGTTCTAAGTTCAGTGAGAGCCCCTGTTGCAAATATATAAGGTAGAAGATGATAGGGGATGACAGCTGATATAAAACTATGATCTCCATGTGTAAATATGTGTTTTCTGTATTGGGTCTTAATATTTTTCATATAATGAATCTCTTGTAGTACAAACCCAGAGACAGATATTGGGGTTCAAGCTGAATATCAGAGAAGTAAAGTGGCCAGGCAGAAGCTCTAACTTCTACCTTAGATTGAAATGGGCTATCCTGCCCCTGTGAATCCTCAGACTGAGACTGAAAATGAGACCTCTCTTCCCATCTAAAATTCCTGTCTAGTATTGATATTAAAGGCATACACGACCATTGCCTTGCCTCTATGGTTGACTAATATGGCTGTTTTGCCCTCAGGCAAAGCTTTATTTATTAAAACATAAATAATGTAGGTCTTCAGGCAAGCTTTATATATTAAAACCATTGTATTTCTCCTTTTTGTCTAAAATAAAGAAGGCTGTAGATAATATAAGAAAAACAATATGCAATGTGTAAAATAACTATACAATATATATAGGCAATAAATACATCATCAATGTCTAGTCCGTTTGCATTTGACAAATTCAGAGAAAATAATCCCTATCTATTTTATCTTAATGAGTCCAAAAGGGTGTACCTAATTCACTTTCTACATTTGTATTATCAAATTACCTTTTAATGTCTGTCAGCCTTTTATACTTTACACCACTTTAGGGAGTTTTTCTTTTCTGAGTGTTGTAAACAAGAAAAACTATAGCTATAACTATTTAACCTTTAGCTCCCTCAGAAACCCAAGAAGGAAATAATATTAGTAAACAGGAAGAGTGAGTAAACAACTTCCAAAAATGCGAGAAATGACAGAAACAGCTGCCTGGCTGGACAGCCAACCATAGTTCCTCTGCAGTGATGGGGCTCCATCTTCAGCCTCAAGGCCTAGAATACTTGGCAGACATTTCTGTGAAGCAGGATTTTTGAAAGTCTGTCCCACCTTGTCTTGACAAGGCATGGCAGTTATTCTCCAATTAGGAAAGCATATTGTTAGCATTTGAGGTAATGGCATTTTCTTGCCCATTGGCTTACATTTGCCACAAAGAAAGCAAAATCTTTATGAAATTCCTTTGATGGCCATCTTATTCTCTGAAGTAGACTGGTGCCGCCAGGAGCAGACACATCTCCTTGTCATAAAATTAAAACATATGTTATTAAAACATCTTAAATGCCATATTTTGCAAACTGGTAGTTGCTCTTTAAAGGTAGATTCAGTAACCTACCCTTTTTTTGTGTGATTTTTCAAGACATGGTTTCTCTGTAGCTAGCTCTTGTAGACCAGGCTGGCCTCTAACTCACAGAGATCCACCTGTCTCTGCTTCCCGAATGCTGGGATTAAAGCGTGTGCCACCACTGCCCAGCTTTGAATAATCTACCTTTTTATCTTATATATCTATCTATATCGTCCTCTTTTTATTTTATGAGTAGATTCAATAACTTATCCTATCGTTTCTGTATCTTTTTTCTTTTCTAACCAAGAAGCTTGAATCTGATCTCCTTTGTTTAGCTTTTTTTCCTGACCATTACCAATGGCAGTTTGTAACCAATCACTCTAAACAATGACCAATACCCATAACCCAATGAAAGACTAAAAACCACCCACACCACCTCTTGGGAATATGGGCATTGTATTCTTAAATTTACTTCCTGTTGTCTGTGGCCATTGGCATCTTTAGAGGATCCTGAAAAGAAAAAAAATTGGGTTAGTTGTCAAGTCCTGGGAGATATAGTTGTATCATTTGTTGTCCAGTCTCTGGTGAAGCAGAGGGCTTGACTCAAGTCCTGGTGAGAGTAGTCTGTGAGGCTGGACCATCTCAGCTAGCCACCTGGAAATTGTTCTGAGCAGTTGGTAGTTCAAAGCCGACCTTTAGTTGGTGTTTTTCACCATAGTGGTATTATCATCATAGTCCTGAAAGATTTACCGTTTTGGGCTCCCATTCTCCTTTTGGAGACATTTAAGGTCTCTGTTAGATGGGCTCATGGTTCACTGCAGAAAACTGATAGAGACTCAAACCTAAAATCATGTATGTTAATGTGGATGAAACCTTTTTCTATAATTAGTATTCTGTATGACCATTAATATCATATATTAACCTTAAAATTTTTGAGATGAGACCGGGCGGTGCATGCCTTTAATCCCAGCACTCTGGAGGCAGAGGCAGGCGGATCTCTGTGAGTTTGAGGCCAGCCTAGTCTACAAGAGCTAGTTCCAGGACAGACTCTAAAGCTACAGAGAAACCCTGTCTTGAAAAACAAAAAACAAGACAAAACAAAACAAAAAACCAAAAAAAAAACCAAAAAACAAAAAACCCTGAGATGATATCTATATCTTAAGAAAAGCTGTTAAAGAGTCAATATAGAACCAAAGGATTGTGAGATTAGTGGCAATAAAATAGTCATTTGTTTTTCTTCTGTCCCATATCAGGTGGCTTTTCTGACATGAGACAGAGATTTTGAATTTTACTTGAATAAGCTTGCTTGGATTTAAAAAAGGAGAGAACCACACTCCAACTCCAAAACTAGCTTTAATCTTTTACTGGACTGGGACTCCAAAAAGACCATTTACATTATATGTCTGTAGAGAACAGCAGAAACAAACATTTGAGAAGATTTATGAAATTTTTTTTTTTATTCTATTGAAAATGTGATATACTAATAGTCCAATTCATTCTTTTTCTTGGTACTTTTTTTCTGGATGATTTGTCCTTTTTCTTTAGATGTCTCATTTGTCCAGTGGTATTTGTATTTTTTAGCTGGATGCCTTTGTTCTCCTGAAAAGACAGAAACAAACTCTTTCCCAACCCTAATTCTGGGGAAATTCTCTTTTGGCAAGTTATATCTGATCAAATGAAAAGCATTTGTTAGTTTTATGGTTAGTTTAGATTAAAAGGTTATGATGTTTGATGAACTATCATCATATCTTCTAATTATGAAGTGTCTCTTGTTCAGATTGAATCTTTATCAATTTTGATTGTATCCATAGCTTTTCTTCTTCCTTGGACACAAAAGCAAAGCCCCTTTCCCAACATAGCACATGTCTTGATTTTCATCTAAGGGCAGTGCATCTTTAAAATATACTGGATAATTTAATCCTGTAGTTTTTTCTACTATCCAATTGTTTCTCCATAACTGTTGTTTCTTCTCCCTAGCATTTAGAAAATTCACAGTTAGTAAAGCATTATGCAGTCTATTTCTGGGCGTCTTTATCATCTCTTTCTGTTTATTTAACATATCCTTTAGAGTGTGTTTTGATCTTTCTATAACTGCCTGGCCTGTGAGATTGTGTGGTATAATAATGAGCAAATAACAGCTTCATTTTCTTAGAGACATATGTTGGAGCATTGTCTGTCTGTATACCTATGGTGGCCATAACTTCTAGAAAATGTGTGATTATCCAATCAGCCTTTTCTGAACTCAAAGCAATTGCTTATTGAAAGCCTGAGTAGGTATCAGTGGTGTGGTGTACATATTTTAGTTTTCCAAATTCTACCAAATAGAACACATCCATCTGCCAGATTTCATTCCTTTAAGTACCCTTTGACTTACTTCGTGCAGGTAGTGTTGTTTGGTTGTATAAAGAACAGGTAGGACATTGCCTATAATTTCCTTGTCTTGATGGAAAAGTCTTTCTTTCAATATTTGCTATTGACAAGATTTTTTTTTATGAAATTCTGAGGCTTTCAACACATTTCCAATCAATAATTGATTGATTTCTGCATTACATTGTGCTAAATGACCTGGCAGACCCTTATGGGATTGGATGTGCCTTATGTATATGGGATGATTCCTATTCCTGATTGTATCTTGTAACTGATTAAATAATAAAGTCAATTCTGTATCATCTGGTATAAATTCAGCGGTTTCAATTTTCAATACTACCCTTTCTGCATATTACGAATCAGTAACTTGTCCTGGAACTAGCTCTTGTAGACCAGACTGGCCTTGAACTCACAGAGATCCTCCTGCCTCTGCCTCCTGAGTGCTTGGATTAAAGTTATGCACCACCCTGCTCATGATGTGTATTTTTTGAAGGGTCTTCAATTTTGGCATAATTTGTTTATTTCAGTTGATCACTATGATGTGTGTATTTATTTTTTTTTTTGCTACTCTATCTTTTCTTCATATACCTACTGTTAACACCAACTGGTTTGTATTATATAAATCCAGGTTTCACTTCTCAACTGCTTACTGTCTATTATCTTTTTTTGTGTATTTGTATGCTTTTAATTCAAGGCTTTACATAAGATAGACACCTGTTAAAAATTTGAATAAATTAACTATGGATTTGAGCTCTCTTTTATGTTTTAAATCTCTAAAACTCTTTAGTGCTATTAAAAATCAAACTTGGCTTGGGAGGCAGAGGCAGGCGGATCTCTGTGAGTTCGAGACCAACCTGGTCTACAAGAGCTAGTTCCAGGACAGGCTCCAAAACCACAGAGAAACCCTGCCTCGAAAAACCAAAAAAAAAAAAAAAAAATCAAACTTGGTATCCATATATTTTATAAATGCTACTAACTCTCCACCATTTTGAGATCCTGTGCTGGTGATTGCTAATGGTAGAAAAAGAGGTACTATTTAATATTTGGTAGATATATTTACTTTGCTTATCTGTACTCATATAAGAGGCTTAATGAGCCTGACTCTGTATAAATATTCTACTAGTTCTAATCACTTACACAAGAACCTACTTAAATTAATGAATGGCTCACATTGTTTTTAAACAGGTAATCTTAATATATTTTCTCCCTTCTCTTGTCTTAAGTAGGATTGCTTCACAGTGGAGGGAGAAGATTTGAGGCATGATTTTGAACGCTTACAATTGGCCATGGAAATGGTAGGATTTCTCCCCAAGACACGGAGACAGTGAGTTTTAAAGTTTTTATTTATTTACTATAGTTTTGTATTTCAGGTATAAAAGAAAGCATGATGTGTCTTTGAGAAATTTCTCTTAGTTATTTTAAAGACATTTTTATTCTTTGGCAATTTCATACATATATACAGTATATCTTTATCCCATCTATCTTCAGCTTTCTTCTATTCCTTTTCTTTTTTCTGTAACCTACTGAATAGATTTGTGTTGCTTGCATAAGCATGGAAGCTACCTGCAATCATATCCATGAAGAAAAAATAGACTTCTATTTTTTCTAGTCTTTATGTAAAAATACAACATTCCATGCATATTTACATGTGTGTTGCTCTATTAAAAATTTTGATCTGTGGATGTAGCTCTATGGTAGAATACTTGTTTTGTATACATAAGACTATAGACTCAATCCCTAACAGCAATATTGTCAACAAACAAACAAAAAGCAAACCAAACTAACCACAAAACCTCTATACATGTTAATATAAACAGAATGGAAACATAAAAAAATGTTAATAGGGCTGATGAAGATGCCTAATCGGATGAAATGCTTGCTGTCCAAAAATGAGAGCTAGAGTTCAGATCCTCAGAACCCACATCAGGAAAACCTGATGAGCATGATGGCCTCCCTGTGATCCCAGTGAATAGGAAACAGAGATAGGAAATCTCTGTAGCCAAGATGGAAAACATGACAAGCTCTGGTTCAGCAATAGACTTGACCTCAATATATGCCTCAAGGTGCAGAGAAATAAGAAAGGACATCTGTGAACTGGAGTGATGGCTCAGAGGTTAATAACATTGGCTGTTCCCCTAGATGAGCTGGTTCAATTTCTAATACCCATAGATAGGGCTCCTCACCATCATTTGTAACTCCAGTTCCAGGGGATCTACTGCCCTCTTTTGGCCTTTGCAGGCAACACATGAATGTTGCATAGACATTCTTGTAAAATACCCATACACATAAAATAATAAAAAGTTGAAATTAAAATTTAGATAAAAGATAGCTGATGTTTTACTTGGGCCTCTACATGCATTCACTCATATGCATGTACCCTCTATGTGCTCACCCTCATACATGCATTAACAGATCAACAACATACATAAACCAAAAACATTTGTTTTAGAAAATGAAGTAATTTATGTTTCAGCAAACTAAAATTAAAGATACAACCTTGTCTCTTCCCAGAGGAATGTTTTTGTTGTTGTTGTTGTTTTAGACACATGGTTTCTCCGTGTAGTCCTGGTTGAACTGAGCTCACTCTGTATATCAGGCTGGCCACAATCTCACAGAGATCCACCTGCCTCTACCTCCTGAGTACTGGGATTAAAGGTGTGCACCACCACCATCTGACTGCCATAGGAATATTTTTTTCTTTTCCTTTCCTTTATTTTCCTTTCTTTTTTTTCCTTTTCTTTTCTTTTTCTATCCTTCCTTCTTCCCTCCCTTCTTTCCTCCTTCCCTCCTTCCCTTCCTTCCTTCCTTTTTTGTTTTTCGGGACAGGGTTTCTTTGTGTAGCCTTAGCTGTTCTGGAACTCACTCTGTAGACCAGGCTGGCCTTGAACTCAGAAATTCGCCTGCCTCCGCCTCTGAGTGCTGGGATTAAAGAAGTGCACAACCACCGCCCAGCAGGAATATTTTTTCATAACTTTTATCTGTTCAGTTTTGGAGGCAGGGTCTTGATATCATGTATTGTTCAGACTGTTGTAAGGGCCTGCCTTAGCTTCTGAAGTAACTCAAACTACGAACACACACTTTTTTTTTTCCTTTCCTCTTTCCTTTTTCTTTTCTTTTTTTTGTATTTTTTAATTAATTAATTAATTAATTTATTAAAGATTTCTGCCTTCTCCCCACCACCACCTCCCATTTCCCTCCCCCTCCCCCATTAAGTCCCCCTCCCTCATCATCCCTAAGAGTAATCCGGGTTCCCTGCCCTGTGGGAAGTCCAAGGACTACCCACCTCCTTCCAGGTCTAGTAAGGTGAGCATCCAAACTGCCTAGGCTCCCACAAAGCCAGTACGTGCAGTAGGATCAAAAACCCATTGCCATTGTTCTTGAGTTCTCAGTAGTCCTCATTGTCCATTATGTTCAGCAAGTCCGGTTTTATCCCATGCTTTTTCAGACCCAGGCCAGCTGGCCTTGGTGAGTTCCTGATAGAACATCCCCATTGTCTCAGTGTGTGGGTGCACCCCTCGCGGTCCTGAGTTCCTTGCTCGTGCTCTGTCTCCTGCTCTTGATTTGGACCTTGAGATTTCAGTCCGGTGCTCCAATATGGGTCTTTGTCTCTGTCTCCTTTCATTGCCTAAATGTTTTTCTTTGGGTTCACCTTCTTAATTAGCTTCTCTAGGATCACGCATAATAGGCTCAACGTCCCCTATTCATGGCTAGAAACCAAATATGAGTGAGTACATCCCATGTTCCTCTTTTTGGGTCTGGCTCACCTCACTCAGGATAGTGTTTTCTATTTCCGTCCATTTGAACACACACTTTTGAATCTAGCTGTTTTTATAATTGTTTTTGAAGTGCCTGTGGGATTCATGTTGAAGATATGCCATATTTGGTTGTGTAATGAGTGAATAATCTCTTGAGTCATGAGTTTCTATAAGGAGAATATTAGCCTGACCTGTTTTTCTGTGTATTGGTATGCTTCTTTTATTATAAAATTCTCTTCTGGATTCCTTTTATGAGAAGTTAGTTAAAACCAAACAATACAATCTATAAATGTGCAAACATGCTTACTGCAATACACGGAAGGTCAATATAGGAGAAAACCTCCCCGGTTTCTGTTATCTCTTCCCTCAGGGTCACGTACGTACTGCATGTGATCCTGAGTGGATGACATATAAGCTGAATGAAGTATGAGAATATGTCCTCAGTAAGTTACCTTAATGCTAAAAGCTGAATTCTGGCTTGGTAGTGGTGGCACGTGCCTTTAATCCTAGCACACAGGAAGCAAAGGTAGGTGGATCTCTTGAGTTCAAGGCCAGCCTGGTCACCAGATTGAGTTCCAGGACAGCCAAGGCAATACAGAGAAAAAGCAAAACAACAACAAAAAAAGATGAATTCTGAAATGATCTGAAATTTAAAATATCTTGAATATTGACACAATGCTCAAACTTCTTCAGACTTTGGAGCATTTGGGATTTTTAGATTAGGAGTACAAAACAAAGTCATGGACCTACAGTCTGAGAAATTCCAAACCTCAAACATTTCTTGTTATGATAATTTTGAATGAAGTGTACTCTCTATATTAAATACCAGTGAAATGGAAGTTTTGGCAATATAGTGCTTATTTTTTATGTGTTAAAACGATTATTCGGTATGACAGGATCCCATATTGTAAACTTTAGGAAGCAGTAAATTTTAGTGTGAGCCTTCCCTGTCTTTTATCTTCTTTTCAGATATTCCTTCACAGAAAAAAGTTTAACTCTATGGATCATATTTCTAATTTTTTATTGCATAGTACTTTGAACATTAAATAATTTTCCATCTGAAATTATTTTTATCTTTTTTCCACTCATTCAGAAAGTTGTGTTGTTTTGGATAGAGAATATATTGTGTGTACTGCTACTTCCCTTTCTTGTGCCCCCAGTTATCTCAGCTAATAAATAGTAGCATTCTTTTTTATTTCCTATGATATGCTTTAAAATTGTTTTCCATAACTGTGTAGCAATCCTTAAATTTTGGCAGTGTTGAAAGTTTTTTTTTTATTTTTATTTTTTTATAATAGATAGGCATATGCTATGTAGCTCAGGCCTACCTTGGACTCTCTGATCTTCCTTTCTTAGACTAATGAGTGCTGGAGTTTGGCACCATACACAACAAAATCTGTTTTAAGAACTGTTGATGTCCTGCCTTTATTAAATGAAAAAATTTGTCCGTTATGCTGTTTCTGCATTCTATATTTTAAGATGCCTACTTTTTAGTTATTTGTGTTATCTTCTGATGTAAAATTATAAACATTTTAAGACTCAAGATTCCAACTGGCATGGTAGCATAGACTTTTAATCTCAGCGTACTGGAGTCAGAGAGAGGTTGATCTCTGTGAGTTTCAGGCCAGCCTCGTCTACATAGTCACTTCCAGGACAAAGAGGGTAATATAGAGAGACTCCGTTCTCAAAAAACAGACAGAAAAAAAATCATGACTCCTGTTTATATTTTAAAAACTTTTAAATCCTGACTTATCATATTAGGTTATTTTTAAGGTATTATTGGTTAAGAGTTGTATGACATATTTTTGAGAACATTAATGTGCCAATTTTTGAAACAGATATGAAAAGTGGATCATACATTTGTGTTAATTTTTGACTTCTAGATTTTATGATGTTTAAGAGATTCTGAGTTTATTTTTTATATCTTAGAATACTTTTATGAATTATTCCTTTGGGATTGACTTGTATTTTCTAATTTTAAATTACTTGAAAAATAACACTTAAATTATTTAACACTTAAATTACTTAAAAATATACTTTAAGTATATTTGGTTCTGGGCTGGAGAGATGGCTCAGCGGTTAACAGTATTGCCTGCTCTTCCAAAGGTTCTGAGTTCAATTCCCAGCAACCACATGGGTGGCTCATAACCATCTGTAATGAGGTCTGGTGTCCTCTTCTGGCCTGCAGGAATATATGCAGACAGAATATTGTGTACATAATAAATAAATAAATATTTTAAAAAGTATATTTGGTTCTGAAGAACTATATTTATTTTAATTAGAATATTTTCTAATTTTGCAAAGTTAAATTTCAACTATTACAAAATTTTAATTATAATTTAATTATAAATATTTAATGTAAATTTAAGAAGACACATGAATAAGTTTTAATAATAGGTTAGATTTATTCTAAGGGAGTAGTAAGTTAATAGGCATATGGATACGTGCATTTAGGATATTTAAAAATATTTTATTTTTAATCACATGTATATGTCTATGTGTGGGTTTGTACTCATGAGTGCAGTGTTCATGGAGGCCAGAAGAGGGCGACTGATGCCCTGGAGCTGGAGTTGCAGGCTTTTGTTAGACATCTGGCCATGTGATGTGAGTGCTGGAACTGAATTTGTGTCTTCTTCAAGAGTAGTTGTCAGTCTTAACTGATGAACTAGCCATCTTTCCAGCCCCTCTTGAGGGCTTTAAAAAGGTGTGTGTACACATTCATTTATGTGTATGCTTCTTTGTGAGTACAAGTGCACATGTTTGCGTGGGTGGGTGTGCAAGGAGACTAGAAGAGGGTATTTGGATCCTTGGTACCTGGAGTTATGGGCATTTGAAGGAAGCCTGGCTTGTTATGTGGGTGCTCTGTTTCACTCAGATTCTCATGATTCTACAACAACCACTTAATAACCACTGAAGTAGTAAAATGTTCCACTGTGTTAAATGTCTGAAATAGCAGATAAGTTAGGGCATGATTTTTTTTCTCAGTTAAGTGGAAGTAGTTCTTAGTAACTTCTGAGGCATATGAAGTTGAAGCAGATGTTAAATGATAGTAAATACAAATAGTAAAGTGCCGACAAGGAGTTTGAGTTAGTATTTCAGTAAACTTTTTTGTAAAGAGAAAGAGAACATGTTGAATATAGGGTGATTTATTTAAAAGAAGAGAAATAAACAGTATTTTGATTTAAAAAAAGTTCTTCAAGATCCAGGTAAGAAGTAGGAAATGAAGACATTACAACTCCTGAATCAACTGGAGTTGATGGGATATAGTGTACAAGTGGAGAGTTAGTTTTTAAATTTGTTTTGTTTTATGCCATATGTTACATGTTAATAATTTATTAACTGACATAGTTAATCGTTAAAGTTTAGTTAAAATTACCATTTTTTTGTGAAGATGAAAATACTTCATAATTTGTACTGGGGAATTTGTTTTGGATTTGGAGTAAAATGAGCTTTGATAATGTATTTAGCAAACTTTAATCTGTGCTTTTATTTTCATAGGATTTTCTCTCTGCTCTCAGCAATACTACATTTGGGTAATATCTCCTATAAAAAGAAGACCTATCGGGATGACTCTATTGACATCTGTAATCCTGAAGTACTGCCTATTGTCTCAGAATTATTAGAAGTGAGTCATTCATTCTCGGTTTTTATTTTAGATAATTGGTAACTTCTTATTTTTAATTTATATGTCCTTTATACTTATAAATGGGTATACTTGGTTAAAATGATTTCATTTGATACTATTTTAAGATAGTGTTTTCAGAAGTTGAAATTCCTCCTGGATTCCTGCCTTACTTTACTTGTGAGTGTGCCAAGATCATTAGGTCTAATGTTTTCTCCCTTGCCTTCACTTTCCCTTAACACATGTATTCCTTCAGTTTGTTGACAAGGATGAATATTTCCACTCTAGGTTGTTTAGGGGTTATGTTAATGTTGCTCTTTCTAACTTAAGGTTTCTCCTTCCTTCTCTCCCTTCCTTCCCCCTCCCTCATCCCCTGTTTCCTTCCTTCCTTTCTTTCCTGAAACAGGATTTGTCGGGTTTTTTTGTTTTGTTTTGTTTTTGTTTTTTGAGACAGGGTTTCTCTGTAGCTTTGGAGCCTGTCCTTGAACTAGCTCTTGTAAATCAGGCTGGCCCCGAACTCACAGAGACCCGCCTGCCCCTGCCTCCCAAGTGCTGGGATTAAAGGCGTGTGCCACCACTGCCAGGCCACCAGACTCTGTTCTATTGCTCCTCCCAAAGTGATAGTGTGTCTTCACTTTTTGTGCTGAATGGGTTTTGACAAATGGATGAAGTCATGTGTTCACGGTTACAGTCTTATACAGAACTCTTACACTGCTCTAAAACAACTCTTCACCCTAATTTTCATTTTCACATGCAATATAATTGTAATTATAGAGTTAATTTTATTTCTAGATGAACTTACTTTACTTGGTAGCATGCGTTTGAGATGCATCCTTTTAAGCCAAGTATAGTGCCTCATGTCTTTAGTTCCAACACTTTGGAGGCAGAGGCAGGCAGGTCTCAGTGAATTTAACCACATGATGTCTCACAATCATCTATAATGACTCTCTTCTGATGTGTAGGTATACATGCAGTCAGAATTCCTTATACATAATAAATAAATAAATAAATAAATAAATAAATAAATAAAGCCTAAACTAATTCATTGTATGTAGAACCATTTACTTCTCTTTGGCATAATTTAGGTGAGATTTTACAGAAAAAGTTATTTCCCAGTATGTGTCCATTATAAAGCTATAGTGCCAGTTGAGAGCATTGGATAACCTCTTTTTCATATCTCTAACTGCAGTGATTATTTTTTCTTTATATATGACTGATCATTGTTTATTAACCTCAATAGAATGATATTATGACAGAATAAGATGGAATAAATTTCTACAAGATGTAGATCATTGTATCCGAAGATTGTAATTTTTTCCTTTGTTTCTTTTTTTGGTTTTTTTTTTTTGAGACAGGGTTTCTCTGTAGCTCTGGAGCCTGTCCTGGAAGTAGCTCTTGTAGACCTGCTGGCCTCGAACTCACAGAGATCTGCCTGCTTCTGCCTCCCACGCGCTGGGATTAAAGGCGTGCGCCACCACCGCCCAGCTCTGAAGATTATAATTTTGAAGGTCATAGACTAGATTTCAATCAGGCATTTCAGATATTTTAATCAAACATTTAGTATTATGATAAATTAGGACATTGTCCCTGGAGTCCTATTTTAAACTCAGACATAAATAACAGGGATTCTAATCTTAGTTAGTATTCCTTTGTCAGAGGTTAGTTAAGAGAGGTTCAGGGAAATTAAAAGAGAAATTCAGGGATTTGGATTGTCTCAGCTGTTAAAGTGTCTGTTTTATCTGAGTTTGGATCCACACACTCAAATAAAAACTGGTCTTGTGCATCTGTAATTCAATTACTGGGAGGGGAGAGTGAGAGAGGGATGTCAGGAAAGGCAATACCCTGAGCTTACTGGTCAGTCAGTATAGCCAGTCAGTGAGGTCTGGTTCCCTTGAGAGACCCTGCCTGAAAAAGTAAGGTGGAATCAGGCATGGTGACCTTGCCTTAAGTCCCAGTAGTCAGAAGTAAGAGGCAGATTGATATCTATGAGTTCAAGGTCAGCTTGGTCTACACTGTCAGTTTTAGGACAACCAGGGCTACACAGAGAGATCTTGTTTTAGAAAACAAAAGATCTACAGAAATAAACAAATACCTGACATTGAGTCCTGCTTTTCACAGTGCCTATATACATGCACACACACATACACAGAGCACACATACAGATGCATATAACAGTTTTATTTGCATTGAAAATCCTTTTATGTGTATTTTATGTGTTTTGCTTACATGTATGTATGTATGTATGTATGTATGTCAGTATGTCAGTCAGTCATGTGTGTACCTGGTGCCCATGAAGGTTACAAGAGGATGTAACTTTCTCTGGAACTGGAATTACATATGGGTGTTCAGAATTGAAGCAAGGTCCTCTGCAAGAGCAAGTGTTTTTAACCATAGAGCCATTTATTAGTCTCCATTTTTTTCTTTTGAAAAGAAAATAATTCAGTCAGGTGTTGATGGTGTATGCCTGGAACCTCAGTACTCACAAGGTTGAGGAGAAGGTTCACCTTGAGTTTGAAGCCAGCCTGGGCTACAGAGTGAAACCATGTTACAAATAAATATAATATTGTTTACTTCTGGGATGGGAGTAAAAGCAAAGTAGTACCTTGAATTGCAAGTTTAATATGCATGTATAAAAATAAATGTAGAACAAAAGTATTCTTCAGGAGTCTTAGATTCCAGGAGTGCTTTCATCCTTTGTCCATGGCCTTATCTTTAGATTGTAAAGTCTAGAGAACGAGTGTGCCAGATTTAGATTCATGTCTCTATTCCCAGATGTGTGTGTGAGACGCTGGTGAGAACCTATGACCTTTCATATGCTAGGCAAGCTCTCTAGAGTTAAACTTTCCACTTGGAAGCATACTTTGAAAATAAGCCATTTGTTGCTTTTTTTCTTCTATTTTAGGTGGAGGAATTATTGTCATTTGTATGCTTAAATTCCACTTTAGCCATTATTAAGATTCTGTATGTTTCTTTGAATTTCTTTATATTTACTCTATATTCCTTTCATTAAAATTTTCTCTAGTTAGCTTTTCAGTGTAATAATTGAGTCTCTGTCATAAATCTTGCATATTGAATTTACCTTTCTACTTTATAGGTTAAAGAAGAGATGCTTTTTGAAGCATTAGTTACAAGGAAGACGGTGACAGTGGGAGAAAAACTTATTTTACCATATAAGCTGGCAGAGGTATGGTTTTCTGGGGTATCAGTATTTTGAATACTTTTGAATATAGGGTTTGTAGGTTTTTTTCTTTTTCTTTTCCCTTTTTTATGTAATGAAAATGACATTAGGCAAAAGGTATTAATTAGCGTACTTTTGAGGAAAAAAACAACTTTTCTGTAGATTTGGAAACTTAAAATTCAGTGTGTTTTTTTAATCTGGCTGTCTGTCTATTTTAATATGAAAATATAGCCATGCGCACGCCTTTAATCGTAGCACTCAGGAGGCAGAGGCAGGCAGATCTCTGAGTTTGAGGCCAGCCTGGTCTACAGAACCAGATCCAGGATAGCTAGGGTTGGTGCATAGAGAAACCCTGTATTGAACTCCCCTCTCCAATTAAAATATAACAAAATAAAATATAATAAGATAAAACAAAATTATCACTTCGAAGTTCCACACAACAAGCCAGCAGAAGGAAAAGAACCCAAGAGAAGGCATAGAAGTCAAAGACTCATTTGTTTGCATACTCAAGAATCCCAGAAAAACACCAAGCTAAAAGCCATGGAGAACCTGGTGTAGACCTGTGCAAGCCCGATGAGTGCTGTTTCAGTCTCTGTGAATTCATATGAGTTTTACTCACTTTTATTTAGAGGGCCTTGTTGTCTTGGTGTTTTCTTTCTTTTTTTTTTTTTTTTTTGGTTTTTCGAGACAGGGTTTCTCTGTGGTTTTGTAGACCAGGCTGGTCTCGAACTCACAGAGATTGCCTGCCTCTGCCTCCCAAGTGCTGGGATTAAAGGCGTGCGCCACCACTGCCCGGCTTGTGTCACCACTGCCCGGCAGTCTTGGTGTTTTCCATCCCCTCTGACTCTTACACTCTTTCTACCTCCTCTTCCAAGTGGTTTCCTGAGCTTGAGAGGAGGATTTGATGGAGATATCCTATTTAGGGCTGGGTGTTCCAAGGCGTCTCATTCTACTTAATGTTTGGCTGTGAGTTTCTTTGTTTATATTTGCTGCTGGAGGAAGCTCTGATGATGGCTGAACAAGGTACTGATCAATAAGTATAACAGAATATCATTAGGAGTCACTTTCTCAGTTTGGTTTTTGTTGTTTTGGTTTTTGAAACAGGGTGTCTTTGTGTCCTGGAACTTGTTTCGTAAACCAGGCTTGCCTTGAATTCATAGAGATCTGCCTGTCTCTGTCTCCTGAGTGCTGGGATTAAAGGCGTGAGTCATAACTGTCCACCTTGTTTGTTTATTTTAGATCAGTGTATTTGATTTTACCCTAGGTTCCTGGACACTCTGCCCTCTGATTCTTGGTCGCCCAAGTAGGGTCAGGTATGGGTTCTATCTTGTAGAGTGGGCGTTAAGTCAAATTATATATTGGTTGGTTTCTTCCACAAGCTTTGTGCCACCATTTCTGTATCATATCTTGCAGGCACGATAATATTGTAGATCAATGGGTTTGTAGCTGACTTGGTGTTTACATTGCTATTTTGGTAATGTGCAGGTTACCTTCTTGTACCAGAAACTCAGTGTGGTTTTAAATAGTAGGCTTTCATTTTTCTTCAAGGATCTTTAAAAAAAAAACACCTATAAATTTGTATGGGTGTTTTGTGTGCGTGTATATTTTGTACCATATGTATATAGATACCATGGAGGCAAGAGTTAGAGACACTTTTGAGCTGCCATGTGGGTACACAGTGTATAGAAGGATTATTCCACAACATTTTTTGTCTAAATAAAAAGGAAGGTTTTTTTTAACTTTAAATAATAAAATTATATATAATAAAACAGTTATCAAGTAAAAATTAGATCAAGGGGATACAAATTGGAAAAGAAGAAGTCAAACTCTCACTGTTTGCTGATGATATGATAGTTTACATAAGTGATCCCAAAAGTTCTACCAAAGAACTTCCCTAGCTCATAAACACTTTCAGCAATGTAGCAGGATACAAGATTAACTCAAAAAAATCAGTAGCCCTCCTATACACAGATGATAAAAGGACTGGGGAAGAAATCAGAGAATCAACACCCTTCACAATAGCCACTAATAGCATAAAATATCTCAGAGTAACTCTAACCAAACAAGTGGAAGACTTGTATGAGAAGAACTTTAAATCTTTGAAGAAAGAAATTGAAGAAGACACCAGAAAGTGGAAAGATCTCCCATGCTCTTGGGTAGGCAGAATTAACAGTGTAAAAATGGCAATCTTACCAAAAGCAATCTAATTGGGATATGAAACCACTGTTAAAATAGTCTGTGAGGCTGGACCATCTTAGCCAACAGCCGTGAGGCTATTTTGGATGCGGAATTTGGAGGAGACCATAACAGGCATTTTGAAATGCTGGATCACCTGGGCCATCCATTTTTATTGGTGTCTTGTGTCCTTGTTCTGAGAGCACATAAACTTTTAAGATTTATTTATATATTAAGTATGTAGTGTTCTTTTTGCATCCATGCCTGCAGGCCAGAATCAAGCACCAGATTTCTTTACAGATAGTTGTGAGCCACCATGTGGTTTTTGGGAGTTAAACTCAGGACTTTTAGAAGAGCAGGCAATGCTCATAACCTCTGAGCCATCTCTCCAGCCCCAAATACATAAACTTTTAAAAGTAGCATACAAGTATGGAATATGTGGTGTGCCCAAGTCAGTTAAAGGTTTTTTGTTTGTTTGTTTTTTTAACAAGTAAAATCTATATGTTATGTGTCTTGTAGTTTTGTTTCTTTATGTTTGAAGTCAGAATTTTCACCAGCTCTTCCCTGATCAAACCTGGTTCATGTTAATCTGTAACAATTCCATAGCTTTTCATGTCCTATAGAAATAAAAGCATGACCTCTCTGAATCTGAATGCGTAAAAAGGGGAGGGAGAGACAGGAATCAAATAATTCCAAGATAACTCTAAAAGATTATTTCAAGATTATTCTTTATTGTAAAGGGAAAAACTCACAACTGGAATGGGAAGTCCAACCTCAAGGCGTGGAATGCCGGAACAAGAGAGTTGAGAGCTGGGCAGGCCTGTGGTTTTCTCTGTGTACCCAAAAGCTCATGCTCCAACCTGGTCCGACTCTTTGTTTTTTTTTTTGTTATTTTATTTTATTTTTTTGGTTTTTTTCGAGACAGGGTTTCTCTGTAGCTTTGGTGCCTGTCCCGGAACTAGCTCTTCTAGACCAGGCTGGCCTTGAACTCACAGAGATCTGCCTGCCTCTGCCTCAGAGTGCTGGAATTGAAGGCGTACACCACCACCGCCCGGCTCTGGTCCAGACTCTTAAAGGTCTTTGGCTGCAGGAGGTTCCCCATCACCTCTCCCCCAAAGTAACCTATCTTTTGACTTCCATTTTGAAGTGAAGACATTTTAAAAATGTATAAAAATATATAGGTTGGTTTAATCCAGCAGTTTTTATAATACAGTTTTTATAATGTGTCTTAGCAGCTGTTGCACCTTCATTAGTGAACAGACTTTTTTTCCTGATGCCAGTTCCCAAATAACTGACAGAGAGACTTCATATTAATTATAAATGGTTGACCTGTAGCTTGGGTTTTTTACTTACTAGTTCTACCAACTTAAATTATTTATTACATTTCTATTAATTTACATTCTGCCATGTGGTGTTGCCTCTCTGTTATCTTAGAGCATGCTATTTCTTGTCATTTGCAGTTTATTTCTTAAGTACCATTAAGAGAGTATTAGATAAAAGGTCTCCAATTCCTTTTAAGGAGGGTTTTCTAATTAAACCAAATCCATCTAGTATCTTTCTTTAGAACAATTAAAAAATCAGCTAAGGAATGCAAGATAGCTAAAAAGGTGCAAGTACTTACTGCCAGGAAGCGATATGTTCTCAGATAAATAAATCTTTAAAAATCAGCAGTGGTATACCAACCTGGAAACTCATGATCTCTTAATAATAAATGCCTAGAGTACAGGCCTTTACACCATGCCTGACTTGGAACTATTTATTTATTTATTTATTTTGAGACAGAGTTTCTCCGTAGCTTTTTGGTTGGAACATTTTTTTTAATTATTGAAATTCATAAGTTCATCTCTTTTGTGTTATGTGTTATATTATATCTCTACTTTATAGATATCTAAACTGTAGCCTAGTAATTCAAGTGTCTTGTGTGGTCCATACAGCTAGAATGAGTTCAGAAACAGAAATTGACTGGTAGTCTTCTCTTATTTCCTCACCACTTGAAAACAGAGATGTTAATATAAACAGTAAAACATTATTAGCATTTATATTCTTTTATGTGATAGGACTCAATTATTTTAAAATAAATTTTGTAAACTAAAGTGTTTTTCTTTCCCTCTCTTTTGGAGAGAGTTTGACTTTGTGATTCATGCTGGCCTCGAACTTATGATAGTATGCCTGCTTTAGTTTCTTGAGTGCTGGAATTTACTGTTTTCTAAATGGGAATTTTCTTTAATTTATATCCTCTCCCACCTCTTGTTTTCGTGTATACCCAATTTTGATACCTGGAATCTTTCAAAATTACTTTCATTTTATTTTATTTCTTGGATTCTATCAAGAAAATAATGAAGTGAAATAAAATATAAATTCCATAATTGCCTAATTAAAAGATTGCTACTATTTTCTTTCTTTTTTTTTTTTGTTTTTTGTTTTTTTGACACAGGGTGTCTCAGTAGTTTTGGAGCCTGTCCTGCAACTCGCTCTGTAGACCAGCCTGGCCTCGAACTCACAGAGATCTGCCTGCCGAGTGCTGGGATTGTGCGCCACCACTGCCTGGCTTGTTACTATTTCCTTGAATGAAACTGTTATATAGTACTGTGAATGACAAACTGAAGATAGCTAGTATAATGTCTATATTCTAAGAGTGAAAGAAGGATTCTACAAATTATAATGTCCTCTTTTGCTGTCAGGTTTCTTAACCTAGACTATTTTCTCCAATTATAACAGGTATAGTTATTTGTTTTCAGGCTTCCCATTTTGTTTGGGAGAAAACATGCCCCCATAGACAGTAAAAAAAAATGCTTTGAATTGAGTGATTCATATATAGTTTTTGTTTCATGGAAATTTTTTCTAGATTCCTGAGTTGGACTAAATTAGAGTAAATACAGAAAACTTCAATTATAGGCTATTTAAATCGACAATCTAGTTTTCTAATTCAGAATAGGTTTTCCTTCTGAAATGAAAGCAAAAACATTCTTTGTTATTGTATCTTAGTGAAATTACCATTCCACTTTGCAATCTTAATTCAGTTTACATTCATAATTCTCTTTGTGTTTTATAGGCTGTGACAGTGAGAAACTCCATGGCTAAATCTTTATATAGTGCTCTGTTTGACTGGATCGTGTTTCGTATTAATCATGCACTTCTAAATAGTAAAGATTTGGAACATGATACCAAGGTAAGGACCTATTGTATTATATTTTACCAGAAAACTGTTCAATAAACTGGTGAGTACTTGAATTTTTTTTTTTTTTTTTTTTTTTTTCCGAGACAGGGTTTCTCTGTGGTTTTGGAGCCTGTCCTGGAACTAGCTCTTGTAGACCAAGCTGGTCTTGAACTCACAGAGATCCGCCTGCCTCTGCCTCCCGAGTGCTGGGATTAAAGGCGTGCGCCACCACCGCCCGGCGAGTACTTAAAATTTTAAGGAATAAAATTACATAGAGTCAAATCAGCTTTACTTCTGTTACTTCCATTTTCAGGTTAACTGTTCTGTGTGTGTTTCTATACCATCGCCCTATTTATTTACATGCTAAGGACCTTTATATACAAAGTTGATCTTAAAAATAGAAATAGAATCAAACTTTGTATTGTTCCAGTTTTGTTTTTTATATAAAATTTCTTAAAATAGATCCCTATAAAATACATTTTCATATAACATTTCATAAAGTATGTCATCATATATTTTTAATAATTGTGTAATACTAGCTGGGCATGGTTGCATACACCTTTTTTTTTTTTTTTTTTTTTTGGTTTTTTGAGACAGGGTTTCTCTGTGGTTTTGGAGCCTGTCCTGGAACTAGCTCTTGTAGACCAGGCTGGTCTCGAACTCACAGAGATCCGCCTGCCTCTGCCTCCCGAGTGCTGGGGGTTACATACATCTTTAATC
Organism: Chionomys nivalis; assembly: GCF_950005125.1. NCBI lineage: Eukaryota > Metazoa > Chordata > Mammalia > Rodentia > Cricetidae > Chionomys > Chionomys nivalis. The sequence goes on from NC_080089.1 coordinate 58,948,035, forward strand.
CCAATCCTTGGGAGACAAAGGCAAGTGTATTTCTGTGTGTTCGAGGCCAGCCCACTCATGTGGCAGAATGAGTTCTAGGACAGCTAGGACTACATGAAGAAACTTCCTTGGGGGGAACCCTGCCCCCCAAAACCTCCAAATTGTAATATTTAGTGTGATTTGTGTCTTAGATGATCTCACTACAAGTAAATATTTTTGTTTCATCCTAAACAATACTAAAATAAAGTTTTTTTTTTTTTAGACTGAGTGCTACTGTATAGCCAGGTTGTTTTGTACTTGAGATCTTTCTATGCCTGACTGATAGGTTCTTGGGGTTAGAGGTGGACTCCACCATGTTCCAGTATAGATATTCTTTTACTGACCTTTGTATATTTCTCTGTGGGATAAATTTAGCTTATTCTTCCTGGGTTTAAGGATGTTATCTCTTGCTCCCGAAAGGACTGTATACTTTTTTCATTATTTTTGTTTGTTTTTGTTTTGTTTTTTTATTTTTTTTTTTGAGTTCAATCTCTTTTTTTTTTTTTTTTTTTTGGTTTTTCGAGACAGGGTTTCTCTGTGGTTTTGGAGCCTATCCTGGAACTAGCTCTTGTAGACCAGGCTGGTCTCGAACTCACAGAGATCCACCTGCCTCTGCCTCCCAAGTGCTGGGATTAAAGGCGTGCGCCACCACCGCCCGGCCTCTTTTTTTTTTTTATTAAAAATTTCCTCCTCCTCCCCGCCTCCTTTTTCCCTCCCCTCCCCCCACTCCCCTTTTCCCACTCCCTTCCCCCTCCCTCTCCAGTCCAAAGAGCAGTCAGGGTTCCCTGCCCTGAGGGAAGTCCAAGGTTCTCCCCCCCCCCCCATCCAGGTCTAGGAAGGTGAGCATCCAAACAAGCTAGGCTCCCACAAAGCCAGTACATGCAGTAGTATCAAAACCCAGTGCCATTGTCCTTGGCTTCTCAGCAGCCCTCATTGTCTGCCATGTTCAGAGAATCCAGTTTGGTCCCATGCTTTTTCAGTCCCAGTCCAGCTGGCCTTGGTGAGCTCCCATTAGATCAGCCCTATCGTCTCAGTGGGTGGGTGCACCCCTCGTGGTCCTGACTTCCTTGCTCGTGTTCTCCCTCCTTCTGCTCCTCCTTTGGACCTTGGGAGCTCAGTCCAGTGCTCCAATGTGGGTCTTTGTCTCTATCTCCATCCATCGCCAGATGAAGGTTCTATGGTGATATGCAAGATATTCATTGGTATGGCTATAGGACCCGGCCATTTCAGGCTCCCTCTCGTCAGCTGATCAAGGACCTAGCTGGGGACATCTCTCTGGACCCCTGGGAACCCCTCTAGAGTCAAGACTCTTGCCAACCCTAAAATGGCTCCCTTAATTAAGATATATACTTCCCTGCTCCCATATCCACCCTTCCTTTATCCCAACCATCCTATTCTCCCAAGCTCTCCCCATCCTCCCCTTCTCACTTTTCTCTCCCCATCTCCCCTTTCCCCCATCCCACCCCCAGTTCCCAATTTTTGCCCAGCAATCTTATCTACTTCCAATATCCAGGAGGATAACTGTATGTTTTTCTTTGGGTTCACCTTCTTATTTAGCTTCTCTAGGATCACGAATTATAGGCTCATTGTTTTGTTTTTTAAGACGGCTTCTTTGTTGCTTTGGAGCCTGTCCTGGAACTAGCTCTTGTAGACCAGACTGTCCTCGAACTCTCAGAGTTCTGCCTGCCTCTGTCTACCAAGTGTTGGGATTAGAGGCTTGTGCCAGCACCACCTGGCAAGGACTGTATACTGGCAAGGACTGTGAGGTGTAGTTCTTTTTTCTCTCCGAACTTTTATCCATATTGTATATTATCAGTGTTTATATTTTCTAATATGAGAGAAATTATCCTTTTTTCCAATTTTTTGCCATTCGTTTTAGGAATGAAAGCCAAACACCTTGTCATGCTTTTCTTTTTTGTTTCCTTTTTTGTTGTTGTTGGTTTTTTTTTTTTTTTTTTTTTTTTTTTCCTTTCCTCGAGACAGGGTTTCTCTGTGGCTTTGGAGCCTGTCCTGGAACTAGCTCTTGTAGACCAGGCTGGTCTCGAACTCAGAGAGATTCACCTGCCTCTGCCTCTCAAGTGCTGGGATTAAAGGCGTGCGCTACTACCGCCCGGCTAGTTGTTGTTTTTTGATACAGGTTTCTCTGTGTTATTTTGGAGCTTGTCTGGTACTTGCTCTGTTGCCCAGGCTGGCCTCGAACTCATAGAAATCTACCTGCCTCTGGCTACCAAGTGCTGGGATTAAAGGCGTGCGCCACCACCGCCCGGCATGATACTGTTTTCAAAACATCTTTTTGTACACCATATTAGTTTGCTTACTGCATCTCATCACCAGTGGAGGCATTTTCTCATTTAATCAAGAATGTTATATCCCATGTTAGAATGCGATTGAGTTTGGGGTTGTGATGCATGCCTCTAATCCTAGCACTCAAGAGGCTAAAGTCGGAAGATTAGGATTTAGAGGCCAAGACCCATTTTCAGAGTTGGGGGATAGGGAAGTGAGAAAGATAGAATGGTTCATTAGGTTTTATTTTTGTTGCTGCTATAACAAAATACCCAACAAGAATAACTTAAGGACACTTTATTTTTATCACATTATGAGGGTACAGCTCTCCACCTTGGGTAAGTCATTCCAGCAAGGGCTTCAGGTGGTTGGTCACATCTTATCTGCAGAATGGAAGCAGAAAGAGATGGATTCTGGTGTTCAGCTCTCTCAGCCTGGGATACCTCCCCCATGTCCCTGTAACCCAGCCAGTGCAATAGAGCTGCCCACCCACATTAAAGGTGGATCTCCCCACCTCAGTTAAACTCTCTGGAAATGCCCTCACAGACATGGCCAAAAAGAGACCTTTCTCCTAGATTCTGTCAAGTTGTCAATGAATATTAGTAATCAAACTTGGTAACAGATATTAAAGTTGAATCTGAATGAATCATAGTAAGACATTACAAAGGTAATTCCTAGAAGTCAAATATTAAGAAAGAGAACAGTAGACATTTATGTCCTCTACTAAATAGCTAGGATCTGAGTGTTGTTGCAGAAGCGTCATGAGTTGATTTAGTGGTTTGTTCTTTTTTGGTAGGGAGGAGGCCTAAGGTGGTCCTTAATCACTTTTCAAACATCCATTCATACATTGTATCTATCTATCTGTCTGTCTGTCTGTCTGTCTGTCTGTCTGTCTATCTGTCTAGCTGTCTAGCTGTCTAGCTGTCTAGCTGTCTAGCTGTCTAGCTATCTAGCTAGCTATCTAGCTATCTAGCTAGCTATTTATCAAAGTCTCCCTATGAATCCCATGGTGTCATTGGCCTCACATTCCTTCTGCCTTTGGAGAACTTTTTTCTGTACATTTATTTTGTGTTCTTGACTATCTGGAGGTCAGAGGACAGCTTCTGGGAGTCAGTTCTCCCATTCTACTAAGTGAATTTACTACTACTCAGCTAGAATTCAGGTCTGGTTTGATATCAAGTACCTTTACCTACTGAGCTATATTGTATGCCCAGTACTGATAACAAAATTGTTTATTTGTGATTTAGATCAAAGTAAGAAGAATTGCATTATTTTTTGTCATAACCAGAAGTAACTTTATTGTGCTGATCTTTCACTTAGCTAACCTTTTTTGATTTTTCTTATACCTGTTGTTTCTTTTCCCTCATAGGACTTAAGATTTCTTGGTTTTCTCAAGATAATAGTTCACTCACCCTGTACTTTGTATATTTTGATACTGTAGTGCAGATATTATATATGTTTAAATTTGTATTATTAAAAGAAATATTTACAATGAAAAGAGCTTACTTTAGTTAATTTGCCTATTAGCTTTAAGACCCTACGATGTGAGTTTTCAGAAAATTGTAAATGTACACTCACACTGCTGTGGACGAGTTACAGTGATGGCTCCCTCCTCCTGCTCACCCTAAAAATCACATCTCAATCAGTTCTTGTCAATTAAATATTATTTTTAAAGTTGAGAAAAACCGTTAAACACTAATATCAATTATCGTATGATAGCCACTGGAACAGGAAAGTATAGTTTTCTCCTGTTGATTGCCATTTTACATGTTTTACCATCTGTTATAAGTCTGTTTTCTTAAAAAAATCCATTCAATTTCATATCCAATGATTAAGAAATATCCATGTTTTAAAAAATATTTATAACAGATTATATGGTTATCATTACATACAGATATTTCTTAATGCATGCCTGTATGTGTGCATGTATGTGGGTGTGTATGCATATGCATATATGTTCAGTGTCCACAAAGACCAGAGATATCAAATTCCCTGAAGCTGGAGTCACTGATGGTTGTCAGTCACCTGATGTGGGTGCAGGGAACTGAATGTGGGTCCTTTGCAAAAGATAGTATGTGCTCTTAATTGCTGAGCCATCTCTTTAGCTCCCACATATGTTTCTAAATTAGAATGAAGTACATTTTCCTGTTATAATGGTTTTATATGATAATTTACATAAGTGATTAACAGATTGCTGTATATTTTACTTAAATACTAGACAGCACCAGAACTGTTACAGAAAGGAGTATTTTATTACTTGTAATATGAGTAAGTTGGAGTCTTGTTTTTAAATAAGTTTTCTTTTGTTTTACAGACTTTGTCCATTGGTGTTCTTGATATTTTTGGGTTTGAAGACTATGAAAATAATAGTTTTGAGCAGTTCTGTATTAATTTTGCTAATGAACGTTTACAACACTACTTTAATCAGCATATCTTTAAATTGGAACAAGTGAGTATCTAAATATGTGTATGTTTGCCCTCCTGTCCAAACTTTTGAATCTTTGTCATAGCTGTTTTACTGCTTGCATTTTTATTCACATAGTGTGGTGGTCACATCACTCACTGTAAGGAAATGACACATCAGAGCAGAGATTTCAGCCATGTCATACTGAAGTTTCCTCTTTTTTCAGTAGTTGCCAGATGCATTTGTTAATTTGTGTTTGTTTACATGTATCTTTGAATGAAAAGATGCATGAAGGTCTTTCTGCCTTTTTTTTTTTAGGGGTATTGTATTTTTGTTGCTTTTGGGTGTGCTTACTTCTCTTTAATTTTTATTTAACTGCATTCGTATCTGATTCTTATGTGAGATCAAGGAATCTTGAGTGTGGGTACAAAAGTGTTTTCTGGTACTGAAGAGATGGTTTCGTAATTCAGAGCACTTGTTCCTCTTCCTAACAACCTGGTTTCAGTTCTGACCCCCTACATGGTGCATCACAATCATCTGTAATTCCAGTTTCAGGGGATCTAACACCCTTCTTCTAACCTCTGTGGGCACCAGGCATGTGCGTGATGCACATAAATACAGACTGGCAAAACATTCATATACCTAAAATAAATAAATCTAAATAAACCAAGAAAACCACAAAGGCTTTTTTTTTTTTTTTTTTGGTTTTCCGAGACAGGGTTTTTCTGTAGCTTTGGAGCCTGTCCTTAAACTAGCTCTTGTAGACCAGGCTGGCCTGGAACTCACAGAGATCCACCTGTCTCTGCCTCCCGAGTGCTGGGATTAAAGTCGTGATCCACCAACGCCTAGTTGACTTCTGTTATTCTTAGCTGTCTGCTAATTCAGTCTATTTAGGTGAAGAAACCATTTTAGAGACCATAATTACCTCTATTTATTTATTTACAAGCAAAACCAAAACAAAATGGAAAAAAGGTGGAAGGGAAGCATGGACATAAACTAGTGTGAATTAAAGCTAAGTGAAGTGTACAGTACCATAGTACCATGGGGAGTGGGGTATCCAGAAAGTGATGCTAACAGATGTGAACTGTAAGTATGGTTTTGCTGGGTGTGATGGCTCATGCCTTTAATTCCAGGAGTCAGAGGCAGAAGGATCTCTGAGTTTGAGGGCAAGTTGGTTGACAGAGCAACCCTGTCTTGATAAGAACCAAAATAAATAAATAAAAATAGTATGGCCTTAAGAATAATTTTAATTTAGTAAATTTAACATTTTTATTAAATTTTTAAAATTTATTTAACATATCACCCACAGTTTCCCTTCCTTCCTCTCTTACTGTTCCCACCTCCCACCTCCTTTCTATCCTCAACTCCCATCCACTCCTTAGAAAGGGTAAGGCCTCCCATGAGAGTCAACAAAGAATGGCATATCATATTGAGGCAGGACCAAGCTCCTCTCCCACACATCAAGGCTGATCAAGGCATCCACCATAGGAAACAGGTTCCAAAAAGCCAGCTCATGCATCAGGCGCAGATCCTGGTCCCTCTGCCAGGGGCCATACAAACAGACCACTCTGCGCAACTGTCACCCACATGCAGAAGACCTAGGTCAGTCCCATATAGGTTCCCTAGCTGTTGGTCTAGAGTCCGTGACTCCCATGTGCTCAGGTCAGCTGTTTCTTGCTTTCCGCATCATGATTTTGACCCCTTTGCTCATATAATCCCTCCTCCCTCTCTTCAACTGGGCTCCTGGAACTTGTCCTGGTGCTTGGCTCTGAATCTCTGCATCTGCTTCTATTAGTTACTGGATAAAGGTTCTATGACAATTAGGGTAGTCAACAGTCTGCTTACAGGAGAATGCCAGTTTAGGCACCTTTTCTACTGGGGTCATACTTGTGGATTCCTGGGAGTTTCCCTGGCACCAGATTTCTCCCTCATGGCCCACTCTATCAAGATATCTCTTCTGTTGCTCTCCTTCTCTGTCCTTTCCCCAAATCAACCATTCCCATCTTTTCTCCTCTCCCCTTTCCTGTACCTCATCCCCAGTTTACACAGGCGATCTCATCTATTTTCCCATCCCAGGGTGATTCATACCCCTTAGGATCCTTGTTACCTAGTTTCTCTAGGGTTGTGGATTGTAGCCTGGTTATCTTTTGCTTTACATCTAATATCCGTGTATGAATGAGAACATACCATGTTTGTCTTTCTGGATCTGGGTTACCTCACTCAGGATGATTTTTTTTTCCCTAGTTCCATCTGTTTGCCTGCAAGTTCAATTTCATGATGTCATTGCTTTTTACTGCTGAGTAATACTCCATTGTGCAAATGCACACATTTCTTTATCCATTCTTTGTTTGAGAGGCATTTAGGGTTTTTTTTGTTTGTTTGTTTTTTGTTTTTAGGTTCTAGCTGTTACAAATAGTGTTTTTATGAACATAATTGAGCAAAATGTCCTTGTGGTATGATTGAGCATGCTTTGCGTATATGTCCAAAAGTGGTATTCCTGGGTCTTGAGGTAGATTCATTCCCAATTTTCTGAGAAACCGCCATACTGATTTCCAAAGTGATTGTACAAGTTTGCACTCCCCCCAGCAATGGAGGAGTGTTCTCCTTACTCTGCATCCTCTCCAATGTAAGTTGTCTTCAGTGTTTTTTGATTTTAGCCATTCTTACAGGTGTAAGATTATGGTATTTCAGAGTCATTTTGGTTCACATTTCCCAAATGCAATGATTACGGATGTTAAGTAAGTCCATAAATGTCTTTCAGCCATTTGAGATTCTTCTGTTGAGAATTCTCAGTTTCAATCTGTACTCCATTTTTAAATTGCATTATTTGATACTTTGATGTTTAGTTTCTTGAGTTCTTTATATATTTTGGAGATCATTCCTCAGTCAGATGTGGGGTTGGTGGGGATCTTTTCCCATTTTGTAGGCTGCTGTTTTGTTTTATTGTGTCCTTTGCCTTGCAGAAGTTTTCCAGTTTCAGAAGGTCCCATTTATTATTTGTTGATCTCAGTGTCTGTGCTACTGGTGTTATATTCAGGAAGTAGTTTTCTATGCCAGTGTGTTCTAGGCTACTTCCCACTTTCTCTTCTATCAGCTTCAGTGTAATTAGTGTTCATGTTGTGATCTTAGATCCACTTGGACTTCAGTGTTGTGTAGGGTGATAGATATGGGTCTGTTTGCATTCTTCTACATGCCGACATCCAGTTATGACAGCGTCATTTGTTGAAGATGCTTTCTTTTTTTTAATTGTACAATTTTGGCTTCTTTCTCAAAATCACGTGTTGGTAGCTGTGTGGATTTATGTCAGGGTCTTTGATTTGGTTCCATTAATCCACATGTATGCCAATAGCAAGCTGTTTTTATTATTATAGCTCTATATTAATGCTTGAAATCAGGGATGGTGATACTTTCAGAAGTTCCTGTATTCTACAGAATTGTTTTAGCTATTGCGGGTTTTTTTGTTAATCCATTTAAAGTTAAGTATTGTTCTTTCAAGGCTAGTGAAGAATTGTGTTGGGGATTTCATTGAATCTGTAGATTGCTTTTGGTAAGATTGCCATTTTTAACTATGTTTATACTACCTACCCAAGAGCATGGGAGATCTTTCCATTTTCTGCTATCTTCTTCAGTTTCTTTCTTCAAAGGCTGAAAGTTCTTATCGTGCAAGTCTTCACTTGTTTGGTTAAAGTTACCCCAAGATATTATTTTTATATATATATATATATATATATATATATATATATATATATATATATATATATATTTGTGGCTATTGTAAAGGGTGTAGTGTCTCTTTTTTTTTTCTCAACCTGTTTATCATTTGTATATAGGAGGGTTACTGATTTTTCTTATTTAATCTTTTATCCTGCACATTACTGAAGGTGTTTATCAGCTGTAGGAGTTTCCTGGTAGAATTTTGGGGGCCACTTTTGTATACAGTCATATCATTTGCAAACAGTGAAAGTTTGACCTCTTCCTTTCCAATTTGTATCCCCTTGATCTTTTTAAGACCCTAGCTAGAACTTCAAGAACTATGTTGAATATGGAGAGAGCAGACAGCCTTTTCTTGTTCCTGCTTTCAGTGGGATTGCTTTCATTTTCTCTCCATTTAGTTTAATATTGGCTGTTGACTTGCTGTATATTGCTTTTATTATGTTTATATATGTTCCATGTATCCCTGATCTCTCCAAGACCTTTATCATGAAATGGTGTTGGATTTTGTCAAAGGCTTTTCCAGCATCTAATGAGTTGGTCTTGTGGTTTTTTTTCTTTCAGTTTGTTTATATGTTGGATTACATTGATAGATTTTCGTATGTTGAGCTGTCTATCGCTGGAATGAAACCTACTTGATTATGATGGGTGATTTTTTTTTTTTTAATGTGTTCTTGGATTCTGTTTGCCAGTATTTTATTGAGTGTATTTGCATCAATGTTCTTTAGGGAGATTGATCTCTAATTCTCTTTTTTTATTGTATATTTGTGTGGTTTGGGTATCAGGGTACCTGTAGCCTCAAAAAAATTTTGGGGGGGCTAGACAGATGACTTGGCAGTTTAGAGCACCTTGACTTTCAAGTATCTAATGAGATTTGGTGCCCTCTTCTGGCCTGCAGGCATACATGCAGGCAGAACGCTGTATACATAACAAATCTTTTAAAAAAGTTTGTCAGTGTAGAACAATTTGGGGTATTGTTATTAATTCTTTTGGTAGAATTCTGTGCTGAAACCATTTGGACTTTTTTGGTTGGGAGACTTTTAATGACTGCTTCCTTAGGGGTTATAGGTCTATTTAAATGGTTAATCTGGTCTTTATTTAATTTTGGTACATGGTACCTATCCAGAAAATTGTCCATTTCTTTTAGATTTTCCAATTGTGGATTAGAGGTTTTGAAGTATTACTTAATGATCCTCTGGATTTCCTCAGTGTTTGTTGTTATGATCCCCTTTTCATCCGATTTTCTTGATTTGGTTATTCTCTTATCTGCCATTTGGCATAAGGCATAGGTTTGGACAAGTGTTTGTCTATCTTATTGAATTTCTCAAAGAACCAGCTCTTTGTTTCATTGATTCTTTGTATTGTTCTCTTTGTTTATATTTTTATTTCAGCCCTGAGTTTTATTATTTCCTGCTAAATACTCCTCCTGGGTCAGTTTGCTTTCTTTTGTTCTAGAGCTTTCAGATGTGCTTTTAAGTCACTAGTATGAGATTTCTCCAAAATCTTTTTTTTTTTGCCCCCAAGACAAGTTAGCTTTAGAATCTGTCCTGGAACTTGCTCAGTAGACCAGGCTGGCCTAGAACTCACAGAGATCCTCCTGCCTCTGCCTTCCGAGTGCTGGGATTAAAGGCATGCACCACTAGTGCCCAGGTAGATTTTTCCAAATTCTTTATGTAGACACTTAGTGCTATGCAATTTTTTCTTAGAATTGCCTTCATTGTGTTCTAAAAGTTTGGATATGTTTTTCATTCATTTTCACTGAATTCTAGGAAGTCTTTAATTTCTTTATTTCTTCCTTGACCCAGTGGTGATTCAGTTAAGCATTGTTCAGTTTAATTGACTTTGTAGGCTTTCTATAATTTAGGTTGTTGAATTTTAACTTTAAGCTATGGTGATCCAATAAGATAGATACAAAGGGTTGTTCCAGTTTTTTGTTAGCTGTTGAGATTTGCTTTGTGACTGAGTATGTCCTCAGTTTTAGAGAAGGTTCCTCAGATGTTGAAAAGATACACTCTTTTGTGTTTGTGTGGAATGTTCTTTGGTTTTTCGAGACAGGGTTTCTCTGTAGCTTTTGGAGCCTGTCCTGGAACTAGCTGTTGTAGACCAGGCTGCCCTCGAACTCAACAGAGATCTGCGTGCCTCTGCCTACCAAGTGCTGGATTAAAGGTGTGTGCTACCACTGCTGCCTGTCAAGGGCGGAATGTTCTATAGATGTCTGTTAAGTCCATTTGAGTCATACCATCTGTTCTCGTATTTCTCTGTAAAGTTGCTGTCTGGCCATGTGCTCAACTATGTTCATAGCAGCTTTGTTTGTCATAGCCACAACCTGTTAATAATAACCTAAATGCCCCTTGACCGAAGAATGGCTAAAGAAAATGTGGTACATTTACACAATGAAGTACTACACAGCAGAAAAAAAATGACATCTTAAATTTTGCAGGCAAATGGATGGAGCTAGAAAATATCATTTTGAGTGAGGTAACCCAGAATCAGAAAGACAATTTTCACATGTACTCACTCATAAGTGGTTTTTAAAACATAAAGCAAAGAAAACCAGCCCACATATCACAATCCCAGAGAACCTAGAAAACAATGAGGACCCTAAGAGAGACATAAATAGATCCAATCTACATGGGAAGTAGAAAAAGACAAGATCTCCTGAGTAAATTTGGAGCATTGGGACCTTGGAAGAGGGTTGAAGGGGAGAGAAAAGGCAGGGAGGGGAGCAGAGAAAAATGTAGTGCTCAACAAAATAAATAAATAAATAAATAAATAAATAAATAAATAAATAAATAAATAAATGTTTCTCTTTGGCAGACCTGTCCATTGTTGAGAGTGGGATATTGAAGTTTTAAAATTTTAATTTATTTTTATTACATGTGTATGTATATATATATATATATATATATATATATATATATATATATATGCGTGCTTGCTTGTTTTTATGTGTACCACATACCTGCAGGTACTTGAGGCCAGAAGAGGGAGTCAGATCCTGGAACTGGAGTTACTACAGATAGTTCCCAGCTGCCCACTAAGCATGGTAAAAGGAAAGACACATTCAGTATCATATCCCTTACTGTCTGGTCTGGTTATAGGTATAACAGGAATTCTTTTAGTAGAAAGGGATTTTGGAATTGCCTCCCCGTGCATTTCAGGATCTTGTAGGAATGAGGTCATGGTCCCAGCCTGGACTCATGACTTGTTTACTGTAAGTGTAGTCTCAGACAGCTTGTCATGGTCTACATTTCTTGAGCTACCTTTTCCACCCTCCTCTTCTCAGGGCAAGAAGCTTGTTGCAGTGTTAAGGTCAGATTTAGTCTTTAGCAAATACTAAATGCAGTCCTTGTGCTTGTTTGTTTGGGTGTGCCAAGGACTGAGGGCCCAAGAATGTCACTGCCATACCACCACGTGGGTTCAGTTATTGCTAGACTTGTACAGGAGTTGATTCTTCGTAGATACCAGCGACATTCTTTACATTTCTGGAGCATTTGTCTTATATATTATTTTAGGTCCTTCAGTTGCTCCAAAAGTATTAGATACCCCCTGTTAGACTTGCTTGAAGGAACAGTTACTTTGGAAAAAAAATTCCTGTTTTTCCTCCAAGGGACTTTATGTCAGGAGCTTAACCGACTGTCCTTACCATGGAACTACTACCTCATATCACTTATTTGTGTGTGTGTGTGTGTGTAAAACAGCAATAATTTTTTTTCAGAGGAAATAGTGGGAGATAGAAGACAATAAGATATTTTTCTTAAAAGCTTATTACTAGGTGGTGTTGGTGCACGCCTTTAATTCCAGCACTTGTGTGGGGGTGCAGAGACAAGTGGAGCTCTGTGAGTTCAAGGCCAGCCTGGTCTACAGAGGAAGTTCCCGGACAGGTTCCAAAGCTGCAGAGAAACCCTGTCTCAACCCCTCCACCAATAAAAAATAAAAAAACACTAAAGCTTATTCTTTAGATCTGCCTATTAATTATATTCCTATTATAACACAGATGTTCAAAATGAAATGCAAAATAGTGAAATAATAATTAATTCATTACTCTCATTATTTTGGTTTTTTGAGATTGGGTTTCTCTATGAAGCTCTGGCTGTCCTGGAACTCATTATATAGTCCAGGCAGGCCTTGAACTCAGATATTTGGCTGCCTTTGCCTTCTAAATGCTGGTATTAAAGGTATATACTACCACCATCCGACTGTGAAATTATTTTTTTAAGTGAGTGAATATAAATGAATATATTACTAAATTTAACAAAGATAAGGACTTTTTTACTTTAATGTTCAATAAAATTAAAATACACATGGAAAATAGCATATGCATAAGATTGTGACATCTTTGTATTAACTGGTAAGTTACGGAAACTTTTGTGTTAAACATTGAAAGTTAAAGAAGCATGTTATAATTTCTAGAATAAGAACAAAATAGTAAATAAATATAAAATCTTTTCCAAATTAATATAGATTATAAGTAAAGCAAAAATGACCCAGACGATCCAAACACTAATAAAAGGAAGTATAAAAGAGTACCCATGACTGGGGCATGTAGTTCCAGCTCTTTGGAAGGGCCTGGGCAACAAAATGAGAAGCAATGCCAAGAAAACATGATAAATATTTGAAAGAAGAAATAGTAAGGTACCAGTGAGTGCATTAAATGTAAATAAGTTGATTGCTCTAGTAGCTGAAAATCGTCAGACTGATAAATAGCAAAGTTTGTCAGAGGCAGTCCTACTATTATACACAAAGTTAAAAGTAAAATGGTATAAAAAAGGTTTATCAAGCATTAACAAAAAGTATTTGCAGCTCTATTACGTAATATAAAAGGAACTATCTCATATTACAAAGTAGATTCGTTTTTTTTGTGTGTGTGTGGTTGTTTTTAGGACAGGATTTTTTCTGCCTAGCCCTGGCTGTCTTGGAACTTTCTCTGAATACCAAGCTTTCCTTGAATTCAGAGATCCACCTGCCTCAGCTTCCATGTTGGGATTAGCAAGTGTATAGTCCCAAATTTATAGGTATCTGATAATTTAGTTTCAAAGTACATGAAGCAAAAATTAATAAAACTAAAATCAGGAACATGCATCTGTAAATAGGATGTTTTAATTTCCTATCTTGAATAACTTAATAGAACCAACATTCAAAACACAAGTAAGGCTGTAAGATACTTAAAAAATCAATAACAGTTGATGGGTACTTTTATGGGTAGCCATTGCTCTCTGCCTTACTGATTATTGAGACCCAGTTAATGAAATGATATGTACTGAACTCCATCTGAAGAATGCATTTTTTTCTAAATTCACATGGAATATTTATACAATTAGTGCTCATGTTGTTTTGAACCATAAAGGAAAAGCCAACTTTCTAAGAATTAAGACATATTTTAGTACTGTAATAAAATTATAAATATAAAGGTAGTGGTACACACCTTTAATCCCAGCACTTGGGAGGCAGAGACAGGAGAATCTCTAAGTTCGAGGCCAGCCTGGTCTACAGAGCAGAGTTCCAGTACACAATTCCTACAGTTCAGTACACACTGCTGCCAAACAACCCACAAAATCCAAACCCAAGTAAATATGCTTCTTAATAGTTTAGAAGATGAATAAACAAGAAACTAGCTACAGTTAACCAGCATGCTGTGGGGGTATAGTTAGTGTTAGAACATTTCATGTTAAGAATCAGTGATCCAGAAAGACATTACTAAGAAAGAGAATTACAGACCAATCTCACTCATGAACATTGATTCAAAAATACTAAATAAAATACTGTCAAATCGAATCCAAGAACACATCAGAAACATCATCCACCATGATCAAGTTGGCTTCTTCCCACAGATGGAGGGATGGTTCAACATATGAAAAATTGTCAACGTAATCCACCATATATACAAACTGAAAAATAAAAACCACATGATCATCTCATTAGATGCAGAAAAAGTATTTGACAAAAGACAACATCCCTTCATGATAAAGGTCTTGGAGAGAGCAGGGATATAAGGAACATACCTAAACATAATTAAGGCAGTATACAGCAAGCCAACAGCCAACATCAAACTAAATGGAGAAAAACTCCCAGCGATTCCACTGAAGTCAGGAACAAGACAAGGTTGTCCACTCTTTCCATATGTATTCAATATAGTTCTTGATGTCCTAGCTAGAGCAATAAGACACCAAAAGGAGATCAAGGGAATTCAAATTGGAAAAGAAGAAGTCAAACTCTCACTGTTTGCTGATATGATAGTTTACATAAGTGATCCCAAAAATTCTACCAAGGAACTTCTACAACTCATAAACACTGTCAGCAATGTAGCCGGCTACAAGATTTACTCAACAAAGTCAATGGCCCTTCTGTACACAGATAAAAGGGCTGGGGAAGAAATCAGAGAATCAACACCCTTCACAATAGCCACAAACAGCATAAAATATGTCGGAGTAACTCTAACCAAACAAGTGAAAGACTTGTATGAGGAGAACTTTAAATCTTTGAAGAAAGAAATTGAAGAAGACGCCAGAAAGTGGAAAAATCTCCCATGCTCTTGGGTAGACAGAATTAACAAAGTAAAAATAGCAATCTTACCAAAAGCAATCTACAGATTCAACGCAATGCTTATCAAATTCCCAGCAAAATTCTTCAAAGAATTCGAAAGAATGGTACTCAACTTCATTTGGAAAAGCAAAATACCCAGGATAGCCAAAACAATCCTGTACAATAAAAGAACTTCTGGAGGCATCACAATCCCTGACTTCAAACTCTACTACAGAGCTACAATACTGAGAACAGCGTGGTATTGACATAAGAACAGACAGGAGGACCAGTGGAACCGAATAGAAGACCCAGATATCAATCCACACATTTTCGAACACCTGATTTTTGACAAGGAAGCAAAAATATCAAATGGAAAAAAGCATATTTAACAAGTGGTGCTGCATAACTGGATATCAACATTTAGAAAAATGAAAATAGACCGATATCTATCACCATGCACAAAACTCAAGTCCAAATGTATCAAAGACCTCAACATAAAGCCAGACACACTGAACCTTATAGAAGAGAAAGTGGGAAGTACACTTGAACACATTGGCACAGGGAACCACTTCCTAAATAGAACGCCAGCAGCACAGACACTGAGAGAAACAATTAATAAATGGGACCTCCTGAAAATGAAAAGCTTATGTAAAGCAAAGGACACAGTCAACAAGACAAAACGACAGCCTACAGAATGGGAGAAGATCTTCACTAACCTCACATCAGACAGAGGTCTGATCTCCAAAATATACAAAGAACTCAAGAAATTGGACACCAAAGGAACAACATAATCCAATAAAAAAAAAATGGAGTACAGACCTAAACAGAGAAGTCTCTACAGAGGAATCTAAAATGGCTGAAAGACACTTAAGGAAATGCCCAACATCCTTAGCTATCAGAGAAATGCAAATCAAAACAACTCTGAGATTCCATCTTACACCTTTCGAAAGAATGGCCAAGATCAAAAACACTGATGACAACTTATGCTGGAGAGGTTGTGGGGTAAAGGGAACATTTCTGCATTGCTGGTGGGAATGCAATCTGGTATAACCCCTTTGGATGTCAGTGTGGCGATTTCTCAGAAAATTAGGAGACAACCTTCCTCAAGACCCAGTAATACCACTTTTGAGTATATATCCAAAGGATGCTCAATTGTGCCACAAGGACATGTGTTCACCTATGTTCATAGCAGCTTTGTTTGTCATAGCCACAACCTGGAAACAACATAAATGCCTCTCGACCGGAGAATGGATAAGGAAAATGTGGTACATTTACACAATGGAGTACTACACAGCAGAAAAAAATAACGACAGCTTGAATATTGCAGGAAAATGGATGGAGCTAGAAAACATTTTGAGTGAGGGAACCCAGACCCAGGAAGACAATTATCACATGTACTCACTCATAGGTGGTTTTTAAACATAAAGAAAACCAGCCTACAAACCACAATCCCAGAGAATTTAGACAACAATGAGGACACTAAGAGAGACTCACAGAGATATAAGCTTCATGGGAAGTAGAAAGTATAAAAAGACAAGATCTGTGTAAATTGGGAGCATGGGGACCTTGGGGGAGGCTTGTAGGGGAGAGGGGAGAGCAAAGGGAGGGGAGCAGAGAAAAATGTAGAACTCAATAAAATATCAATAAAGAAAAGGAAAGAAAAAATAACCAGTGATCACTCCCCAAATCTTGGAAAATGATCAGCAAATGAACTCTGGGAAGTAATTCCATTTTTAATTACTTCAGATAAAAGGAAAATACCTTGAAATAAACCTAACCAAGGAAGTAAAAGAGGTGCACAATGAAGTCTTGAAAACTTAGAGAAAGGTTCTGGAGGCAGTTGAAGAAAGAATGATCATCCACGATTGTAGAGAGCCGTGTGGAGTCACACCTGATGGCTATGTGTAGAGAGCTGCGTGGAGTCGCACTTGATGGTGCTGGCTGCCACCCTCCGCGATCCCGAAAGCGAGTGCTCTCTGTGATAATCAACTCCTAATATCAACTAGGCGTGACTTATGCTATTATCACGCAATGATTGTCAGCTGCTTGCATATGCGTGGACCTATGGACAGTGCCCACCTGGCAATCCGGGGTTGGCGGCCCGTGCCTATTTAAGGGCTGGGAGAGGTTTGCCCGGGGAGAGAGGGAGTGAGTGAGAGAGATTTTACAATTGTCAAAAGGTCCTGAAAAAAACTGTTTATCAAGAAGAGCTCCGGTGTCGTGCTTCTTCCTTGCTGGCTGAGGGGGACCGCGACAAGTGGTGGCCCGTACGGGGAACCTCCAAACTTCTCTCCGTGGAGCCCAGAACTTGCTGCAGTCAGGGGGTGCACCGTATAATCCTCAGGTAAAGGCTGGGGATCCGCGAAAAAAGCGGGTTTTCCGCTCTCGTCGGTAGAAGGGAGAGTGGGGGTAATAGGGCCGCGACTATAGCAGACGGATTAAAGTGAGGGCCACGACCAAAGTGGACGGTTTAAAATGAAAATAAAAGAACGGGATTTTAGAATGGGCGTTTCAACATCACACCTGATTTTTCTGGCTCTTAACGAGCTGTTATGGAGCGCATTGGAAAGGTATTTGAATGAATGTGACACAATTGCTCCTTGGTTTGCCGTCTCTGGCAATCTTAACGTGTCATCCTGGGACAAGCTTGGTAGAGATCTGAATTTTGCCGCTGAACAAGGTACGCTAAGGAAGGGAGTTAGATTCATGTGGTTTGAATTACCGAGACCTCCTGAGTTTGCAGTGGACTGTGAGCAGCTGCGGCTCCAAGGCCAAGCAGCGCTGAGGGTCTGTGAAGCTGCAAACACCCAGGACCTGCCTTGAGGACCAACAAGGCCAGAACGCTAGGCCACTCCCAGCGTGTGCCTCAGGGCATAGAAGCGCAGCACAACCACGATAAGATCTGTTGGCCTGGACCTCTGTCCCACCCTGGCTGGGTCGAGGCCAGCCACTCTGCCATGTCTCCACCTTCCAGCTTGGTGGGGAGGTAGAGTCTCCACCTCTCCCCAGTTGCACCGTGACCTGCCCTGCGTCTGAGCGCGGCTGAAAATGGCAGTAAGAATGCAATGTCCCCGCTCAGCAGGAAGTAGCCAGAGAGATTGACAACGTCCAAATTCCCTATAAGATAATTTAAGCGGGGTCCTTTCAGAGCAGCAAGCCTGCTTTCCTGAGTTCCGCTCCACTCCATGCACCAGTTTGGACCCAGAACGAATGCAGCTGGGGCTAGAAGGCAGCTGGAGCAGAGCATTGCTAGGTGGCTGTGGTGGAAGGCACATTGCCTCAGCAGTCGGTGCCTAGCCTGGCGGATGCCACAGCAGTGCTAAGAGTATCAGCAAACGCAACAACAAGTGCTGGAGCTGAGAGAAGCTGGAGCACAGACCCCACAGGGCTGCCCGAGAAAGCAGCGTAGCCGCGGGGCAAGGAAAAGGTAATGGCAGTTTTAGGCTCTGCACGCCGCTGAAGAGTCTGCGACAGAGCGAATTTAAATCAAGAGACTGCCTTATTGTAGGAGCAGGTATCTGTACTGTTTTAGCCAAAGGGTTGGTAGAATACCATAGCCCAAATGGGAGGTTGGGTCTAATGGTGATTAGGAACCCTACTGCTGGCAATCTCAACACCTGTTATCATGGGCATTTATCTTTAAATCCTGTGTAAGATCAGACAACCCATGAGAGTGCAGCATATGATCACTTAGCAGAAGCAGGATCAGTTGAGCTGCTAGGGAAGCCAAAGAGGTGCACGAGGGAGAAGGTGTCTTCCATGCACTCAACTGACAAGAATGAATGTGCCACGGGGGTATGACAGCTGGGGTATGTTAAGAGAGGCAAGTCTATACCCTAGTCTGTCAGACATTTCTATCCATCCGGGGCTGTGTGTGACCAGCATTCAGTATGACTCATGCAGCTAATCTGTCTAAAGAATTGTCTAGATATCTTTTAGGTAATTGGTCTGGTGAATTCGAACAACTGGAGAAGCTATGAGTGGCAGAAGGACTATCCTCCTGGATCACTCCATGGATCATCTGAAGGAGTGGGCGGGAATAGGAGCCCTAACAGGCTTAATGGTGCTTGCCTCCCTGGTATGCCTGTGGTGCGTCTGTCACATAAGGGTTTCATAGCATTGCAATGCACTTATGATCATTCAGGCCTTCACGGCCATTGAAGCAGGACAGTCCCCTCAAGCTTGGTTATCTATATTGAGCACAGGATGCGAGGCTTGTACTGCAATTGAGGTAAGCATACATCAACCTCAAGAAGAGCAAGTCTGATTGCATGTGGGTTGGTGTCTAGCTCCCACCTCTGTAAAAAGACACCGGACAGGTCTAGTGTTCTCTGGGTGGATGACACCTGGACAGACACTAGTACATGTTCCATTTTTAACAGATCAGACCTCTACTCTTGCCTGTTGCTTTGCAAAACAAAAAGGGGGAACTGTAGAGAGCCGTGTAGAGTCACACCTTATGGCAATGTGTAGAGAGCTGCGTGGAGCTGCACCTGATGGTGCTGGCTCCCGCCCTCCGCGATCCCGAAAGCGAGTGCTCTCTGTGATAATCAACTCCTAATATCAACTAGGCGTGACTTATGCTATTATCACGCAATGATTGTCAGCTGCTTGCATATGCGTGGACCTATGGGCAGTGCCTACCTGGCAATCTGGGGTTGGCGGCCCGTACCTATTTAAGGGCTGGGAGAGGTTTGCCCGGGGAGAGAGGAGAGAGTGAGAGTGAGTGAGTGAGTGAGTGAGTGAGTGAGAGATTTTACAATTGTCAAAAGGTCCTGAATAAAACTGCTTAGCAAGAAGGGCTCCGGTGTTGTGCTTCTTCCTTGCTGGCCGAGGGGGACCGCAACACATGATCATAAATCCGAAAAATTATTTTGTAAAAAATAGCTATACTATCAAAAGTAGGATATAAATTTAGTGCAGTCCCCACAATGTCACTATTTATAGAAATAATCCTAAAATTCACACGGAAGTGCAAAACACCCCAAATGGTCCTGACCACAAAGAAGGATGCAGAAAATACCACTATTGTCTGATTTCAAGTCAAAAAGTCATAACAAAAAAAACCCATGGTACTACTACAGAAACATTTAGATGAGTGTAATAGACTAGATTATCCAGATAAAACCACATGTAAGTGGTCTAGTTAAAAAAAAAACTGTTGTCGTATGCTTGTTATATTCTGAAAGACAAATAAGTTTTTTGTTCTTTGTGTTTTTCCAGGAAGAATATAGAACTGAAGGTATTAGTTGGCACAACATAGATTATATTGATAATACTTGTTGCATAAATCTTATTAGTAAAAAACCAACAGGATTGCTCCATCTTTTGGATGAAGAAAGCAAGTGAGTATAGTGCTTTTCAGTTTCATAATTGATCATTGTGCTTTTTGAGTGGCTTCTTCTTTTGAGACAGAACGTAATTCATTGTGTAACTATGGCCAGGTTGGGACTAGGACTACTGCAGCCCCAGGTTGGCCTCAAGACTCACAGCAGTTCTTAGGCTCCTTAGTGTTAGCGTTACAAGCACATACCACTAACCAGCTTATGTCTAAGTAAGGATAAATGCTCTAATAATGTTTCAAATGAAGAATTAGGGGTTCATATATATATATATATATATATGTCTGTAATATATTTCCAAGTATATATATACATACATATATATATTTCCAAGTAGACTGCACTTTACTCCTGAACAAATTTTTTTTTCAGAATCGTCTTATAAAGTTTGATACTAAATTTTTCTATGTATTCTTGAGAATTTCATACATTTATGCAATGAAATATCCACCTTATCCTTCCCTCCAACCTTCCTCTTTCTTTCCATACTATCTGCAACACTCCAAATTTCATGTCCCATCCCCTTTCCCCACCTTTTTTTGTTGGCATGAAAGATCCACCTTCCTCTGCCTTCTAGGTTCTGGGATTAAAGGAGTACTTAATCACATTCAGCTTTTATTTTGTTTTGATTATCCACTAAGTTCTACCCAAATACGGATGGATGTTGATCCATCCATGGGAGCATGGGAAATGTATCACTGGCCACATCCTGACATACATGTTTTAAAAATTTTTTGCGCGCTCTCTGTCTCTGTCTCTCTTTCTCTTTCACTCCTTAGACAGGGTCTAGCTACGTTGCCTTGTCTGTTCTTGAAGTTGAGATCTTTTTGCCTCTGTGTCCTGAGTGCTGACATTATAGGGATGCCATAATTCACTCAGTTCTTTTTTTTTTTTTGTTCGAGAAAGGGTTTCTCTGTAGACTCACTCAGTTCTTAAATTGAGTGTCATTTATTTCCATTTTATTGGAGAGTGCACGTGCACCTGCTTATGTGAAGGTCAAAGGACAACATCTCTCCTTTTACCACGTGGATCCTAGAGATCACATCGACCTTGTCAGGCTTGGCAACAGATGCCTTTACTCACTGAGCCATCTCATCAACCCTTGAATTAAGGGAATGTGCTGCTTTAAAATGAGTAATTATTTCAGATACACTCTTTTTAACTCCCCCTCAAACTCTAATACACCATATATCCATGAGTGTTTGTTAAATATAGAATGTTGGGAGAACCTTTCTTTGCATGGCTACCCTGCTTCTTTAGAAACTTTTTCTCCATTTCAAAGAAAGAGAAAAATTGATCGTACGCTTTAAAATTACCCCTGGGCTAGCTGGGCAGTGGTGGCTCACGCCTTTAATCCCAGCATTAGGGAGGCAGATCAGGCGGATCTTTGTAAGTTCAAGGCCAGCCTGGTCTATAAGAGCTAGTTCTAGGACAGGCACCAAAGCTACAGAGAAACCCTGTCCTGAAAAACAAAAATTACCCCTGGGGGGCTGGAGAGATGGCTCAGAGGTTAAGAGCATTGCCTGCTCTTCCAAAGGTCCTGAGTTCAATTCCCAGCAACCACATGGTGGCTCACAACCATCTGTAATGAGATCTGGTGCCCTCTTCTGGCCTGCAGGCATACACACAGAATGTTGTATACATAATAAATAAATAAATATTTTTTAAAAAAAGAAAAAAAAATTACCTCTGGGTTAGGAAGTAAACAAATTGTTGCCTAAAGACAGTAAGATGAGAATATTCTATGTGAGTTGTAGTTTGCAGATGCTAGGCTTTCCTAGGCTTGTACTTGGAATTGCTTACTCTTCACTTTCACTCTCCATACCTGTTTTAAGTAAGAATACCACACAATTAAAGAATTTTTAAAGGGACATTTATTTTGACAATAGGTTTAGTGGCTTGAAACAAGGTAGGATTAGATTTGGTGATAGTACTGTAGAGCTATAGCTTCTTCAAATTTCAGGAGTTTATAGTCCTTTCTAGAATGACTTTAGAACATTGGAATAATCTTAGAAAGTTTTTAGGGCAGAATAGTATTTGAATGCACAGCTACTAGAATAATGTCAGTGTTGAAAACATACAAAAAGGCTGGACAGTGGTGGTGCCTGCCTTTAATCCTAGCACTCAGGAGACAGAGGCAGGAAATTTCTGCAAGGCCAGCTTGGTCTACAGAGTGAGTTCAAGGTCAATCAGGACTACACAGAGAAATCCTGTCTTTGAAAAGCAGAAGGAGGGAGAAAGAGAACAAACGAACATAAAAAATCTTTTTAACTTTTGTTTAATCCCTGTAGGGTGGCAGGTGGTGTTGGATGCAATTATTAGTAGCATTTGATTTAATTAACACTACTCTACCTAGCATTACGCTCATCCTATGAACTAGAAAACCAGTTGTGAAGGTTGCTTGACTTGTTTTGTTGGACTAGATGTCCAAACATCAGGGAGGAGTTGCTCCAGACACCACTCACACAGCCGCAATTGATGCAAAAGCAAGACGATTTTTTCTCTCATGACAGGGCTCTTCAGGTTTGGGATATGAAGGACATCTGATAGCTGCTACAGTCCATCTTTTGAAGCAAAAAGCCACAGACACAAGGGGGAGACCTGTAGGTTGTTTTCCAATTTACTGGATTGGCGTATTCAAAGGGTTACTATCAGTGATTGGTCTATTCCAGGGCAGGAGAATAGCTGAGTGATCAGGTAGATAAGGGGAGCATCTCTGGGCCTTCCTGACCTTGTTCTAGTGACTAAATCAATACACCAGGAACTGAGTCAACATCTGTGGGTTGTCTTTGCCTCAGTTCCCAGAATGGAGTTATGTTTGAAGATTATTCACAAGGACACAGGAGGATGAGCAGTCCAGCGTGTGTTTGTGTGTGTGTGTGTGTGTGGGGGGGGGGGCGACTGTCCCATTTCCAAGAGAGTGAGTGTAAGGTTTTAGAAAAATGTCTTAGGTTTAATCCCAGCACTCGGGAGGCAGAGACAGGCGGATCTTTGTGAGTTCGAGGCCAGCCTGGTCTACAAGAGCTAGTTCCAGGATGGGCTCCGTAGCTACAGAGAAACCCAGTCTCGAAAAACCAGAAAGAAAAAAAAAAAAGAAAAATGTCTTAGGGTTGAGGGGGCTTACAAATGCACTTAGAGTCTTTCAGTTCCAGCACACTGACAGAACTGGTTATATAAGCTAGGATGATCTGAAGCCAGTAATCATTCTCTTCCCTGATTCTATATTTGTTATAATTTAGAATAACTTTTACACATTAAGATTGGTGTGTAGCATCTTCATAACCATGTCACAATATTACTCATTACTTATGCTATCATTAAACTTTTTTGAAAGAATCCCCTTTTCTGTCATAGATCTTCTATTTGAAACTCCTAGTATTTCCATCTCTGTGATGAAAATACTTGAAATATGAAAGACAAAATGATTTACTTTGGATCCCAGTTTAATTCAGTCTGTTTCTTTGGCTCAGTTGCTTTGAGCTTGAGGAGGCTGCACATCCCAGGACATCTTAGAAACAAAGATAAGGGGGTGAACGTGGGTCCTAATGACCTACTTCTTTCAGTTAGGTTACACCTTTTAGTAGTTTGTTCGGTTGTGAATTACTATGACCCTGTCACTTCTTACCTGTGAACAATGCTACATTGAGGACTAAACATTTCATGTACAAATTATAAACCATTTGCCCCTGGATCCCAAAGACTTATGTCTAGCTCATAATGCAAATTATTTAGTTCACCTCTAAGAGTCCCTGTATAGTTCGAGCTTTATCCCAAAATTCAAATCCAGAAGGTAACTTTTAGTTGTGATCTCCTATACAATTAAAGATGCTTGTTGTGTACATTAACATACAGTTGGTAAGGATGGCCACAGGATCAACATTCCTCTGCACGAGGGAAGGGTGGGAGCATAGAAAGGAGGGTCTTAGCCAAGGTAAAACCAAACCCCCCTAGGGCAACATTAAATTTTGATTGATCATCTATATCTATCACTCAAGTGATGGGATGGTATAATCTGATCTCTAATGGACTTTTTGGCTTTGCAATCTCCAGCTTTCCTGGCAACTCTCTGAGGCTGGTTGCCTGTAGTTTTTTTTGGAGATCTTTCATGTTTCTGGCAACTCCAACTTCCTAGAGTTGGCTCACTCATACCCATCTTCCAGGTTTCTGTCTCTGGCTGGTCTCCCTATTCTTTCTCTCAAATCTGGTAGAATTCCTTGCAATTTCACAACTCATAAAATTTTACATATTTACAAAACTAGCATCACCTGGATGACTCTAAAAACTTCTTTTGCTGCAAACTTTACTGTTGGGGCCCACTTATCCTTGGCTGTAGTAACCTCTTGAGTACTTAGACAGTGGTCATTAGCAAATGAATTTTGGGAAAACAGTTTTCTTGGAGGCCCTGTTTGAATTAGGCATGAACTCTTGATTAACTACATTAATAGTGTATATTTGACAACACTGTAATTATAATGTACTTTAGTGTTATGTTATATAAATGACATCTTTCTCATAATTTGTTACCTCCCCCCAATCCAGTTTTCCACAGGCTACAAATCAAACATTACTAGACAAGTTTAAACATCAACATGAAGAGAATTCTTATATTGAGTTTCCAGCTGTGATGGAACCTGCTTTTATCATAAAACATTATGCTGGAAAAGTAAAATATGGAGTAAAGGTCAGTAAATTTCTTACTGAATGTGGTTTTAGAGCAGTGGTGTGTCTTTTAAAATACAGAACATTTTATTCCTTGACAGTATTTTTGCATGTAAACATTGTTTATGTTCTTTTTTTCCCCCCACACAATATTTCTCTTTTACAAACTTAGAGATATTCCTACCTCTGCCTCCCAAGTACTGGAATTAAAGGTGTGCACCACCACAGCCCAGTATAAACATTGTTTCCTGATCATACCTATCTCCCAATCTTCCCCCAGATGTGTGGTTACTGTCTATGGCATACTACCCTCTCATGCAGTTTTTGGAGTCTCTGGATCATTAGTAGCCTTTGAAGGGATTTTGTAAGGATAGAACTAGAATTGAGATCTTCTTTTCTCCTTTCTTTCTTTCTTTCTTTCTTTCTTTCTTTCTTTCTTTCTTTCTTTCTTTCTTTCTTTCTTTCTTTCTTTCTTTCTTTCTTTCTGTTTTTCGAGACAGGGTTCCTCTGTAGTTTTGGAGCCTGTCCTGGAACTAGCTCTTGTAGACCAGGCTGGCCTCGAACTCACAGAGATCCGCCTGCCTCTGTCTCCTGAGATCTGTTATTTAAATTGATCTTTCTGCTGGTTTCCTTCTGTAGATATATCTATTAGGCCATTCTAGTGAACTTTTCAAATTTAGAAGAACAGATTGTGTCTATGTGTCTCAAACTCATTGTTCATTCTCATAGTTCATTTGTTTTGCTTTGATGTGATACTCAATGGTCTTTTAGGAACTTCTGTTTCTAGAGCACTGTTAGGTAGTTGTGACTTTTCATTCTTACTAGGTTTATTGATATTAACTTCTGAATATATTTTTATGGACCTGATGAGTTGGTTAACTCTTAAATCTTCAGAAGTTTAACCTTGCCACTTAAGATACTAAGTTTTTGTGGAATGCAGCAATAAAATGAAATCTTCAGATGAGTGTCTCAATGGTTTTTTGTTTTTGTTTTGTTTTCTATTTTTGAGACAGTCTCGTGTAGCTCAGACTAGTCTCTGATTTTCTATGTAGAAGAGCATGTCCTTGAACTCCTAATTTTCCTGCCTCTATGTCCAAAGTGCTAGGATTACAGAGGTGTATCACCATGTTTGGCTGTAGTAGACATCCTAATTAAGGTCATTTTTTCCATTTGGTGATCCATTTATTTAAGAATTATTTACTGCTGAGTATGGTGGTTCATGCCTTTAATCCCAGCACACTGGAAGCAAAGGCAGGCAGATCTCTGTAAATTCAGATCCAACCTGGTGTTACAGAGTGAGTTCCACAACATCCAGGGCTGTTAACACAGAGAATCCCTGTCTTGAAAAACCAAGAAATAAAGAAAAAAGCAACCCAACAAACGCCAAAGCATTATTTATTAAATACCATGTGCCACATTATCTGTTTGGTGTTTACAATGATAAAGTGATAAAACTAGACAGACATATTTGTAAGTATTTCATATGCATATCCTATATATCACATTTATACTTATTTCAAGCTATGTGTTGTAAATAAATGTTTTCTGTGAGTTAAAGTAATGAAGTAATTACCTTTAAATTTGTAGATTCATAAGTACCTTTCTAAAACACTTTGATTTAAGAGAGCACCTAAAGTAAGTGTTATGCTAATGAGTTGAGATAATGAATTACATGTTGTAAAGTAAGACCCGAGATTAGTATGTTGAAGTAGTAGATTAGAGGTCAGTGATATTTTTATTTTTCTTTTCTTTTCTTTTTTTTTTTTGAGACAGGGTTTCTCTGTAGCTTTGGAGCCTGTCCTTGAACTAGCTCTTGTAGACCAGGCTGGCCTCGAACTCACAGAGATCCGCCTGTCTCTGCTCTACCACCGCCTGGCCATATGAGACTATTAACTAATAGTGGGATAATATGAATTCCAAGAACAGACAGCAGGTTAAATCTTGAAGAGCTTCTAGATCACATTGTGGTTTTTTTGTTTTTAATGGAGTTCAGGAATTTCTTACTGTGTAGCCCATGGTGTTGAAGTGATAGTCCTGCTTCAGCCTTCTGAGTGCTTTAATTATAGATGTTTACCACCAACTTCATCATTGGAATTTAGTTTTTTTTTTTTTTTTTTTTTGTATGTGTGCGTGTATTGTTGAAATTATTGTAGGAACTCTGAAACTACGTTAAGCAGAAGATATGTATTTTTACAGACAGCAGAAAGGGCAAGACTGGATTCTCTTCTGCCTCTTATCCTTCCCCCCTTAAATTGAGGTGAAATCTTAAATTGAATCACAAGAGTAGCATTAGAAATGGGGAAGATCTTATACAAGGTATACTGTGGAGATATCCACATACTTTATAGATGTTCTAAGCGAATGATTTATGCCTGGAAATAATTGAGTCTATTGGAGGTACCATATCTGAGAAGGAACACACAGATGAGAAGCAGAGTTTAGATATAATTTACAAAGTAAAACTAAGCAAAAATTTTGAGCCTATTGCTAGATAGTGTAGTTACTTTTCTAGTGTGGTAATAAAACACCATGAGCAAGGCAACTTATAGAAGAAAAAGCTTATTTGGGCTTAACAGTTTCAGAGAGTTAAGAGTTCATCATGGTGGGGAAGCAGCAGGCATGGTGGCTTGAGCAGATGCTGAGTTCTCACATCTTGATCTGCAAAGCACAAAGAAAAGAGTTGGAAATAGAAATGGTATGAGTCTTTAAAATCAAAGCTGGTCCCCAGTGGCATACTCAGCAAGAACACACCAACCTACCCAAATAATACCACCAACTGGGAACCAAATATTTAAATGCCCCAGACTAAGAGGACATTTATCATATATTACACATTCCTGTTTCTGTGATGTTTTGTTTATGTTACCGAGTCGATTGAAACTAATAACTGATTTAAAAGGTATCATTGTGGCTTGGTAGTGATGACATACTCCTTTAATCTCAGCAGAGGCAGAGGCAGTAGAACCTCTGAGTTTACAGAAAGAGTTCTAGGACAAGCTTCAAAAACTACACAGAGAAACCCCACCACCACCAAAAAAGTGTAATTATATAGGCATTTAAGAAATTAGACAAAAGTAAAGACAAAAGTGGAGATAAAAAGGGATATTTTATATTGATAAGTGTCGAGTTGATAAAATGTTAACCAAAAGTTAAAATACTCAGTAACTTTGATTCAAACTATAGGAAACAGAATGAGACCAAAAGTAGGGTTGAGAATGTAGCTGTGGTAGAATGCTTTTCTAGTATAAGTGATGCTCTAAGTTTAATTCCTAGCACCCCAGAAGCCATAAGAAAATAAAAGTAGCTATAGACAAACCCACTGTTGTTCCATAGGGCACACAAACAAAATGTCAAACAGAAATATTGGGCATCACTTGTGCAATTGTGTCATAGGTTACTGGGTATATAATTTTGGGGGGTGGGAGTGGGAGGAGGTGGTTTTGAGACAGGGTTTCTCTGTGTTGCCCGGACTGTGCTGGAACTTGCTCTGTAGACTAGACTGGTTTTGAATCCTCCTTGCTCTGCCTGCCTGCCTGCCTGCTTTCCTTTCCTTCCTTTCCTTCCATTCATTCATTCATTTTGGTTACTAGGTTTCACATTAAAGGTGTGCACCGCCCAGCTTAACTGGTACTTTTTAGAAGATACATGGTCCTGATAACTATCCAGAATAGAATTCAGTTCCATAATTTCTGTTCACATACCATTCAAACCTGTCACTTATTGATTTTGATAGTCTTTTCCACAAAATCATTGATACTTTTTTCACATAGGATTTTCGGGAAAAAAATACAGATCATATGCGTCCAGACATTGTGGCTCTTCTGAGAAGTAGCAGGAATGCTTTTGTCTCTGGGATGACTGGAATTGATCCTGTAGCTGTTTTCCGATGGGCAGTTCTCCGAGCTTTTTTCAGAGCTGTGGTTGCTTTCAGGGAAGCTGGGAAAAGATACATTCAGAGAAAAACTGGTAAGCCATCCTTGCTAGTATCTGCATGATAATACTTATTATTTTGCTCTGTATTTACTATACTCTGGAATCATGTTTCCTTTAAGTGATTAAATGCAGGTTTCTCTTTTATGTAGGCATACATCATTATATTTTCATTAATAATGAGTGTCTTAGGGTTTCTGTTCTGTGATGAAGTGTCATGACCAAGTCTAGTTATAAATGGAAGCTTTAAATTGAGGTCTAAGCCTGGTGGTGGTGGTGCACGCCTTTAATCCCAGCACTTGGAAGGCAGAGGCAGGCAGATCTCTGTGAGTTTGAGGCCAGCCTGGTCTACAAGAGCTAGTTCCAGGGCAGGCTCCAAAGCTACACAGTAAAACCCTGTCTCAAAAAACTAAAATAATAATAATAATAATAATAATAATAATAATAATAATAATAAATTGGGGTGTAGTCCATGGCTGATATAGTGTATGCAAACATGGTGCTGGAGCAGTAGCTGACAGCTTACATCTGACCTGAAAGTTCCAGGCAGAGAGAATGAGACTGGGCCTGGTGAGTTTTTCAAACCTCAAAAGCCTAGCCCCAGTGACCTCTTCCAAGACCACACTTCATAATTCTCCTCAAATAGTTCTGCCAAATGCAGACCAAGCATTCATATATATGAGCAAATGGGGGCACTCTCATTCAAACCTCCATAACAAGTATAAAGCATATGGAAGTAAGAACAAAAATGCATGCTGATAATCATATATTGATTCAGAACTTAAGTGTTTTCTCCATTTTGTTTATCTGTATTTCTTTCTACAAGTGAAATTGTAATTTAGTATGAAAAACAAATTAGGAAACAAAAGTATTGGAGTCTATCAGTATAATATCGTAGAGTCTTGTGCCACAAAATTACTTTATTGGTTGAGCAGTTTTGTTACTAAGAACATTTTTTCTTTTAAAGAATCAATACTGCATCTGTTCATTAAGTTTTTTCCTTTCCTGTTTACCTTCTCTCAGTCAATTGAGTTTTTTAGTTTGAAATTTAGAAATGATTTTTTTTAATGGATACTTTCTGTTTATACCATAAAAACCTTCCGTTTTATTTTTTATGAGGGCACTTGAGGCACTTGTGGTCCTTTGGAATGTGCTGTAGTATTTGCTCTCGCTGTAATTTTAGTCCATTGCATGTAGTTAGAATTTCCTAATCTATGTGTAGTTGAGACACGCATTTAAGTGGAATTGTGAGAGTGCTTCCTTGTTCTTCTGTGGTTCCCTCAAAGTCAGCTTTTAAACTTCATTTCTTATTTTGTGTGAACTGCTTTTTGTAAATATGGAAAATTAAAATTTATTGGAGAGCTAGGTGGTGGTGGCGGCGGCGCATGCCTTTAATCCCAGCACTTGGGAGGCAGAGGCAGGTGGATCTCTTTGATTTCAAGGCCAGCCTGGTCTACAGTGAATGCTAGGCCAGCCATGGCTACACAGAGAAATCCTGTCTTGAAAAACAAAACCAAAATAAACAAACAAAATTTATTGGAGAAACAAATGAACTACTTTAAATCCGCTTTTCCTCTAAGTGTTTTTTTTTTTTTTTTTAAAGAAGCTTTTAGGAAAGTTTTTGGATACTTAGCTATCTTTAATATTGAGGTATTTAGTTGGAAGAACAAGAAGAATATAATTTTAAGGTATAGAAATGGTGTTGTAGTCTGGAAAACTGTGTTTAAAGGTTAAAATGCTTGTAAAAGTTAAAAAAAAGTAGAATGAAAGGATTAGGACACAGGTTATTTAAAACATTATATATGACATTGAATCACAAAACTACAAAGATACAAAAATACTCCAGTGACACTGTTATATCAAATGGAAAATAGAGAACAATTGGTATAGTAATATTTAACAATTTCTTAAAATTTAATGTATTTTAATAACTATGTTCTTACAAAGTAATTTTTACATCTTCTTGATTTATTTTTAACAGATTAACAAATTATATATTGGTTGTGTAGATTATGAGTATAATTCATACAGATGTCCTCTTTTTGTTCTCAAACTTGTGCATGTTACCTGACTGCCATCCATATTCAGGCTAGTGTGATACCTGACCACCAAGGGTAAAATTACTGGTAATAATGAAAACTGAGTATTTTTTTTATCAAAGTATCTTGTGGCAATGAAATGATGGTGAGTTCTCTTTTATAAAACACTAAATATTTGCAGTTATTTTGGTAAAGGAGGATCCATTTTAACAACATATTTACTTCTCATCAACTTGTTAGAATGTTTGAAATGGATTTTATTTTTAAGTTTGCTGTTTTACGTAAATTATCTGAATAGCTATAAGAGTACATTTTTCTCTGTTAAGTGATGTTTTTAACATAACATTTTATTATCATTTTGATAAGATTCTTATTTATTTTGTGTTTTTCACATCATGTATCTTGATCCCATTCTTTCCCCCATATTGGTGTGGAATATTAATTTAAGATGTGTTACATTTGTTTATCTTGTGGAATATTTTTTTAGCAACTAGCTGACAGAAAGTAGTAGGGAGGAACCATGTTTAGCTACGGTTCTTAAGTGGTGACAGAGCAGAAAGACACCCCATTTTGGGGGAGATGTGAGTTAGGAGAGAAGGTGAACTACTTGCTATTCAGCCTTTTTGAGTGAACAAAATTTCACCTTAACCTTTGAATCCTGAGTTCTGTAGAGTGCTAGAGATCTAGGTAATGCTTGCTTTAGCAGCCTTAATAGAGTCGGTGTCTGAGGGAACAAAATGTCCACCTGGCTATGGCCAGCACAGTTGCACCACAACTGGTAGCTGTGGATTGCAACTGCTTATCAGGACAGCTACTGAATTTAATGAAAAACAACACCATACCATTGCATCTGCCTTTGCAGCCCTCCCTCACCCCCAGTAAAATAAAATGAGAAAAGTAAAAAAAAGAGAAGGCTTTAAAGATCTCACCATGGAACCTGTAGTGCAACATTACAAGTCATGCCCGATACACCTTTGTCCATACATCTTTACTTGCAAGTGTTCATTGCAAAGAGTCATTGGTTTGGTTCAAGGCTCCTGGTCTCTGGTTGTGAGCCTAGCCTTTAAAGGCTGAGCCATCTCTCCAACCCAAGTTTGATAAGATTCTTTAAGTAGATTTCATCTTTTAAAAAACCTATTTTTATGTACTAGCTAATGAATAATAAGATTGTATTCTCTCTGCTAAGTAATATAATATTCGCTGAGTTTAGAAATAAAGTTTAGGGAATTTCATTAAGATGAAAAAAATACTCTGCAAGGGTTTTTGAATTAGTCTTTCTTTGAGCTTTAAAATGACTATCTTGAGAACTATTTATTTGTAAGTTATAACATTGAATTCCATTCCTAGGCGTATAATAAAGTGTACTAATGGACCTTCAATTCATTATATTTCACTTAATTTGTCCCTAAATTATATATTTTTCGTTTACAAAGGCAAAATTGTTAAATGTAATCATTATTCCCTAACTCTTAAGGCAATCACTAAGTGAATGACACTGAGGGTCCATCTTTTCTGAAAAAATGGGAACTCTGTATTCTACCTTAAAGAAGTTTCTTGCTAATATTTGTATTGAAGCTGCCCTCCCCACATCCCTCAATGTCTTATTGCTAGAATGATTCACTGGTTAGCACTCATTTGGGGTTTTGGTCTTTACTTAACTCTGTCTCTTTCCTGCATTCACCTTTATCTCCTTTTCCAGTGGTGAGATAAATATTCTCCAACTATTTCTTCAGATTTATAAATACAAAAGTGCTATTCGGGTTTCTGTTCTTTGGAGCTTTACTCCTTACACTTACCACACACTTGACAGAATACGTTCAAGTGTGGTTGATTGCCAGATTTGTAAAGGAAATGTTAAATGTAATGGTAAATTGTTCAGGTATAATTTCTCTCGGATTCTATCAATGTTGCCAACTATATACTAAAGATATTTCAGAAAGGAATAGTTTTTGAAGAACAACCAAATGATACAAATTGTTTGAAATGTTCCTAGAGTTTTTGATATGGCATTAGCTCAAAATACTTTGATTAATAAAATAGACATTTTGCATATTTGAAAAGAATATTTGTTTTTTCCTATTATTTGTTAATTGGGTAAAATCGTTCACATTATTTGATATTTTACAATATATTAAGAGAGTTGGCAGCATTGTCTTTTATTCTCTTAATTGGTTTGGGCTCACATGTCTTTTCTCCATTTTTTTGTTTTGTTTTGCTTCTTAAGGACATGATGATACAACGCCATGTGCAATTTTGAAAAGTATGGATAGTTTTAGCTTTCTCCAACACCCAGTCCACCAGAGGAGCTTAGAGATTCTGCAGAGGTGCAAGGAAGAGAAGTACAGTAAGGCTGCAAATCCTCAAACCCAGTGTTGTCACATCTATTTGGAAATGGAAATCAAGAGCATTTATGAAGGTGACATGGAGATTGTATAGGCAACATGATCTTCACAATCCTTTACTTAGACTCTAATTT
Organism: Chionomys nivalis; assembly: GCF_950005125.1. NCBI lineage: Eukaryota > Metazoa > Chordata > Mammalia > Rodentia > Cricetidae > Chionomys > Chionomys nivalis. The sequence goes on from NC_080089.1 coordinate 58,981,419, forward strand.
TTTTCTCTTGAAATTGGTGATATGCCTGTTCTTTAATGTGGGTAATTGTTTGCTATGATGGTCACCACATAGTTAATTATCTAGGTTGCCATCACTGAATTGGTTTCTATTTTTGTCTTTAAAGATTTATATCATAAAAATGAACAGTATTTTTTTCCTTTTTGCTTTTTGAAAGTTTTATTGAAATATAATACAGTTAAATATAAGAACAATTTATTTAGTAAATCTTACATATATAGAAACTCATGAAATTATCACAGTAATCATGATATTCAACACTTTCCAAAGTTTCTTCATATCTTGCTAAATTTTGTGCTTGCTTACACTTGAGTCCTGTTACAATTTCCAATCTCTGGAGCATCCATTTAAGTTGATTACAGCTCTTGACTGAGACTTTCTATGTCTGATATAAGAGAAGTCACCACATCACTGTTTAACATAAAGAATAATAGAATCAGAATGCATTTCTATTTATTGTTTAAAATTGATTAAAAGATGCACTTGATCTCCATTTCTTCCTTTGGTCTTTGTAAGTCTGCATGAATAGGTTCTTTTATCTGGTGTGTGGTTACAATAATTGGGCTTACTCCTATTGTGATAGTAAATGGGTTCTTCAGAAAACTAAGTTATTTGTGTGGACCAAATTTATTCAAAATATGCTTTGGTCATCTAATAAATTATCACAGGTTTAGGTTACTACTTTTATTAGCTTTCTAGTTGAAATTCATAACATTTTACTTAATAAAAGATTAAGTAGAAGTGCTAAAAATAAAAATGGTGAGTTATTTTTTTTCACTGTATTGGTATAAAAAATGTATAATGTATTTTGAAAAAAATTGTAATTTTTTTCTTGTAGGAAGAAGGTAAGTCATTTTAAAGAGGTGTCTTTAGAATTTATTTCTAACTATTGTTATTATTTCTTTTTTTAATTTATTTAAGTTTCTTCATTTATTTTACATACCAACCACAGTTTCCTCTCCCTTCCTCTCCAACTGTCCAGTCTTCCTCCCACTGTAGTATACCCTTCTCCCCATCTGCTCCTTCTCTGCCTCCATTCAGAAAGGGGCAGGCCTCCCATGGGCTTGCACAAAGCATTGCACATCAAGTTGAGGTAGCACGTAGTAGTGAGCTCCTCCTCCTGCATCAAGTCTGGTCAGTGTAATCCAGCATGGGGAACAGATTCTCAAAAGCCAGCTAAATGCCAGGGAAAGGTCATGATATCACTGCCAGGAGCCCTATAAACAGACCAAGCTACACAACTGTCACATAAGCAGAGGGCCTAGGTTGGTCCCATGCAGACTTCCAATGGTTCAGAGTCCTGTCTCTGGTTACCCCATCATGACCTTGAACTCCCTAGCTAGTACAGTCACCTTCCCTTTCTTCAGGAAGACTCTTAAGAGTTCCTCCCAGTGCTTGGCTGAGGATCTCTGCATATATTGGATAAAGGCTCTCTGATGACAATTAGGGTAGTCACCAATCTGCTTATAGGAAAAGGCCAATTCAGTCACCCTCTCCATTATTGCTAGAAGCCTTAGCTGGGGTCATCTTTGGATTCCTAGGAGTTTCCCTGGCACCAGGTTTCTTCCTAACCCTGAGATGCCACTCCCCTATCAAAACATCTCCTTTACTCTCCCACTCTGTCCAGAGCCCAGCTGGCACAGCCTGCTCCTTCAAGTTCCCATTCTCCCACTTCTTTCCCTCCCCCACTTTACCAAGGACTTCTCTTCTATTTCCCCTTCTCAGGGAAATCCATGCATCCTTCTTTGCTATCTAACCTCTCTGGGGCTGTGAATTGTAGGTTGGTTATCTGTATTATATTCTTAATATCCTTTTATGAGTGAGTACATACCATGTCTGTCTTTCTGGCTGTGGGTTACCTTACTCAGGATGATTTTTTTTTTCTAGTTCTATCCATTTACCTGCAAATTTCAAGAGGTCAATGTTTTTTTTATAGCTGAGTAATACTCAATTGTGTAAATGTACCACATTTTCCTTATCTGTTCTTGAGTTGAGGGGCATCTAGGTTGTTTCCAGGTCTTGGCTATTCCGAATAATTCTGTTAGGAACATAATTGAGCACGTGTCTTTGTAGTGTGATTGAACATCCTTTGGGTATATGCCCAATGGTATTGCTTAGTCTTGAGGTAGATTGATTCCCATTTTTCTGAGAGACCACCGTACTGATTTCCATCCAAAGTGGCTGCACAATTTCGTTCTCCCACGGCCTCTCCAACACAAGCTGTTACCAGTGTTTTTGATCTTAGCCATTCTGACAGGTGTAAGATGGTATCTCATAGTCATTTAGATTTGCATTTTCCTGATGACTAAAGATGTCGAACAATTCTTTAAGTGTATCTTGGCCATTTGAAATTTTTCTTTTGAGAATTCACTGTTGAGATCTGTACCCCATTTTTAAATTGAATTATTTGGTATTTTGATGTCTAGTTTCTTGAGTTCTTTATATATTTTGGAGGTCATCCCTCTGTCCGATGTGGGGTTGATGAAGATTTTTTTTTTCCTGTTCTGTAGACTGCTGTTTTGACCTATTGATAAGTGTCTGCTGGGGGTAGGGGGAACTGGGGTAGATGTGATTGTGTGACGGAGTACATCTTGTAGAAACAGAGTCCAGCGGGTGGCAGTAGTAGTGGGGTAGCCTGCCTCCAAGTCTTTCACCTGCTGGCTGGCTGTTGGGGTCTGCACCAGTGCACTAGGCTTCCACCAGCTATTGTTATTATTTCTAAAGATACACAGTCCTCATTCTAATTGTTCATTTTGGTATTCTCAACCTTTCAAAACAGTCTACAAATTCTTTGAGGACAGCTTAAATGAACTTTACTTAATTTTAAAGTAGTTGCATATAGGTCATTTGCTTTTCTTTATGATTGAGCCTGGAATCTGTAGATTGGACCATATTGTAGTTTGTGTCCCATTTCAACATAGGCTGCATGGAGAAATTGTGCATTGGCAGTTTCCTAATTTCTGTATATTGATGCTTTCAGTTTTTTTTAGGCATGTATTCTGTTTTCCACTGCAATTACATTCTGATGCAGCTTTAATTTTTTTGTTTTTTGAGACAGGGTTTCTCTGTGGTTTTGGAGCCTGTCCTGGAACTAGCTCTTGTAGACCAGGCTGGTCTCGAACTCACAGAGATCTGCCTGCCTCTGCCTCCTGAGTGCTGGGATTAAAGACGTGCGCCACCCCCGCACGGCGCTTTAAAATATTTTGGTACTAATCTTACATAATTATAGCACACTACATGTCTGGAATGCATTTAAAGTGTTTATAAAGAAAAAAAGTAGCTTTAAATTCTTCCTTTTAAAAATTATTCCTTTTTATTTTGGGGTGTGTGGGTTGTTGTTGTTGTTTTTGTTTTTTTGTTTTGTTTTTCGAGACAGGGTCTCTCTGTAGCTTTGGTGCCTGTCCCAGAACTAGCTCTTGTAGACCAGGCTGGCCTCGAACTCCCAGAGATCCGCCTGCCTCTGCCTCCCGAGTGCTGGGATTAAAGGCGTGCGCCTCCAACCGCCCGGCATGTGTGTGTGTGTGTGTGTGTGTGTGTGTGTGTGTGTATTTGTGTATACCACATATATACAGGTGATTTTGGAAGTCAGAAGGGTTTTATGTCAGATCACTTGGAGCTGGAGTTACAGGTTTTTATGAACTGCCTGTTGTGTGCTGAACCCAGTCCTCTGGAAGAATGGTTAAGTGCACTTAACCACTGAGATCTCTCTAGCCCTTAAATTTTCACATTAAGAAAAAGTGCACTAAAATAATGGTTAAAGCTTTCACCTTAAGAATCTAGAAAGATGGACATGTTAGATCTTTAAAAAGGAAAAGCAAGCAAATGATACCAAGAGCTAAAAATCATTGATACAGAAAGTAAATAATAGTCTATAATATGTTTATGCTGTTGCTTTAGATAAGGCAACATATTGTAAGATTAGCAGGTAGTAGAACAAAACTTACTTCAAGGCTAGGAAGCAAGGAGAAGAAGAGACTGGAAGCCCAGGATCACTGTTGTGCATGCACTATTAATGATCCAAATAACTACCACCAGGTCCAAGCACTTTAAAAAGTTCTACCATCTTAGGCTAAACTGAGAGCCAGATTTCTAATGCATTGGCCTTAGGGAGACAGCCAAGATCCAAAACATGTTAACTCACTGTGTTAACCATCTACAAAAAAAAAAAAAAAAAAAAGTAATGTGATCATCTCAGTAGATGAAGAAAAAGTCTGCCATACTTCTGCACCCATTTCTCTTCAAAACTTGGCAGCTAAGGAGTGAGAAACAGTGGCCCCAATTTATAAAAGGTTGTATTTTTAAAAAAAATCTTAGAGCAGACTTTATTTAGAACCAAGGTAAAGACATTTTCTGGTAGCCACTTCAGGGTCACGGGCAGGGTAGTACAACAACAAAGGAGGAATTAGTTCACATGACTGTTAGTAAAGGAAGGTAAAAATCTAAAACATTGTCTTAGGATTAAATGTGAACTTAACAATCTCATAGGATACCTAATCAATACACAAAATTATATTTCTAATACTTCTAGAAAATGAAGTTTATAAATGCCAGTATGGGATTTGAGGCAGCCAGTCCACTCCCACATTTTACGAGAGTGGGTCTGTGTGCAAGAAGTACATGGCAGGTGTCCCTTCTGATTACTATTCCTATTTTTGATGTACCTTTGTTAGTTTTCACATCACTGTCAGAGAAGCTACTTTTGTGAGCAGCATCATTCAGAGTCCCAGCAGAACTTCAGCCAACAGGTAATAAGGAAGTAGGCTTCCTCAGCAGCTTGTCTGAATGACCCGAAAGTGGATCTTTATTCTAGTCCCAGGATGACTGCAGTCTTACTAGGCAGCTTAAGTACAACCTAATTAGAGACCTGATTTAGAACTACCCAGATAAGCAACTCCTAATTCTCTGTATTTTGGAAACTGAGGTGAATGGGCCTTATAGCCGACTCAAAATCTTACATTCCTATGAGTCAGGCACAGGAAGAGTTTTAAAAACCAGCCTGAGTAGCTTAGTGAGAACTTTTCTCAAAAGTTAAAAGTGTGTTGAGAACTTGGGGTTGGGGTAGTGGCTCAGTAGTAGGGCACTTGTGCATCAGGCTCAAAGCCCTTGGTTCAGTACATGGTGTTGCAGAAAGGGAGGGAAATGGAAGGAAAAGAGCAGAGGAGGGAAGAAAGGAAATCTGTGAACCAAATCAAAAGTACAGAAATAGATCCATGTGGTGTGTGTGTGTGTGTGTGAGTGTGTGAGAGTGAGTGAGTGTGTGTGTGTGTGTGTGTGAGAGAGAGAGAGAGAGAGAGAGAGAGAGAGAGAGAGAGAGAGAGAGAGAGAGAGAGTTTTCTACCAAGGTGCTGAGATAGTTGAATAGAGTAAAGGTTTTCAACAAACCAATGGCATTGAACAACTTGGTATCCATTTATTTTAAGAATACTCTGTTTTTAAAAAATTATTTAGCCTGCATGCCTGTACACACACCAGAAGAGGGCACCAGATCTCATTATAGATAGGTATGAGCTACCATGTGGTTGCTGGGAACTGAATTCAAGACCTCTGTAAGAGTAGCCAGTGCTCTGAGCCATCTCTCCAGCCCTTAAGAATATTCTTATGTCATAAAAAATTACCTTGAAATGAGTCATGCTGATTTAAGGATCAAAGCCACTAAATTTGTCAGAAAAACTAGGAAAAAAGAAAACAAGCAAAGATTTCTTAGGATAAAAAAACATGAGCTAAAGGTAGAAAAAAAGGTAAGTTAGGGTTTTCTAAATTGAGAACTTAGTGCTTTTCAAATAATAAGAGAGCAAAAACCATACGACAGCCTGAGAAACAACATCTTTAATGGTTTATGATTCTGATATCCAATAATGTATTTACAAGCAAAATATAATCAAAGATTTATCCATGTAGATTATTTTGAAGAGTAAAAATCTTAAAAGTATACTGCCCTTATTATGACTGTGTATATCATTCTATTGATTTGACTCTTGATTTCTTTCTTAGTTCTATATTATTATTTTGATTTTATGAATGGATTTTTGATCATTTATTACAGTTGTACAGAAATAGAATTGATTTCTACATCGATTAATTTCCTGTATTTTTGCAGTATTAGATTAATATTTTTGTATATTCTTCAGGATTTTCTCTGTATGACTTATTTTTTAAAAAGATGTGTGATTTCTTCTTTTCTAGTGTATCTTAAATGTGTGTGTGTATGTATAATGAAATTGACCTTGTATAACAGGGCCTATAAGAAAATTCTCTTGTTAAATATTCACAAGATTCATAAGGAAACATTATTTGATCTCCAGTGTCTTTATTTGTAAGATCAATAGATCTCTAAAGTTTATGTTTACATATTAGCAGTGTATTTGTTGCCAAAAAATGATACAAAGGAGTCATGTTAGAAATGTTTCAAGTATTTGTGAATTTTGTGTGTTTTTAGTCTACAGCCCATTTGCTTCTATATTTCCTAATGTTAATGCTTAAATGAAATAATTAAGAATTTACTCTAAATTTCCTATTTGGGTTCATTTAATCAAATTGTGGTTTTGATAGTTAAAAAACTTTTCCTAGTACCTGACATTTATTCAAAAACTAAGTTTATTAATTCTTATTTGTCTTTAGAAAATATTTTCCTTTAGTATTTTGAAAGTACACTGGTTTGAAATTTTCTCTTTTTTTTTTTTTTTGTTAGGTATAACCCGTAAAAACCCAAGAACACCTCTTTCTGATCTTCAGGGCATGAATACTCTAAATGAAAAAAATCAACAGTAAGTTTGGTATAAATATGTTTACAAGGAAATATGAGCTGAATAACAATCTTACTGATAATTTTGGATATTGCTGTGCAGCCTGGCAGCCGTTCATCTTTTAATTTTCCTGCCTCAGTTTGAGTGTTGGGATTATAGGTGTGTGCCACCACCACACTTACTCAGATTTATGTTTTTGTATATTTGTGAGAAATATGTTGGGATGTGTTTGTGTGTGTAAGGGTGAAGGGACATATGTCATGGCACATCTGTGGCATGTGTTCTTTTTTTTTTTTTTTTTTTTTGGTTTTTCGAGACAGGGTTTTTCTGTGGTTTTGGAGCCTGTCCTGGAACTAGCTCTTGTAGACCAGGCTGGTCTCGAACTCACAGAGATTCTGTGGCATGTGTTCTTGTGTTTTTCCTTGTTTGAGGTGCCTCGGTCTCTTTGTTGTTCACTACATCAGGATAGCTGGCTCACAAGCTTCTGGAGATTGTCGTGTTTCCACCTACCTTGTGCCTTAGCATAGGAGAATTGTGGTTACACACCTGTGCTATGACTTCCAGTTTTTATATTAGTTGTGGACTTTGTGTTTGTTGGGGTGGAGAATGTGCATAGTATGTGTCAGAGAACTTAGGGGTCCAGAAGGGGACCAGGTTCTTTCCTTCACCCATGTGCGAGCCAGATATCAAACTTATATAATCAGGCTTGACAGTAAGTGCCTCAACTTGTTCAGCTTGCTTGCTAGTCCTACCCTGGGATTGCTATTCCATTTGCTTGGAGGTTTGTTTGAAATGTGTCTCGTATAGTATAGGCTGGTCTAGAGCTTGCTATATAGCCAGGGATGATCTTGAATTTCTGATCCTCTAACTCTGAAGTATTGAGACTACAGTTCTGAGTGAGTGTATGTTTTTTGTGTGAGTATGATGTTTCATTTTTTTTGATTGGTAGGTGGTGGCCATTTGAACGTAATAATATGGTAAATAGAAATCAGATCATTCTTCCTTTTTTCGTGTCGTCTTTGTTTGACTTGGTTTGTTTTCTTCTTGCTTTTTCCGTTTGCTTGTTTTTTTTTTTTTTTTTTCAACTATAGACTCTTTCTGTGCCCAAGATCAGCTTAAGGTATGTTAAGAACATCACAGCTGTTTTATGATTCTTTTCCATGGACACATGCAGTTATTTTCCATTATATGCACATATGTGAATTACTGCTATTACCTGGTTCTCCAAATCAGAACAGGAGAAAGTTGAAGGTTGGAAATAGGAAATGGCAATTACTTTTAAGTCCACTGAGGTTATTCAAGTGGAGGGGAAGAGGATTTGCAACAATGTAGAAAATATAACAGTGATCACCACCTGTTTGTTTTCCCCGCATTTATTAGCACATAAATCTCTGACATATGGAGGAGAAAGTTCTTTATGCCCATGTTGACTATGAGTTGTGTGGAAGCTATTCCAAGAAGATGCACACGATTCTCTTCCTACCACTTTTGGTATAAAGGTTAAATAGCTGTTGCTGTTCCAAGAGATATGACCAGACTTAGCTGAGATTTAGCAGAGAAACCTTTCCCTGGAAGTTACAAGCTATCAATAGACCTCAGATTTCCAAAATGTAGTTGTTTTCATTTTGCTTTGCTTTCTACATTTTAATTTATTCATGGATGACTGGTCTCAAAAAAACTAAATAGGAAATTCTAAAAAATCTCATTTTTTAAAAATTTTGTGTGTGTGTTTATGTCTATATGCCTGCATGCCAGAAGAGCATACCAGATCTCCACCATGTGATTGCTGGGAACTGAACTTAGAACCTCTGGAACAGCAATAAGTGCTCTTAACCTAAGCCATCTCTCCAGCCCCCCAAATTCCCATATTTTAAATTATGTGCTATTCTTTATATTATGATGACATTGCTTTTATGAATGTTGTTTCTTACCAGTGTTGTATTTTATTGTTAGTTAATATTGTTGTTGATATTGTTAATTACTTACCGTGATTAATTTAGAAATGAAAGTTATCATAGGTATTTGTCTTAATGTTCTGTTGCTTTGAGGAAACACCATGACCACAACTTTTTTCCCCCCAAGTTAGGGTTTCTCTGTGTGTATCTTTGACTGTCCTGGAACTTGCTCTGTAGACCAGACTGGCCTCAAACTCACCGAGATCCCCTGCCTCTGCCTTCCGAGTGCCTTGGTTAAAAGTGTGCCCGAGCAATTAATTGGGGCTTGCTTACAGTTTCAGAGGTTTAGTTCATTTTTTTCATGGCATGAAGCATGGCTGAATTGGTGCTTGAGAATTGTCTTTGAGTTCTATATCTGGATCTATAGGGAACAGGAAGAAAGAAAGCCCTTGGTCTTGCCTTGTGTTTGAAACCTCAAAGCCTACGTCGAGTAACACACCTCTCCTATAAGGCCACACCTCAACTCTTTCTCAAGTAGTGCCACTCCCCGAGAGCCAAGCATTCACATACGTGCCACTGGGGACCATTCTTATTCAAACCACCATAGAATTTATATGTATGAAGTAAGTATAGACAGTGGTGGAGTTAGGTACTGTCCTTTTTAGGTGTGGAGATCTTAGGATATATTCTTTGTGGAGAAAGGGGTAGATTACTTATAGTGTAAGAGTATGTTTGACTAGTACAGTTATTTCATATGGGGAAACAACATATCTGGTGCTCCCTGACTGCCATCAGATGAGTAATATTATTCTTTCCCATAACTTTTTCTCTCCTCTAGTACTAGAGGTTGAATTTAGAATCTTGTTCATGCCAGGCCACCACTCTACACTGAGCATTGTCTCCAGTCCTAGCCCTCTTTTTACTTTGTTTTAGGTAGGATCATATTAAGTTGTTCCAACTGATATTCAACTCATACTGTAGCTCAGACAGGTCTTGAACTCCTGCCTTAGTCTCTTATGCAACTGAAATATAGACCTTTATTGTAAGGTTTGGCATCACCGTGATACTTAATGAGTTGAGAGGCTTGAATTAAATGCTTTTAACTTTTTAAATTGTTGGTTATTTAGCCTTTTCCATGATACTTCCACTCTTGAGGTGTGGGTACTCTATACAGTCTACTAAAGCATTTGGCCTCTTTTGATCTTCTCTTTTATTATCTCTTTTTGGTTTTGTTCATCTCTCATTTCTTCACCTGTAAGTCTGCTGTTATAAATCACTCTAAGATATATTTAAACCAATAATTCTTTCTCATACAATGTACATTTGTTATGCCATCAAGCCTTGTCAACTTTGCCCTCAAATGATACTTGGGAATTTTTATCATAACTACTTCCATCATCACATCATTTCATGCTATCATATTTTTCATGAATTATTCTAAATTAATTAGGCTTTGTCTTCAATGTCCAAAACAAGATGATTATTTTTATACATAAAATGAGTTATGTTAATATTTTACTTAAAATCATGATATATTTTCACTCATTCAAGTGAAAGCCAAAATCCTTTAGCTTTCTAAAAAGGCACATATATCATGATCTCTTTATCACTGTATCTTAGACTCATTAATAACATGCCCATTTCAGGGATTTTGTGTTTGTTCTCTCTAACCAGATAATGACTTCATTTTCTTCGAATCACTATTTTATTAATTAAGATCTTATTTGTCAAATGACAGTCTTCCTATATAATTGCAGAGGCTGTCTTTGAGCTCCTCAGTGTAACTGTACCTGATCCGTAGTTCTTGAACCTCTTGCCTCACCTTTCCAAGTCTTGGGATTGCAGACCTGTAGCACTACAATTGACATCATTATTTAAGCTGAGCTTTATCCATGAGACCTTCTCTAACTACTCTATTTTAAAAGCTTACCATATTTTATTTTATAAGTTCTTTTCTTCACCTGGCTATATGACCTAGAAAATGTTTTCCTGTTGCTTATTAATCTTCTCATACTTAATATAAACCATATAAGGATTTTAGCTTGTTTTTTTAATGTTGGATGTGCAGTAATAGAATAATTAACATAGTTGGTGCCAAGTCTTTATCTTAAACTAATGAATAAATATATTCTGTATATTCATATATTATTGATGTACTTAATTTCAAAAGTTTCAAGTTTGCTTTCTCAGTATTTTTTTAAATATTTATTTATTCTGTATATAATCTGTTTACATGTATGCCTGCAGGCCATAAGAGGGCACCAGAACTCATTACAGATGGTTGTGAGCCACCATGTGGTTGCTGGGAATTGAACTCAGAACCTTTGGAAGAGCAGGCAATACTCTTAACCACTGAGCCATCTCTACAGCCCCCTCAGTATTCTTTCCTTTCTCTTAAGAATATTACTTGTAGCCCCTCCCCCTCATGCCTGAACCATTTTCTTCTAAGGTTTTTTGTGTTTGTTCTTGTTCCTTGTTTTGGTTTTTGAAACATAATCTCTTCTATACCAGGTTGTCCTCAAACTCATAGAGATCCAACTGCCCTGGCCTCCAGAGAGCTGGGAACAGCATACCTGGTATTCTTGAAGTTATTTTCTGTTTTGATTTCTTTTTCATGCCAAGGGCTTTTTTTGAATGTCTGGTGGAGTATTGATCAACTATTCATGTTTAAGATTGAAAAACAGTATCTGTTTTGATGTGTGAAGTCACTTCCTGAAACATCATTGTGTTCCCTTTCAGTTGGCTAAATTTTTTATATTGCTGTTTTTTTCATTGATATTTATTGAGCTCTACATTTTTCTCGGCCCCCCTTCCTTAACTCTCCCTTCCCCCCTACAAGCCTCCCCCATGGTCCCCATGCTCCCAATTTACTCAGAAGATCTTTTCTTTTTATACTTTCTACTTCCCATGTAGCTTATATCTCTGAGTCTCTCTTAGTGTCCTCATTGTTGTCTAAGTTCTCTGGGATTGTGGTTTGTAGGCTGGTTTTCTTTATGTTTAAAAACCACCTATGAGTGAGTACATGTGATAATTGTCTTCCTGGGTCTGGGTTCCCTCACTCAAAATGTTTTCTAGCTCCATCCATTTTCCTGCAATATTCAAGCTGTCGTTATTTTTTTCTGCTGTGTAGTACTCCATTGTGCAAATGTACCACATTTTCCTTATCCATTCTCCGGTCGAGAGGCATTTATGTTGTTTCCAGGTTGTGGCTATGACAAACAAAGCTGCTATGAACATAGGTGAACACATGTCCTTGTGGCACAATTGAGCATCCTTTGGATATATACTCAAAAGTGGTATTACTGGGTCTTGAGGAAGGTTGTCTCCTAATTTTCTGAGAAATCGCCACACTGACATCCAAAGGGGTTATACCAGATTGCATTCCCACCAGCAATGCAGAAATGTTCCCTTTACCCCACAACCTCTCCAGCATAAGTTGTCATCAGTGTTTTTGATCTTGGCCATTCTTTCGAAAGGTGTAAGATGGAATCTCAGAGTTGTTTTTTGATTTGCATTTCTCTGATGGCTAAGGATGTTGGGCATTTCCTTAAGTGTCTTTCAGCCATTTTAGATTCCTCTGTAGAGACTTCTCTGTTTAGGTCTGTACTCCATTTTTTTTTATTGGATTATGTTGTTCCTTTGGTGTCCAATTTCTTGAGTTCTTTGTATATTTTGGAGATCAGACCTCTGTCTGATGTGAGGTTAGTGAAGATCTTCTCCCATTCTGTAGGCTGTCGTTTTGTCTTGTTGACTGTGTCCTTTGCTTTACATAAGCTTTTCATTTTCAGGAGGTCCCATTTATTAATTGTTTCTCTCAGTGTCTGTGCTGCTGGCGTTCTATTTAGGAAGTGGTTCCCTGTGCCAATGTGTTCAAGTGTACTTCCCACTTTCTCTTCTATAAGGTTCAGTGTGTCTGGCTTTATGTTGAGGTCTTTGATACATTTGGACTTGAGTTTTGTGCATGGTGATAGATAATGGGTCTATTTTCATTTTTCTACATATTGATATCCAGTTATGCAGCACCACTTGCTAAATATGCTTTTTTCCCCATTTGATATTTTTTTGCTTCTTTATCAAAAATCAGGCATTTGAAGATGTGTGGATTGATATCTGGGTCTTTTATTCGGTTCCATTGGTCCTCCTGTCTGTTCTTATACCAGGCTGTTCTCAGTATTGTAGCTCTGTAGTAGAGTTTGAAATCGGGGATTGTGATGCCTCCAGAAGTTCTTTTATTATACAGGATTGTTTTGGCTATGCTGGGTATTTTGCTTTTCCAGTTGGCTAAATTTTACCCTATAATTTTTTCCAACTGACTACTTGGATTATATAGTCTTTGCTGTTCCCATTCTTGGAGAAGTTAGATAAAAAGACTGAGTACTATCATGGCGGTGGTGGTGCACATTCTTAATCCCAGCACTTGGGAGACAGAGGCGGGCAGACCTCTGTGAGTTCGAGGACAGGCTTCAATGCTATAGAGAAAACCTGTCTTTAAAAGCCAAAACAAAACAAAAGAAAAGCAAAAAAAAAAAAAAAAAAAAAAAAAAAGACTGAGTACCTCTATTTTCAATATTCTATACTTCTGTATAATGTTACTGTTCTCACCCATGTATACTGCTGTTCAAATTACAGACTTTCTTTTTACCCCTTGTCCATGTAAGGAAAGAACAGTCAAAGCCCAAGAAATGTGACTCCCATATTGTAAGGACACATCACTATTGCTCTTATTCTCTTTCTTCTTAAGTGTTAATTCCTTTAAAATATTATTTAGATTTAAATCTATACTTTTACCCGGAAAGCTCTTTGTTAAGTATTGTGCTATAATTATTGATAATTGTGTTCATTCCTCTGCCCCTAGTGCTGATGATAGTGCTCAATCTGTAGCAAAAGCTCAATATTTTTGGTTGATGTGTCAGTAACATTTTGTTTATGAATAAGATGTCTCAGGATGAAACTAGATAAATCATAGAATCATGTGGCCTGTTAATGTTAAAAATCCCAGTGGGAGCTTTTGAATGTTCTAAAAAAGAAAGGTATGTTAGATTCTATTATGTAATAAAATATGTACTTATGTTTAACAGCATGGTAATGATGTCACCTATATGATGCATTCATCTACCTGTACATTTGCATAGAATCTAGTAAAATTTTTTTCTGAGTGACAGAGAAGTCCCACTTGATTGGTAGTCATTGTAAAAAATCCATTTTATGTTGCTTAACATTGAAATCTTTTAATGCTTCATATCTATAATGTAATTTTTATACCAATATAATAATGTGGAGGCAATTAAGCAAGTTATACCAATTTTTCCACAGTGATACATTGAATATTTCTTGGAATGTCAGAACTGGCATTCGCCAGAGCAGACTACCGACTAGCAACACTCCCTTGCTTGATAAAGATGGGATATTTGCTAATTCAGCAAGCAGCAAACTCCTGGAAAGAGCTCATGGAATTCTCACGTCAGTATTATTAGTAATAGATTTTGTAAAGGACTATTTTAATAAATTTTCTTACAAAACGAATAATGAAAGATGAAGTATTATATTCATGGGTATAATTTTGATTTAAAATTTGTTTTGATTTAAAATTAATGTTTCTATTTGTAAAAGACTAGGGATTTGAAGCAAAAGCATCTATTTTTGTTGTTCAGTGTATTTCTTGATAAGAGTGCTTTATGTTGTGTTTTAATAAAGTGTGGCATCTGCTCTGGTAAAAAAAAAAAAAGATCGAAATGTACTTAGTTTTAAAAACTATGAGTCTAATGCATACCATTGCTTTATTTTCTGTTTCTGTTTTCCCTATTCACTAGCACAACCCCAAAAGGTTAAACATATTAATTACAGAGGATGATTATTGTTATTTTCTTGTAGAGAAAAAAATTTAGATCTTTTTAGGATTCCCTGTCATTGCTACAATTATTATTCTTTAGACTTAGCACTTGGACAGAGAAATCTCATGCATATGTATGTGTAGTGTCATATAATTCTTATTTTTCATTACCTGATGAAGGATTGGTTTGGACATGGAGATAACCATGTAACCATGTATGATATTCCTTTAAACTAAAGCATTAATATATCAGGCATTTTCCAAGCATTTTTTTCATGTATTATAAACTAGATATGCCTAAATTGGAGTCTAAATGTCTATTGGAGTAATTGCTCGATAGTGTCAGTAGGCTTAATTTATGGAAGTCTTGCTTTTCTCTGGACGTGTGTATTAACTCCACTTAAATCTCTCAACAATGCTAAGAAACAAATGGTCTTAACTGTCCTTACTTTATAGTCTATTATAGTAAACCTAACGTTTAGAGAAGTTATACTTTGGTAGGTGAAAAACTTGAGATTCATGGTAGTCTTTTTAACTTAGCCAATGTTTTAAGCACTGAGCTGTATTTGCTCATTTTCTGAAGCCATAATAAAAGTTAATTTTTGTTGATGAATATGAAAAATGAATAGAAAAAAATTTAATTTCTGAAATGAAAGATTGTTTTATGAAATGTATACTTTTAACCATTTATGAAATCTAGGCATATCTTAAAAATCTTTTAATGGTAGAAATCAATCAATCTTAGTACGTGTTGGAAAATAGAAGCCTGCCTACATACAAGAAAGTAAAGCTTAGAGCTTAGAAATTACAGCACCATATCACTAACCTTTAGTCTTAACTCTGCTTATTCCTAAGTTACAAAGCTGGTATTTCCTCCTTGTCTTGTCCTTGCTTACTCTTTTCTCAACGATACCTGCTTGATTCAGTCAGATAATGTTTTTGTACAGAGGGCCCACATTTCCCAAATGAGTTAATTGCATGAGAGAGCTCTTAAAATCACTCATTTTTACTGTAGTTTTTTCTTTTAATGAATATTTTATCTTTATAGACGAAACAAAAACTTCAGATCAAAACCCGTTCTTCCAAAGGTGAGTACTGTGGAAAAAATTTTTTTCCCATTGAGTAAGTTTTTAAAAAGTTATTTATGCCTTTTATGTTCAAAATAGAGACTATGTATTCTTAGTTGAATCCATTTTAGAAATAATAAAGTCTGCTAGGAAGTGGACAAGCCTAATAATTCAGGCAAATAAATTACTTTTGAGAAACACCATTCTTTTGTTTCTCTAAGCTCCTGAAATATGCAAGTACTGTTTACATAAGATCTTTTCATTTTTCTGTGAGCCAGGTTAAAGCAAAAATGTGAATTCTGCAACATGTCTAGTTAGAGATTATGTAATTCTCTAATTCTCATCTCTTACTAATGTGGAATAGTGTTTCTATAAAGAGTTGAATAATCTCTGTGAGCCAGTGGTCTGTTGTAAGTACTTACTTATCCTGCTGTTTTAGGATAATAGATAATAACTTATTCAACTTCAGGTAACAGGTAACTGAACAAGTATGTTCAGATGCTGAGAAAACTTCATTTGTGAACACTGACATTCGAATTTCTTTTTTCTTTTTAAAGATTTACTATGTAAACAGTGTTCTGTCCACATGTATGCCTACAGGTCAGAAAACAGCACCAGATCTCATTACAGATGGTTGTAAGCCACCATGTGGTTGCTGGGAATTGAACTCAGGACCTCTAGAAGAGCAGCCAGTGCTCTTAACCTCTGAGCCATCTCTCCAGCCCCAACATTTGAATCTCATATGAATTTTTTTTTTTTTTTTTGGTTTTTCGAGACAGGGTTTCTCTGTGGCTTTGGAGCCTGTCCTGGAACTAGCTCTTGTAGACCAGGCTGGTCTCGAACTCACAGAGATTCACCTGCCTCTGCCTCCCAAGTGCTGGGATTAAAGGCGTGCGCCACCACCGCCCGGCTTCATATGAATTTTTATATTAAAAACAGATTAATATAAAGAAAGGTAATGAGGGTGCTGGATTGGTCTCAGATTTAGTATGTATTGTAGAATTAATAAGAGTTTGCACTTCATGGGTCTCTTCCCTTCTTTGTTCTTGAGACTAAGTCAGGTCCTAAATGTCTCTGGAATGAGTTCATCTCTACATTGAATCTACTGCACCCTCCCAAAGGAAGGGCCTTTTCAGTTACATACCTCTGGGAGTTGATGGATTCCAAATTCCTGCAAGTCTCTAGGCTACAGTTTTCAACCTGTAGGGTCATAGATCAATGTCCTGAATATCACATATTTACATTATGATTCATAGCAGCAAAATTACAATTACAAAATAGTAACAAACTAATTTAATTGGTGGTGGGGGGTCACCACAACATGAGGAACTGTATTAAAGAGTCCCAGTATTAGGAAAGTTGAGAACCACTAGCGTAGACCATGGGGAAGGGCTTTAGGTAGGCATTCAAAGAACCCATTTTTTAATTGGATTTTTCTTTCCAAGACAAGTCTGAACAGAAGTTTAGGCATTCTGTAGCAAACTAGATCAAGGAGAAGAAATGACAAATACTAAAAATGGCTTGAGGGACTTAAGGGACACCATCAAATGAAAGATCTATAAATTATTGGTGTGTCTGAAGACAGAAAGAAAGGGACAGAAAACATTTTAAGGAAATAATGGCAGAAAAGTTCCCAAGTTTAGGGAAAGAAATAACAAGTCATGGCCAAGGTATTAAATAATATAAATCTGGAGAAATCTGTACCAAGACATAGTATAATCAAAACTTGAAAGATAATATTTTAGAAGCTGAGTCTTGTATATAGGTCCCATAACCCCTGTCCTTAGCAGTCCTGCCTTTCAAAAATAGAGATACATTTTTTTTTCAGACAAAAATTTGAGCCGGGCGGTGGTGGCGCACGCCTTTAATCCCAGCACTTGGGAGGCAGAGGCAAGCTGATCTCTGTGAGTTCGAGACCAGCCTGGTCTACAAGAGCTAGTTCCAGGACAGGCTCCAAAACCACAGAGAAACCCTGTCTTCGAAACCCCCCCCCCCCAAAAAAAAAATTTGAGAGATTCTAGTACATGCTACATATGCTCTATAAAAAAATACTACAATCAGTTTTTCAAGTGGAATAAAATAGTGCTAATTAGTAACATGAAAACATAAAATATAAAACTGAATGGTTGGGTTGGAATCTTGGCTTTGTAGTTATAAGTGCTTCCTGCTCTTCCAGAGGACTCAAATGCAGTTGCCAGCAACCACATTTAGCTACTCATAACCGTTTTTAACTCTAATTCCAGGGATTTGATACCCTCTCTTCTGGCCTCTACCATTAGCACTTACACACATGTGGCCTATTCTCTCTCCCTCTCCCCGTCCCCCACTCCCTCTTGCAGACTGGATCCAATAGCATAACTAAATGACTGTACACCTTGATCAAGTGTGATTTGTAGCTCGGTGAATGGAACTTATGAGCAGTAAATGATGAAGAAAAACTATTTGATAAAAGTCTCCATCCCAGCCGGGCTGTGGTGGCACACGCCTTTAATCCCAGCACTTGGGAGGCAGAGGCAGGCGGATCTTTGTGAGTTCGAGGCCAGCCTGGTATACAAGAGCTAGCTCCAGGACAGGTTCTAAAACTACTGAGAAACCCTGTCTTGAACAAACAAAACCAACCAAACAAGCAAACAAAGTCTCCATCCCTACATGATAATGCACTAAAGGCTATGTATTTTGTAGCTAAATCAGTTCTTACTGAGTGGGGGAAATATAGGGCTATAACACGGGTGCCTTTTCATACTATTTCTATTAAAATAACAAGTATTAACCAGAGAAATTAAGCAATAAAAAGAAACAAAAGTCACCCAACTTAGAAAGGAAGCAGTGAAATAATCTCTGTTGTCTTGTGACATGTTCTTACAGCAATCTTTAAAGATCCTCTCTAGCACAAATTCTAGTTGGTTTTAATAAATAAAACCCAGAGTCAGATATTAGGGGTTGAAAGCTGAAGGATCAGTGAAGCAGTGTGGCCAGTCTTCACTATTGTTTAGATCAAAGGGGCAATCCTGCCTTCAGGCTGTCTCATAGAGCAACTGTCTCCACCAAACATCAGACGCTCTCCTCATGCCTTATATTCCTCTCTCTGTCCAGCCTTCCCACTTCCTGTCTCTAACTCCCAGTGCTGGAATTAAAGGTATGTTATCCCAAGTGGTGGGATAACTTTTATGCGAGCTCTGTTTCTCCTTCAGATTTGTCTGCCTGTGTTTCTTGAATCCTGGGATTAAAGGTGTGTGCCTCTATTCCCCGGCCTCTAGTGACTTAGCGCTGTACTCTTCATGCAAGCTTTATTTGTTAAAACACAAAATATCACTACAATCCTCTAAGCACTGTTAGATATAAGTGAATTTAGTAAAGTTTGAGAGGACAAATGCAATGTAAAAGTCATGTTTTAATAAACCGACTATATCTGAAAAAATTACAAAACAATTCTGTTTATAACAGCACCATAAAACATAAAATGCTTATAGTAAATTGAACCGTAGAAGTAAAAGATCTATATACAGAAAATTATATACAGCACAATAAATGGAAAGTGAGCTTTCCAATTCATGGCTTAGAAAAATTATTAAGATAATTTCTAGCACCTAATGTCACTGATAGATTTATGTCACTGAGGGACTTAATATGGGATACAGTCCCTATTGTCACTTTATAGAGATGTGAAAAAAATAATCCTGATAGAAATGCACAAAGTCAAAGCAGTCTTGAACAAAAAGAATGAAGCTTGATATATTGTGCTGTCCGTGTTATTAAAGAGCTGTAGTAATCAAAATGGTATTAAATGCCATTTACAAAAAAGATAGACTTAAAAGGTAACTCAGTGAGGAAAAAGTACTTCCTGCATAAGCTTGAGGCCCTGAGTTTAAATCCCAAGAACTCACATAATACTGCATACAGCAAGTAGCATGCATCTTTGTTTCTAATGTTTGTACAGCAAGATGGGAAATGGAGACAGAGTCCCCAGAAGCTCATGGACTTTCTGGCATGTGTAGTAGTGAAACGAGGAACTGTTTCAGACAAGATGAAAGTTGAAAGCCAACACCCAAGGCTGTCCTGTGACCGCACAATGTGTACACTTGAACACAAACATGCACATGCACACATCATATATACTGTCTATAAAATATTAGAAGTTTAAGCCGGGTGGTGGTGGCGCACACCTTTAATCCCAGCACTCGGGAGGCAGAGGCAGGCAGATCTGTTAGTTTGAGGCCAGCCTGGTCTACAGAGCTAGTTCCAGGACAGGAACCAATAGCTACAGAGAAACCCTGTCTCGAAAAAGCCAAAAAAAAAAAAAAAAAAAATTAGAAGTTTAAAAAAGGGCACAACCAACAATGGGACACTATAATGAACCTAGGGAAAAACCTACATATTTATGATGATTTTTGACAAAGGTTATCAAGAACACAAAAGAACAGTTTCTTCAATAAAAAGCGTTTTTACAACTGGATGTAAAAGAATGAAACCGGACCATAATCTCACCTCAGATACAAAATACCTAATGTACGTTAATGAATTAAATACATTGTATAAAAGCTCTATGACACTTGTGTGGGTATAGTGATTTCTTAGATATTTCAAAATACACAGGAGGCAAGCAAAAAATAGACAAATAGTATTATATCAAACTAAAAAGCTATATATAACCATATATCTAATCAAGGGTTAATAGCCAAAATATGTACAGACAAGTAATAGGAATATTACTCAATTAAAAAGTACCCAGATAGATGTTTCTCCAAAGATTTAGCATTTCGACATTAGTTGAGGCAGCATTAGATTGTGTCTCACAGCACCTGGGCAGCTTTCCTATAATAGAAGGTGTGTTGGGCCAACCAAGGTGCACTTTGTGTACCAATCACAGCACACCACCCTTACAAAGTAAGTTTTATGTGCACCAGTTGCCACTTTTCATCTTTCCCACCAGTTAGAACAGTTTAACTGCTATTCCCTTGGAGCAATTGATCCTTCTCTGGATTAGGTTTAAATGTTGCAAGGTCTTCTACAATTCATTGAAATTTACTGTAGCTAACAGTCTTTGGTACAAGTTGTTTGAAATAGCCCCTAGCTAGGCTAAGCTTCCAGGAGCTGGAGTAGTCAGCTCCAGTCACTGTCTGATTTTGCCAGATTGTCCTTGCAATGCTCAAAACAGGGCCATAGTGGCACCGGCTATTCTTTTGCTTAAGGCTTCCAGGGCATCAAAGGAGAGTCCAACAGCTGCTAATCAATGAGTCAGATTGCCCCTTCTCCCAATGCCAATACTTATTTAGATGAAAAAGAAGAGCAGGAGTGCTTGCAATAAAAACTTTAAAACCTTACTACTAGAATGATTTTTAACAGTGCTTAATGTATGCCTGGAGCTCCAGGGAAAAGCTGTATCTCTCATTTCTTTCGTAGTGCCGAGGTTTCATTGAATTTAGTCACATTATATGTCAGGTCTCAATTGGAGAGAATTGGGTAATTATTTTTTTTTTTTTTTTTTTTTTTTTTTTTTGGTTTTTCGAGACAGGGTTTCTCTGTGGCTTTTGGAGCCTGTCCTGGAACTAGCTCTTGTAGACCAGGCTGGTCTCGAACTCACAGAGATCCGCCTGCCTCTGCCTCCCGAGTGCTGGGATTAAAGGCGTGCGCCACCACCGCCCGGCCCTATTTTTAAAGTTTCTAAACTAAGTATACAAAAAGGTAATTACTGGAGATATTTTTAAAGTAAAAATAATGTAACTAGTTAAGACACATGACTATTTAAAGCCTTAAAAATCAAGAGTAGTAAAAAATATCACTGCAGAGTGAGCCCCAGTTGTAATCAGTAAGAAGGAAGATGCTGGTGCACCCAACTGCTTATGGGTACTCCTATGTATTGTATAATGAGGGGATCACAAAGATAAACTGCATTTACTCTGTAGTAATTGTGAGAACACAGATGTCTTGTACTCTACCTCTGAACACTCAGAGATTGGTAATAGAGAAAGCTGAAAGTGCCTTTGTGTGCATTTTGCCAAAATAATAGAACTACTAGTCAGAGCTTCTTCCTCTGCCATACTTTTCATACAGTATTTGACTGGCAAATTTAAGCCACTTCCAGAACTCTAGATGCATTAGTTTGTGAAATATAGTTTAATTTTTGGTTTGTAGCTTTTGGAGGAAGAAGAGAGTAGAATGGTTAATTCATATTTTTCATTTAATCTTATCATTCATGAAATGTTTACGTAGTATTGGAAATGAATGTTCAGTGTTGCCCAAAGGAACAACACATGAACAAAGTGAAAGTAAAACTGTACTGGACTTTTTATTTGGGGCCACCAACCAGCTCCCAAATCATGATACGGAGTCTAGTTTTGAATGGTTGGCCTTACCTTAGCTCTTTTCTGGCTAGCTCTTTTAACTTAAATTAACCTTAAATCTACCATTTTCCTTAGGGCTTTTTACTTTTCTTTCTGTATATCTTACTTTCGCTGCTCCTGGTGACTGCTTAGCTTCTTGCTCCAGGCATCACCCTCGTCTCCTCCTCCTCTTTCTTCTCCTTCCTCCCTTGAGCCTAGATTTTTTCTTCTATTAATTTTCTCTCCCTGCCAGCCCCATCTATTTTTCCTGCCTAGCTATTGACCATTAAACTCTTTATGAGATCAGTCAAGGTCCTTGGGCAATCAAGGTGAAACAAATACAACACTTCTTTATATAATTAAACAAATGCAGCATCAACAAAAGTAACACACTTTTTTTAAAAAATATTTATTTATTATGTATACAATATTCTGTCTGTGTCTATGCCTGCAGGCCAGAAGAGGGCACCAGACCCCATTACAGATGGTTTTTGAGCCACCATGTGGTTTCTGGGAATTGAACTCAGGACCTTTGGTAGAGCAGGCGAAGCTCTTAACCTCTGAGCCATCTCTCCAGCCCAAGTAACACACTTTTATACAGTTAATGTTATGCAACGAAAACAAATGTAACACACCTATACAGGGTTAAAATAATATTCTACAAGAGTAAGTCTTCAAGGTGATTGCTCTTTTTGCAAAAAAGGTATGCCAGAAGCCAAATCTAGCTAGTAACCAATTTTGCCAAAATGGCTTTATCTTTTAGACTTCATGTAGGTGGTGTCTCATACTATTGATGGGTACTGGGCTTCACACTCTGACATGACTGGCTTATTGACACAGAGGGAAAGGGGGAGAGCCCTTGTCAGACTAACCACCTTTGGTAAATAAAATATTTCTCACAATTAGAAATAATGAAAAGTGGCTGATGATATTTTATCATATATAAGTATGTGTGTATGTATGTATATATATAATTTTCCCCTTCTGTTTAGCACTTGCTGGAGGTAAATTCTTTGAAGCATCTGACAAGACTCACCCTACAGGATCGGATTACCAAATCCCTTCTTCATCTGCACAAGAAAAAGAAACCTCCCAGTATCAGCGCCCAGTTTCAGGTTATTACTTTTTCTGCTCATGCAAATACAATCCTGTTTCTTAAAGGTTGTTGTTGAAGGATCAAATTAAGCTGAAGATCATTGATGTGATGTGATTCATTGCCTATGAAGCCATAAATTGAGAGTACTTTTATTAGAAAAGGAGTTAGGTTGTATATCCAAGAATCAGAGGTTTTTCTTTAATAAAATAGAAAGTGAAGGAGCTGGGCGGTGGTGGCACACGCCTTTAATCCCAGCACTCGGGAGGCAGAGGCAGGCGGATCTCTGGGAGTTCGAGACCAGCCTGGTCTACAAGAGCTAGTTCCGGGACAGGCACCAAAGCTACAGAGAAACCCTGTCTCGAAAAACCAAAAAAAAAAAAAAAAAAAAGGTGAAGGATACATTTAATCCTAAGCAAGAAGAAGGAAAATTACAAAGATAAATAGAAGTCTGTGAAGCTATAAACAAGAGGGTCTGGAGAGAACCACCCCAGCTTCACCTCCAGAGAATCTGATGATTCGGGCCTTTGTGGGCCTCAGGACTCTAATACTCTAACACACACACACACAAAACTAAAAATACAATAAATCTTTAAAAAAAATTCTTAAAAGGAAAACCTGAAGACTACTGAAGGAGATTAATTAAAACAAAAGCTCTGGTTCTTTGAGAAGATCAAAAACTGATACTCCTCTATCCAGACTAATTGGGATATATATAAAACCAAGTGTAGAAGAGAGAATATCACTACATACTTTACAAACATTAAAATTCATTTAAGGTAGTGGTTCTTTTCTGAGTGATTTCTAAAACTGACAAAAATGTAAGAATATCAATGCAGGGCATGGTGACATATGTCTGTAATCACAGTACTCAGAAGGCTGACATAGGAACATCACAAGGTCAGCCTGAGCTACACAGCTTGTCAAAAGCCAACCTTGAACAAATATCAAGGTCATATCTCAAAACAAACAGGAAAAAAAAAAGAAAAAAAGCAAGACTTTTTATTTTTTAGTTTATTGCTTTTATTTTTAAAAAATGCATTTGAATATTGTTACTTAATGAAATGTGAAGAATAGTGAAAATCATTCTCTATTTAGAGTATTCTAAAATGCATCTGCAATAATGACTATTGCCAGGGCCTCAGCTTTAAGATTAAGTTTAAACTGCATTCCTTATCCTCAGCAAATTCTTGATTTAACCAGAATGGGAATGTACATAATTTCCTTTTCAGAAACAAACCCTGTATGTATAGAAGGTTGTTTCCATATTTTGCCACACTTGTTTATATTTATAAGTCACTTGTCAACTCCTAAGTAAAAGCATACTCATGACACTGCTTTTATTGCAGGCCTCCTTAAGCAAGCTGATGGAGACACTTGATCAAGCAGAACCATATTTTGTAAAATGTATTCGCTCCAATGCTGAAAAGGTAAAAGTATTCTGTATAAGACTTAGGTTGCTTCATAACAAAGCTCGAATTACATTAAAAGGGAATAGAAAGGAATTATGCATAGTTTTTATATTATATTTCATAAATATTATTTATAGCTAGTCTTTTAATTTCCATATTACCCATCTGTAAAGTGTTTGTGGATTTGATTCAACATGTACTAGAATCTCTGGGATAAGTATTAATAGCCCTTGAAATTCCATTAGAAGAAAAAAGATTTTTTTCTCTGAAAATTGTATTACTATTAATAATAGTTAACCTCTTCTGTTTAGATATAGTCTATGTTTCTTTAAAAATTATTTGGCATTTTCATGGTTAGAAATTTTTACCCTTAACCTTTTCTATTTCAGTGCCCTTATTTATAGTTTGTTGAAATATAATGTGTAGATATGTTTGTCAGTCTGGATACTCAAAAGTCAGCTGTACTTTTAAGACAAATCTGAATTTGGAGATCTATTAACTTTTTTCTTTCTTTGTTTTAGCTACCCTTAAGATTCAATGATACTTTGGTACTAAGGCAGCTTCGGTACACTGGAATGCTGGAGACAGTTCGAATTCGTCAATCAGGATATAGCTCCAAGTATTCTTTCCAGGTTATATACTTTATATTTAAATATATATACATGTATATTCATATCAAGTGAATTTGTACCACAAATTCCAATTGTTCCTTTTTTTTTAACGGGAAGGTTTTTTTTTTTAAATTTTATTTTATATGCATTGACATTTTGCCATGGGGGTCAGGCCCCTAGAACTAGAGTTACAGATGTGAACTGCCTTGTGGGTGCTGGAATTGAACCCAGGTCCTTTGGAAGAGCAATCAGTGCTCTTAACCACTGAACCATCTCTCCAACCCCCAGTTCTTAATAAAAAAATCCAGAGTCAGATATTAGTGGGTGAAAGCTGAGAGATCAAAGAAGCAGTGCAGCTAGCCACTAGAGAGACCTTTTACCTCTACCAAATCCTCAGACCAAAAGAGCAATCTTGACCTCAGACCGCCTCCTTAGACTCCATCCTCAGACTGTTTCTGTTGCCACAAACCTCAGACTGCACTGAGCTCGTCTCCTCCCACTTTATAGTTCTCTCTCCACCCAACTATATCCGTTCCTATCTCCAACCCCTTTAATGCTGGGATTAAAGGCATGTGACTCCCATGTACTGCAATCAAAGGTGTGAGCCAACATCACCTGGCTCTTTGAGGTTGAATCGGTCTAGTATAGCCCAGGGTGGCCTTGAACTCACAGAGATCCATCTCCCTCTGTCTCCCAAGTTCTGGGATTAAAAGTGTGTACCATCACTTTTTGGCCTCTAGTGGCTTAGCTCTATACTCTGATCTCCAGGCAAGCTTTATTTGCAAAAACACAAAATAATAAACAAATTATTTCTACATATTTTACTTATTATATACCTGTGTAATAACCCTGGCTGTTCTGAAACTTGTTTTGTAGACCACACTCTCTCAGAGATTCACCTGCTTCTGCCATACGAGTGCTGGGATTAAAGGTATGAGCCACCATGCCTGGCTCATTTTTTAATTTTACCATTTTTAAACAAAGTTGAAAAAGCGTTAAGAGAATACTCATTTTTTTGGAAGTGCAGCAGTCTTGTTGAGTATATGCTGTGATACAGTATTTGACTATTCCTATTTGTCTATTCTCATTTGATAAAAATGTTTGCTAAACCAGGTGATACACTTGGGAGGCACAGGCAAGTGGCTCTCTGTGAGTTCAAGGCCAGCCTGGTCTACAAGAGCTAGTTCCAGGACAGGCTCCAAAACTACAGGAAACCCTGTCCCCCCCCAAAAAAAAGAAAAAGAAAAAAAGAAAAAAAATGTTTGCTGATGCTAAGTTTGACTATAATTTACCAATTTCCACACTGATTTTTTCCAATAATTGAAAGATCATTCAATCAGAATGATCTTGTCTAATGAAAAGGTTCCATTTGTTTTTTCCTTTAATTTTCTTAGAAAGACTTCTTACATAGAAAGCTTACAGAATGTTACTCAGCAATCATTATCAGATATACTGCTATGTGTGTAAAAATTATATTGGAACCTTTCAGGAACTAAGCAGTTTTTGTTGTATGCAAAGAGAGAACTTGATTCTCATTTGTATGTTCCAAAGGCTGCTTTATTTCCTTTCCCTCCTTGCTGGATTTCAGGTTCTTGCTAAATGACTTTTATTTGGTCTTTGGTATGGCTTTCTCAAAAAGAATAATTAACTTCTACCCTTCTTTTTTTATTTCTTTTTCTTTTTTTAAATTTAGTTTTCTTTTGATAACATGATTCAGACTCTGTATCTTTCCTCTTACTGTGTTTTGAAGCTATATTTTTAAGAGATACTTTTTTATTTTATGTTTATGATTGTTTTACTTGCATGTATATCTCTGTGCCATGTGAGTACAGTGTCTTTGGAGGCCTAAAGCAGGTATTGTATTCCCCTGAATGAGTTACAGAGGGCAGTTAGCAGGCATGTGGACACTTGGAATCTAGCCTAAACCTTTGGAAGAGCTTTCAGTGCTGAGCCATGTCTTCTGCACCTCCTATTTATAATACAGTAACAAATAGTTTCTTTTGTTTCATCCTACTATTTTATTAATAAGTTTTTTCTTTGACAATTTCATACACGTATATAATAAATTCTCGTTACTCTCATACCCATTCTCATTATTTTTCTACCCCTACCAGTTTGCTACCTTCAACTTTTAAAAGAATGAGAAAGGCCGAGCGGTGGTGGCGCACGCCTTTAATCCCAGCACTCAGGAGGCAGAGGCAGGCGGATCTCTGTGAGTTCGAGGCCAGCCTGGTCTACAAGAGCTAGTTCCAGGACAGGCTCAAAAGCTACAGAGAAATCCTGTCTTGAAAAACAAAAAAAAGGGGGGGAGGGCATGCCCTAGAGTACCTTCACTCATGTAGCCCCTGCTCTCTTCCAGTGTATTCTGATCTTTCCACTGCCTTGCTTTAAGGAATTTTATTATTATTTATTAAAAGACTGAGAAACCCCTTATTGTTAATTTAGGGTTTAAAATTCATCTAGTTCTTTTGTGATTTGATATCAATTTCTTTTCACTTTTTAGGATTTTGTGAGTCACTTTCATGTACTTCTTCCCCGAAATATTATTCCTTCTAAATTTAACATTCAAGATTTCTTCAAGAAAATAAATATTAATCCTGATAATTACCAAGTTGGAAAAACGATGGTAAGTATATAGAGCCTTAGTCAAAATTGAGTGCATTTTATATTTTCATAATACCTTCTTTGTCATGAGTTTTATGAAAAGATAGTATGTTATCAAATATTACAAGCAAACTAGGTGGCTTTAAATTTATGCTTTTATTTATTTGTGTGTATATGTATGTGTATGGGCACAGATGTGCTATGGCATGAGTGTGGAGGTCAGAGGAAAACTTGTGAACTTGATTCTCTCCCTTTACCATGTGGATCCCAGTGATGAATCTTAAGTTGTCAGGCTTAGTAGTAGGTACTTTTACCCACTATGCTATCTTGTTGGCCCCAAATTTTATTTTATTATTATTATTGTTGTTGTTACTGTATTTGTATATGAGCAATGTATGAATGCTAGCGCATCCATGCAAGACAGTTTTCAAGAGTTTGTCCTCCTTTTGTCTTAGGTTTGTAAGACAAAACTCAGGTTCTTATGCTTACACACCAAGCACTTTTACCCAGCAAACCCTCTTAACTGACCATAGGGCCTTTTCTTTTTTAATGACTGTAGTAAAGGTGCTTGCCATCATGTCTGATGACCTGAGTTTAATCTCAGAACCCATGTGGTAGGTAGAAGAGAACTGACTTCTACAATTGTTACCTGACCCTACCCACCCCCACAACCTAAAATAAAATGTTGTAATCAGTACTAATCATAGAATTCCTGGTCGATGGTCTATTTCTAATTACGACCTCAGCTGTAATTCAAACCATCTCTGAATAAGATATTCTACTGTAATGACCAATTTAGCTTGTCTACAGTAGCATTATTCTGATTCTTCCCTTTTCAGCTATTTGTTACCTTTTCTTTATATTCCTTCATTTTGTTCCTCCTAGGAACTCTCTGCAGGCTAACTTGGTCTACAGAGCAAGTTCCAGGACAGCCAAGACTACATAGAGATACCCTGTCTTAAAAAACGGGGGTGGGGGGGTGGGGGGGTGATTTCGTATCTCAGCCCATTTCTCCATTTCTGATTCCATTTTGTTTCTGATCCATAGCTCTTTTCCTCTGTGTCATTTAAATATATCACTTTCTTTTTGACTTCATGTCAATTATTTTTCTAGTAGACTCCTCATTAAGCTTATATTATCTTCCTCACACACACTGTCTGATCCTCCATATTGTCTTGGACATAGTACTACATGCCTGTAGTCCCAGTACTAGAAAGCAGTGCCAGAAGACTCACTCATTCAAGACTGTTCTCAGCTACATAGAAATTTAGGGCAGCCTGGGCTACATGAGCATCTGTCACAAACACACAAGACAAACAAAATCCACTTCCATATTGTAGCTTCATAATATTTAACAGTACTTTTTGAAGACTAATTCAGTTATTCATTGTCTCATGTGCTTTAATTTTTCTAACTAGCTAGAAACTTTGTTTTTCCAATCCTTTTATTGCTCAGGTAAGATCTTCTGTCTCCATCCCATAGTTGTTTATTCTTTAACTCTTGATATATCTGTCCACTCCTAAAGATGAACCATAAGTTCTATTTCAAAGAGATATGTCTATTTTATACTTACTTTTGACTCTGGGAATGAAGAAACTTTTAGTGCACTTTAGATGTCAAATAGATGGTTACTGTTGGTTCCTTCAGGTTGTACTCACTTTTTAAGATCGGCAGTTATCAGTTTTTCCCCATTCCAAAATTTTAAAAAATTGTGACATTGACTAGTGGTATACTGATCTTTTACAGCAATGACTTTTCCAGATGAGAAGCAGTAATGTAGCAGAGTGTTTGACAATAGAAATTTGGTACATTTTCTAATTTTCCCCATCTCCTCTCTCATGTACTCACATTTTTTTTTTTTTTAGTTTGAAAATGATTACTTTAGTTCAGGTGATAGAACTATTTTTGGTTTTCTGAGACAGGGTTTCTCTGTGTAGTCCTGGCCATCCTGGAACTAGCGCTTGTCAACCAGGCTGGCCTTGAACTCACAGAGATCTGCCTGTCTCTCTCTTTCTAGTGCTATGATTAAAGGCCTGCACCACCCCCGCCCAGTGTGATAGAACTATTTATCAGTACTTTATTTGCATGTCTGCCATTATATATGTCCTTTTCTGAAAGAGTAGCTTACCCCAGAAACAATAATTCATGAATAGTGTTCATTTCTTCTTAAGCTTTATTCCTTGTCTTCCTTCTCATAGGTTTTCCTAAAGGAGCATGAACGACAGCACTTACAAGATCTGCTTCACCAGGAAGTGCTTCGAAGAATTGTACTATTGCAGCGGTGGTTTAGGGTCTTGCTCTCTAGGCAACAGTTTCTCCATTTGAGACAGGCATCTGTTATTATCCAGGTGGGATGAGACTAGGATTCTTTGTGTAAGAGTGAGTTTGACTTCATTTAGTAACCAGAACCATTTTACTGTGAAACATCGAAGTAATAATGAAACTTCAGATTGTATAATTAACCTCAGCTAGGTTATATTATTTAAAATAGCTGTGGTGGGGCTGTTTTCAAGACAGGGTTTCTCTATGTAAGTTTTAGAGCCAGTTCTAGAACTTGCTATGTAGATCAGGCTGGCCTCAAATTTAAAATAGCTGCTTTTGATAAGCAAAAAAAGTTTTTTATTTATTTTCTAAAAAAACAAGTTTTTACTCATTAGCTTACATTTGTAGTATTCTTGGATAGTGGCCTTACCTGAAGTTTACTTTATCATCAACCACTACTATATGAAATTTTTTTTATCCTTGATGAATTTTCTCAGAGGCCATTCTACTCTCCTAGTTTCTTGTTGTCATCAACTTTAATAGCATTGATTTAGTGCTTAGCACAAAGGGCCTCCATCAACTCGGCATATATAGGCTCATAGTTGGGTGAAAGTCCACAAAGATGGGCATGACACTTGTTTAAGGCTTTGGCAACTTTGTGAATCCCACCTGTTAAGTCATTGTGGTCTTAGAAGAGGTGAGCTTCAACACCTCTTGTAAAGCAGTATCCATTTTCATTACACCTGCAGCAGCAGTGCCTTCTGTGGGCACAGCAACAGCTTGCAGGTGAGACCAAACTCAGACCGACCAGAACATCAACACAACTCAGTGGCAGCATATAAAGAGTTAACATTATTATAATAATGTTATTAACCACCAACAAGCTATTTGCTTATATGCTTAAAGTGCTAATGACGTAGAAATTTAGCCTTTTTTACCTATCCTATGAAACGAGTGATAACTTGACAGACATTTCTCATTTCCCTTAGCGTTTCTGGAGGAATTACCTAAATCAGAAGCATGTCAGAAATGCGACTGTGAAGAAAGATGCTTTGATTATGGCTAGTGCAGCGTCCCTTCTCCAAGCTTCCTGGCGTGCTCACTTAGAGAGACAGCGATACTTGGAGTTACGAGCTGCAGCTGTCATTATCCAGCACAGGTGGAGGGAACTGTGTAGATGCCGACACAGGGCTGCTACCTGTATACAGGCAAGGTGGAGGAGCTACAGGCAAAGTAAGAAGTACAAAGAACAAAGGAACAAAATTATCCTTTTACAGTCAACGTATAGAGGATTCAGAGCAAGGCAGAGGTAATCTATGTTAATGAAGCAGTTGGTTCTTCGTTTTTATAGGTCCTTTATTTAAACCTTTGCTTTAATACTTTCATTATTACCTATGTTTTTTATCACTAGACTGTGATAAATTTCTACCAGTTCTTACCTGCAATGTCTGGGCTATAGCAGAAGTTAAATGTTCATTGAATTAAATCAAGTTGGGAACCTCCATGACCTATGGTTATAACTGCTAAGAAAAAAGACCTTGTACATATGGTTTAATCTTATAAATTTGGAAATATTCAACTCCCCCTTTTTTTTTGACCTTGGGAACATTGATCTCTATTGTACTATATTAAAGTCACACTATTGATGGATCTTTAGTTAACATTTTGTTGAGGCTCTCCAGATAGGAATTACTCATATAAAGAAGAAGATAATTCAACCTAGTATAATCAAGTTAGTTTTTGCAGGTGAATATAGTGGTACATTCTAGTCCTAGCTAAATAGGGGACTGAAGCAGGAAGATTACATTGAGCCTGCAGTTTAAGGTCAACTTTGAACATAATTAAGGATAGCAAGGTTCCATCTATTAAAAAATTATAGTAAATTCTCTAATCCACTTTGTCTTTTTTTGTATAGATATAAAGCTTTAAAAGAGCAAAGGCTGAAAGAAACAAAACTAGAGCATGGATTGGTGCATATCAAGGCATGTGGAACTCTAGAAATTCAGGGTTCAGACCCTTCTGAGTGGGAGGATCGTTCTTTTGACAACAGAGTGAAAGCCATAGAGGAATGTAAGTCTGTAATAGAGAGTAATCGAATTAGCCGTGAAAGTTCCATGGATTTCTCAAAGGAGTCTCCAGACAAGCAGCATGAGAGAGGCAGAAGCCAAAGTGGTACGGACTTGCAGGAAGAAGTGATTGTAAGACAGAGACCCAAGTCCTTGGAGGATCTCCATCAGAAAAAAGTAGGTCGAGCCAAAAGGGAAAGTCGGAGAATGAGAGAATTAGAACAAGCTATATTTAGCTTAGAATTGCTGAAAGTTCGCTCTCTTGGTGGTGTGTCTCCTTCAGAGGAACGTAGATGGTCTTCAGAACTGGCTTCTGAAGGCCTGCAGTCTCCACAGGGTACACCTGATAGTGAGAGTTCACAAGGAAGCTTAGAACTTCTGACTTGTGAGGAGGGCCAACAGAGCAAACCAGAGTCCCTCATTTTAGATGAGGGGGAATTGAAGATTTCATCACCCAATATATCTCCTAATCCAAGATTCCATTCACAAGACAATGTCCTCAGTGCCTCAAAGGACACTAGCTCTGTATTGACTAGAAAAGGAACATCTTGTGACTCAGAGCATTTGAAGAATGGGACTGCTAAGGAAAAGCTGGTCTGTTCTGAACCTATCACCTGTAAACCCCAGCTGAGAGACTCTTTTGTTTCAAATAGTCTACCTACATTTTTTTATATTCCCCATCAAGAACCTCTAAAAACAAGTTCCCAACCAGACACAAGTATCCAAAGAAACAAACTGCTGGAAAGAGAAACCACTTTGAATACAGCTATTACTTTAGATATCAACAGGGAAGCCAGGAAGTGTCAGTTCTCAGGAGATCAAGTGATTCCTTTGAATACAGATGCTTCGTGTACTGTGCTTAAGAAGTTGGAAAAGCTGAATACTGAAAAGGAGAAAAGGCAGAAGCAGTTACAGCAGCAGAATGAAAAAGAAATGATGGAACAGATTCGTCAACAGACAGATATTTTAGAGAAGGAACATAAAGCCTTCAAGACAGTTGAACAGGCACGCACTGAGGAATCTCTCTTGGCACCATCTTTTTATCAGCCAAGACAAAGAGTAGAGAGGCCATCTTCTCTGCACATCCAAAATACCCCAAGTGAGGGAGAAGCTGGTGTACTAGGTTCCCCATCAGCAGTCACTAAAAGAGATACAGCTCTTGCCACGAAGGATAGTTCCTCCATTCATTTACCTCCGAAAGACCGACCTGTCACCCTCTTCTTTGAAAGAAAAGGAAGCCCATGCCAATCAAAGACTGCCAGGGAATTATCCAAGACAGAAAGAATAGGCACCCAACATGTTGCCTGTAAACTCTCTAATAATCGCATTACAGAAAGAGAACACTTTAGGTCAACTCACTCTTATGGCCACAGACCTGATGACCCTTCCAGAGGGGGAAACTCAAGAGCCATTTTCTTCACACCGAAAGACAATATTCCACTGTAAGTAAAATTTGTATTTTATATGTTAAGTAGGAAGTTTCCTAGGGTAGTTTGTTGAAGCGCTTTGTGTGTTCCACTCTTGTCTATATGCATGCTACACTATCTAATTTGTGATTTTTCTCTGTGTAAAGTATGAGTAGTTATAGCCTAGGAATCTTTGAGTGTAGATAGCACATTTCTTTTTATTCTTCCTCATTAATTGAAAAGCATTTGCAAAGGACAATATGGTGCTTGTCAATGTTCCAGGCATTCAGCATGTGCTGGTCGATGTAGAGCTATGAAGTGGAGTGATTCAATCTGGTTATTTTCAAGACTTTTCAGAACATGTTTTGTCACAGCTATTGGCCCTATTTATGGTCTTCATTAATATCTTTTATCATAAA
The DNA here is from genome assembly GCF_950005125.1 of Chionomys nivalis. NCBI lineage: Eukaryota > Metazoa > Chordata > Mammalia > Rodentia > Cricetidae > Chionomys > Chionomys nivalis. The sequence continues at coordinate 59,015,165 of NC_080089.1, forward strand.
ATTTAAGTGTATGATATAGTAATATTAGTTGTATAAAAGTTGTTATCAACAGGTCTTTTTCATCTTTAGCACTAAAACTCACTAAACAGCTTTTTCCCCAGTTGCTGGCTGCCATCTTCTACTTTATAGGGTTTGTGCTGGGATTAAAAGCATGTGCCACCACTATCCAGCTATTAGAAGTTTTTTTGTTTTGTTTTGTTTTTCTGTATTTTTGAAACAGTATCTTACCCTGTAGCCCACATTGGCCTGGAACTCACTATGTGGACCAGGCTGATCTCACAGAAATCTGCCTGCCACCTGGGACTGCTAAAGCCATGTGCCACTATGCCCAAATCTGTCTTATGTTTCTGAGGGTCAGACTGCTTTAGGCATCTATTTTAAGTGAGAATTCTTTATTCTATAATTTAGGTGTTTCCTTTTAGTGATGTTAACCACAAGGAAAGAATTTTAACTCATGGCAGACATGAAGAACTGTTTTCTGATTTAGGGTTTTTATTATTTTTTGGTGTTATTTTTGTTTTGTTTAATTCTGATGCTTGGAATCAAACCTGGAGCATCATACATCCTTATTAAACTTCAGACTTAACACAGCTAGTACTCACTGAATCATCTCCCCAGTCCGAGATAACTTTTTTTTTTGGTTTTTCAAGGCAGAGTTTCTCTGTAGCTTTGGAACCTATCCTGGAACTAGCTCTTGTAGACCAGGTTGGCCTGGAACTCCCAGAGATCCGCCTGCCTCTGCCTCCCGAGTGCTGGGATTAAAGGCGTGCACCACCACCACCCAGCTCCAAGATAACTTCTTATAACCCCTTATGAAAGTAAAATATTTCTGATGGAAAAGTGTCTAACTTATCAGCTAATTTTATAAGTTATTGTCTGTTTTGAAGTAGTCTGATGCTAGTAGTTAAGTCATGATTCCCAAGGATTTTATAGTCTAAGGATTAAACCATAATACTAATTAATCAAAATAATTAGTGCCACGAAAATCTAGATACCGTTCAAATTTTCTTCAGATTCTTTTTTAAATTTATTATGTATGCAATATTCTGTCTGTGTGTGTGCCTGCAGGCCAGCAGAGGGCACCAGACCCCATTACAGATGGTTGTGAGCCATCATGTGGTTGCTGGGAATTGAACTCAGGACCTTTGGAAGAGCAGGCAATGCTCTTAACCTCTGAGCCATCTCTCCAGCACCCAGATTCTGACACTCTATTTCTACATAGAATTTTAATAAAGCAGTCCTATCCCTGAATTTTTCAGACAAAATTAAATGTTCACAATTTAATGTCTGTATTGTTTGTAGAATACTTCGTTTTGCTTAATAACAATTCATATCCTGCCATTGTTAGTATTATTCTACATTGCCTCAAGTTTCAAAGTTAAGGTAGTGGATGAAAATTTAGAAGAGTTTAAGAAGTGATTTTTTTTTTCCTAACCAACAGAAACCATCCCAAAGTAAAACAAGATCCTTATTACTATCATAAAAAAATGATTATATGAAAAGCCTGTTTAAAACAAGTATCCTAAGGATGTGAGAGATTTGGAATTTTTGTTTTCTCATTGAATTCACTTTGGTTCTTTTTTGTTTGTTTTGTTTTTCGAGACAGGATCTCTTTATGTAACAGCTCTGGCTATCCTAGAACTTGCTTCATTGGTCAGGTTGTCCTTGAATTCATAGAGATCCACCTGCCTCTGCCTCAGGAGAGCTGGGTTAAAGGCGTGTGCTACCACTGCCTGGTTTGCCTTGGTTCTTAATTAGTTTTGTTGCTGCCTTTCTTAAACATAGCCTACCATAGTGTAATGTACCCAATGATTGTCACCACAGTGTCCTCTAAGAACTCACCATGCACGTAGTTTCCTTTTTTTTTTTTTAACAATTTATTTTTATTTTGTGCCCATTGGTGTTTCCTGAATATATGTCTATGTGAGGGTGTTGGATCCTGGAATTATAGACAATTGTGAACTGCCATGTGGATGCTGGGAATTGAACCCAGGTCTCCTGGAAAAGAAGTCAGTACTCTTAACTGCTGAATCATCTTTCCAGCCCCACATGTAGATTCTTGAATATAATATTAATTATGTAAGAATAAGAAATCTAGGAACTTGAGAGGTAGTTCAGTGGATAAGAACATTTGTTGCACAAGCATGAAGACATGAGTTTGGATCTCCAGCACCCACTTTAAAGCTGAGTGTGGCTGCATACATCTGTAGCCCTCATTTTGGGGGCCAGAAGCATTGAGACCAGGAGGTATGAACATTACTGGAGAATACTGGCCAGTCAGTCAGTGTGGCCAAAAATGTAAGCTCCTGGTTCAGTGAGAGATCCTGTCTAATGATGACAAGGCAGATAATAACACAGCAGGACTTCCAGTGTTGTCCTCTGGCTTCCACAGGATAGCACACAGATGTGCAACTGCCTATATACATACATGCATGAGCACACGCCTGCATACAAAACCACACACATGCACAGTTAAAGACTATGAGCATGAAGAGACTATGAAGATTAATATAATAAATCCAATTTTGGAATTGACTAAATGGAATTATAGAATTTTCTAGGCTTCTTTGACTTGTCCTGTCAAATTATAATTCATAGCTGGGTGTGTTGACACACGCCTTTAATCCTGACACTCAATAGACAGAGGCAGGCAGATTTCTGTGAGCCTAAGGGAAGCCTGATCTGCTTGTTGAGTTCCAGTGTAGCCAGGGCTACATAGAGAGACAGTTTCAAAAAACAAACAAAATTCTTAATATACTTAAGGACTACTTCAATAGAATATCAGCTAGAAATTGAAATGTGACCCTGTTTATTTTATTTAAAGTGTACACAGTGGAAATCCTCAAGTTCACAAACAAGATGAACCAGCTTGGAAATCTAAATTTGCAGGGCCGGACCAACGAGTGGTAAGTATTGGATCTTGTTTATCTTTTAATTAAGATAGCTGTACCTTATTTTTGAGGTTACTATTCTTGTAGGTAGAGCACCATATCTGCCTGTTTATTCCCAGGTGAATTGAGAGAAAGAAGCTATATAAACTAAGCCTTTTATAACTAGGAAGGTATGTACTAGGCAAGGAATGGTGTCTAAAAATATAAATTGTATAAGAGAGAAGTCACTAAGACAAAAAAGGACAGTTTGTTCAGGTGACTTAGTTCACTATGGAGAATAGTGCAGACTTAGCTTCCATCGTTATCTGTTGTTCACAGTAATGTGTATGGATTCTCTTTGGTCATCCCTGTTACTTCTGCTAATGAACAGGGCATGGTTGGGGTGGAGGGAAGTTTCCAGACTTTCATGAGCCCTCTTTCATTGGCATCTTCTCCCAAATTACAAAGACAAAACATTGTTGTGTTATTTGTTTTATCATTTGGTCAAGCAGGTTGCCAGACCGGCCCATAAAAAGAAAGCTCGAATGGCGCGGACGCGCTCCGATTTCTTGACTAGAGGTACTTTTCCCGATGGGGAGGGGGATACAGAGGAAGATGATTACGATGACATTATTGAGCCCCTTCTCTCCCTTGACCAAGCTTCTCACTCTGAGCTAGGGCCTGTATCCAGCCTGGGTCAGGCCTCTCACAGTGACTCCGAAATGGTAATTTTTACAGCAATAAGAAAAACAGCAAGCAGATCTTCTCCAAGTAGTCTTTGCTAATCTAAAGCTAACCTTCACAGCTTTTTTCCATTTAATGGCTTGTACAGGAGAAGCCTCAGTGAACACAGCAACAAAAGCTAAGTCTAATAGTACTCAAATAAGGGCACTTGAACTGTATATAGCAAGTGATAATTCACGCAAAAGTAGAATTTAAATTAGTACTGACAAAGAAATGTTGTTTATACCTTAAAGGGTCTAGAGTAGGAATCCTTAGTTTTTTTTTTTTTATTTTTACTTTTGTAAGATCCAGATAATAAATATTGTAGACTTCACAGATCATAATCTCTATTGCAGTTCTCTACCTTGACCACTACCATGTGAAAGCAATCACAGACAACAAAATAAAAATGGGCAAGTTTTTTCTAGTAAATATGCAGAACCAGGCAATGAACTGTGTTTGACTTCCTGGTCAGAGTTTATTGACCTGGTATGTAGAGTAAGATACCTTTTAAATAAATTCAGACTTTAACTGAAAGATTATTCACTTAAAAATTAGGGGTAGGGGAGCCTTTAAAGCTGCTACCCTCTCCTTTATGTTCAGTAATAGAAAAGATACATGTATTTTATAAATTTTAAGTAGGTATGGTGGAACACAATTATCTCAAGTTCAAGGCCAGCTTGAACTGTATTGTGAGACTTTGTCTTCAAAAACCAAAAATTAAGATGGATGGTCACACATTTAGAAGGCTGAGGCATGAGAATTGCCATAGTTTAAGCCAACACAAACCTACATAGTTGAAGGCCAGGCTAGACTAGAAAGTAAAACCCTGTCTTAAAAACACTAAAGGAAACAAGCATGTGCAAGCAAGGCTCTCACCTGATCTCCAGCAAAGCCCAGACATCAGTAATTTAATGAACAAAATGTGTCATCTCGGAGCAACCCAACCAAGTAGAAGGCTATGTATGGTGTGAATTTGTATTAATCAGAAATTATAACATTGGAGTTGAGTTTGATTTACTATACTCATTTGACTTAAAATAACTATATTATCTTCTGAACCAAAATTAGATTAAACTTGTTACATGTGTTATTGTATTTATAGATATCTTAGGGTAAAAAGTTTCATTCTTGGAGTTCTGGAATAATGGCTTAGTAGGTAAAGTGCTTGCTGCTTGAGGTCTTGAGTTTAGACCCCTAGTCTCCATATAAAAAGCCAAGCATGCTGGTATGAGCCCTTAATCTTAAAGCTGAGAGGCAGAGATAGAAGAATCCTATGGTCTCTGTGGGGTACTCAGCTTTACCAAATGGCTAAGCTTCAGTTTCAGTGAGAAACTCTGTCTTAAAAAAACAAAACAAAACAAAAAACAAAACCAACACACACAAACTGACCTCATATAGCCAAACATGGTTACTTATGCCTTTAATCCTAGCTCTCGGGTGGCAGAGGCCACCTTAGTCTATATACCAAATGTCAGGCCATCCAGGGTTACATAGTGAGACCCTGTCTAGAAAAAGTAGAGTGATAGAGGAAAACATGTACGTGTGCATGCATGTGCACATGCGCATGCACGTGCACGCACGCACGCGCACACACACACTTTATTCTGATTGTTCTAGGAAATGAATAGCAGAGACCCTAATCAATCTAATAGGAACTAAAAACATTATGGATGATAAAATAGTTTTTCATGGCCGGGTGGTGGTGGCGCACGCCTTTAATCCCAGCACTTGGGAGGCAGAGGCAGGCGGATCTCTGTGAGTTCGAGACCAGCCTGGTCTACAAGAGCTAGTTCCAGGACAGGCTCCAAAACCACAGAGAAACCCTGCCTCGAAAAAACCAAAAAAAAAAAAAAAATAGTTTTTCATTTACCTAAATAAATTGACTGTCCAATCTTTAATAACTTCACTTTGGAAGATTTTTAAGATGATCTTTGAGTCATTACTATTTGAGGTTTGAACTGTTATAAGATGTTTGAATCATGTTTAGACTTAGTTAGAATTTCTACAAATTTCTAAAATATTTTGATTGTATTTTTCTCACATGGAAGACTAGGCTTAGTTTTTAGTAGTAACATTGATATTCCGTAGAGAGCAAAACAAAGACAAAAAAAGCATGACATATTCCCTGTTAAAATGAATTATAAACATGAAGATTGTAGAAGTTGGAAATGATCTGTACTCTTTTGTTAATGTGTATAAGTAGAGCTCAGATCTCTTGACTGTAGGATTAGTAATTATTATAAAGGTGCCCTATATTTGAGTTATGTTTACTGAAATACATATGTATATAATAATTAAACTGAAAATTTTATAGTGGAACAAATCTTAATGAAATACAACTTTATCTAGTTCATACAGATTTATTGTTTATAGAAGAACTTAGCTATAACTGCTACTTTGTTCCTGAGAGTTTCTTTTGTAACAATCCTTAGTTCTTTCGGTGATAGAACATTATTCACACTGGGAGCTCTTGCTGGGATGAACCAGGGAGTTAGGCTTTCTGCTTGGAGCTTTTGGCTCCTTTTGGTATTGTAGCCTCTGTTCACCTGCTTGACAGTCACTGCATGCACGTAGTTGTAGAGCACCTTCTTGTACAGTGTGTTAGTCACCTCTAGCTTTCTTACTATCCTGTTTATCCTGTTTTAGGGACAGGTGGTGGTGCTGGTTTCTAGTGGATGCTTGCATGAAGCAGCTTTGCTTTGTAGAATAAGCTAGTAGATACTTACTGGAATGGGGGTGTGGAGGGAAGGGGAGGAGTGGTTTTAAGATGTATCTGTTGATCCTGAAAAATGTGTCATATTCTAACATTTTCTGAAACTGTGATGATGAATCTTACTGTTTTTAAGGGGAATTTATTGCATCCTCAAAATACACATTTTTTAAAAAGATAGACTGAGTTTATTGGGCACATGAATTTCTAAAAACTTGATCTTTCTCCTCCCGACAAAAAGATGTTATCATCAATATTTGCTAACCAAGAAACATTGCATTAATTTTTAGCAGAAATGGCCAGCTTCTCTTTTTAGCTGTAAAGTTACTGATCTTATGGGATTAGAAACAATTGCAAATTGGTCATCTAAAGGAAATTTGAATAAACATTACATCTCAGGATGGTTAATTAGCAATGGCTGATGCTGTAGGGTAGGTAGTTAGTAGTGACGGTTCCTGCCTCTGTGACTGTAATGCTTTTTTTGTAAAACTTCTGTTTCAGACCACCTTTTAAACACCCTGTGAACTATTCTCCCTTGGTTTGTATTTCTGTCACATTGGTATTTACCCAAGAAGATAAGAAGAGCATATTCTACTGAGCTACATTTTAAAGATGACTTTTTGTTTCCGTGTTTAGTTTTTCAATATGTGTTCTAGATGGTATATTAGTAAAGTTGTTTAGTTTTCTTTCTGTGAGATTAGTATAGGAAACCTACATTTTTATGTATAGCTTTTTTTCTGTTATTACCTAGTTTTAAGCCACCTTAAAATGTATCTCTTGATCCTGAAAATGTGTCATATTCTAACACTTTCTGAAACTGTGATGATGAATCTTACTATTTATAAAGGGGAATTTATTGCATCCTCAAAATACACATTTTTTTTAAAAGGTAGATTTGAGTTTATTGGGCACATGAATTTCTAAAAACTTGATTTTCTCTTCCCCCCCTTTAAGCATGCTATTGTGGCATAATTTCTTGCTAAGTTTTTTTCTTTCTTTAGGGAAGTTGTTTTTACAACATATTCCCTAATGCAATACATTTTGGTAAACTTCATTTTTTTATTGTTTATAAAGTTATGCATTTCATCCAACTTTAAATATTTACATATAAGTCTGGAACATAATTTCTTATGATTTTTTTAAAGCAGCTTTTTTTTTTTTTTTTTTTTTTTGAGTGATTATTTCTCTCCTCCTTGTTTTAAGACAGTGTCTCACTATAACCTGGCTGGGCTGAAACTTGCTATAGTAGACTATGCTGACCTGGAAATTCTAGGAATGCCTATATTAAATTATATGTTCTGAAAAAGAAAAAAGTATGTTTCCTTAGTGCTAGTATTAAAGGCCTGCACTACTACACCCAATTGTCTATTTCTTATTTTATAGATCTGTGATTATTTTTAAGTTAGCTGTGTTCTAGATTGCCATAACTATAACAAAACTACCTAAAGTAACAACAGATCATTGGCTCTGTTGCTTTGCTTCTATGAGAAGGTAGTATATCTTTGTGGTTGACCAAAAAGGGAGGAAGGGATGTACCTTTTCGAGCATGGCTCACTAACCTAGCTGTTCCCACTATGTTGCCCTGACATGAATTAATTTTTTTTTTCGAGACAGGGTTTCTCTGTAGCTTTGGTGCCTGTTCTGGAACTAGTTCTTGTAGACCAGACATGAATTTATTAATGGACTGATTTATTGATAAAGTCAGAGCCCTAATGATGTAGTCCCCTTGTACCTTCCACAAGCCTTATGTCTGAAAATTGTTGCTTTGAGATCCTAAGCAAAAACCTCTGAGAGCCACACCAATTCCAAACTATAGCACTAGTCCTTATCTACATCTTCTTTTCCAAAGTAGAATTTTTATTTATTATGTCTATTTTTTAATTTCCTGTTTCATTGGTTTATGCTTTTATGTTTATATATGTAATACGTATAATTGGTGGAATTTATTGTTTTCTTTATTTGCAATAAGTAATATCTAATTAATTAACACCCGTGATACAGCTATCAGTCATTTTGCTCTCCTTATGTCTGTTTTGAGAGCCTTTTTTCATTGTCAGAACATGTAATTTAATAATATTTTGCTCTAAATCTCAATTTTTGTATTCACCTTTGATCTAAATTTATTTGCTTAGATGAAACTTTTCTAGCAGGCAGTAGGTAGGAAGGACTTAAAGATACTCAACTATCTGACTTCTTTCTGTAGCCTGGATATTTGAGGAACTATATTAAATCTGTGATTCAGGAACTGTAGAAATGCCTCAGCGATTTGAGAGCATTGGTTGTTATTGTACCTGCATGGTGGCTCACAACCCTCCATAACCCCAGTTCTAGGATATTCTGCAGGCTTGCACATTGTGCACATAACATGTACACAACCAAAACATTCATATATATAAAATAAAACATGCATATACATAAAGTAAATCTAATTTTTAATTAATAAAATCTGTGATTCAGATTTTATTGAAAATACTGTCTTATTGATGTCTTTATGTAGTGTTGTCTATTGCCATTTCAATCCTTTTGTATTTGAATTATTTGATCTTTTAGTTTAGAAGTTTTCAGGCTTTTCTGATATAGGATATGATTTCAATTTGATCATTAGAGATTAGTGATCCATTGTACCTATACTAGGCTCTTTCTGTAAATTCTTGTCTTACCTTTGTGTTTTGAAAAGTTATCTTTATGATTTTTTATTAGCCAGGTTTCACTATTTTGTTTCTTTTGTTTAGGAACTTCAGGTATTAGTGGTTTTTTTTGTTTGTTTTGTTGCAGGTTTTTCCCTTCTTCTTGCCTGTCTTGTTTTACCTCTGACAATTTTTGCTTCTTATTATTTTCCCAATCAAAATTTTGTGGATTTCTTTCTTAGGTACCTTGTAAGTTATTTTTAAGTGAATTTTATCTTCTTTTATTAGTTACATTTGTTTGTTGATAGTTAATACATGTTTGTCAGTACCCACCCTTTACTTATCTTACTCCAACCTCTTCCACCACCATTCCCACTTTCTACATTTTATGCTTTTTTGTTTGTAACCCGCTGATTTTTAACCAGTACTGTAACTGGAGGTTTCTCTCCCACCCGTTAGTTCCCGAATAACCTCTCTGAGACTTAATAAGCCTGAAATAATTGGCCAAAGAGTTTTGTAATTAATATTAACTAGTTCTTACAACTTAACCCATTTCTGTTCTATATTATACCACAAGACTTGTGGCCCATTACTTTTTTTTTTTTTTTTTTTTTTTGGATTCTCTGGCAACTGCTGGTGCCCCCCTCCAGACTCCACCTTCTTTCTCCCTGTATCTCTGCTTGGATTGCCCACCTGGCTCTATTTTGCCTGGCTATTGGCCAAGTCAGCTTCTTTATTAACCAGTGGTAATAAAACATTCACAACACACAGACTGTCTTTGTGACCCCCAAGTTTGAAACTATTTTGTGTACTACTGAAGACAATGACTGTCCTTTCTTTAGAGCTTAGCAGTTGGAAATGGTTCAGCATGGAGGGATTGGGCCCCATAAATGACCCCTATCTATGTTAGGTTTACAGGCCCAGTGCAGGCAACTACTGCTTTGCAGTGGTAGGTGGCATGCCTGAAGTAAGCATTTTACAGTCTTCTTCCTTATGGTGTACTACTCCTTGTGTAATGTTCCTCGAACCTTAGGTGGGATGTTGTAAATGTCCTGTTCCGGGTTGAGCTGTGAACTATCATTTATTCTAAGCCTCTTGAGTGGCAAGGAGACTTTCTAATCACCACTGTTCACTGCAAAGAGAAGCTTCTCTGATTAATGGTGAGAATAGCATTTGTCTATGGAAATATTAAGAATGCAATTGTCTTGTCAGTTAAAAAACAGTGAGGTCTTCACTCACTCAGCTGGCTTTTTTTTTAAGATAGTTTTAAGATAGTTTTTTTTTAAAGATTTATTTATTCATTTGTTCATTTATTAATATATTATGTATACAGGGTTCTGCCTGCATGACAGAAGAGGGCATTATAGGTGGTGTGAGCCACCATGTGGTTGCTGGGACTTGAACTCAGGATCCTGGAAGAGTAGCCAGTGCTCTTAACCTCTGAGACATCTCTCCAGCCCAAGAAAGGTTTTTATTACATAGATCTAGATTGTAACTTAATAGACCAGGCTAGCCTTAAACTCACAGAGATCCTCCTGCCTCTGTCTCCCAGTCATGGGGTTCTTGACCAGACTTACAGTACCAGATGTGTACTCTCTCCAATGGAGCAGAAAGCTTTTGTAGTGTTAGAAGGTGCTGTGCATGCTGCTGAGGTAGATACAGCATTAGAAGTCTTATCCAGTTGTGAACCCTAAGAACTACAGCGCCAGCTTCCAGACAAGATGTTCCCACTGGTGTAAAACTGACACATATGTTATGGATTGTAATGACTGAGTTGTTTTGATTCTTATTTTGGTTCTGACTTGATATGCATTTGCTTTATTATTGTACCTTTGTATAGGTGTTGTATGTTTTAACTGATTCATTTTATATATTTGTGTTGAACCTCCTCTCCATCTGTGTAACAAATAGTTTTGTTATGGAAAGCCTGTTCTTGTTTTGGTGATTAAAGCAATGTTTTATTCCCCTTCTCTTTTAACTGTTTAGATTCTGGATTTTTAGCTTTCTCTTTATAACTCATTCTTCAAAGGGAATTTCTTCCCATCCTTTTACAAATTTACTTTCCTCTAGAAGTAATGACTTTAACAGTTAGGTTCTTTCCTTTATTTTCTGAGGCAGAAGTTTCACTCTGTAGCTAAGGCTGGTCAGGTTCACAGTTCTCCAGTCTTGACCTCTCCAGAACTGAGATTCCAAGTATGAGCTACTATACTCAGCTTCTCTTTTTGATTTCCAACTCCAGGTATCCAGGTAGATCTTTTCTTTGTGCTGGTTACTGGTAAGCATAAGGCCACTGTCAATTTTATCCTTTGTGCTTCTTCAGGTTGTTGTTGTTTTTTGTTTGTTTGTTTTTTTTTTAAAGCTGAGTTTATTCTTGCAAACATTTATGGTGAATTTCTGGGATTATGTATCACTATCAGTTTTTCTGACTGGGTAATTTGAACTTTGAGTGCTTTCTTTTGCAATTGTTTACTAGGTTTTATGTATTTTTATTCTTCTTTGATAGGTTTTTGAGAATGTCACTATATATTTAAACAACATGAGGAGTTTATAGGTTGAATATCTTAAAATATTACTTTTTCACCCTCTAGCAATTATACTTGTTTGGGAATATAAGGCCATTTTGTCTTGAGTTTCCTCTTCAGTTCTACAATTTAATAATAGTAAACTTGTGCCATTATTTAAAATAGCATTTACCAGATATCAGAAATGTAAGAGGGGACCAGGAGTGGCACACAGCTCTACTTCTAGCATTCAGGAAGCAGAAGCAGGTGAATCTCTGAGTTCCAGACCAGCCTGACTTATGTAGTGAGTTCCATGCCGGCAAGGGCTACATAGTGAGTCCCTAATTTAAAATAATGGGGCTGGTTCCAGGACAACCAAGGCTGTTACACAGAGAAAACAACACAAAACAAAATAATGCGGCTGGAAAAATGGCTTACTAGTTCTTGTATTGCTCTTGCAGAAAACATATATTCAGTTCCCAACACCTTTGTCAAGCCTCTAACCACTGATTGTAAGTCCAGCTCCAGGAGCATCTCACACATTCCCAGACACTGCACTCACTCCACAAACCCACACTCACACACAAGAAAACAACTGCAAGTATGTGTATATAGGCATCTTCTAGGGCTAGCACCAACAGTGGCTTGGTGGGTGTAGTTTTCCATATAAGAGGCCTTAGTGGATGACCCCAATGTGGTAGAGCCCACCTCTTCAAAAGGATTTACTACATCAGCTGTCATTGGCCCAGTTGGATCAGAGTCCACCTTGATAAAAAAAAAATCTCTAGACAGTTTAAATTTTTTCAGTTCATGCCACCATTCTAGGCCACCTTCTCTTTTTTCTTCTTTTACAGAGAAGGAAAAATATTTAGGTTTATTTTTCATATACTAGAAGAAAAGGCTTTATATTCAAAGTGTCGTTCTGCTCTGGTCTGATTTCCTAGCACAAAATTCATGTTTCTCTGGATCCTTCTAGAGCCACGGAGCACAGTCACCATACCACTACTGAATTGCTGAATAGCCGTCTGTCTTTAGGAACAGCAAAGTCTCAGCCTTCCAAGTACCCTCTGTACTTTGGTGTTTGCGTGTGTCACACACGTTGGTGCCTGTGTGCCCTTGAGTGGAGCGTAGTCAATAACTCTAGGTGTTGATCTTCAGTTGTGGTCCACATTAAATTTTGTGAGAGTTCTTTAATTGGGGTTGAAATTCACTGATTTGTGGGGCTTGCTGGCTAGCAAGCACCAGCAATCAGCCAGTCGCTGCCTTTTTCAGTGTACACCACCCTGTCTGGTGTATCATCATCGTCGTTGTCATCATCATCAGGTATTTGGGTTCTGGAGCTAGAGCTCAGTTCCTCATGCTTACTTGGAAAGCACTTTATGGACTGAGGATCTCTCAAGCCTATAATTTCTTTTTTCTTTTTTTTCTTTTTTTCTTTCAGTGTCTACATCTTATAACCAGTCATCTTCAGTTCTGTTCTATAGCTATGCCAGCATGTATATTCTGTATCCCAAGCAAGGCTAAACAGTAAACCTGTGAATTAGCAGTATATATGAATTTGAACCAAAAATAAAGTCTCCACATTATCTTTCTGAGAAAAAAACTATGTACACACATACGAGATAAATGCCCATGTAATTCTGGAGTTAGACTGACATTTGAGTTTAAAGTTCTTTTGAGGAACATAGTTATAGGTAGTGAATATATTCTTTTAAATTACATATTAAGTGCCACCTCTTTTATCTTTAAAATTGTATGATTGGATGCTATTGACTAGATAATTGATTTATTACCATTATTTAAGTTATTTATGAATGAGGTCTAGTACATACAGTGACCTTTACAGATCTTCATTGGACAGTGTGTTCTTTTGAGGGATATGTACAAAACTATGAAACATATGATTCAATTGTCAAGATTTCTGTAATATTAACGATTTTCTCATGTTTCTACTCAAGTTTTCCTCACACTACTCTTAAAAAACAACCACTCACTATTCTAGAACTTTTTAGAAATATAATTAGATCGTATATAACTGGAAAAATTCTTTTTTAAAACTGATATTAAGGTTTCATCTCTGGAATTTTGACCCTTTTACCTAAATTTTTGCTCTCCATTTCTCTTTTTCATCAGGTAGAGTACAATTATAATTACTATTTTAATATCCTTCTAATTGAAAAACTTTTCAGTCAGTGTAAATGGCCTGATTTTTCTTGTTCTGGATCATATATTCCTACTTCTTTATATTTTTTTTATAATTGTGAATTTTTTCTGGTTAGTATCTTTCTCCCAATTAGTATTCTATATACTATTGTTTTTCTGGTAATGTTCTAGAGCTTTGTTCTGGAAACAGTTTGATTTTTTTTTTTTCAGGCCTTTCAAAATCAGTAGACCCAATCAGTATTCAATGGAGGGTAATTATTCTTGACTACTGAGGCAAGTTCCTCTGTGTACTTAGCAGCCTGTGCAGCATAGAGTTCAGTTCCTGGCTCTTGAGCCCTGACATCATTACTAACTTTATTTTTAATCATTTCAGGTGGTTCTATTCTTGGTCTTGGATTGTTTTCACATATAATAGTGTTGATTATTCCTAATCCAAATATGCAAAGGGAACCTTTCCTAGATCTCCAGATTTCTTCTATTATTCATCTCTGTTATTTGGTCACTAGTTACTTTGTTTGCCATGAACATTTATCCTCATTTCCCCTGAGTCTCCCTCTCTGTGTCACAGCACAGAAACCAGTAGTAATACCCTGAGGTAGTAAGCTGAGGCAGGTATAAGTTACCTACTTTTCTTTCTTATCAGTTGTCTTCAAAACTGTTTTCTGTCTGTTTTTATCCCTTAGATGCGGATTTACTGCACTCTATATTAGCCACAGACATCTGTTTTTAACAACTCTATTTCCTGTTTCTGTGCCATAGTCAAGCATATCAAAAGGCTAAGGGATATTTTAACAGATGAAATACAAGAATATTACTTGAATAAGTACCAAGAATCTCAGAACTGAATTGTCCTTAGAGGAATACATTAATTGCTAAATGAAATTGAAGTCCTTGTTTGATAACATAATTGTTTATAATTTAGAACATAGGTGATCCTTTAGTTTTTATTCAGTGTGGCCTAGCTTTTTCTGTAGCTTTGGAGCCTGTTCTGGAGCTAGCTCTTGTAGACCAGGCTGGCTTTGAACTCAGAGATCCACCTGCCTCTGCCTCCCTAGTGCTGGGATTAAAGGTGTGTGCCACCACCGCCCAGCCGGCCTAGTTTTTTAAACTTTGAATGGACATAATAATAATCTATAACCTATAAAAAGGATCCCCACCGTAAGGCACAAATAAAAAGAGGTGTAGAAAAATAATATTCTGTGTTATCTTATTTCTCAGCCTCATATTCTTTTAAATTTGTCTTTGAATGGTCTTGACCATTTTCCTAAGTTACCAGATGAGAGTCTTGCTAAATTGCCAGGAAATGTGAACTGACGGTTGCTGAGTTGTAATTCAGTCATGCTATCATGTGTTTACTTGGCTTTAAGTCTGTCTCATGTGTAATTCCTACAGACATCACAACGATTTTCTTCAGTTGATGAGCAAGCAAAGCTCCATAAGGCTATGTCTCAAGGAGAGATTACAAAATTGGCAGTAAGACAGAAGTCTTCAGATTTGGACATAAGGTATGATGTTTATAAAAAAATAGGAATAGCTAATTTCAATGATTTTATTTAATAATTTATATACTGAGTTTTTAATTAAAGCTATTTGCTTTAATTTACAATTTACAATCAGGTCCTTTATTTCTCTTTGTATACTAAGCCATGAATTCATAGAACTTGGACTCCAGCCACTAACCTTTCTGTTAGTTCTCATACATTATGACGTTACGCTTCTCTTAGTAGAGCAGGCTGGTGCTTCAGTTGGCTTTTTTTTTTTTTTTTCTGATCATTTCCCTTCATCTGTTTCAAGAAGCTTTTTCCAGGAGTGCTTAGTAGATTCAATCCTCATCAACTCTCTTCGCAAGAATCTGGCCCTTATCTTGTTTACAGTGATGCCCTTGACATGCTAGATAAAGTATATCTTCCTGTTTTAACACTGCAACCTTGTAAGGCATTTCTTTTTGAACAGTGCTCACTCCCTTGTTGTCTACATTATTACCCTCCCTGTTAAGGAAAGGTCTAGAGAACACAGAGCAGGTGCTGCTCCTCTTCCCCTCTGTGTTTGTCATTTTGATGAGTCACTGGAATATGGCTTTTGCTTTATTTTTTAGGAAATGAGTAATTGCATTGCCAAGTACATAATAGCATATATTGAACTTTATCTTGTGTGGGTAGCAGTGTATTTTGGGGGAAATTTCTTAATCATTATATGACTTACAATAATATATTGTAAAAGAAGAGAGATTAAATAGGATGAGATTGCTATATTCTATCTTTGGACTTGTAATGTATTCTGCACTAAGCGCTTTAGGAAAATACTTTCAAAAACGAATTTTCTTCTCTTTAAAAGTGCTTATGGGGAGCTAAGGTGAAGCAGCAACAAGTTCGCTCTGGAAGAATGAGGATTTGAATTAAAATATATACCCATGCTGGGTGGTGGTGGTGCACGCCTTTAATCCCAGCACTTGGGAGGCAGAGGCAGGCGGATCTCTGTGAGTTCTGGTCTACAGAGTGAGTGTCAGGACAGACTCCAAAGATGCACAGAGAAATCCTGTCTCAAAAATAAACACCTTAAAAAAAAAAAAAAAGTCTGGGGGGCTGGAGAGATGGCTCAGAGGTTAAGAGCATTGCCTGCTCTTCCAAAGGTCCTGAGTTCAATTCCCAGCAACCACATGGTGGCTCACAACCATCTGTAATGAGGTCTGGTGCCCTCTTCTGGCCTGCAGGCATACATGCATAAAGAATATTGTATACATAATAAATAGATATTTTAAAAAAAAGTCTGGGGCTGAAGAGATGACTTAGCAGTTATGAGCGCTTACTGCTTTTGCAGAGGACTGGTGTTCAGTTCTCAGTGCCCACAACGCAACTCCAGTTTTGCTTCAGTTCCAGAGAATCCAATGCCCTCTTCTGGCCTCCAAGGACAGTAGACAATCTTGTAGTGCACATACATAAATTGCAGGCTTTTAAAATACTCATACTATCTATCTATCTATCTATCTATCTATCTATCTATCTATCTATCTATCTATCTATCTATATGTGATCATAGTCGTAGCAGTAGCCTTGCACTATGGAAGGAACAGAGACAGAAACATCACTGGGACTTGCTAGCCTCTAGACTAGGCTCTAGGGTCAAGGGATGAGACAGACAGAGGTAGAGCAGGACACCTGAAATCCTCCTTTGGCCTCTGGTACACATAGGGATATTCATTGCCATGGACAGGTAGATGCATACACCCAAACACACACACACACACAGAACTCATGGGATTTTTATTTTTAAATAAATACCTTTTAAAAATATTATATAAGCATTTGGGCCTTTAGTGAAGATGTCATGTATGTTTAAAAAATGTTTTTGAAAAAAAAAGTTTTTGTTTCTTAATTATAGACCACTTTTTATAGACTGTAGAGGAATTTACAAGGGACTTAAAATAAAGATTATGCCACAAATCAGAATTGAAAAAGAAGATACAATAGACTAAAGGACATATAATTAAAGGTAGTTAAGTATATAAATTTAATTTCCATTTTATTTGCCCTATTTAACCAAACCCACAAAGGATGAAACAAAACAGACAAAACTCAAACACACAAATGTCTTAATAGTTCAGAAAAAGCTGAATATTAACCAAGAAGGAAAACCTGAGAAAGACACACCTTATGGGGTGGTGGCAAAGATCTGATTTTAACTTCTATCTCAATCGGTTTTCTGAGCCTAAATTTGCTCAGGTGTAAAATACAAATAATGCTTTTTTATCTTTTTAATTGTGAAAATTAGACATAGACTTTTTAACCTCGTAGGTGCTAAAAATTTTCAATTTCAGTCTGTATGTTCATTCACAAAATAATACACCAATCAGCCTCCCCAGTACAAAATTAGAACACATGTTGTGTCAGTATTTATGAACTGCTATTATTTCATTGTACTCACTGATTTACATGAAAAAAAGAGGGTATCTGTCACTAAAAAGAGGCATTATAGTGTAACAAACTTCCCAACCTAGTGGCACAGACCTTTAACCCTAGTTTCTTGAAGGTGAGGCAGGATGAACACAAGTTCAAGGCTTGTCTGAGCTATAGAGTTTAAGGTCAGCCAGGGCATCTTGTGCGATGCTGTCAAAACGATTTCTTCACTTCTGCCCTCATATCAACACTCAAAAGTTTTTTTATTTTAGAGCAGTTAGGATTTAGATTTTTATTTTTTAACTTATTGATGTACAACCTGAAATGTAATTAATAACTATATAAGCACTCTGCACTATGCCTTAACAAATGTTCAAATATGTAGTGTCTGTGGTTAAATTATGGCAGACAACTCAATATAAATAGAATCATTAAAACTTTCATAGTGTACTAGTGAGTGGACAGATTTAAAACTACCTGGAAATCATCATTTTAGTGAGTAAAAATTAAGATACATATGGACAAAGATTAGAAAGAAATTGCTAACGATATAAAGGAACTTTTTTTAAAAGTTGTTATTTCTTTGAATGCGTTTTCTTTTTTGTAAGCTTCATGCAAGATATAACAATGAAAAGATGGCAGTTTGGTATCAAGTAGCTTAAGCTGAAATCCTAGTTCCAATGTTTTGAGACTTTTCTTTTATCAATTTTTTTTTTCCCCCAAGACAGGGTTTCTCTGTAGCTTTGGAGGCTGTCCTGGAACTAGCTCTTGTAGACCAGGTTGACCTCGAACTCACAGAGATCCTCCTGTCTCTGGGATAAAGGCTTTCACCACCACTGCCTATCAAATGATTTAATTTGTCAGGTTTTTATATTTTATATTCAAGATGAGGAATTGGGATATGTGGCTCAGTAGTAGTGTTGCCTAGCATATGTCCAGCCAGGAGTTTGATACCTTGTACTGTTCCCCCAAATACACACCAAAGTTAAAATAGATTACTACATAGGAAAAGTATATAAAGCTTAAGAGGACACATGAATATTACTAGAACATCTGATTTCTATCTTACCTTTATTTTGCTTTAAAAACAGACCCCAGAGAGCGAAGATGAGATTCTGGGCCAAAGGGAAACAAGGAGAGAAGAAGACTACTAGAGTAAAACCTGCTCCCCAGTCAGAGGCCTCGTCACTCTTTCCTGGCTCAGATGGGACATCTGCTAATCCCTTTTCAGATGGTAAAAATGGACAAAGAATGGAGCTTCTTTAATTTCTATTACTTATTCTGAAAGTGTGCTGTGCCTTTCCTCTTCATAATGACAATCCTCTTGGAATGATATTTTAATGAGATGGGACTAGTGTTGGTAAATGCTTCCTTTCTTAGTAAAGCAAGGCATACTCTACTTGTATGAGAAGCTCCAAGAATACCTGGTATAGAACAGTGAAGCAAACCACTTCAGTGATAATGAGTCTTGGATTAGCCTTTGACTTCTTTTTTGGTAATGCTAGGGTTTGAACCCACAGCCTTGTGCATGCTGATGAGCACTCTACCCATTGAGCTGCATCCCAGTCCTAATCATTGTTTTCTAAATTGTAAAGGTTTAACCTAGATTCACTTATATCATAAATACAGAATACCCTTAGTTAGCTCACAGCACCCATTGAGTGCTATGTAAAACCATAACAAATGTGTTATATATATATTAAATCTATTGATTTTTTTTCAGAACAGTTTTTCTTGTTTTGCTATGATTATTATTCTTGGTTTGTAGGTGAGAACACCAAAGTACAAGTTGTTATCTATTTACACATATTGAAATGAGAAGATTTGGATTTGAGCCAAGGCATTCGAACTCTAGAATTAATGCTTTTTGTTGTTGTTGCTATTGTTTTATTTTTCTTGTGTTTTTTTTGTTTTGTGTTTTGTTTTTAGGATAAGTTCTCTTTGTACCTTTGATTATATAGATTAGAACTGTATAGATCAGGCTGGTTTTGAACTCAACAGAGATCTGCCTCCTTCTCTCTTGGGTGTGGGATTAAAGGAATGCACCACCACACTCAGAAAGAATCACATTCTTTTTTTAAAAGAAGTCTTACACTGTAACCTAGGTGGCCTTGAATTTGAGACAGTCCTGACTCTAGCTTGGCAAGGAGTTCCCATTCTTAGCCATTGTAATATCTGTGAGGTATTTACCATGTTAGTTACCTTCCTCATTGCTATGGCAAAATACCTTATCAAATCAATTCTTAAAATGAAGGATCTTCAGCCTGTTCTACATAGAGAGCTCCAAGACAGCCAAATTCTGTAGTTTTTCTAACTTAGACTCTGGGAAAACTTAATTGCCCCCGTTGCATTACTCAAGTGTTCATTTTTTTAATATCATTATAAACTTATCATTTTCAGTTATTATATTCTAATATAATTCCTCCCAAAAGGAGTGATAAGGCTCATTAACTGAAAATATACATTATAAGCAGATGTCATTTATATAAGAGAGCAAAAGCAAGCCAGGTGAGCTACTTGATTCACTAATAAGTTGTTAACTATTAACAGACAGTATTGCTGATGGGTTCATGGATGTAGACTGTAATAAAAGTTGTAATTATCAAATTCTCCTTGTTAGTTGGTTAGACTTAACATTTAACTGGATGCTCCTTCAAACAAGTATAACAAAGTTACAGCTGGATGAGCAGCATTTAATATGCTAGTTTGTTGCATATTCTTCTTGTTCATCTTTGGTACTAAGTGTTTTTACAGTAAGGATGAAGATTTTCAGTATTTTTTTTTAACTAAGTATATCTTTTTACTTTACCTGGTTTGAATCGTAGAATTAACTCAGTATCACCCAACACCTCCTTTGAGCCCAGAACTGCCTGGGAGTTCCCGAAAAGAGTTCAAAGAAAATAAGGAGCCTTCTCCAAAAGCAAAGCGTAAAAGAGGTGTGAAAATCAGCAACGTTGCTTTGGATTCTATGCATTGGCAAAATGACTCTGTCCAAATCATAGCAAGTGCCAGTGATTTAAAAAGTATGGATGAATTTCTTCTGAAAAAGGTACACTTTGCTTGCTGAGTTAGCCTTCGATCAGATTTGACTTAAGAATGCTTGTGTATACAGGATAGGCTGTTGTGAAAAGACGGGTTAAAATTTCTTTAATAACTCAGTCATTGAAGGTTTAGATAATAGGAAATGCACAGACAGAATTTAAAGTTTAGTCTCCACTGTGATTTCATAATTGTCATATATGTGAAGGTGAAGTTTATTGTATATTTGTAGTTGTTGTGTTAAAAAACTATAGAATCAACATGTTAGAAGGGAACTTATGTGATCTGGTATACTGTCCTTTTCTTAAGCTCTATGATGACCAGTGGCTTGTAATTTTAGAAGAGTCATTGCTTAAGAGACATTTCAACCATTGCATTTATATATTTTTGATGAGTTGTTAATTTTTCTGTGATTGGTCCCTAGATGAATGACCTAGATAATGAAGACAGCAAGAAGGATACATTAGTGGATGTCGTATTTAAAAAAGCCCTGAAAGAATTTCGGCAGAATATCTTCAGCTCTTACTCATCTGCATTGGCGGTAAGCTAAGACCATGTTAGGAGACATTCACAGTTTGGCATAGCCTGGAATTTTAATCAGCTATAAAGTCAGACTCAAGGGTGCAATTCTTAGAACTTGCTCAATTACTATGTTACTTCAACTGTTAGGACTTGCTTAATTACTGTATTAGTTTAACTGTTTGGTCTTTTACTCATACTTAGTAGTTTATATTGCCTACATTTTATACTATAGTGGGTTTTTGCAAACACTACATAGCATCTTGAGCTGGTTCATTATAAAGTATGTCAAGCTCCTAACCTATCCTGCAGTACAAGTTGAATCAGTCTTTAAGAATGTCTTTATAAGCCGGGCGGTGGTGGCGCACGCCTTTAATCCCAGCACTTGGGAGGCAGAGGCAGGTGGATCTCTGTGAGTTCGAGACCAGCCTGGTCTACAGAGCTAGTTCCAGGACAGGCTCCAAAACCACAGAGAAACCCTGTCTCGAAAAACCAAAAAAAAAAAAAAAAAAAAAAAAGAATGTCTTTATAGGGGCTGGAGAGATGGCACAGGGGTTAAGAGCATTAGCTACTCTCTCAGAGGACCTGAGTTTAGTTCCCAGCACCCACATGGCAGTTCACAACTGTCTATAACTTCTGTTCCAGGGAATCTGACACCTTCACACAGATATACATGCAGACAAAACACCAACGTACATAAAATATAAATAAATAATTAAAAAAAGAATGTCTTTATAAAACTTAACTTTTTTTTTTTGCCTTAGATGGATGATGGGAAAAGCATACGATACAAAGATCTGTATGCACTGTTTGAACAGATTCTGGAAAAGACTATGAGGCTTGAACAACGTGATTGGAATGAATCTCCAGTGAGAGTTTGGGTTAACACATTCAAGGTGTTTTTAGATGAATACATGAATGAATTCAAGACTCTGGATAGCACAGCTTCAAAGGTAAATGAGTTACAGTTTGGTTTCCATTAAATTATAAATTTTGTTATAAGGAACCTGTCTAGGAAACATTTTAAAATTAATATTAGTGTATATTATTTGTGTAAAATGATAGGTTTTGCCGGGTGGTGGTGGTGCATGCCTTTAATCCCAGCACTTGAGAGGCAGAGGCAGGTGGATCTCTGTGAGTTCAAGGCCAGCCTGGTCTACAAGAGCTAGTTCCAGGACAGGCTCCAAAACCACAGAGAAACCCTGTCACGAAAAACCAAAAAAAAAAAAGAGATAGGTTTCATTATGGTTTTCTTACATCTATGCAATGTATTTTGATTATGCTGTTTCATGGTGGCACATGCCAGTAGTCAAATACTGAAGAGGATGAGGCAGGAGAGTCACAGTTCAATAGCACCCTGGACTATGAGTAATAGTGAAACAATGTATTTCAAGAAAATATTACAGAGAACATGACAGTGTATCATTTCTTCAGATCCTCCAAACTATTCTAAGTTTGCCATGTATTTTTTGAACTTGTTTCATTAAACATATCCTTCTAATTATAATAGTGTGCCCTCAATATTATGCTTTCAGCTCTAATGAAGATTAATACATGAATTGACTTCTGAAAAATATGGTTAAAGGTGAAATGAATTATGTGTGTCACTTAGCTTTTACCTAAGAACCTACAAATTAGATCACTCTTGAAAAAGTTTTTAGAAAAAAAATGTATTTTGGGGAAATCTAAACATCAGTAATAAGTTTTACTTTTTGGTCCTATTAGTGACTGCTTGATATTTTAATTAAATAATAATTATTATTTATAAAGTAAAATTATTAAAATAATTTTAAACCTTGCTTTAGAGTTAGCAAATACTTTGTAATCTCTGTTACAAAAGAGATAGTTGGATAGGAGTTAAGAACATAGCTCAGTTGCTGGAGTGCTGCCGAGTATGCATAATGCACAGAGCTTCAGTACCATATAAAACAAGGTGCAGAGGTACATATCTCTAATCCCATCACTCTGGAAGTAGAGTCAGAAGGATCAGTTCATGGTCACCCTTAGCGTCACAGTGAGTCTGAGGCCAGTCTGGAAAAAACCATATACTCTTTGAGTGTGAGGACATACTTGTAATCCCATCACTCTGGAGACTTAAGACAGGAGGATGGAGTAGTCAAAGACAGCTGGATTTACAGAGAAATTCTAATTTTTAAAAAAAAATCTTTTAAAAATGTGTGTATTTTAAATAGAGATAGTTGTCTAAATAAGGTTATCAGTGCATGTCATTATAACAGATGTAAATTATATCACTAGTCTTTGTGTTGATTGTACTTCATTTTATTTTTACTTATTTTAGTTTATGGATTAAAATTTTAAGCCATTTTAAATCATTTTAAGGTAATCTAGATATAAACAAGCTCTAGAAATCCTAGATTTTGTGTTGTGGATGTCAGGCTTGTAATGCAGAAGATTCTTACAGGTTTATAAACTACTTTGCAAGTTGATGGTTGTTAAAGGGTAGATTTAAGCTCTTTTGCTCTGTGTTATCAGGAAAGGTCCTCTGTCTACAGAGCTTTTCCATACTCCATATATCCCCTTTTATATTTATGTCCATCGTAGATAGCAAAACCTTTATAGTTGATCATTTGACTAGTGAATAAAATGTCTAATAATGGTGTGTCTTTTAGATAGAGCTGATATTTAAAAAGAGATCGGTCTTTCCATTCTTCTGATTTTGTTAGCCCTTCATTTTACCAAACTTAAATATTTTCTCAAATTTGGTTTAGCTTTGCACAGTTCCTCTTGAAGAATAAAGAACTGTTTATTATTTGTAGAAGCTGTTCAAACATGTGCAAAGAAGAGAGTATGTTAGTTTTTTGTAATTTTCAATTTATGTTTCTGCTTGTCCCCTGACAGGTGCCTAAAACAGAAAGAAAGAAAAGAAGGAAAAAAGAAACTGATTTGGTAAGTTACATTCTTGGTATATTATAAGAAATAATATTTTTCAGCTCAGTAACTTGATGCAGATTTTGTATTCCTGTGAACAGGTTTACCAGATCCCTAGAATATACTCACATGCCTTTAAAAAAGTAAGAATGATAATGAACCTGAAATCCCAAGAACACCTACTTTTAGTACTGGTTTTCTAAAATGAAAGAAAATTTGGAATATTTTCTTTT
Source organism: Chionomys nivalis (assembly GCF_950005125.1). Lineage (NCBI taxonomy): Eukaryota > Metazoa > Chordata > Mammalia > Rodentia > Cricetidae > Chionomys > Chionomys nivalis. The sequence goes on from NC_080089.1 coordinate 59,039,335, forward strand.
TTCTTTTCTTTTTTTTTTTTGGTTTTTCGAGACAGGGTTTCTCTGTGGCTTTGGAGCCTGTCCTGGAACTAGCTCTGTAGATCAGGCTGGTCTCGAACTCACAGAGATCCGCCTGCCTCTGCCTCCCGAGTGCTGGGATTAAAGGCGTGCGCCACCATCGCCCGGTTATTGGAATATTTTCTTATGTAATTACTGTTTTCTAACTTGCTTACTATTTGTTTAACTTAACTCTCTAACCATCTCATGAAAGTGGAATTGTACAATTCCTGGCTTTTGCATGTGGTATTCTTGAGTTTCATCCATGTTATTTTATCAGTAGTCAGCTACATTGAGTATTCAATAGAATTGCATTATAGACATATCACTTTATGAGAGGTTGTGCTGAGGACTTTTGGCATGCTAGGCAGTTATTCTACACTGATTTATAGCCCTAACCTTTTTATTTTATTTACATTTTATTTACTAGTTCATAGACATTTGGGTTGGTTTGTGGTTTAATTTGCATTTCCCTCATGGCTAATGATGTTAAACATCTTTTCATGTATCTGGTAGTCATTTGTATTTCATTGTTCGGTTATTTATTCACCATTTTTTAAGTTGGTTTGCTTTATTGGGTTATAACTTTAATATATTAGATTGGTGCTGTGAAAGCTAACAAGTCTGTAAAAGAATGAAACTATATACTCTAGCTATCAGTCTTCATCAACTCCAAATGAATCAAAGACCTTAGCATTAGACCTGAAACTTCTAGAGAAAAAAGTTGAGACAACAAAACACTTCAAGATGGTGGGCATGTGGACAGAAAATTGATTAACAATTGACAGATGGGACTTGTGAAATTAAAAAGTTTTTTTATAGCAAGAAAAACAATCCAGTCAAAGAAAAAAAATGGTTCAAAGTATTGAACATAGAGTTCTCAAAAGAAAAAAAATACAAATGAGCAATAAATAAATAAATAAAGCATTAACATCCTTAGCCACCAGGAAAGAAGTAAATTGTAACTACTCAGAGATTACAAATCACACTGCTCAGAATGAGAATCAGCAGGAAAACAAATATATGTAAATATTTTGTAAGCTGTTTTCTAGCAAATTTAAGAAACAATCTTCCAATAAAGTAAAATTGAAGAGCAATGGACATAGTGCTTAATTCCACCAAACCTTTGAAATCATCCTCACCTTGCACTAAAGCCAGATAAGGATACAACACATAGGAAATTGTAGATCAGTCAGTGTTCTTTATGAATGCAGACATAAAAACTCTCAATAAAACATTTGCAAAGAGGATTCAAGAACTTAGAAGATTGTGGTAGTTTGAAAGAAAAAAATGCCCCCCTATGGGAATGGCACTATTAGGAGGTATGGCCTTGTTGGAATGGGTGTGGTCTTTTGGAGGAAGTGTGTCACTGTTGAGGTGGGCATTGAGGCCTCATATATGCTTAAGCCATGCCCAGTGAGACAGACCACTTCCTGTTGCCTATGAGTCAAGGTATAGAACTCTCAACTACTTCTCCAGCACCAGATCTGTCTGTATGCTGCTTTGCTTCCCGTAATGATGATATAAGTGAGCCATCCAATTAAAAGTTTTTTCTTTTTAAGAGTTTCCATGATAATTGTGTCTCATCACAGCAATAGAAATCCTAATTAAGACAAAGACCATGCATGTACCATGACCAAGTTTCTTTCATTCCAGTGATATAAGGATGAGTTGACATATGCAAGTCAATAATTATAATAAAGCTCATAAATACAGATTTTAAGAATCCAGATTACATAATTATATCAATTGATACAGAGGTCTTTACCAGAGTTCAACATCCCTTAATGATAAAAGCCATGAAGAAACTGAAAATAGAAGATACATCCACATAATAAATGGAATATATGATAAGTCCAGAGCCAACATTATATTAAGTAGGGGAAAACCTGAAAGCATGTCCTCTAAACACAATAACAGTCATGTCTTTTCTCTACTCTTATTTCCTGTAATATTCAAAATCATAACTAGAGCCATAAGACAAGAATAAAAGGAATAAAAAAGAAGTCAGATTATCCCTATTTACAAATGGTTCTATACTCACAAAACTCTAAAGACTACCATAAGCCTTTTACATGTAGTAAATACCTTGTGCAATGTGACAGTATAAAATTAACATAAAATAGCTTTTTATTACAAGTAATGAACTTGCCAAGGGGGAAAAAAATCCCATTCATAATAGCTTAAAAAAAGAAAAGCCCTTATCAAGGAAGAAGATGGAGAAAAATCTCCATGCTCATGGATTGACAGAGTTAATATTTAATACCATTACCAAAAACCATCTACAGATTCAGTGCAGTTCCTAAAATTTGGATGGAAGCACAAAATACCCTGAAAGCCAGAGCAATCCTAAGAAGAAAGAGCAATGCTGGAGGTATCACAATACTTGTATTCAAACTACGCTACAGAGCCATAATAACAAAAACATGGTTCCAGTACAAAAATAGCCTTGTCGGGTCAATGGAATAGAATAGATGACCCATAAATAAACACTTAAATACTTAATATTCGACAAAGGCGTCAAAAAATAAAATGGAAAAAAAATTAGTCTCTTAACAAGTAGTACTGAAAAAAATTGAATGTCAGTATCTGTCACCTTGTACAGAAATCAGTTTCAAACTGGAAAGACCTTAATATAAAATCTGAAAAATATGAGGCGGCTAGAAGAAACCATAGGCAAAAATTTCAAGATTACAAGTCTAGGCAAGGACATTCTGACAAGGACTTACAACATAGGAAATAGTCCCAAGAATTGACAAATTGGAGTTGCACAAAATTAAAAAGCTGCTTTACCAGAAAAGAAAACACAAGTGAAGAAACAGAGGGAGGGTCCTGCCAACTATACATCTGAAAGAATCTGTAAAATATTTCAAAAATTAAAAACCAAAATAAGACCTTTTTAAAATTAATCAATTGAACTGAAATTTTTCTCGACAAAAAAGTAAAAAGGCTCATACATGAAAAATGTTCAAAACTTTCAACCATCATGGAACTACAGATTAAAACTAGTTTGAGATTCTACTTCACACAGCCAGAATGACAGCCAGTTAGTTGTTCATCAACAGATTAATGGGTAAAGAAAATGCTACAGGCTGGGCAGTGGTGGCACATGCCTTTAATCCCAGGAGTCAGAGGCAGGAGAATCTCTGAAAGTGCGAGGTCAGACTGGTCTACAAGAGCTAGTTTCAGGACAGGTGCCAAAGCTACAGAGAAACCCTGTCTCGAAGAAAAAAACCAAAAGAAAGGAAAGAAAAAATTTACATATATACAATGAAATTTTAAATGGTTCTATAGAATGTATTTGTGACATTTGCAGTAATATGTATGGAACTGTCAGACTAAGAGAAATAAGCAAGTCTGAAACACATCACATGTTTTATCTTGTGTAGCTTACAGGTTTAAATTTTTATATATGTTAAATGTATATGTGCAGCATTAATGTAGAAAGTAGAATGTGAGAGTGAAGTCTAAAGTGGAGGAGGAACAAGAGAGGGTGATGTATGTCATGAGAGCAGAACAAGGAACTGTTTCAGAGAAGGAAACCAGCAAGAACAGTAAGAGAGCAAACAAGAAAAGATTTCCCAGGCAAGTCGGTGGCATTTAATCCCAGCACTTGGGAGACAGGGGTAGGTGGATCTCTGTGAGTTCAAGGTCAGCCTGATCTACCCAGGGAGTCCAGGCCAATCAGGGCTACATAGTGAGATCCTGTCTCAACCAAATCAACAAGAAAGATGTGTATGTGTTGAAAATGTCACATTGAGCCTGGCGGTGGTGGCGCACGCCTTTAATCCCAGCACTCGGGAGGCAGAGGCAGGCGGATCTCTGTGAGTTCGAGACCAGCCTGGTCTACAAGAGCTAGTTCCAGGACAGGCTCCAAAGCCACAGAGAAACCCTGTCTCAAAAAAAAACCAAAAAAAAAAAAAAAAAAAGAAAATGTCACATTGAAACCATTTTCAATAGTAACCAAAAAGTTGATTAGGAAAAAAAACATAAAAATGATTATTTATATTGATACTTAATGTACTTATATTTTCAATATTAATTCAAAATTTATGAAAACAAGCCTTTCAAACTCATGGTTGATTTCCAATAACATAAAACATTTTTGGAATTTAAAAACATTTTAGAAATATTGCTTTCAATTTAACATGCATAGTCACATAAGATAGCTACCATATGCTTGTTGAGTTGCATTGTTTTTATAATATCTACATATTTAAGGGACAAACTATACTTTATATCATTATTTCTTGGAGGAATCCTCATTCTCTACCTGGAATAAATACCCATGAAGTCTTAGCAAGAGGTTGAAGGAGTTCCCATTTGCCAACCATGTTAGGGAAGCGTTTACTTGATTGGCTGTTGTATAAATAGTGAAATCTCTTCATTCAGGTGGAAGAGCACAATGGCCACATCTTTAAGGCCACTCAGTATAGCATCCCTACATACTGTGAATACTGTTCTTCCTTGATATGGATAATGGACAGAGCCTCTGTTTGCAAATGTAAGTATTAGACATCTTTGAGGGAACAGCCTTTATGGTCTTCTCTTGTGTCCACATCTGTGCAAAACTAGTACTATATGTTAAGTTCTGCAGCCACTTGGAGTAATTCTCAAGCCCTCTTGGACTGTAACTGCAGTACTTCTTAGTGCCTGAGCAGCAGCTGAACTTTGGAAAACATTTTGCTAGGTAGCCCTTTGTGAGTTTAACACTGCGGTTAATAACCCTCTTTAGTGCAGTCTTTCAGATGAATTCTAAGTTTTATGCCACCCTGGAACTTGCTCTGGGAAGGCTGTCATGACTGCCTGAAATGTCTTCAAGGAACCTTTCCTATGGTTCCAGTGTAAATTTACCACTCTCCTCCTCCTCCTCCTCCTCCTCCTCCTCCTCCTCTCTTTTTTTTTTTCTCTCAAGACAGGCTTTCTCTGTGTTGCCTTGGCTATTCTGGAACTCACTCTTTAAGTCAAGCTGGCCTTGAACTCAGACATCTTCCTGCCTCTGTCTCCCCAGTGCTGGGATTAAAGGTGTGCGTCACCACCACCCAGGTACCATCTTTTTAATGCAACTATGGTCTTTTGTCTATATCTATGTGCCCCTTTCCTGGTAAAACTGAATGTTTTATTCTAATTTCCAATTATCAATATAAACTTGGCTAAATGTAGCCAGCAATAACTAGAACTACATCCTGATGCTATGTTGTCCTAAAATTTCCTCTATCAAATTAATTAGTCCTTTAATTTGGCCTCACTCAAATTTTCAGAACCTGGATCAACATAGATAAAATTTTTGCTCAAAAATACAAATGGTCTCTAGTTCAATTCTCCATAGGGTTCACAAATGGAACATATGAACTTGGCCTTTACTGTCCTCATTTTTATTAGCAGTCTAGTTTTCCAGCCTCCTTCCATAATATCTCATCAAGTTCTATTTACAGCATTCTAGAACTAGGGCTTTTTTTTTTTATACTCAAGCTCCATATTTTTCCACATTTCTGTTTGAAATCAGTTTCAGAGGTTTAAAATAACTTTTAAGTTATAAGTTTAGCAAAGGCAACAACCCTACTTCTTTGGTACCAGTTTTCTATGTTTATTTGTGTTGGTGTGACCACGGTGCCTGATAGAAACAACTTAAGGGAAGACACATTTGTTTTGGCTCATGTTTTCAGGGACTGTAGTCCTTCATACCCAATGGGCTGTGTGGTAGAGACAAACCAAGAAGCAGAAGTTATGACCCACATGAGGGTAGGATGTAATCTTCAAATGCCCACCTTTAGTGGCCTACTTCACCCAGTTGAGTTTCCACCTTAGAGTGGTTCCACAGCCTCCCCAAAATGGTGCCACTAGATGGGGAATAAACTTTTAAATAATGATCCTATGGGACTTTCAGATTCAAACTTGAATAAAGCAAGAACTTTTATTTTATTATCAGTTATCTTAAGAATTATAATGAGATAGTAGGAAGTAATCTGAAATGTACTGATTCAAACACTGACTATAAACTAAGCAGTAGTTCTCAATTTTCCTAATATTGTGACAGTTCCTCATGTTGTGACCACAAACCATAAAATTATTTCGTTGCTTCTTCCTAACTGTAATTTTGCTGCTGTTAGGGATTGTACTGTAAATATTTGATATGCAGAATATCTGATATGTTATCCACAAATGGTTTGAGACCCACAGGTTGAGACCTGCTGATTTGGAGAATTTGCTTTTTTATGGCCAAAGTGGATTTAGATTAATTTTTTTAAAAGGATTAATGGTTTTTATGACTGTCTCGATTTCACCAGTATAATACCATGGCCTCTTCTACTTGATTTTAGTTTTGAAAACATAAAAGATTAGAAGTTTAAGAGAGAATATTTTTGTTAGTTTGCAAGAAGTTGAACTGGTATAAGCAGAATGACAGACACCACCTTGTTCTTCAACATCCCACCATCAAGTGTCTCCTACTTAGCTAGCTGTCCGGCTACATTGTTATCACGCCATTCCAAGAAATTGTTTTTTGTTTGGTGTTTTTTGTCTTTGAATGTTTATCTATGTAGCTATGGCTGGCCTCAAACTCATAAAGATCTTACTTTTGCCTCCGAAGCCTAGACATTATTTTTGCTCTAAACCTTTTTTTTTTTTAATCTTATGTTTCCTACCATAGCTAATACTCTGCTTATATTATTCTTTAGAGGTCTATTCTGGTACTTTAGGAATGATAAATAAGTCCTTTCCTAATTTTTAAAATATACTGCCAATTTCATTTCAGTAAGCATTTTTGATAATGTCTTTGAGCGTAATCAAGATTATTAATTGGTATTTCTGGAGTTTCAACAAGCTTTGAGCACTACCTTGTGAATCAAACTATAAAGATAAATAACCTGTTGGAGTTGTCGGGGTGGGGGATGTAAGTGCAGTAGGACTGGCACCCTAGGAAAAATAGAAAGCTCATTGTTCTATTGAAACAATTTCTAAAGAAAATTGTTCATTGACACTGACTGAAAATGTTAGGTGTTTTCAACTGCATGTCCATTAACAGAGGTTAGCTCAAACAAAATGTATTCATGACCTTAGAGCAGATTCACCTTCAAAGAAACAAATTGTATTCAAATAAATTGTGAACTTGGTAAGTTCTTGCTATTGATTTGCAGACTAAAATTGCTACATCCCTAACCTGTTTTCCAGTGTGTAAGTATGCTTGCCATAAGAAGTGCTGTCTGAAAACCACAGCCAAGTGCTCCAAGAAGGTAAGATAGTCCCACCCTCAGGACTACACAGTGGATCTGCAAGGTTTTTGGTCACATGGAAAGAAGTTAGAGCTTCTTTGGGTTTATAATACAGTGGTTTTCAAACGTCATGACCCCAGATAACATTACAAAGTATGTTTTTGTTTGTTTGTTTGTTTGTTTGTTTTGGTTTTTCGAGACAGGGTTTCTCTGTAGCTTTGGAGCCTGTCCTGGAACTAGCTCTTGTAGACCAGATTGGCCTCGAACTGCCTTCCTCTGCCTCGCGAGTGCTGTTATTAAAGATGGTATCCTAAGTTTTGTAAGAAAGCAAACTGAGCAAGCCATGAGAGGAGTAAGCCAGTTAGCAGTGTTCCTTCATCACTTCTTCACTTCCTGCCTTGAGTTTTTGCCCAGACTTCCTTGGACTATGATGTGGAAATGTAAACAAAATAAACCCTTTTCTCCTAAGTTGCTTTGTCTTAGTGTTTTATCACAGCAATAGAAACGTAACAAAGATGTAACCAAGAAAACAACAACCAAACAGTATTCTGTCTAGCGAGCTTACATACAAAGTCAGAGAAGGTTGTTGAGGTTTTAGCAGTAGGGGTAGTTCCATACTGTCAAGATTTGAATCACTGTAATTTGTTCATTAGAGAAATAAGACTAAAATTTAGAAATATTGTTTCAGGATATGGTTTTTAACTGAAAAGCTATTTAGCCTCAATGGCAGAGAATCAAATTAGGATAAGATTTTTCAGAGTTTCACACTGCTAAGGAGGACAAAAAGAATTTTAAGACTATTCAAAGAGAAAGAAGTTCCCCAGACTCTCAGTGAGAGCTATGTCAAGAAATACACCCTAGGAATAGGGGTGAATCATTGATAGACTGAGATTAACAAAATTTACCAATTAGCTTTAAGGTGGTTCTTAATTAGATTATGGTGCTATTTCCTTATTCTGAGCACCTACAAGAGAGGAAGAACCTCTCCAAAGAAAGAGCATCACTCAGCACATTATATTTTTTCCAAATATACTAGACACAAAGAATTAGACTACTTAATAGTCAATAAAATAGATTCTAATAGTTACTTAAGTATCAAATATATAGCTTTAAGCTTTAATGAATGTTTAAATATTATCTAGTTTTATTTCACAATTTTCAACTATTAACTTTGATACTGAACATTATCATTTTAAAAGATGATAAGTGTATTATGCATGCATCATATTAAAGCAAAACTTTTTGTTAATGTTTATTTGCTTAAATCATTGCATGGAGATTATTTCATTTTTTTCTAATTATTATATGCTCTATACTAGGTGGTTCCAACCATATATACTTAGCGACTTAGTAGATGTTTAGTTGATATGGTGACAATACTAACATTTAATATACATCCCTTAAACTTTCTAAATATTTTGCCTCAGATCTTGAAATAGTATTAGAGGTGTTATTTTATACTAATTTGACATCCTTCAAATAAAATATGGAATTGATTCTCTGAGAATTAAGTGTTTATATGTAAAATGTATGCATGCATAATAAGAGAAAACTAATTCTTGGCTCTTTGAAATTCTCCAGTAGTGTCTCTTAGCTGTCAGAATAAAGTCCAAATGCACTTTATAGCCTCTGTCTAGCTTTTTGTTCGCCATACCAGACGGTGTAACATCACAGACTCTGTGACTCCACATTCCTAGTCCTCTTTTGGTTTCTCAGGTACCACCTGCTTCTCAACATCAGTGTGAAGCATCAGATCTTTTTGAGATCCTTCGTTGCTATTTTTTTGTTCTTTATTTTGGTTGGTTTTGTTTTGGGTTTGGTTTGTGTGAGAAAGGGTCTCATGTAGCTCAGACTGGCCTGGAACTCTCTGTGTAGCCTAGGATGACTTGGAACTTCTGATTCTCCTGCCTCTCCTTCCCAAGTGCTGGGGATCAAACATAGAGCCTCTTGCAAGCTAGGCCAGTACTCTGCCAACTGAGCTATAAGCCCAGCCCAGTCTTTCCTTTTCAGACTCCTGTGTTTACATGTTAATAGAATGTATTAGTATAGTTTTAGGGGAAATGTTCTCTCTTATGTTTGCCTGCTACCCAGAACATAATGACAAATATATCTATTAAGATTAGAAAGAGAAAGCAGGATCAGTTCTAAGTAAGGCCTTGAGTTTCAGTTCTAACAATGCATGCACTTCACTTTTATCTATATTAGCTAGCCACTGAAAATGTCTGAGGATAGAAAGTCAATGCATGGATGGGATGTTAGAGGAGGAGAAAATTGTTAAGAGTAGAATTGAACAGTTCCATAGGTTGAAAGAGGGTAATGAGACTCACCTGCGGAAAAAGTGTAGAGGGATAGACTAAAAGCTTGCTTACTGATTGGACGAAGGTTGAATGTGATGATAGGACCATATAAAGGAGAAGGAAAGAAAGATTTGTAGAAATGGTTTCTGTCTTAAAGATCTAGGAGTTGCACTCAGGAGGCAGAGGCAGGCGGATCTCTGTGAGTTCGAGGCCAGCCTGGTCTACAAAGGGAGTTCCAGGACAGGCTCCAAAGCTACAGAGAAACCCTGTCTCGGGAAAAAAAAAAAAAAAAAAACCTAGAAGTTGGCATTTTGTGTATGAATTGCTAAAGTTTTCTCCATAATGTGTTCTGTTGCAGACACTTCAACTAGTTTATCATGTGTGGTATTATATATGCCACTGAAGTCAATGAAGGAGCACTAACACTAATCACGGACCAGACTATGCATTCCTTTGCTTAGGAAATAGTTGCGAATAAAATTTTTAGAAAGTTTTGTCCTTGAAATAGCATAGTGTTTTAGAAATTATTAACAATTTTTAAAAAAATTCTGTGGATTTCCCAAAGTACATGGCAAATGTTTTAAGGGTTTGTTGTTGTTGTTATGGCTGTTTAGTTTTTGCATACAAAATTGAACCCCCTTCTCCCACAACTAACCTCATCTTTTGCTGGAATTGATTTTTTTTTTTTCTCCCTGAGATAAGGTAGCCCTACCTAGCTTTTCTAGAATCAGTTCTTGTAGACCAGGCTGACCTCGAACTCACAGAGATCCACCTGCTTCTGCTTCCTGAGTGCTGGGATTAGAGGTGTGCGCCACCACCGCCTAGTTTGGAATTGATTTTTGATGGGAAGAAGTAGCAGCCCATTGCTACTGCCTGTAGTCTTTGTTTTCTTTTGTGGATTCCCAGTGGAGATGACTGAAAGTAGTATCTCATCAATTTATATTTTTTAAATCATAATTCCCTTTCCTCCAAACTCCAGGGGTTATCTGCATAACACTAGGAAAATAAAAAATAATTTCCTAAAGATTGACTAACCATGTTCTGTAGTGTTTGAATGCATATAGAAACAAAATTTATCTTCCATTTAGTATGATCCAGAGCTGTCATCTCGGCAATTTGGGGTTGAACTGTCCCGTTTGACTAGTGAAGACCGAGCTGTTCCTTTAGTGGTTGAGAAGCTCATAAACTACATTGAAATGCATGGGCTTTATACCGAAGGTATTTACCGAAAGTCTGGTTCAACTAATAAAATCAAGGAACTTCGACAAGGTCTAGATACAGGTAAGATAGTGTGCCTCCCAATTAAGATGTAATATTTTTATTTTAAAGTTGTTTCAGTTTTTATTACACATTGCTTCTCTAAATGTAGGGCTAGAACCTTTTCTGTGGTACTTGTTTGTCTTTTTTGAATCTTTGACTGTATTCAGTTAATTCATCAAGCATGTGTTGACAGTAAATAATTGTATAAGGTATAGTTAGGTACTTGAAAAAGATCTCAATCTATATGACACACTAATTAGATCTTGACATTCTTAATTTATGAAGAAGAAAATGTAGGTTCAGAGAAATTAGTGAAATGTTGACTCAAGGCAACAAAGATTTTTAGAAACAGTCTTGTGAATTTACAGATTTCATTTATCTTCATTTACAGATAAGGGACTAGGCTGATAGAGCAGCTTATCTTAACTGTTTATCTTAACTACTTATCGCCAACAAGTGACCATGTTGGAATTTAATCCAGTGTTTTCTGGATCTGTAATTTAAAGTACTGCCTATTAGTCTTCACTACAGGTGGTATTTTTTTTTTTACTGTTTTTATTGAGTTATACATTTTTCTCCACTCCCTCCCTTCATCCCCTTCACCTTCTACACACTCCCATAACCCCCACACTCCCAGTTTACTCAGGTGATCTTGTTGTGCTATTGTTTGCAGTAGATTTTCCTATTCCTGTTTGTATTGAGGACTTTATTTAAACTGCTAGTGAGTTGAGCACTTATTAGTGTAAAGCTTAATCCCAGAGTATATGGAAGGGCTTGTCTTTGGTTTCATTCTCAAGTTAACACTTTTTGTCATTTTTGAACCAAATTTAGATCCAAAGGTTGCATTTATGTGACTAAGAACCATAGTGGGTTTTTTTTTTTTTTTTTTTAACTAATCAGTAAGAAATAAATTAGTAAGAAAACAACCGGAAATACCTGATAAAATTCAGGTAGTAAATTCTGACTGTCAGAACTTGATCTACTCTAGTTTATGGGCATTTGTTAGGTTTGGCTCTTGACCTGTGCAACAGAACAAATGTCAAGTCATTCATTCTGTATTCTAATAGTCTAATCAGTAACCTTGAGCAAAACAGGATGAAGGTGTTTCCATCGTATTTCCCTGCCTTCTAGTCTCTAAGAATGTCAGCCTTGCTTTTAGAAAATGTCTTTTAGGGCTTTCCCCTAAGATTTGTGAAGCATGGGTGCTCAAGAGTGAGGCAAATGGGCCACTCCAGGTACAAAAAAATCGAAAGTAAGCCCCTAGAAACTTCTATAATTGATTCTTCGTCCATCAAAACATAATCTTTTACATTTGTGTTCACAACAGGTACAAACATTATTCCTTCACGGTCAGAAGTGACAATTCCAAGCATAGAATTAGATTGTGGAAGATATACATTAATTAGGAAACATGAAGTCTTCTTTTAGTATATTTACTTTGAACTGTTTGAACCTTTTTGCATGCTTTGTTATCTATCCATTGTCTCTAATAGATGCTGAAAGTGTAAACCTAGATGACTATAACATACATGTTATTGCAAGCGTATTCAAACAATGGCTTCGTGATTTGCCCAATCCACTCATGACCTTTGAACTCTATGAGGAATTTCTTCGAGCTATGGGTAAGCACAAGCTTCATGGGTTTAAAGGACAGGCCTAGACTTGATAAAGCAACACTATCTGTTGTATTCATTAAGTCCTTCTGCAGGAGTGTAGCCTAAGGGTCCTAAATTAAGCTTGTGGCAGTGTACAAAACTGCCAGTGTACTGTTACCTATTCAACCGTTGATTTTTTTTTTTTGTAAATTTTCTAGAAGTTTCTGAGTAAGCCACTTCGTTTCTTCTCAAAAAGTAACTGAAAGTTATGGGTTATAAAAACAGTAAAGTAGCAAGTAGGAGATTTTAGGGTGGGCTAACATTCTGTTGTGAATCTAAGCAAGAACTGTGTCTGAAGCTAGCGGTTTTATTCCAGATGGGCTCTGTGCTTTAAATGTGTTGTATATTTGTAAAGGTCTGCCTAGAGGTATTTAGAGCCTGAGGACATAGAATAGTTAATTTTAATGAGAAAACAGTCTGTCACATAATGGCTGAAATACTAGACTATTTGCTGTCATCAAGGGCTGCTGGAGGGCAAACTAAACTGTGGGAATTCAAATACAGGGAGCCAAGTATCTGAGAGCTATTTCTGCTTCCTCAAGCTGAAACCATCATTCTCTGCTGTAGCGTGTCCATCCAGGAGGATGATAAAACATGTAACAGGAATATTCAGTATAACTTGCTATTCTTACCAATTTTTAGGCCTTCAGGAGAGAAAGGAGACAATCCGTGGAGTGTACTCTGTAATTGATCAGCTCTCCCGAACTCATCTCAATACACTGGAACGCCTTATCTTTCATCTAGTTAGGTAACTTAACAGTTTCTTTAGGATTTTTCTTTCCTTTTTTTTTCCCCTCCCAAGACAGGGACTCATTATGTATCTTTGGTTATATTGGAACTCACTGTGTAGATCAGGGTGGCTTTGAACTCAGATGTTCCTGCCTCTGCCTCACAAGTGCTAGGATTATAACCACTGTGCCTGGCTTTTTTTCAGGGGAGGAGTTCAGGATTCCATTCAGTTGAAGAACTTGAATGTATAAAGTCAGTGCCTTCCCTGGGAATGTAGTTCAGAAGTAGAATGCTCCTTTAGTGTGCACAAAGCCCTCGGTTTGGTCCTTATAATGTTTATAAAACAACACCCCCTACTCCTTTCTGCCTTTCTACCTTTTGTACCTTAAATATGGGGCTAGGGCTTTTTCAAGCAGAAATTTGCTAAGTCGAGTGATTGTTGGTCATGTAGCTGCTCCCACCTCATGGTAGCACCAAGTAACTCAGCCATTTTGACACCTGAACTAGAAAAGAGTTTGTCTGTGAACATCAGCTTTCTGGGAGTTGGTTCAGATTATACTCAGGAATTAACTGACTAGAGGATTCAGGAGTAGGTCTTTTTCTCTGTATGTAAATATTAGAAGGGGTTGGGAGTATAACCCTCTCTCTGGTCAGATGTGTGAGATGTTTGGGAATGTGTTAAAACTTCTACTCTAGGTGTTCAAGAGATATCTCAGAGGTTAAGAGCAACGGCTGCTCCTCCAGGGAGCCTGGGTTCAATTTCCAGGACCCATACGACAGCTCACAACTATCTGTAACTCCAATTCCAGGGTATCTGACACTGTCACACAGACATACATGAGGCAAAACACCAATGCACATAAAATAAAAATACATCCTATTTTTAAAATGAAAAAAAAAAAACCACAACTTCAGCTCTGCATTCTGCAGACATGTTTATGATGTTGGACTTACACAGCAGGTCACAAACTTCCGTTGATATGCTGTAATGTTGACCTATGAACCAGCTTGTTTCAGAGAGTAGTAAAGTCCATTCTTCAGGTAAAGGGATAACTTTGGGGAAGTTTAGAATGCCTTCCTTAAATTTAGATGTGTATCCACACTGAACTATGGGGTTGATGGCATACTGTATTCTTTTCCGTATTTTCCCACTATTTTATTTTTATCACCTTTTCACTGGTGTTGGTTTTGCTTTATTCCTTAGGATTGCGCTACAGGAAGACACTAACCGAATGTCTGCTAATGCTCTGGCCATTGTGTTTGCACCTTGCATTCTCCGTTGCCCTGACACCACTGACCCACTACAAAGTGTACAAGATATCAGTAAGACTACCACGTAAGGCCAGCCACATTCACCTTTACAGGATTTTAGTTGGTGTAGTTTTTTTTTTATCCAAATATCAAACACAGTGAATGATTTTATAAGTTCCAGTGCCTGTAAAGCAGATTCTTGGGTATTCTAAGGCTTGCTTCAATTTAGGATTACTTACAGTTTTTAAATGTTAAGTTATTTGTAGTTTATATCTCCTTATAATAAAGCATGTAGTCTAATCATGATCTTACGACTCTGAATCTCTTTGGTTATAATACTTCAGTATTCCCACATTTCACCCTGACCTTTTTTTTGTTAATGCCCCCCCCCCCCCCCCCCCCCCCCGTCCATCCCTCTCTCCCTCCCTCCTCTCCCCCTTTCTCTCTGACTGCAGTGGGAACTTTTGGAAAAATTCAAGGGCTTGAGTTCCATCCCTAGAGTTGTCTGATTTATTAATTAATCTGGGATTATCGCCTGGGCATTAGAATTTGTAACTATTTTCAGTTGGTTTCTAAAATGCCGACAATTATCAACCACCATTCTGAATCTTTTCTCTGAGCTCATAAAATAAAGGTTGCTTCCTTTATCCTTCAGCTATCTAGGACAGTCAGTTAAAAGTAGTCTAGGAATACCACACTTCATTTGATTTACTTCTGCTTGTAATCTTTTTTTTCTTTCTTCCTGTTTCAGCTGTGTGGAGCTGATTGTTGTAGAACAAATGAATAAATATAAGGCTCGTCTCAAAGATATAAGTAGCCTGGAATTTGCTGAAAATAAAGCAAAGACCAGACTATCACTGATTCGTAGATCAATGGTAAGATGCAGAACATGGAACCATGTTTTGGGAAGGGGTTTTCTGTGTTTAAGTATTTGTAACATGAATTATGCACAGAAGGAACTTTTCAGAGGAAACACTGGTGCTAGGAATATCTGATTATCTTTAAGTTATTTTAGCTATAATGTACAGAATATATGTAATTCTGCAGAATATTTTAAATATTTTGGATAAAAAGTTGGTGGCTTATTATCTTCCTGCTTACTTTACCTGTTCATGCCATAAACACTTAACTTTACCCTAACTTTCTCTACATTCTTCCACTATCTTTTCCTAATCTCAGCCATAAAATCTTTGGTGGTCCTTCCAAGATTCCTGACCGTAGAGAACTTAGTCATTTAGAATTGAATATGAACTAACGTGCTTGATTCCTACGGAAGCAAAATTCTATTTATGAGTCTTCTATGATGAGATAAAGATTTATTTAGGGATTTGTTGTTGGGTTTTGAGATGTGCTAATAAGTGATAATTTCATTTGCTTACTTTTGTATTTAGTGTCTTCTGTTTTAACCAATGACCAGCAATTATGTATTATAATAACTCCAGTTACCAGTAACTAAAACAGTAGGATCTGATGTTCTGATAAAACAACTGATGCCTTAAAGTTTAACTTTTGCCTACTTATTATTCCTCCTTTCAGTTGTAAACATTGTAGCAGCAGGCACTTATTTCAGATTCTCAGCAAATCTCTTAAAACAGCAGCTTCCTGGTTTTCATATTTTTCTAGAGCTCCCACAATGCTTCTTCCATGTCATTATAGTTTATATTTAGATTGGCGTTGAAATAACTCTGCTTCCTTCTTATTTCAGCTTCCTTGTACAGAACAAATGTTCAACAGATGGTAGGGTTAGAAGAATTCCAGACATTAAATGAAGCTTGTCTTAGGATTCCCATTACTATGATAAAACACTGTGACCATAAGCAGCTTAGAGAGGGAGGTGTTATTTTAGAGTTTGTAGTCCATCATTCGTTAGGTGAGAAGCCTGAAGGGAGAGACTATGGAAGAGGGCTGCTTACAGGCTAGCCCCTTATGGCTTGCTCAGCTTGCTTGCTTGCTTATATATATATTACCCAGGACTGCCTGTACAGGAGTGATACTGGCCACAATGAGCTTGACCCTCCCATATAATCTTCAGTCCAGAAAATGTACCGCACACAGGCTTGCCCACAGACCAGTCTGATGAAGGTATTTTTCTCAACAGAGTTTCTGCCTTTGAAAATGACTCTAGCTTGTATCAAGTTGACATAAAACTAGCAAGCACAGTCATCATAGGATACGACCTAAATCTCCACAAGACATTACAAATAGAAATCCTATCTAAAATCAAAATTTTGGCCTGAGGCTTTACATGAGTTGATGCTTGTCTTTAAGACAAAGTTGATCCTTGGCACTGCAAACAAACAGAAAAGCCTTTTTGTATTAATTTAGCTCAGTATTCATAGATCTAAATTATTAGACTTAAGAAGGAAGGAAAGAGCTTCGTTACTACAAAACTGTATTTCAAAGCAAGTGGAAAAGTTGTACTCCTCCCCAGTACTGCAGAGAATGGATATATCATTCCACTGAAAGGTTTAGCCTTCTCTTTTAATGGGGCAATGACATGTACATTCTAACCTTCTGCTTTCCTTTTCATGTCCTTCCTAATCCAGAAACCTGTACTAATTGCAGTTAGATTTATGAGCATTACCCGCAGTTCAGTCTCGGTATGTATTAATATTGCAATGTGTCTTAGTCACTTCACATCATCGTGTCTCACTCATCCAGGAAATGTTCTGCTCTGTCAGTCATTCGTGCCTGTCTGCCTTACATGTTCAAACCCAGTTCAGGGCCCACTTTTTGATCAGCCTTCACATGCCTTTTTCTTAATCACTTTCTTTACGTCCTTCACTTTATCTGCGTATGCAGGTGAACAGTGTTCATACTGTTTTTTCCTTGTCAGATAGTCCTTTAGAGTTTCTGTTGTGGTTAAATCTTTATAACATGGGGGTTGAAGATAACTAAGGTTCTCAGATTCGTTCTGCTGTATGAGCTATATTCCTAGCAAATTCACTTTATTATTTGAAATACCTGTATGATTTTCAGTATCTATCATGAGTAATGCTTATGTATCTGTTCATAACTGTGACTCTAATGGTATCTTCCAAGATATAGAAATACAGCTCTTACCTACTTAAGTGTTTGCCAGACAAGATTATGTTGTTGCTGCCTCTCTTTATTAACACTGTTTATGTAAAGGAGAAATGGAAGGGTAGAAAACTAAAATACCAAGCTGTGTGGAAACTAATTCCAAAATATCCATCTCTGTATACCCATTTTACCGGGAAGCACTATCTTACTGACCTGTAAGTACAGGTATCATTCACTATTAATGAGAAACTGTAGAAACAGTCAATTCTACTATATCAAGCTTCCCTTTTCCTCAGAATATAGCCCTAATAGCATGTCACTATTACTTTCTTTCAGATGCATTTTTTTTATATTAAAATTTTAGTCATAGACTTGGTATCCTGTATTCTTCTCACTTCTTTACAGACTACACCTTTATCTGGGGAGTTGTAGGTTAAACTTCCTTTGTAGGGCAGACAGCCTTTATCTGGAGGAAGAATTTGAGTAAACAGAATTCTGCATACTGTTGTAGTGTTGTGTGGCAGTTCTGTTTGACTGTTTTACACTGCTGTTTAAAGATGAGTGGGAGCTCCAGATTTACTCTCCTAACAGTCAGATGAGACTTGCCATCTCTGTATATATTGCCACTATCGTTTAAGTCAGTGATCCTCAACCTTCCTAATGCTTTAACCCTTTAGTACCATTCCTCAGGTTGTGGTGACCCCCCCAGCCATAAAATTATTATTTTTTTTTTGAAGTTTCGAGACAGGGTTTCTCCGTAGCTTTTGGTTCCTGTCCTGGAACTAGCTCCAGTTGTAGACCAGGCTGGCCTCGAACTCACAGAGATCTGCCTGCCTCTGCCTCCCGAATGCTGGGATTAAAGGCGTGCGCCACCACCGCCCAGCCCATAAAATTATTTTTGTTGCTACTTCATAACTAATTTTGCTTCTGTTATAAATCATAATGTAAATATTTTTGGAGATAGACGTTTGTCAAGGTAGTGACTCACAGGTTGAGAACCGCTGGTTTAAGATCGGACTTCATCTTCTGCCTAAATTCTTAGTGATGGCATTGACATGGTGTTAGAAGCTGTCAAATTTTCAGGACAGTTACAAGTTTTCCAAAATTCTCCTATTTGCTTAGAAAGCGTAAAGTGTTATCAATGACAAAAATTGTGACTTTGAAAATAATAGGTTCCTTTCTAATAGGGTCAAAGTCTGTACAATATACTCCTATGTGAATAGTCATTCTTTGTCAGTTAGCCCAGTATTTAAAGATAAAAGCAGCTAAGTCATTCAGCTTGCTAAACAGGTTGCTGTGAGTCACAAGCATTGTACAGTAAAAGTACACTTGACAGATCTATAGACAGATCCACAAGTATGATCTGGTGGAGAACCTGATTTGCAGAGCTTCAGGAACACTTGTCTTTTGGATAGTCACTGTCAATTCTGGCTCTTCTCCCTTTTATAATGGGATTCATCCGAAAATATCCCAGCAGTGTATAAATCATTTATTGTGATAACTTCCTCCTGTACTGGCAACACATTGTAATGAGACACTGGTATGAAAGCATTCACTCAGCCAAACGTTTGTTCTCATAGTCAAATCTACATAAATCTAGTCCCCCACAATTATCCATATTGACAGGACTTACTGACAAGAAAGGAGCCCTGAGCAGGAGAGATAGTATGTCTGCTTTTACTGCTAAACATGTCTGGGTGACCCTGAATTCTCTAACAGCCAACTCAGGTGGAGAACCTGAGTTGCTCTGCTCTAGCAAGCTATTAATATTCTGTACTTACCTTTACCTTTCACTTGACACAAGGTCTTAGTCTAGGAAACTGTATCTTTACCCCTAAAATATAAAGGAAAGTCTAACGACATATCCATCCTGTTAATCTTAAGAAATGCATGCTTGGCATCATTGTTATTTCCCAGAAAATTGTTTACTATGTCTGTGTGGGTATATAAACTGGAAACCTTGTGGGATGGGAAGGACAGCAAAGAACATCAAAAGAGGAACATTGAGGAGAAACATTGGAAGGGGAACATCATGAGGGCATTAGAGAGAGCATAGAGAGAATAAATAGGACATGATTTTAAAAGACTTATGTGAGCTAATTTATTTTGTTTACACTCAGACCTTATTAGTCAGGTTTTCACCTGCTATAGTGACCCTTCTGAGAGGTTTAGTGGAGCTTAAACCCCAACATAAACCTTGGTAGTAGGTAGTTGTACAAATACTGTTTACTAGGACAACCCTCAGCATATTGCAGGGGAAAGTGCTTTTTGTGTACCTGTCGTTTTATTGTACATAAAAAAAATGAATTTAGCCGTTAATGGTTAATAATTATATGATTTAACTGATGGCATGTGAAACTGTTTTTTAGCTGTGAATACATGGTATTAAAGAATATGAAGACCAGTAGTACAGTTTTATACCATTGTCTTAGTCATGTGGAGGTGTCAACAGTGTGTTTTTACCCACTGTTGGTTTTATCTAATTAGAGTAAATGTCAGTAAATGGAAAGAGCAAATAGCACCTTAGCACTATTATAAAAGCAATGTTCAGATTGTACGTTTTTTTGGGAATGCCTCAATATCCCTAATGGGAACCTGTGAACTATATTCAGATGCACTGTACCCAAGGCTGGGGCTATAGCTTGGTGGTAGAGTACTTGTTTCAATCATGCTTGAGGCCCTAGGTTAAATTTCTCAACATAGAGAGAGCCGGGAGAGAGGGAGAGGAGAGAGAGAGACTCTTGTACTACAATACTCTAGCTGGCTTATGCACTACACAGAAAGTCTAACGACATATGCAAACATACAGTGACTATATTTAAAGTATTTAGTAACTCTTATTATGGGATGAACCATAGTTACAGGTGTTGGGATACAACTTTTGAATCAGCCTCAATACCTACTACCATAGAAAGCTCCTATCTCGATATCATACAAAGTGTGGACTTTATGCAAGACGACCAAGCAAGACTGGTAGTCTTCTAGAAAAAACTTGGATAAAGAACCTTTCTTTTCTAGGAAAGAAGATCCCTCAGACATAGTCTGAGAATTCAGTTCCTGTTTTTGTGGCTCAATGAATGACAACAGTGATCCTTTAGTATTTGGGGTAAATTGTCTGTTAGGATTCTAAGATATGTGCTTCTAGCTATTTACGTCTAGTTCTATCTGGATATTGCACAGTTCTTCCTCTTGATGTATTCAACCCACAAACCCCAGTTACATGTACTTTCTTTGAATCATCAGGAAATATAACTCCCCATAAGGGAGGTGTCTTTCTACATAGTCAAAATCATATTTCATCATCATTCTTTAGCTATGTAGGCTTACAATGATTGACAATATTGAGCTTGTGTCCATCTGTTATGTCTTGCTATTCCTTCCTGCATCCTTTTTTCATTATGAACCTTATAGCAAACTCTTTCATAGGCCATAATCATTTTAGCACTAAAGTGTATTTTCTATCCTTCATTGTTACTGATTTAAATCTTTAAAAAAAAATAAAAAGTAATGTTAGGTGACTCAGCAGTTAAGAGCACTGCTTGCTATTCCAAAGGCCCTGAGTTCAATTCCCAGCAACCACATGCTGGTTCACAACCATCTGTAATGAGATCTGGTGTCCCCTTGATGAAGAGACCTGGTCAGTCATCCTCATTAGCTTAGAGCATGAAACCCAATATGGTTAAGTTCAACAGAACCACCTTATATGGGCTGCCCATGCATGCTTCAGGAAAAAAAGTAAACAGAATCCTTCTCATTAAAGCATTTGGATCCATGTTTTTGCTAGTTTTGGAAACCAACTGTAGACTAGGCTTACAGCATTCTCACCTAGGTTTATTAGTCAGAGCTTTCTGTTACTGATTTTTTTTTCCCACCATATATATCAGGCTTGCTTTGAACTTGCAGTCCTCCTTCCTCAGTCTTCTAAGTGCAATAGAACTACAATAGAGCATCAATATAAGATGATCAAAATCAAAACAGGGTACCTAAAAACAGACTAGGCATTTAAAGACTGACTGCAGCAAATATTTCCTGTTTTCTTTGTTGTATGCCTCCAAAATTTGTATCCTTGAGCACAGTGCTGTTTTGTTTCTGAGATGCATATTAGTGAAGTTGTATACTATGGAATATTTTGTATCTGACATTTCAGTCCGCTTTTTATGTATAAGACTTACCCATGCTGTGCCTAGTTGTAACTCAGCTCACTCTTGTTCCTGTATCCTATTTTAGAATGTATATACCACAGTTAATTCAGTGTACTCTTTATGAACAGTTTATGGGCCTGTTTATGGGCAGTTGATTTTTGTTTGGAGGAATAGGTAGCATACACACATTTTTGTTAGGGTAATACATAAGAATGAAATTGTGCCGGGCGGTGGTGGCACATACCTTTAATCCCAGCAGGAGGCAGATAGGTGGATCTCTGTGAGTTCAAGGCCAGCCTGGTCTACAAGAGCTAGTTCCAGGACAGGCTCCAAAGCCACAGAAAAACCCTGTCTCGAAAAACCAAAAAAAGAAAAAAATTGCTGGGTCATGGGATATATCTTTTAGCATTTTTCAAAATGGCTGAATGATAATTAGCAGTGTACAGGAATCTCTGGTTTGCCAACTTTCCAGCCCTTCTGTTGTCACTTTTAGCCATTAGTATTTGCATGCCACTTCTTGAATTTGGAGTTCTCTCCTGTGACTCTAATGTGCACACGTAGGTTCAGCCTTCTTGTAGATATACCTTGTTTTCTCAACATGCTAAATATGCTTTTCTGTTTTTCTATACTTGGATTGTTTATCTTTTTTCTAATTTCTGAATTCTGCCTATAATCCTTTGATCAGTTATTTCTGTTGCAAGCATTCCATTTTATGATTTTTTTTTAAACTCTCTTAAAAGTGGCTTTTTGAGCCGTTGGTGGTGACAAGTGCCTTTAATCTCAGCCCTTGGGGGCAGATGAATCTCTTGAGTTCAAGGCCAGCCTGGTTCAGAGTGAGTCCAGGACAGCCACATCTTCACAGGGAAACACTGTCTCAACAACAAATAAAATTGTCTTTCAAGCCAGGCATGGTTGCACATGTAAGCAATCCCAGCACTTAGGAGTTAGAGGTAGGATGATCAGCAGTTGAAGCCCAGTCTTGCTTTCATAACATTATTAACTTTCATAACAAGTCGCTGACTCAAAATATAAGTTATCTTGATGGACAAAGGTTAATTTTAGTGTAATCTAGTTTAATTAATACTTTGAAGGTATATTTAAGAATTTTTATTATTTACTAAGGTTGTAATCAATATCTTCTCAAAGATTCATTTTTTTTTATTGAGCTCTACATTTTTCTCTGTTCCCCTCCCTACCTCTCCCCTTCCCCCATTAACCCTCCCCCAAGGTCCCCATGCTCCCAATTTACTCAGGAGATCTTGTCTTTTTCTACTTCCCATGTAGATTAGATCTTTGTCAGTCTCTCTTAGTGCCCTCATTGTTGTATCATTGTTTTTTCTGTATTTCTTATTTGTTTTTAAGTAACCTCATTTTGACTATTATATTGATAGTACTACTACTTTACTTAATCTGGCTTTTTTGTATTGTGTGTCATGTAGATGAGGAATGGGCATGTTACCCGTGTGTATGGAGGACAAAGGAAGTTCATTCTCTCTTGTACCAAATGGACTTTGGGAAGTCCATTCTCTCTTTGTACCTTGTTTTGAAACAGGGTTTCCTATTTCTGTCATGCTGCTTACTCCAGACTAGCTTTCCAAAAATTCTGTCTCTGCCTCTTACTGCATCATAGGAATGCTGAGATTCTAGATGCAAGCCATTGCTTCTGGCTTCTTAATGTGGGTTTGGGGAATCAAACTGAAGTTGTCAACTTTGTGTAGCAAGTGCTTTTACTTACTGAGTCACCTCACTGACCCATTTACTTTAGCTTTCTAATGAACTGGTTTAAAAACTCATTCTGTCTTCTTCAGTTTTGGCTATTTGTAACTCATATAGAGTATGAACTCACCTATACAAAACCCCTGAGATTTTTTTTTGAGATGACCCTACATGTGTAAATTGCTTTTTAGAGATTTACTGTTTTATTGGTATTTATTTTCCCACCAGTGAACATGATTTTTCCATGTATATCATAAGTTTTATTATTTTATGTTGAGAGCTTACTTATCTTTAACTGTATTTATTAAAGTTGATACTATATTTGAAAGTGTTACACATTAAGATTTTTATTTTTTTGTTGCTTGTTAAATAAAATATCCAATTTACTTTGGTGTTTATCTTATATTTAGTGACTTTGAAATCACCTAATTGTTCTGAGCATTCCTTTGACTTTGCTAGTTGTATCATTTTTTTTTAATGATCATTTTATCTGTTCTTTGATAGTCTTTACACTTCCTCTTTTTGATTTTTCGAGACAGCGTTTCTCTGTGGTTTTGGAGCCTGTCCTGGAACTAGCTCTTGTAGACCAGGCTGGTCTCAAACTCAGAGATCCGCCTGCCTCGGCCTCCCGAGTGCTGGGATTAAAGGCGTGTGCCACCACCGCCCAGCTTCCTCTTGTTTTTCTAAAGGAACTAGAACCTTCAGTATAGTGTAGTGATCATTCTTTTTTTGCTTTGTTTTTTGTTTTTTTTCGAGATAGGGTCTCTGTAGCTTTGGAGCCTGTCCTGTAGCTAGCTCTTGTAGACCAGGCTGGCCTCAAACTCACAGAGATCCGCCTGCCTCTGCCTGGGATTAAAGTGCTGGGATTAAAGGCATGTGCCACCACTGCCCGGCAGTAGTGATCATTATTAACATATTCTCCCATCACTAAACATGATGTTTGCTATAGGATTTTTATTCTTTATGAGACTTAGCACATTCATTTGATTCCTGGTTTTCTAGGTTGTTATTGTGGTGTAATGTTGACTTTCATGGGTTTTTGTCTTGTTGTTGTCTTGTTCAAGACAGGTTTTTTCTGTGTAGCCTTGGCTGTCCTGGAACTCTGTAGACCAGACTTTTAGGTTTTTAATATACCTTTTTGAGATGTTTCACAGTATAGCACAGACTAGTCTAGAAGTTTCAGTGACCTCCCAACTCAGCCTTAGGAGCACTGGTTTTACACGCTCAAGCTCCATGCCTGGCTTAGGGAATTGTAAATTTTATTGATGTTAAACCATCATTGATATATTGCCCACTTCAGTTTATAAACCATCAAGATTTTTTGTTCCTGTGATTATATATAAAATTGTCCTAGAATGCCCTTCCCTTAAATGTACTTGTTATATTTTTCTAATTTGTATAAAAACAATTTAGGCAAGGCATCATGGCACATGCCTTTAATCCCTGAGCATGGAGGAGGCAGGGGTAGGTAGATCTCTGTAAGTTTGAGACCAGCCTGGTCTACATAATGAGTTCCAGGCTAACCAGGACCCTGCCTCAAAGTAAACAAGCAAACAAATAAATGGGACATAGTCCGTTTTAAGTCTGTGGAAGAATGTGTTTGCTAGCTCTCTAATGGTTTGCTATGCACACATACTTAATCCCCATTACCCTGCTGGTGACAGCTTTGTCTCTGTGATTCTACGGATACTTCATTTAATAGCAACTGTGACTATAGATACATAGACATATACAAATTTGGAAATGCTGTATCTTTATAATTTGAGCTTTTGTCACTCTGAAATATCCTATTATAAATGGCACTTCTCACTTTATGCCAAGCTTTTATTTAGTTTTTTTTTTTTTGAAACAAGGTCTCTATGTAGTCCTTCTGGCTGCCCTGAAACTCGCTCTATAGACCAGACCAGGCTGCCCTCAAAAATCAGAGGTTCTCCTGTCTCTGCCTTCCAAGTGCTGGAGTGCTGGGTTTAAGGAGCACCTGACCTTCAGCTTTTCATTATTTTTTCTTTTAAACTTTGTTTTTGAGACATAGTATCTATCACTCTGTAAACTTGGCCTGGAACTC
The DNA here is from genome assembly GCF_950005125.1 of Chionomys nivalis. Lineage (NCBI taxonomy): Eukaryota > Metazoa > Chordata > Mammalia > Rodentia > Cricetidae > Chionomys > Chionomys nivalis. The sequence goes on from NC_080089.1 coordinate 59,064,721, forward strand.
ATGTATTCTATAGTAGCTTCAAACTCAAAGCCTTCCAAGTGAAATACCATACTAAGTTGCTTTCAGTCTTTTTGAGTATTTTAATATGTAGTCCTTATATATCATGTTTCTGATAATTTTTCAATTTTAATAGGACTATCTGATCTATGTACATTTAATGCTGTTGATGCTGTATTTGGATTTTTAAAAAAATATGTATCTAAGTATTTTGCCTGCATATATATCTGTGTACCACCCATGCCTGGTATCTGAGGAGACCAGAAGAGGGTGTCTGATTTCCTGGAACTGGAGTTACAATGTTTGTAAACCACCATGTAGATGCTGGAACTGAACCCAAGTCTTCTGTGAAAGCAACCAGTGTTCTTAACCACTAAGAATATCTCCAGCCTCTATATTTATATTTTAAATCTGTTTTATTGTGCAGGTTTTGTTTATTTTGACACGTTTCCTTTTCCTTTCTAGCTTCGTTTTTTTTTATTGCCTCCCCCTTACTTGATATTGTTCCATTCATTGTTTTTTTTTAATCTCTCCAACCACTGTTTATTTAATCTTATTCTCACAGTTTTATCTTATTTCATATACATTAACCTTATTATTACGTATATTTTAGACATGCCATTTTTTTTGGCCTTTCTCTTTTTTTTTTTATTCTTTTTTAATTAAAATTTCCATCTGCTCCCCGTTTCCCATATCCCTCCCCTCCTCCCAAATATTGCCCACTCCCCTCCCCCTATCCCCACTCCTCTTCTCCTCCCCCCACACCATTCCCCCTCCAAATTCCCTGCCCTGCGGGAAGACGAAGGTCTTCTATCTAGGTCCAGGAAGGTGAGCGTCCAAACAGGCTAAGCTCCCACAAAGCCAGTTCATGTATTAGGATCGAGGTGTCCAGGGAGATGTCCCCAGCTGGTACCTTGGGCAACTGAGTAGAGGGAACCTGAAATGACCCTATCCTATACTGATGAATATCTTACATATCACCTTAGAACCTTCATCTGGCGATGGATCGAGGTAGAGACAGAGACTCAATTTGGAGCAACGGTCTGAGCTCTTAAGGTCCAAATGAGGAGCAGAAGGAGCGAGAACATGAGCAAGGAAGTCAGGATCACGAGGGGTGTACCCACCCACTGTGACAGTGGAACTGATTTATTGGGAGCCCACCAAGGCCAGCTGGTCTGGGACTGAATAAGCATGGGTTGAAACTGGGCTCTCTGAGCATGGCGGACAATGAAGGCTGATGAGAAGCCAAGGACAATGGCACTAGGTTTCGATCCATTCATTGTTTTCATTCTTCTAAGAGGTTTTATCCTCCTTTAACCTAAAGATCACATCATTAAACTGTACCCTTTCAATGTTCATTAATTGGTTCTTTTGATCTTTTTCCTAGATAATATCCAAGGACTTTAATGTGTCATTGTCTGACTTCATTGCTATTAGCAGATTTTTTCTTTTTGCTATTTCTAGATTTTAAATACAAAACATCTTGTTTTAGGTAGTCCGTACATTTTCATTCCTGAATCTCTAACTTTTCTTTTGGGCATTTCCTCCCTACCATTAAGAACTTCCTTTAGATGCCAGGCGGTGGTGGTGCACGCCTTTAGTCCCGGCACTCAGGAGGCAGAGGCAGGCAGGCGGATCTCTGTAATTTCAAGGCCAGCGTGGTCTACAAGAGCTAGTTCCAGGACAGGCACCAAAAGCTACAGAGAAACCCTGTTTCAAAATCAAAAAAAAAAAAAAAACAAAACCTTTTCCTTTCCTGGATCAAATTTTGTCCTTTCTTTCTCTACTTTATTCCTGAAGATTTCTGTTCAGTTCTAGATTGGTGGTAACTTGTTCCTTTCATAGCCTAAAAATATCATTTTACTCTCTCTCCTCTCTCTCTCTCTCTCTCTCTCTCTCTCTCTCTCTCTCTCTCTCTCTGTGTTTGCTTTTTGTATTTGGCTTATTTTTTTCTTCCATTGTTTCTGTGGAGCTTAGAACCTAATTATTATTTGTTTGCAAGTAATTTTTGTTTTTTTTTTTTCTGACTGCTTCTAAGATTTTTTTTTTCTTGACTTGGTTTTTTAGTAATGTTTCTAAATACCTTGACATTTTGGTCCTCACTTGAAGACATATATAGACTTCAAATTAGTCATTTAAATCAGTCACTTAACATCGTTAATTGATTTTTTTTAATGTTATATTGACTTAGTATCAATATCTATTATCTCTTCACCTCATATCCACCTAGTAAATCTTAAACATGTGGTGGATCTTTTTTTTTCTCTCTCTCTCTTTTACCATCTTCTATAAAATTATCCTTTTGTGTTGATTTCTCCTGACTTGATTCTGGATTTTTCTTATGACCTAACTTTCATTCTACTTAATTCAGTTATGTTTTGCCACCTGCTTGAACAGGTTATTTTTAAGTTTGTCTGATAGTCCTTGAGAGCTTTTGTCTTCTGTTTATTTATTTTACTAGTTTTCATTTGCATTGTCTTATTTTTTCTTATTCCTGACTACTTTTGATTTGAAAAATGATTTGTAGAAAGTATTTTGAGGCCTGGGATAGCAATGAATACCTACAAAGAGTAATTTTATTTTTTTTTTGTGAGATCCTTGGGCACTAGCAGGTTCATCATTTTCATCCAGTCTTTGAAGTTTAAAATTTTTGTATCAAATTTATATATAGATCATTCAGATGACTTGAAGCTAGGCTATTACATCTGTAAGAACTGTGGTAATTTCAGTTTATCCTTCTGTCTAGAATGCAAACCTTGGAGGTCTTATGGGACAACAACTCATACACTGTTATTCTGGGCTTCAAGAGTTGGCAAGCATTTTTTCTGGAGGGCCATGGAGTATGTAATTTTATTAGAGTTTTAAGCCATCTCTGCTACTGTTGAACAAAACAGTTGTAGCTACTTCATTAATAAGTTTATTCTGATAAAGATTTGTAAACGTACTGTACTGTAACTGCCAACTCTAGATGTTCACAGTTCTGCTCAGATTCCACCATCTCTTCTGAACCTGCAGACCACAAGGAAATGCTGGGCCTTTTTTATGCCACTGAGCTATCCAGTATCTTTAAGTATGAGTTTCAGGACATGTAAAAAACATCTTTCTAGAGAGATTGTCTTTATAGAGTTAAAGCTGCCGAACTTCTTATAATGTTGAAAACAACATGTATCTTCAATGTTAGTGTGGTATGGCTCTGGAGCAAATGAAATGTGGCACCTGTCATAACATAACTTAGTTTCAAGTTTTAATTGGCTTGAAGCTATTTAGTGCACGGCTTAGATTAAAAGAAGACATGACAATTCTTAACACCCGGGGCTGGAAATGTGTGTTCATGTTTCAGTGTTCTTGATAGAATTTTTAACTTAATTTGTTGATTTATGATATCTTATTTAAATATTCTATGCCTGTTCAGACCTATCATTCTCATGATGTGATGGAAGGACATTTGTTATTCAAAGTGATCAACATAAAACTGACATAGTTAGTTTACCTTCTAAAATGAATTTTCTCTGCAGGGAAAGGGGCGTATACATCGTGGAAACTATCCAAGTCCATCCTCTCCTGTTATAGTCCGATTGCCTTCCATGTCTGATGTCCCTGAAGAGACCATGACTAGTGAAACAGCCATGGAGACTGACATCACAGAACAGCAGCAAGCAGCAATGCAGCAGGAGGAAAAAGTGCTGACTGAGCAAATTGAGAATTTACAGAAAGAGAAGTAAGTGTTCAGAGGAAAGGAGATACCAGTTGTCTTTTGTGATTCCTTCCCCCTTTATTTTTCCTTATTCATTATCTTCTGTGTCAAGCACTATGTCAGATGGTCCAAAGGACATGGAGTTGTCTTATTACCTATACTCAGGGTAAGTGTGGAAATTCATGAGATAGGAATCTTGATGCAGTAGGAATAGGAGGGTAAATATCCACAGTGTATGCTTTCTTAGTCCATATTCCAAAGGCATGAACAATGGAGAACCAAGACGAGGTATCACATCTTGACAGGTTAGGGACCAACCTGTAGAACCAGATGTGCTTCACAAAAAGAAGAGCAAGAGTCCTTGGCTAAGACAAAGTTCTCTCCAAGAGTAAGCACTAGTTGGAGTTACATAAAGGAATAATAACAAGTGTTATTATTTAAAAATCACTATGACCATGGGCCCAACAACTAGATAGAATAAGGCAGCACCTGTACTTGGTTCTGGAGTACTAGGGAGAGAAAACTTTCTCTTTGAAATCACAACAGGTAAGAAATTCTATTACCTCCATCACTTTGTCAAGACTGGGTTGACATTACCCCTTAGGGATTAACATCCCATGGTTCTCTCTGAAGGTACTATGTACTAGTTATGATTGACATAGATTACTCAGAAATTCTAAAGGTTTCCTTGAGTCCCTATAGCTTACCTCTTAGGTCTGAGAACTTGATTCATGAAGAATCAAGAAACTTTAATGTCAGGATTGATTCTGGAATTTAAGGCAACTGAAAAGCAGCTAGGGTTCAGCTGTGGAAAAAGTGAGGCATTAGCTACAAACCCGGGGCTAAAAAGATGACCTACCTCAGCTCTGATGAACATAGAATTATAGAGGGGTAAATAGGAAATGCTTAGGAAAGGTAAAGTACGAAGGATAAGCATACATCTCAAACCTGTGACTGCACATGAATAGTGAGCTCCTGGCAAGGCTATGCTTAAAAGGGTAGTTTGTGTGTCTTGTTGATTTCTCAAGGAAGGCCTTACACCCAGCGGATGGGGAATGGGAAGGAGGAAGAGGGTTACGGGAGAAGGGAAGGGAGGGAAAACTGGGGTTGGTATGAAAATGAAAAGTAAATTTTCTTAATTAAAAAAAAAGAGAAAGATGATCTGTGAATTTCAGGCAATTTTAAAGTAGAAATAAGGCTAAGAAGGGTCTGACAAGAGAAGACTTGATTTAAAGAGAAAGAATTAGGTTCAGAGCTGGCTTATTACTAGGGATCTACAAGCTGTGTTTTCTGGATGAAGAAGCTGAGGTCCAGAGAGAGAACAGGTCTTGCTGATATATCATGAATAAATTTAGAATCTTCAACTCCTAGTTTTCAGTACAAAGTTCATCTTAGAACGTCTCAGTTACAGCAACCTACATCAGCCCATCCACCCCTAGCTCCACCATTACTCATAGATTTGCTGTGATCTTGTGCTTTCATCCATCTCTTGCTTTGCATATAAATACTCTTCATCACCTTAGTGGGACAGTAAGAAGTGTCTTTGTCATTTAAATTTTGCTTTAGTAAAGTCTTTCTGTCATCTTTTTTTCTGCTCCCTATCATGTTAATGAGTTTGTTGATTGTGTCTCATAGGGAAGAACTAACTTTTGAGATGCTCGTCTTGGAACCTCGTGCCTCTGATGACGAAACCCTTGAGTCTGAGGCTTCTATTGGGACTGCTGATAGCTCAGAAAATTTGAACATGGATTCTGAAGGTACCACTTTTGAGTGAGCTGATAAATGAATATATTATACTAGAGATATAATTTGTTTTGTAAAGAAGGAATAAGAATTCTCAAGCTAGGCTGGAAGAGTGGCTCAGTGGTTAGGAACACTCAGGTTCAGAGGAACTGGGTTCAATTCCCAGCACCCACATGGTGGTTACAGCTCGTAACTCCAGTCCCAGGAAATCTGATGCCCTTTTCTGGCCTCTGAGGATACCAGGCACTTGGTGCACATGCAGGCAAAGTATCCACACGCATAAAAATATATAAATTTTTTAAAAAATTTAATGGTTAAAAGAAAAATCCCCAAGCTAGGCGTGGTGGCACACATGTTTAATTCAGGAGGCAGAGGCAGGTGGATTTCTTGAGTTCAAGGCTAGCCTGGTCCAGGACAGATGGAACTATTGTGGATAAACCCTATCTTACAAAATAAACCAAAACAAATCCCCAAGCTAAATAGTTTGTTTTACAAATCCACTGATTTCACATGAAAATACGACAGATTACTAAGGAATCACAGGTCTTTGTGATGCTTCCTCACAAATGGTCATTGTAATGCAGTTAGTAATTTAATTTTGGTAACTTACCGTGGAGGGTTGGGGAAAGCCAGTAATCACAGTGCATATCAATCTCATGGTCATTTTGCAAGAATGAGTGCCAAAACTGTCCCCTGCTATGAGGTGGAACTGTCACACCAAAGGAGGTGTTTGACTAGGTGCTGTATCTCAGGGAGACAGAGGCTTTGGAATGATGGTGACTGTTCTAGGTCTCTGCTGGCCTTATACTCAGACATACCAGACTTCTCTGGGACTTAGTGTAAAGTATTTGTGGAACTGGATGGAGAGGATTTGTTGATCTATTTGTTTGTGAACAAGTTCTCACTCTGTAGTTCTTGGCTGGCCTGGAACTCACAGAAATCCAGCTGCCTCTGCCTTCCAAGCTCTGGGATTAAAGGTGTGCACCACCAGGCCCAACTCGAGAGCTTTTTGCCATTTCTGCAAAGTAAATCATCTCGACCCTCACAGCTGTGACAAATTCATTTTTACTTGTGAGCACTGGATTCTGTTCATTATCTGATGTTTAAGAGACATTGTCACACACAACTTTGTCTTCTGTGTCTCCATTAGAGAGAAGCTTAGCCCTTAGCTCCCTGAGAGCAGCTGCCAAGTCTGAGCCTTCAAGCAAGTTGCGAAAACACCTAAGAAAGCAGCCAGACTCTGTGGACTCAGTCAACTCTTCCTGTTTATCTAACACTACATCATCTCATGGCACTAGAAAGCGATTTCAGATTTATTCCAAGTCTCCATTTTACCGAGCTGCCTCAGCTTGTGAGGCCCTGGGTACGGAAGGACCACTAGGCCAAGCCAAATCCCTGGAAGACAGGCCTCAGTTCATCAGCAGAGGAACCTTCAACCCTGAAAAGGGCAAACAAAAACTAAAGAATGTGAAAAATTCACCTCAGAAAACCAAAGAGACCCCAGAGGGGACAGTCGCATCTGGCCGAAAGAAAACTGTGGACCCAGACTGCAGCTCAGCACAGCAGCTACCACCTTTTGGAAATAATGAGTTTATGGTTTGAATGACAGATGTGTCCCTATGTGGCTAGAGTGGTAAACACATCTCATCTTTGGGGCCTCTTCTGGTCACTTTGTCCATAACAGTCAGTCCTAATGGTCCTAGCTCTTGTTCCAGCACTGTGTGCTGGATCGCTGGGCTTCCTGCAGAAGTGGCCTCTTTGAAGGTTGCTAGGGATGGGCCAGCTGTGCCTTGGCTGCTGTCTTTGATTTGAGATTCCACTAAACAAAGCCACCTAGGACCTGGGGGATTTTGGTCAACAGTTGTTGCCTCTCCTGCACTACTCTTCCCTTCCCGACAGATACTTGTTGAACTAGGAGGCTATTGTGATCCTGAGGAATACTCTCATTTCTAGCTTTTGAAGAAAATATACAAACCTCTCTTAACCATGAAAGCAAAAACTTTTGAGTTTGTTTTGGGATAGTTAGGAGCTGTGGTAGAATATATTTTCCCCCAAGGATTTATAAGCAGAAAGCCCAAATCCTCTATTTTAAATTTAATTTAAAAATACTCCATGTTATATTTTGGAAACAAACTATGATTTCCATTAAGCCATCAGAGCATGTCTCAGTTATCTGGTCATACATTGAAGAGACCATGCTTTGTGTTTTGTTGATGTTGATATCATAGTAATCAGTACTGGTTTAACTCCTGGTTAGTTCCTGCCAGCTATGTTGCATGGGATAAAGTTCTGGTAGCCATACTGACATGATAGACCTAATTATCAGGTCAGAGTCCTCTAGTCTTTTGTTTGGTTTCTATGTCACAGACACATTTAGGTAACCCCTAAATGTGAAGACTTCATCTTAATTGATCCAGGCTTTTTTGTTGTTGTATAGACTAAACTGAAGACTGTATCCGAGCCTATTCACTTGCTGGTGGAATACCACCATAGACTCAGACAAATAATGTGACCATGTAATCATTTTTCTACAAGTACTCACATACAACATTGCATGAGTGTTATAGAAATCTGCCAAAAGAAATTTAGAAAGTTTTAATATGATCTATTTAACTTTTATCTTTTTTTTTCCTCAGACCATCAGTATTAGATGAAAAAAAAAAAGGACTACTTGAAGCTATTTTTGTTAATATACTTGTTCCTGAAGTTTACTGTAAATACACATGTATAGTATGCCTAGTTCTTTTTAACTTTGTGCTTCCCCCTTTTTCCCATGGAGTTTCTTCCTACAGATGAGAGGCCATTGGACAGGTGGTGAGAACCACTCACCCCTGGGTTGAGAGAAAAGTAAGGGCATCTTCTTCATCACTGGTGGTCTCCATGTACCTAAGTTATAATTTTTGAAACATCATGTACTAGCATTTGTGGGAGTAAAATTTTTTGCTATTTATAATGTATGTGAAATGAAACATGATGCCCTTTCTTAAGTATGTGAAAATGTTTATTTTTAAAGTAACTAAATACATTTTGTCTTAATTACCATATGCACTGTTACAAAAAGAGCCTTTACCACCTATAACCTGAATTTCGGTTTTCTTCATTTTCTTTCGTTTGAAGTCATGAGAATAATAAGTCGTTTGAAGTCATGAGAATAATAAGTCTTTTGTTAAGGCAGGGTCTCTCCTCTTGCACAACACTGAACCTCACGCCCTGCTTCAGTGGTCATTGGCCAGCTCTAGAGACGAGACTTGTAGCATCATTCTGCGCAACAGCTCATGGTAGCAGGTGTCTCCCCTCCCTGGTATATATAGTTGAGAGCGAAACACATGAAGGAACCTTTGAAATCTCCCCAATGATGGTGGTCAGTCAGTAAATGTTAAAGTTTTATATCCCACAAACATTAACAAGAATGTTGGATATTGTCCTAAAGGAACCCAGCATGACTGTGTCAAGGTGGGGTAACTATTTTGGGCCTTACACAGTCTGTTTAGCACTGAGGAGAGCAGCTACTGCTGGGTGTTAACTGTTGCTCTCCACTTTGGTCAAAATGTTACTTAAAAATTTTTTTAAGCTGTTGAACAGTTTCCCTTGTTTCAGAGGAATGGTCTGGGGAAACAACACTTGACATACATTCTCCCACCTAAATTTTCAGTTTTGTTTGTCTTGTTTTTCTATAAGGTAAATTTGGGGCTGAGAAAAAACTGTCTACATAGGTCACTTTGTAGGAACTAGGTAATCGATATTAAAAGACTTTATAATTTTTCTCAGGGACCTAAATCCTGAATTTGAATAAAGTTAAATAAAACTTTTTCAGTTGCTAGATTTGTAATTTTCCAATCATTTAACAAGCTGCCAGGATGCGCTGGGGGAAATCCACACAATCATAAGAATGTCTCAGCAAGTGTAGGCCTTCTTTGAGGAAAAGAATGCTATTGTTCTTGCTGGTCAGCAGGCACTATTGGTCTGATAGAGATGAAGCCATAACTCAGTACTGTCAGAACCAAATGTTCTACTCCCGTCAGTTCTTATCAGGGCCTCTGCATCATCACAAAGTGACAGTGTATTGCAGTCACTCATGATACAGTCCGCATCAGGTTCACAGTTCCGTTGCTTCTGCCTTGCTGCTTTTCTTCACTCAGAATGCATCAAAAGAATCTCCATGGCAGCAGCAGAGTGGCTTACATGTGGAGCCCGTGTTCCCAACTTGAGAGCATTCTAGTCACATTACATACGTCTAGCCCTCAATAACATCTATATTTTCTTTTCTACCCACTCATTAATATGTGTTTGTAGCTGTGTATCATAGAAAATGTAGCAGAAACAAATTCATTCTGCATTACAGATTGAAGATACTACAGCAAATGCAGGCAGAATTCAGGGAGGCAACATGCTTAGTTTGCACATAGTTTGTACTTCCTGCCATTTAGATATATATGGCCACGCTGGGCTGTTGAAACATAAAGGGAGATATGACCCTCTTTCTCTGAGTATTGCTAGGGAGGGACAAAAAGATGTGAGTTCAGGGCACAGGTCACTAGGGCCAACTCAGCTTTGGAAATCTGCTGTGACTCTTAACCTTGCATAGGATGTGAAGATATTATGTGTTGTACAATAGGGCCAGAACAGTATGCTGACATGATGTGATCCGTGGAGGTTGTATTGTCCCATCTCTGCCTGTGAGCTCTATGTTTTCATCAGTGATAAGCTAGAGAGAAGAAAGGATTCTCAGGAGGTGTGTGAAGCTGAGAGAGTTGTAACTATAGAAAGAAGTTGTCCAGCTGGTTTTCTCGCCCACTCTTAAGTCTTGGTGGGGAATGGACCTGCATTCTTCTGTATTGAATGGTGTGTTATATGCACCCACACACTTGTGATAACTTCCCAGCACTGTGTCCCAACACCATGCTGGCCTTAGTAGTAAAATTTTTAGTCATTTGTAGGAGACCCAACTTTTTGTGTCCTTAGACCATGTTTCTCTGGAACATTCCCATACTTGATTTGGTGTTGACTGGGTAATCTCCAGTGTATTAGATCTTATTAATCTCTTGGTTTAAACTTCAAAAAAGCTCTACCAATGGGCCTGTTGCCTTGTACCCATCCATTCTCAATGTCTCTTTATCAGCCCTCTTAGGTCATATAAGAGTTGCACCTCTTGAACAAAGTATTTGTATTTGCTATGGGAAAGGTGTGGACTACAGATTAGTATTAGTATTATATTATTTTAATGGATTTAAAGTAATTTATAAGTATGGTGAGTGTAAATTTTTAAAATACTGTATATTATAAAAGGACATCCTGTGAAATATGCCACTTTACTGTTTAACAATTCTATTACAATGACTTATCTCATTCACAGAACTGATTACATTCCTGATGCAATCAGCAGCACTTTGTAGTTTTTCTTTTCTTTTTTTTTGTTTGTTTTTTTGGAGGGGGCGAGACATTTGTATGAAGTGCAGTATGCGTCACTCGGAATATGCACTGTATGGCCACACAAAAGCAGCTTGCTGAACAAATCACTTCATGGCTCATTAAAGAACAAAGCTTCCAGAAATGGAGTATGTGTGGTTTGTTTTCTGGCTCCCAATCAGATTCATAACCCAAAGAAACAACGTTGATTTTTTATACTGATAAAGTTAAAAGAAAGGACCCAGTTCCCAATTGATAAGTGCAGAAGTGACTTCTGTTAGAACTCAGATGAATTCAAAGGAGGAGCAAAGCCAAGGTACTGGTCTGCTGACTGTCAAGACAGTTGAGGGGGAATACCAAGATGAAAGATTAAAGGCGCCTAACGCTCACTTTCTGTGAAAAAAAAATGTATAGCTGCATTTTGAGGTGAACAATAGTTAAAATCAGAACCAGCCAGGCGGTGGTGGTACAGCACTTGGGTGGCAGAGGCAGGAGGATCTTTGTGAGTTCAAGGGCAGCCCGGTCTACAGAGTGAGTTCCATAATAGCCAGGGCTGTTACACAAAGAAACCTTGTCTTGAAAAAGCAGGAAAAACTAAACTGAAAACATCAGAACCTTGTGAGACTCAGAGACCTGAGACAAAGTCATGGCAAGAGAAACAATATTCTGGCACCTGCAACTCTCACCCCATAATGGGGAGGGGTGGCCTTGGACTTCCCACAAGGCAGGCCACCCTGACTTAGAACTGGAGAGTGAGGGGGAGGGGGAGTGGAAGGGAAAAGGGAGGATGGGAGGAGGTGGAAATGTTAAGTAAATTTTAAAAAAAATTTTAAAAAACTAATTATTGAAGCCAACACCTGCTACACCAACGCCTGAGCCCTCTTAGTAACACTAGTAGCCACCTCAATACTAGCTGTCTACAGCATACAAGTCATCTACTTTGCTTTAAAAACTAAACCCCAATTCCTTTCTTCAATTATTAGTGAAAATGACCCATTATTAACCCAAACACCTAGCCCTAGGAAGTATCATAGCAGGCTTCTTCATCTCATACAATATCCCACCCACAACCATCTAAGTCATAACTATACCATGATACTAGTAACCATTGCAGGATTTGCCATCACATTAGAACTTAACAAATAGCCTTTCAACAACCAAGCCCTCACCTACTAAACTATTTTCAACCTTCCTAGGATTATTTCCCAGCAAGTATATATCAAATTCTCCCTATCAAAACCCTTAAGATAAGCTTTACAAATAGCTCTAACCCTACTAGATCTAATCTGACTAGAAAAAGCTATCCCCAAAATCACCTCCACCTTCCATACCTACACTCTGCAACCCTCAGTAACCAAAAAGGAATAATTAAACATCCCCCCTAAATAAATCAAAAACACCATTAATCCTAAAAAAGACCCACCAAAACCTAATACCGCTAAACAACCTGAACTCCCACTAACAAACATAACCCACCATAAATAGAAGGCTTCAAATAAGTGCCTAAACAACCTAATGAAATCAATAGACTTAAAATATGAATAGATTCTGTCATAATTTCTACATTGACTTTAACTATGACCAATGACATGAAAATCATCGTTGTTACTCAACTATAGAAACACTTAATGACAATCATCTGAAAAAGACACCCATTAATCAAAATTATTAACCACTCATTCATTGATCTTCCAGCCCCATCAAACATCTCATCATGATGAAATTTTGGCTCTCTCCTGGGCTTATGCTTAATCATTCAAATCCTCACAGGATTATTTCTACCCATACTCTACACATTAGGCACATCAGCCGAGACGTTAACTACAACTGACTAATCCACTCTCTACATGCAAATGGAGCCTCTATATTCTTCATCTGCCTTTTCCTCCATGTAGAATGAGGAGTCTATTGTGGCTCTTACAATATATTTGAAACACGAAACACAGGAATTGTACTTCTATTTGCCATAATAGCAACAGCATTCATAGGCTACGTCCCCCCTTGAGGACAGATATCATTTGGAAGGGCTACAGTAATCACCAATCTCCTATCAGCCATCCATCCCTTTTATCGGAACAACCCTAGTAGAATGAATCTGAGGCGGATTCTCGGTAGATAAAGCCACTCTAACATGATTCTTCACATTCCACTTTTATCTTGCCTTGCATCATCACAGTCCTTGTATTCATTCATCTCTTATTTCTCCATGAAACTGGCTCCAATAACCCATCAGACCTAAATTTGGACACAGACAAAATTCCATTTCACCCTTACTACACAGTCAAAGACTTTCTCAGCATCCTTCTATTAATAGCTCTCATAATTTTGGTTTTATTTTTCCCAGATATTCTCAGAGGTCCAGATAATTATACACTAGCAAATCCACTTAACACCCTACCACACATTAAACCAGATGATATTTTCTTTTCGCTTATGCTACCCTCCAATCTATCCCCAACAAAGTGGGCAGCGTACTAGCTCTAATCCTATCCATCCTTATTCTCGCCCTTATACCCTTTCTCCACACCTCAAAACAACGAGGACTAACCTGCCCAATCACACAATGTATTGAATTTTAGTAGCTGACCTCCTTATCCACACACGAATGGGAGGCCAACCAGCTGAACACCCATTCATCATTATCGGACAAATAGCCTCAGTCGGTTATTTCGCCATCATCGTAATCTTCATTCCTATTGCAGGCATAATTGAAAACAACATTCTTGACCTAGATTAAATGTCCCGATAGTATAAACATTACACTGGCCTTATAAACCAGAAATGAAAAAGTCTTTTTCTCAGAACATCAAGAAGGAAGGACTCATCCCCCACCATCAACACCCAAAGCTGACATTCTTTTTAAACTTCTTCTTATATATAAATTTATATAAGACATTAATACGTTTATGTATATCGTGCATTGAATTATATTCCCCAAGCATACAAGCATGCACTATTATATAAGACATTAAATTCTTTATCAAACATACAATTAATTCAACCATGACTTTGATCTACAACTATTTAATTAATGCTTATTAGACATATCTGCGTTACCTTACATGCACCATTCTGTCATCAACTCTTTATGACATCCTGTCATAAACAGCCACTCAACACTACAACATCTAAATTCCACAAATCATAATGCCTTCCTATAAATACTAATTGGGTTCATCTATAATTATATAGATGAAATACTGTTAACATGAATAACAAGAACACTGTTCTCCAAGCACAAGCCTATAACAACCCAGATGACCATTGTTAGTTAACAACCCCAGGTGTAAATCCTACTAATAAAACTCACCTGTATGTAAAATGTTAATCCAACACAGGCATGCCATAAGATTAAAAGATGTAAAAGGAACTCGGCAAACATGAATCCTGCCTGTTTACCAAAAACATCACCTCTAGCATAAAAAGTATTAGAGGCACCACTTGCCCAGTGACTACTAATGTTAAACAGCCGTGGTATCCTGACCATGCAAAGGTAGCATAATCCCTTCTTCCTTGAGGACTGGAATAAACGGCTATTCGAGGATTCAACTGTCTCTTACTTCCAATCAGCGAAATTGACCTTCCCGTGAAGAGGTGGGATAACATAATAAGAAAAGAAGACCCTATGGAGCTTCAATTTACTAGCTTAATTTTCCAACAAACCTCCCTACTGGACCAAATAACAAGACATAAGCTAGGAACTTCGGTTGGGGTAACCAAATCAAACCAAACTCTGAATGATTTTTTAACTAGACTCACAAGTCAAAGTGACCCCAAAACTTTTGATCAATGGACCAAGTTACCCTAGGGATAACAGCGCAATCCTATTCGAGAGTCCATATTGACAATTAGGGTTTACAACCTTGATGTTGGATCAGGACATCCCAATGGTGTAGCAGCTATTAATGGTTCGTTTGTTCAATGACTAAAGTCCTACGTGATCTGAGTTCAGACCAGAATAATCCAGGTGGGTTTCTATCTATTAACTATTTCTCCCAGTATGAAAGGACAAGAGAAATGGGGCTTCCTTAACAATAGCGCCCCAAAACTAATATATGAAATTATCTGAATTTAGTAAGTTTGTGTAACTATAACCCTAGACAAGAGTATGATTAGGGTGACAGAATCAGGAAATTGCATAAGACTTAAAACCTTGTCCCCAGAAGTTCAAATCCTCTCCCTAATAGTGTATTTCACCCTCCTAATTCCAGTATTAATCGCCATGGCATTTCTTACTTTGGTGGAATGTAAAATCCTAGGCTACATACAATTATGAAAAGGACCAAATATTGTAGGACCCTACGGAATTCTCCAACCATTCACAGATGCAATAAATTTATTAAAGAACCCCTATGACCCCCTAGCTACTTCCACAACCCTATTATTGCGCCTACTTTATCCTTCTCACTAGCTCTAAGCCTATGAATTCCACTACCTATGCCTCACCCCCTAGTCAACCTAAACCTAGGAATCCTATTTATTTTAGCCACATCAAGCCTACTCCATTCTATGATCAGGATGATCAGAACTTCAAATATTCTATATTCGGGGCACTACAAGCAGTAGCACAGTAGTTTAAATTTATCTCAATAGACTTCCACTTGACTGGCAGACATATCTAAGCATCAGTTGCTAACTACAACCTGCTCTAAATGGTGGCGAGCCCTGGACTTCATGAAAGCTGATGTGGACCAGTCCAGCCAATATGAACACTCCCTCCCTTCTACAAAGTCTGATGAGTGCCCCATTGCCTAAATGTCCCCCCCCCATCTACCCACACACCTTTGGCTAGCCTTTCAACCTGCTTGGGCCTGGATAACAATGCCCCAATGTCAGCTTGAAGTAGTTGCCGAAAGGAACACGTCGTCCCATGCCCTCTATAGGTTAAAAGGTTGAGACAAGGAAAAACTCCCTGGCATGGGGTACAAGATAACTACCTGTAGTGCCTGTTAATAATATACAGGGCCAGAGTTGTCAATTAATAGATTTGTTAATTTAAGTAGTTCCACGCCTCCTTAAAACCAGGGGCAATCTTGGGTCCTGTCATCAGTGCTTGTGAAGGGGAAAATGTGGGAGCCAGCCATGATAAGCTAAGTATGGGCAGGTCACCTAAAGGAAGTTCTTTACTTCTAACCATTATCACCTTCCAGAGTAGAACTTGGCCATAGATAAATTTAACAAGAGGCCCGAGTCTCAGTAGTTTACCCTAAAGCAATACCTGGCTGCAGAAAGAACCACAAACTGAGATTACCTGACCTCCACCCAAGAACAGACCATCCAAAGGAAATGCCTAACATTCTAACTGCTGTAGATAGGGTCACCTGCCAGAACACACTCACCAGGTCACCCGGAGACAAATGTCAGCCAATCAGGGGTCCTGAACCTCAGAAACCCCTCACCCCCACCTTTACTACTATAAAAACCCGATTCTAACTGAGCTCGGGGCTCTATGTTTATTACAATACATTGGACATATGGAGAGACTGAGTTTGTAAACTTGCATAAAATAAAGGCTCTTTGCTTTTACATACAGGTCTCAGTCTCCTTGTTGGCTTTTGCAGGAACTTCGCAGATGTGGACATAACACTACCCTAGTAACTCATGATTTTGTCAAGGCCGGTCCTTGACAATAAGTAGAAAAATCAAGATAAGCATTAAGTTCCTACATTTCAATAATAACCTTAATATAAGTGGACTAAATTATCTAATCAAACCTCTACTCTGACTGGATGAATTTTTTAAAAGCTAGATGTTATGCTACACACCTCTAATCCCAGCTTTCATTTGGCTGAGGCAAAGGATCACCATGACTTTGAGGTCAGCCTAAGCTGTGAAGTGGATACCAGACCATGCAAGATCCTAGATGAAAAACAAAATAAGAATCAAAAATATGGTATGTATAAGAGACTCAGTTCACCAGTATAGGCACATAAGAGCTTGGAAATGAAAGGCTGGGAAATAATATTTCAAGCAAATGGGATCCTACAGTAAGCAGTAGTTGCTGCACTTTTATCTAAGAAACTAGACTAAGTGGGGAAGGATAGCAAAAGAGTTTTTTTTTAAAAAAAGTCACTAAATAACTAAAGGATCGGTTCATCAAAAAGACATGTTTCTGGGCTGGAGAGATGGCTCCACAGTTAAGAGCACTTGCTGTACAAGCAAGAAGACCAGAAGTCAGATCCACAGGACCCACCCATGTAAAAGTCAACACGGTCCCAGGCATGTTTGTAATTCCACCACTGCAAGAGGTAGAGAAAGGAGAGAATGGCTGGGATTCGCTGCTACCAGCCTAGCTAAAGAACAAAAGCTCCAGGTTGAAGAGACTCAAAGAACAAGGCAGAGAATAACAGAAGACACCTCAAGTTTTCCTCTGATCATCACACGTGTACAGGTACATAGCATCTGTGCACACGCACACATATATACTATACACACATATAACATACAGAGAGACACGGGGTCATCAAATGGGTTGGCAAGTAAAAGCATTTGCTGTCCCCAGGACCCATACAGTAAAGGAGAGAACCAGCTCCTGCAGGCTGTCGGTTGACCTCCGCACACGCACTGTTGCACACGCATATGCCCATACATACACAAACATATAATATAAAATAAATAATACAAAGTAAAAGATTGTAAATGTATATGCTTGATGTTGGAGCACCTAAGTTTAAAAAACAAGCACTAGAGGTAGTGAGGAATTTCAGTACTCCACTCTCATCCACACAGACAAGGCCAGAAAAGCAAGAGACGTTTGAGATGGACTGAGAGACATTTCTAGAACATTCCATATAGTGACTTGCAGGATACACATTCTCAGTGCACAACATTTTCTTTTGAATATGCCAAATGTTAAAGGCCACAGAGCAAATCTTGACAAATCACAAAAATTGAAATATCTTCTGACCATAACAGAATGGCACTACCATTGTCAATGAGGAACTTTTAGAAATCATGTTAAGTTCATGAAGGCCAAACAGCAATATGTCACTGAGGAAGTTAGAAAAAAATCAACTCCTGAAAACACAGCATGCCAAAATTTGTGTGCAGTGCAAAGAGCGCTCCAAGCAGAAAGTGTATAATAGTTAATTCCACCTTTATAAAGAGTGGGGAATCACTGTGTAGGACCAGTCTCTTCAGGAGCCCCAGTTGGTCCTACGTCGGGTAAATGTTAGGGTAGGTCAACCCAAGGTCTGGCTGTGCTGCGCACTTGGATGGTAGCTGAGATGGTCAGTTCAGGCCACTGTGGCCACCTGCCTTAGGCAAGGGGGTGGAGCCAGCTTCCCTATACCCACACTGTCAGGGTCTGTTCTCCCTCACCTGTGGTGAGGAGCAAGGCCAGCTCCCCAGTGAGGGTCAGGCCAGCTCCTGCTGCAGTGTACAGTGAGAAGCAGAGCCAGTGAAGAGCAGGGCCAGTTCAGCATGCCTCTCTGATGTCATCTGATGGAGGAAGGTCATTGGCTAATTAATAAAGAAACTGCTTGGCCCTGATAGGTTAGAACATAGGTGGATGGAGTAAACAGAACAGAATGCTGGGAGGAAGAGGAAGTGAGGTAAGACACCTCAGACAGACGTGATGCCTCTCTCTCCAGGGCAGATGCGATGGAGCAAGCCACCAGGTCAGACATGCTGAATCTTTCCCGGTAAGACTGGTGGTACTCAGATTATTAGATATAGGTTAAAGCAAGATATGAGAGTTAGCCAGAAGAGGCTAGATATAATGGGCCAGGCAGTGTTTATATGAATACAGTTTGTGTGTTATTTTGGGGCATAAGCTAGCCAGGCGGCCAGGAGCTGGGTGGCAGGAACACAACCCGCATCTCCCTACTACAGTCATCAGGATACACATAGGCTCTCCATGACTCCAGGCGGCCATGGGATATCCCAGAGGAGTTTTGGTGAGGATCCAGTGATGATGGTGTACCAGAAACCAGAGGTCTTGAACCAGACCAGTGATGTGTTGCAATGAACATTTACTAGTAAAGCTGATTGGACAAAAGAGTCCACCACTCCCAGTGCCACCAGGATGAACAAAGAGGGCTTGGAGAGGCAGGAAAGTTGAAAAAGCCAGGGGATTCTTGGAGTTTGTTTTGTTCTTGTTTTTGTTTGCTTGTTTTGGTTTGGTTTGATTTTTTAAAATTTTCTTTTGGGGGGCACTGCAGGGGCTAGGGGAGTATATGAGGGAAACTGGAAGGTGAGTGGAGTTAGTGAAACTCCCAAAGAATCAATAAAGAAATTATGTTTTAAAAAAAGCATATGAAGGTAGGAGGGTCCATGTGTTGGGGTGAAATAGGGGGTATATATGATCAAGATGTCTATATTGTGTGTGTGTATGAAATTGTCTAAGAATGAATAAAATGCTAAAAAAAGAATGGGGGAGAAAGATTTTTGTACAATCTAATGATGCAAAGACTTAATGAAATAAGACAACCTCCAAATTTGTAGAAGAAAGGTAATAAAGAGCAGAGTGGAACTGGACATAGAGGCACCCACCTTTAGTCCCAGGGCTGGGGAAACAGAGGCAGGCGGAGCTCTGTAAATTTGAGGCCAGCCTGCTTTACAAAGTTAGTGCCAGAGCCGGGCGGTGGTGGCGCATGCCTTTAATCCCAGCACTCGGGAGGCAGAGGCAGGCGGATCTCTGTGAGTTCGAGGCCAGCCTGGTCTACAAGAGCTAGTTCCAGGACAGGAACTAAAAGCTACGGAGAAACCCTGTCTTGAAAAATCAAAATAAAAAAAAAAAAGTTAGTGCCAGGGCAGCCATGGCTATACAGAGAGATACTATCTCAAAAAAAAAAAAAAAAAAAAAAAAAAAAAGCAAAAGTAAACAAATCAGAGTGGAAATATAGTCTAAAAAGAGCATACTAAAGACGAGTAAGTCAAAAGTTATTGGAAAACTTTTAGCTTAACTAACCAAGAAAGCAAAAGAGAAGACTGGAGATGAAACTAAGAGATGAAAAAGACATTTCAGGTAACGCCGCATACATACATACATTTCAGGTAATGCCACATACATACATACATACATACATACATACATACATACATTTCAGGTAACGCCGCATACATACATACATTTCAGGTAACGCCGCATACATACATACATTTCAGGTAACACCACATACATACAAACATACATACATACATACATACATTTCAGGTAACGCCGCATACATACATACATACATTTCAGGTAACGCCACATACATACAAACATACATACATACATACATTTCAGGTAACGCCGCATACATACATACATACATTTCAGGTAACGCCGCATACATACATACATTTCAGGTAACACCACATACATACAAACATACATACATACATTTCAGGTAACGCCGCATACATACATACATACATTTCAGGTAACACCACATACATACAAACATACATACATACATTTCAGGTAACGCCGCATACATACATACATTTCAGGTAACGCCGCATGCATACATACATACATTTCAGGTAACGCCGCATGCATACAGAGGATGATTACTGGGGACTGTTGTGAAAAGTCGATATGCCATAGAACTGGAAAATCTGTAAGAAACAGACAAATATCTGTGATGTGGGATTCCTCTCTGTATGCTATGAATGTTCTGTTGTCATTGGTTAATAAAGAAGCTGCTTTTGGCCAATGGCTTAACAGGGCAAGGCCAGGCTGAAAGAGATAAATAGAGAGTGTAGGCGAAGTCAGAGAGACGCCATGTAGCGCCCAGAGGAGAAAGACTCGAGCTACCAGCTAGAACCATGCCAGTAGGCCATGAGCTTCATGCATGGTAAAATACAAAATAATGCAAATGGGTTAAGATGTAAGAGTTACCTAGAAATATGCATAAGCTAATAGACCAAGCAGTGATTTAATTAACACAGATTTCTGTGTGATTATTTTGGGAATCTGGGTGGCTGGGAAATGAACACGCAGCCTCCCCCAACATATCTGGACATATAGGACTTATCAAAATTGAACCAAGAGGTTCTGAATTTGAACAGACCAATAACTAATGACGGTAAAACAACATTAAAACATTTTCCAAGAAAGAAAATTACAGAGTTGAAAGGCTTCACTGCTAAACCTGTTGAGCTCTTAGAGAAGAACTAACGTTGGCCCTCATGCTGTCCCACTGCCCCGTGGTTTGGGAGGAGATCCTTGCATACTGGTTCTATCCTGTCAGCCAGCAGTACTCTTACCAAAACCTGACAATGGCAAGAAAAAAGGAGTGGGGAAAGAGTGGGGAGGTAAAAATAAACCCGAAGACCAGTATTTCTGATGGGCATAGATGCAGAAGTCCTCAACAAAATAAGAGAATCAAATTCAACAATGCAACAGAACAATCCCTACAACAAAGAGGAACATAGTGACACATCCCTGTAAGGCAGAAGCAGGAAGATCAAAGTTTGAGTGCAGCCCTGGCTACATAGTGAGGTCCAAACTGGCAGTGGTTTAATCCCAGCACTCAGGAGGCAGAAGTAGGCATATCTTGGAGTTCCAGGCTGCCTGATCTACAGAAACGAGTTCCAGAACAGCCAGGACTACACAGAAAACCCTGTCTTGAAAAACAAAAACAAAAACAAGAAGACCTGAAAAAATTAGATATAGAGGATCAGAACTCAACATAGCAATGGCTTTGTAGAATAAATCCATAACCAACATCATACTGAACTGGGGAGAAACAAAATATTGTCTCTAAGACAACGCTGTCTCTCACAGATCTTATTCGGTACAGTATTAGACATTTTGACCAGAGCTATTCAGCAAGAGAAAGAAAGAAACGGCATGCAGATAGGAAAGAGGCAAATTGTCCGTTCACAGATGAAAAGATGAATGTCTCTATTCATTGAAAAATACAAGACCCCTGAAAGAGGATTAGAAATGAGGAATTCAGTAAGCTTGCAGTATATATATATATATATATATATATATATATATATATATATATGAAAATCAGTGCTTTTCTATGTATCAATAATAAATTTGCTGAGAAAGAAATTATGAAATCAATTTTATTCAC
This sequence comes from Chionomys nivalis, assembly GCF_950005125.1. Lineage (NCBI taxonomy): Eukaryota > Metazoa > Chordata > Mammalia > Rodentia > Cricetidae > Chionomys > Chionomys nivalis. The sequence goes on from NC_080089.1 coordinate 59,086,582, forward strand.
AATAAACCACACAAACAAACAAACCTCCAGGGATAAATTTAGCTAAGGAAGTAGACTTTTACAAGGAGAACTGCAAAGCTGGTGAAAGAAACTGAAGAAATCAGGGATTTACAGAATTAGCTTTCTTAAATTACACGTTATACAAAGTGATGTATAGAGTCAAGGGAATTCCTGTCAGAGTATCAGTGGCATTCTTCACAGATCCCAAAATTCATTTGGAGGCAGAAAGTACCCCACTTAGCCAAAGCAATCTTGAGCAAAAACTTGGAAGCCTCCTAATCACTTAACTTCAAGACATTTTTACTGAGCCACAGTCACTAAAACAGAATGCCGTGGACATTTAAACACCTAGACCAAGAAGACAGAATTCCACGCCAGACCCGGACACACAAGTTCTGTCAATTTGTTCTCATATTTTATTGGTGCTGGGGACCCTGGATATCCTCACGCGGAAGACTGAAACTCGACCCAGGTTCCTCACTCTGTATTAACAGCTCATCAGGATGTACCAAAAGCCTTAATCTGAACTCTGAAAACGTGAGCTGAATGAGAGAGTATGGAAGAAACAACTGGCACAGGCGAGGCTTTTTTCTCAGTAGGACTCCAAAGCACAGGAAATCGAGCTAAACCTGACAAACTTCAAAGGCTCTGGCAGTGAGCAGAGCCGCAGCAGCCCACAGCCAGGGATGCGGCTTAGTGTTGGAGGGCTTGTACTGGTGGCCTTGTCAGAGGAGCAGCGGGGGCAGCTGAAATCTGAGGTGTTGGCCACCAGGAGGAACAGCCCTGATGGGTGAATCTTGGATAGGCACGGCTGAGACCACAGACTCCAGAATGTCTTTTGCTTCTGCTGTGCCCTCACATGTTTGCCGCTCTGCTGCTGCCTTCTTTCTCTGCTATCTGGCATTGTTAGTAGCCAGGCACACCTTGGCCCTGCCCCTTGGGAACCTGGCACCCCTCTGCTATGGCAAGCAGTTCCCTGACTCTGTGCAGGTGCAAAGATCATTTTAAGAGACAAGCTCCACCCACTCCCGATCTCTCCACCGCCCCCAGGCAAGCAGGTCTCTCCCTCTCTCCCCTCTGTTTCTCCGTCTCTTTCGTTCTCTTCCCTTCCCACTCCCTTTATCTCAAATAAACTCCACACCCAAACTGTCAGCATGGCGTATTCTGTCACCTGCTGGGGCCCCCACCCACTGTGGGACCTGCACCCTAAAGATCTAAAGTATAACTGATTCTTTTTCATATATAAAAGTTGAGATTTGTGATTCCTTTAAGATTCCTTATAAGATTGCCTTTCATGATAGGTAATAAAGTGATTGGTCCTTTCTTTGTAACTGCCAGTAAAAGTTATCTTGCTTGCTTACACACTGCTAAATTATAACAAGTTGCTTGGGTCTCAATTCAAAGGATTTCCAGCGAGGTGCCTGCATGCTCATGTTTATTATACCAAGCTATATGAACAGTCTAAGTGCTAACCACAGCTAAGTGAATAATAAATAGGATATATATACACGGTGGCATTTTACTTGGAAGAACAGGCAGTGGTGGTAAATGCCTTTAATCTCAGCACTCGGGAGGCAGAGAGGCAGGTGGATCTCTGGGAGTTTGAAGTCAGCCTGGTCTACAAAGCGAGTTCCAGTACAGCCAGGACTGTTACACAGAGAAACCCTGTCTCAAAAACAAAACAAAATAAAACAACAAACAACACCCCCAAAGAACCCAAAGCAAAAGCAAAAACAAACAAACAAAAAAAACACCAAGAAAACTGAAATCTCGCCATTTGCAGCAAAAAGGATGGTCCAGGTGGACAGAGTGAAGCACAATAAACCAGGTGCAAAAGGATAAGCGTGAAATGTTATCTTTCCTAAGATGAAACTGAAAAGGCCACCCTGGAAGTATGTGAATGATTACAGGGACCATAAAAATGGCAGAAGAAGGTGAGGGTGAAGACAGGTGGGGCAGTGGAGACAACCGTCTGGTTTATAGCTTGGTTTCTGTGCTGGGGCCAAAGGCAACACCAGGGAGGAAAGGGTTCGCTTCAGCTTGCAGTTTGCAGGCTCTTTGTCACTGAGGAAAGTCCAGGCAGGCGCTCAAGACAGGAGCGGAAGCAGAAACCACGGTGGGCCTGGTTTAACAACTCACTGGGGGTCTTATCCAGCCCAGGCCCACCTGCAGGGGCCAGCACCACCCTACAGCTGTTAGCAAATACCCGCACAGACAGGCGCACAAGTGATTCTAATGGTGGCAATTCCTCAACAGACGTTCCTTCTTCCCAAGTGACTATGGTTCCTGTGAAATTGGCACCACCGACGCTAACTAGCTAACTATGCCAGCAGTAAGTGCGTATTTAACGCAAAGTTAGCATTTTCCCATCACGTGGTCATCTTATTTATTGATTTAATTTCAAGTGTATTGGTGTTGGAACTGAGTTACAGACATGTGTGAGCTGCCATGTGGGTGCTGGGAATTGAACTCAGGTCCTCTGGAAGGGCATTTTACAACATAGCAGAGCTGACTGGGATGCTTTTAGTTTCCCCGAAAGGCAAAGTAACACTTCACAATGGGAACAACTCAATCCTGAGCTGTGTTTCTGTCGCCCTATTGTATGACAAGGTGCGTGGGAAGGGGGGTCATTTGCCCTTTCTGAGTGTCAGTTTTCCTATCAGGACTTATTAGTCCTCTGCTAACTACTAACCCCACTCTCCCTGTTAAGGACAGATTGTCCCTGCCCCTTTCAGCTGGCTCTACTAGACTTCCCCAGTCCTCACAGCTGCCAGAATTAAGGTCGTCATTCAGTGCGTGCTGGCTTCCCAGGAGAAGAATTTCCTGGGTCGGGTGCCTTGGACTAGGTAAGTGCTTAGATCCTGAATGAGAAGCCTAACTGGGATGAAGTCAGGTTCAAGGTGAAACAGAAAAAAAAAAATTAGTAAATTTCCCTTCAATGCCAAATACATTCAGCCTTCAAAATTCTGAGATGGCCTTTCCTCTTTCTACACTAGAATAAGAGGGAGTGTTGTTTCTAAAAATGTCTATAACTGGCCAAATAAAACCAAGAAATCATATTTTTAAGACTTGTCCCTGAGATAATGAGCCCACAAAAACCCTTTCTGATTCCAAGGCCCTGCAAGCAGAAAGACGTGAGAAAGGTCTAGGCAGATCACAGGTGGTTCTCCTTTTAATTACTCTTGGCCGAGGTTGCTCGGCAGTAGGGTTTCTATGAACCAGGGACCACCATGAAAGTCCGACCGGCACAGTGGTACCTGGGGAATCTTGGTGGCAGCCAGGACTCCAAGGCTGGCCTCACGCTCCTGTGGTTATTTCTTAAGGAAACCCGGATCACCCGCCCCCAGCACCCTAGTGCTTGCAGTGGACACAGCGAAGTCCCCCACGCATTCCCATACTGTCCCCCAACCCCATCCTGAACTTGCAGTCTAGTCACCGAGGCACGGCAGACAGCACATTGCAGGCCTAGCTTCCACTCTCTGGTTCTAGTTATTACTTTTGGTTTTTCTAGCCGTTTTGAAGTCTTTCCCAGCCCTTCATGTTTGAAATACCGGACTTGGGAATGGAGGAGACGCATCGTATGAACTGGAAAAGGGCAGTTTCTCAAGAAAAGAATAGGCCTGAGTAAGCCCAAGAACCTTCTGTGGTCCTGTACAGCTGAGCATGCTTCTGGTACTGGCGGCGAAAGCTAAACCAAATGTCTTTCAGAAAGTACCCTAAAGAAAGCCCTTACGGTCCACGTGTGCTCATCGGCGGTATGTTAGCGTCATGGAATACCGAGTTCTGTTCCTAGCACCCATTTTGGGCGGCTCACAAATGCCTGGAATTCCAGCTCCCTGGGATCTAAAACCTCTAGGCTCTACAGACACCTGCACCAATGAACGACGTACACACACTTTAAAATGACTTTTTTTTTTTTTTGAATAAGAAAGAAAGAGTTTGACTCACAGTTTCACCCGTGGTCGGTTATCTCCTTGCTTCCAGTTGATAGAGGAGGAGGCGGTTAGCTGGTCAGGTGTTCGGTGTTCTGAGGACCAAGGGTTGGAGGAGGAGCCAGGGTCCCAACTCCCTTCCAGATAGGACCCGCCTTTTAAAGGTTGCACGGGCTCCCAACGGTGCCATAGGCTGGTGCCCATGCTTGACACACCCCGTGAGGCATTTAAGATCCAAACCAAAACACCTACAAGGGAAAGCCCTCGGAGGAGCCACAGGCTCTGAGACCAAGCTGAGGGCAGATGACTCAGCTAAGGTAGCTCCTTAAATTCTCCAACACTTTCTCCTGGAAATAACTCAGAGCTCTTTGTCAGAGAATTTTTGTACTCTAGTGTTTCCAAACGCCAGCTTGGAAACGGAACTGTTTGGGCTGATGCGGCCCATTGCAACCACGTGCATGTTTTTATCAGGCATCTTTGCCCCGCCTTAAGAGGCTAGGCATAAACTCCACTAGAGACACTAGAGAATGCAACCGTAGCTCAGGCATCAGAAACCCAGTAATAGGCCAGACTGACGCTTTTAACTTTATTTATCTGGGGTGGGAGTGGGGGTGGTAAACAGGGAGCATGTGGAAGTCTGTGGGTTTTCTCCGTCCTCCAGAGATCGAACCGACGTCAAGCTTGATGACAATTATTTCCTCACTGAACCACCCTGCTGGCCCCAGGCTGACACTTTAGAGGGCAGAATCTCTAGTTGGCCTCCTCTGGTGTGGAGGTCTTCCACCGGCTAGTGTTGGTCCAACTCTTTGCTCTCTTGGCCCAGCCCACCTCCGGCCCCACCCACCTTTCACCGGTTCCTGAGCAGAGGGTCGAAATCCAGGGAACCCCTAGACTTCTTATGGCCTTCTCACGTATTGTTTTTCTTTTTTTTTTTTTTTGGTTTTTCGAGACAGGGTTTCTCTGTGGTTTTGGAGCCTGTCCTGGAACTAGCTCTTGTAGACCAGGCTGGTCTCGAACTCACAGAGATCCGCCTGACTCTGCCTCCCAAGTGCTGGGATTAAAGGCGTGCGCCACCACCGCCTGGCCACGTATTGTTTTTCTTCCAGTCCCTTACATTTCTGCTCTGAAGACAGGAAATGCAACAGAATGCTCTAGCCGATTCCAGAGTGGAGGGGAGAAGAGAGGAGGCAACATCAGAATTAAGCAGCCGCTGATTAAGCAGCCGGTGATAAGCGGTACAGCAAGCAGGAAGTTCACGAAGCCAATTTTTTTTTTTTTTAAATTTAGAAACTGTGACAGCTGGGCCTCCTTGGAGTTATGTGAGGATGAGACAACCCAACTTGGGTACCCAGCTCACTGCCTGTTTCACACATTGTCTGACGTATGTAAATCCTGGGTGTCTGGGTAGTGGTGGGAACTGAACCTAGGGCTTCATCTGCCATTTTAAGCAAGTACTGTTGGCTGGACCACAGTTAACTTTTTTTTTTTTTTTTTTGGTTTTTCGAGACAGGGTTTCTCTGTGGTTTTCCACAGTTAACTTTTATATGTTAACTTTCATGATTATTTTCCAGGTCTCACTAACTTGCTTGGGTCTGTCTTTGTAAAAGAGGGTTTGTCTGAGCCAGGCCTTTCCATAAGGAATGATAATGAAGAGTTCACACACACACACACACACACACACACACACACACACGAACCCCTCTCCCCCTTTGGCTCACCTGTTTAACATGTCCAGTTAAAATGGAACACCTCATCCTAACACGGGGTTCCCCCTTTACCTTCACAGACTGCCTTTTGCCAGTGTGCTACGCGCGTCTCCTCTCTATCCAGAGGCGGTCCTTTGTCCCTCCAGGACAAAATCCCTTCCCCTTCTCCCTCGTCATCTGTCTCCTTAAAAATCACACCTGCAGAGTCATTTGCTGCCGGTTTCTGCCTGAGTCAAAAAGCAGCCATTTTCCATTTTAACTTTTCTTCCCTGCTTAATAAAGGATCTCTCTGTGAAAATGGGTGTTTGGGTGTGGTTTGTACCTAATCCAGGAGGAAGAGCCTGCAGTGCAGGGTCTCCTTCAGATATGGAGGGAAGTATTAATTTGGATCCTGTGGGAAATAGTGCCCAGAGCCTGGATTTGTGGCTCCCAGACTCTGACTGGGAATGAGACCAGACAAAACTTAAAGATCCTGTCCTCATCTCTTCCACATCCGCAAGAAGAAAGCCTGGGGCGCGGTTGTCTGGTTTTATTTTAACTGGGGTCAAACAATACAACACAGTGCACGGATTTTAGGTGCTCTACGAGTTTTAATGACGATCAGTTTATCATTCAGATCAAAACAAAGGGCGTCCCTAGTGCAGGAGGCTGTTCCCCTCTTCCCGCCACACCCAGAGGTGACTTGACTCTTACCACACTTCCAGTCTTATCTGCATCTTTTCTCATTTCCTTTATTTTCTCTTCTTTCCCATCTTCCTTCCTTCCCCTCTCCCTCCCTAGTCTTGAACCCTGTATAAAAGTTACTCATGCCTGGCTTTTGTTAAACGTCTAGCCTACGAAATGTCCCCTTGTTGTCACCTGGACCCCCTGTTGATCCCTCTAAGTTTTTCCTATGAATATAACACAACACATCCATGCATTCTGATGTCCAAACAGAGCTAGGGGTGTTCCAAATAAGACGGCTATGATTATCCCAATAAAGTATTTTGGGAGAAGTTTCTGCCAGGTACAAATACCCACATGTGGCATTGCTGGGAGAGAAAGGCAAGAAATACTTAACTCCAAGAGAGTGTCCCCCAGGTGCCTGTAGCTTGGCCCGCCCGCCCACTAGTTTTTGAACATATCACAAAGCAGCTTCTCCATCGGCGTGTTCCCTATGGTCTTTCGGAAGAAGAGGAGCTCGATGCGCTCAGCAGTGATGAACCTCAAAGACGGGAGCAGGAGGAGCAACTTCCCAAACCTGAACAGGAGAAAGGATGCTGTCAGGCTTAGGGCTAGCTGCTGAGCAAGGCGGTCCGGGAGCGGGGAGGGGTACCCAGGGCCTGCCAGGGGATTTCAAGGAAAGACCCCTGTGTTAGACGGCTTACTTCCACCTTCCCACTGGTAGGAGTATGAAAACAGGGCCTCGAGAATATTGTCCATCATGTGTCAAGACTATTGTCTGTGAAGCACCTATGATGATAGTAACTACTACTGAAAATATCCGGAGTCAAGGGAGAAAAAAATCCAACCTAGCTTCAAGTCAGAACCATTTGTTAAAACAGAGGTCCCAGTGCAAAAAAACAAAACAAAAAAAGAAAAGCCGGGCGGTGGTGGCGCACACCTTTAATCCCAGCACTCGGGAGGCAGAGGCAGGCGGATCTCTGTGAGTTCGAGGCCAGCCTGGTCTACAAGAGCTAGTTCCAGGACAGGAACCAAAAGCTACGGAGAAACCCTGTCTCGAAAAATCAAAAAAAAAAAAAAAAAGAAAAGAACAAAAAGAAAAAAAAAATCAGAACCAGACGTCCATGGGAAGAAGTCATACAGCTGGGGCCACCACGATGCTGTGCTCCACCGGGACCTCTGCTTTCACTGGTCTAGCGAGGAGAAGGAAGGAACTGTGAAGTCTGTCTGAGAGCCACTGCAAACTGTGGGTATGGACCTACCTGGTAGAAAATGATAGGTAATTGCCTCAAGAATAAACTTTTAAAATTAAAATAGAAAATTAATACCAAAATGGAGACTGAGGATATTATAACTCATTAGATAGAATTTTGGGTGGTTTTTTTTTTTTGTGTGTGATTTTGTTTGTTTTTTTAGACAGGGTTTCTCTGTATAGTCCTGGCTGTCCAGAAACTCATTCTGTAGACCAGGCTGGCCTTGAACTCACAGAGATCCACTGTCTCTGCCTCCTCAGGGTTGGGATTAAAGGCGTGCGCCACCATCACCCGGCCTTGGTGGAGTTCTTGCTTAGCAGGCACAAGGCCATGGGCTCCAGTCCCAGTAGCATGTAGCCTATGTGTGGTTGAACATACCTGCCATCCTCCTGGTGCTTTGGAAGGAGAGGTAGGAAGATCAGGAGCTGAAGCTTACCCCAGCAGCATGGCGAGTTCAGGGCTAGCTAGGACTATATGAAACCTAGTCTTAAAACAGTGTGTCAGAGTGGATCATACAAAGTAAGCGTGGGTTTTAGTGCCTCTGTGTAGGCTGTGCTAAGATACATTGACCCAGAGACTGGAGATCCTGCAGTGACACTTAGTTCTGCCTGGAGCAATTAAAGGGCAAAAGTAACCCAGAGAGTCTGTGTGTGCAGAGGCCAGAGATCGTCTTCTTCAATCACTCCCCGCCTTATCTACATTTATGTGTGTGCACGCACACGCATGTGAGTACACACACACATACAAACATATGTATCCATATGTATGTGTTGGTGTATATACCCACAGAGGCCAGGAGAAGACACTGAGCATCCTGTACATCCCTGCTTTCTTCCTTAGAGATGAGGTTTCTTTCTGAACCAAAACCTTGTTATTTAGGCTGCCTGGACAGAGAGCTCCTGGGATCTGACTGTTTCTGCTGCCCAACACTGGTTTTTATTTATTTAGCCTGCTTTACCCAGCATTTTCAGCGTTTTCACATGGGTACTGGAGATTTGAACCCATGTCCTCATGCTTGCACAGGAAATGCTCTTATCCACTGAGCCATCTCCTAGCCCTTCCTCCCTGTGTCTTAAGACATGGTCTCTCAACTGAACCTGGAGCTCCTCAGTTCAGCTAGGCTGGCCGGCCAGTGAGTTCCACGGATCCACCTGTCTCCACCCAGTTCAGCGCTGGGTTGACAGACACATGCCACCACACCTGGTCTTTGTGTGGGTTCTGGGGATGCATACTCAGGTCCTTAAGTTTGCTTGGCAGACTCTTGAGTAGTCCCCCCGCCCCGCCCCTACATAGAAAACCTTCCTCAGTATTTTTGAAATGTGATACATGATCAGGTGCCTCTGAGGGCTGGCCTCAGAGGGGACCAGGGAGACCCCTGGCTTCTGGATGTCTGTGAGGACCACTCTAGTGATGCTGTGTCAGGGCTTAGTGCCGACATTTCACCAAGCTCTCTGCTCCTGCACCTACTGGAGAGGGGCTTAAGGATGCTCCTGCTGCCAGTTCTTCAGAAAGAATGCAGATGTGGTCTAGAATGGTCCACAGAAGCCTGGCTGAGTGGGATAAGCCAGCTGATGTTTCAGTGTCTTTCCTGATGCTAAACTAAGTCGGGACCCTCCACCTGCATCTACCACCCCCACCCAGCCTGCGCCGGCCACATCCGTGTTCACTCACGCCTGGCTTTTCTGCACACCATCTCCACGGTACACCTTCCACACTTCCTCCAGAGCTTGGCAAGCTCCTTCCAGACTCTCAACTTTCAAGTTCTGAAAGCCCATTGCTCCCAAATGCATCTCTTTGCTCCTTCCCTGCCTTTAGCCAAGGGTTAAATCTGTCCCTTTCTAATTCCCAGAGTTCTTCACTCTTGTCTGTCTCCTGCTCCCTATGGTCACTCCCCACGGCTATGACCGATGGAATCTCCCAGAGAAGTTGCTGCTCTGCCTGTTGTGCCCATAACCACACAGATCTGAATGAGATCCAGTCCTGGGCATCACGCCTCCTCCCACAGACTCTCCACTGTTCCCCTCCACCTCTCTCGTTAGATGTGCCTTCAGTGGCACGCGGAGCTCTAATCGGGCTGGTCTCAGGGCAGCTCTCTGCCTCAGTCTCCCACCTTCCTACCAGCAAGACTCTTTTGACCCGCCTGTACTGGACTCCTGCCTAAGGATGCGTACTTCTGGTCCCTACCTTTACAGGTAGGACTTTCTCTTCTCTTTAGACCCCATCTTGGGATGGAGACAAGGTCCCTGTCAAAGGCTGGGTCATAGAAGGGCACACCTGCAAGCCCAGCACTTGGGAAGCAGACGCAGGAAAACTCCAAATTTGAGACCAGTGTGGGACATAAATTGAAATCCTGTCTTTAAAAAGTAAAAATTTAAAAGTCTGGCCTTTGCTATCCCTTCAGATACAAGTCACTCTCCACACCTGGCCCGGGTGATCCTTGTCTTTCATGTGACTACATGCCGAGCATCCGTCCCTGCAGCTTCTGTCTTTTGGTGCCCTCCTGGGACCTGGCACTGTGTCTGTCCACAGGAGATGTTGGGTAGATGCTGCCGACTGAGCCGTTTATCCTGTCTAAGCAGGGAAGCCCAGAGATGGTGCGGGAGAGGCAGGTAGAGGGAAGGAGGAAGGCGAGGCGGGTAGATGGATGAGTGGGTCATTACTGTCACCTAACAGGCTGGCTGGGGTGGTGAGCCTTGCTATGCTGGCTGAGCATCACTTGGGACTGGTCCTGCAAAGCCTCCACATGCTCAGGATCCTTCAGGCCGCGCGTCTCTGGGGAAAAGCAGTACCAGTGAGCTCCCGTCTAGAAGCCTGCCTGATCCCACAACCCCCAAAGTATCAGGCCACACTGTTTTCTCTGCTTTCCCCCAGAGGAAGACTATCCATCTATACCCAGGTGGGTTCATGAGGAGCCCAGCAGAAGGAGGTCACTAGAACCCCTGAACCCTTCCTCCTCCTCCTCTTTTTTTTTTTTTTCCCCAAATTCCCAACCATGTCTCTGGAAAACTTGGGCCAAGGCTCAGTACCGGGTTTGAAGAGGACCAGGGCCTTCATGCAGGCAAATTCCGTGGGGTCCACTGCGAGTGCACGGAACCGGGAGATGGTCTCCTGCAGGAAGCGCATCTCTGCAGTGGCCAAGACCAGCCTGCTCTGAGAGCCTCCGGAGGCCTCGGGTGGTGCCAGCAGTGGGCAGCTATCCAGGGGCAGAGACCACTGTATGGCTCCAAGGAGGAAAAGTTCATTCCACGCCTCTTCCAGCAAGATCACCTGTTACCAGAGAGGGTTCAAATGCCAGCACAGGTGCACAGTTCCTAGTGCTCCCTGCCTGCCACTTTCTCCAGGGACAAAAGGGCTGCTCCCAGGTGCCCAGAGTCTCCTGTCCACTGCCTGCACAGGCTCTGGCTCAGCTATCTACACAGCTACCTAGGTTTCCAGATGCCTGTGGATTCTCTCCAGAGCTGTGGCTGGGCCATTCAGGATAAGCCTAGAGCCCAGGGATGTTGGACAGCCTTCAGATGATTCCAAGAGTGAGTTCAAGAAACTGGGTGACTTTTCCAAGCTGTTTCCTCCAAACACACAGTACATCTGGCAGTCACTCTCTCCCAGATCAGTGTGAGAGCTTTGTCTGCTCAATGTGGACAGGCTGGGGTGACACTCAGGCCTGAGGTCATGGAAATTCTGCACTCTAAAGGTACCAAGGGTCAGCCACTTTGTTGTGCGGAGTATGCAGATTGCTGTCTCGAACAGAATGGCTATACGTCAGGCAGTGTGAGGAAGGAAAGACAATGGACCCAGAGAGCCACAGGTCTTACTTTGCATCCAGGCTCTATGCATCTCGGGCGAGCATCCTTCCCCCAGAGACATACATACATACTTACACTGGCCTGACCATTCCCAACTCAAAGACACATGTACCTCTGGGTCACCATCTGAGTCGTGTAAGCCTCCATCCCTCACCATCCCAGGAGTATATGTTCCCCCAAGCTGGCTGGCCTATGACTTTCGACTGTGCCTGGCCCAGCTCCAGTGGGCAGGCTGTGTGGTGTACCTGGTCCCGGAAGGGCAGGTTGGAAAACACAGGCAGGTTTTTGGCCCATTTGACGGCCATGAATAGTAGGCGAGCTGATGTCTCGTGGATGCCATCCAGGCCGCAGGGGGATGCAGGGAACTCGGGGTCGTTGCCGGTGACATCAATATTCTCTTCAGCTATTGAGGGAGGAGGTTGTGGTCTTAGTGCCCACTCTGCGGAAGCCGGGGGAGAAAGATCCATGCCCACTGCCCTTCCACTTACCATCCTCCGGCTCCAGCTTAGCACAAGTTTCAGCGGTGATAAGGCTGGCCATAAAGTGGTGGCCCATGGCTCTGGCTGCCGATGAAGACGTGGGGCCTTGGGAACTGGGCCCTGCCAAGGCAGGGGAGGCCGCCAAGGGCTCAGGTTGGGGATCATTGCCTGTTTCCATGCTGTCCAGCTGGACGTGGGCCATGCTTCGGGGTTGTCGTTCATTCTGCACAGCTTGGAAGGCAAGGAGACTCAGGACACCCCACAGGCCTCGGCAGTGCTACCTGCTCTACTGCCTTTCCCACCCCGCTGGGCCCACCACTCACCATCTTGGTTCATGCCTGCTTGTAGGCACTTCTTCAGTCGGCAGGCCTGGCACTGGTTGCGATGGGCTTTATCCACTGGGCACATTCCTGCCCCCACCTGGCATCTGCGGAGGGCAGGGAGCTCCTGGGGGCCAGCGTCATGCCCAGGCCCCAGGCCTTGAATCTGGACATTCGCTTTCCCCGAACAACCTCCACCCAGGCTAAGCACACTAGGGCAGGCCGGCGGAGCTGGCGGCACCTGTAGATGAGCCTCCGCCTCACGCTCCTCTTGAAGAAGCCACTGCAGCCATTACAGGCGTAGATGCCATAGTGCTTCCCGCTGCTGCTGTCTCCACACACGCGGCACTGGAGTGAGGGGCCCACGCCTGAGTGGGGAGACAAGACTGGATTGAGAAGGCTGCACATTTTCTCCCCCACCCCCATCCATCGTTTTCCAAGTCCACAGGTTCCCACCTCCCCGAATCTAGACGGCCATGCCATTCCCATCTGGAAAAGCAGCTTCCCCACTGTGGCACCAATCCTTCCTCTTAGCATGTCCGCTCCCTTCACAGCCTGTTTCCAGCAGACATCCACGCTGCCTCCACTCTCCCAGCCCCCTTCCTTCCCTGTGGGTGGCTGCAGGCTCTCATGAGAACAGTCATAAAACACGCAAGAGCACCCACTGCCTTCCTCAGCAGCTCCATTGTTAGGTCCTAATCCTTGGGCCTCTGAGTTTCTAGGACTTTGGGGTTGTCAGCAGACCCCTTCATGCTTACTGCAGCCTGGGGACTGGGACCAGATGGCTCCACTCCTCTCCTGGCCCCGGGAACCTACTGCTTGTAGTCTCTTCCTCAAGGGCCCAGACCTCACCTCCAGATATACCCGTACCTGTGGGATCCTCTCCAAGGCCCCACCTGCCCGGGGACTCCTTCTTGGAGGCTGTCACAGCCACAGCCACAGCAGAGGCAGCCACTGTAGCGCTCATTGGGTACGGTGGGTCCCAAGGGCAGCCTGTCAGCTGCCTGTGAGCAGCTGCCGGGCCCAGCCTATGTCTGTCTACTGTGTCTGTCGGTGCCCGGTTCTCCTCTGCTTCCTTCCCTTGTGAGTTAGGGGCTTTTCCTTCTGGAGCTTGGCTCTGGGTCCAGACTTCTCCCAGCACAGCTCTGGACACAGCGTGTGATCCTCTTAATCTTTACTGTCTCCACAGGGGATCAACCGGCCACACCTGCAGCATTGCCCAGGTGCCCCCAGGAGCCGCTCAGTACTGTCTTCACATCGACTCCCAGGCTCTGCCCAACATCCTGGTCCATTCTTTGCTGTCGCTGTCCCTGCACACAGTGCACAGGGACCAAGGAGCCCAGCAGAGACTGCATGTGCTCGACTATTACCCAATGATAAATCTTCTGAGGGGGGCTTGTTGTTGACCCCACCTCCCCAAGGACTTTAAATGTTTTTAGTGACATTTGTTATGTATTTGAGGCATAGGTGCCTGTGTGGGTCCCTGACCCTGGATGCTTACTCACTTCGGGTCCTGGGAGGCCCACCCCCTGTCCTGATAAAGGACCGTGTGGGGCCCGTGCTTTGGGGACCTGCCCTCTGGAAGGCTGGCATCAGCAGATGTGTCTCTGCTGTCAAGTCGAGCGGAAGGTGTTGGGTAGGCTGGGGCCAGCGGAAAAAGCTGGTGGGCATTTCCCCATGGCATGATGCGGTGAGACACAGCTGCCTGGAGCAGGTTCTGAGTACCCAGGTGGCCTCCACTTCCTCCCCTGACCTGGACTCCAGTGCCAGGCAGTCGGTCTCTCTGCTGAACTCGAGTCCCCCTACCCAGCTTATACCCGGGATGGTTGGAGGGAGACAGAGTGGGAGTCTGTGCCTCCTGGTGCCAGGATCCCCGCAGGAAGAGATGTGAGGGCAAGGGTAGGTCCACCTCCATGTATATCCCTGCTGTGATGGGCCATGCATCTCTGAGCAAGTGACTGTCTCTGTGAGCCTTGGTTTCCTCCAAATGCATGTCTTCCAGGGTGGCTGGGGAAAATGAAGTTAAATAGTTCCCAGAATGTGTTTTGGAACCTGGTACTAAAAAGGCTGAAGTGGCACCCCAGTGAACACCCCATCCTGTCCCTGCCAATCTACCCTTTGCCATCTTCTCCCGGGGCACAAGAGGGGCAGGAAATAGCATGTTGGTCTGCAGGAGAGGGGAGTCCCATCCTCAGCCGCCCTTCCCTCACAGGGTGGGGTAGGGCACTTCTGTCCTGCATTAGAGCCTGGGAGCTTCTAGAGGGATCATGGAGTTAAGGGAACAGAAGGGTGGGGCATGGCCCCCTAAGTGGGGCTAACCCTCACTGTGACAGGGAAGCACTATTGGGGATTTGGAAAGTCAGCTCAGGGGCTTTGTAGGGTGATCCGCCGAGGCCCTGAGCCTCTCGCCTGCCCTCTCTGTCCTCACTCCAACCCAGGCCCAAAGCTCCCGTTAGCAGTCAAGCCAGGGTATTACCACACAGGTCTGTACTCAGAACATGACGTCACTGTCACACATCCAAAGGCCACTCTAGGAAAGCTTCCATCCTCTTTGTGGGCAGTCTCAAAGGCAGACATTCACGGCTTCCGTGACAACTCCACGCCAGGCTCTCACCAGAGTCTCTGTCCTCAGCTCTGCCCCCCACATCCCATTCATCCCCACATACAAGTGGGGGAGATAAATCAGATGCAGGGGTAGAATGGGTCAGGCTGAGCTGAGGGCAATGAAGAACCCGTGGGTGTGGAAGGGACGGTGGGGAGGAGGAGGCAAAGATGGCGTCTCAGCAGAACATGTTCTGGGAAAGTATTTGGAGACCTCTCACACAAACCACCACCTCACGGTGACCCTGCAGAGAAGCTGACACAGAGCCTCAACTCACAGCTGGTAGACTGAGTCAGAGAGGCCCAGAGTGGGGAGGTACACAAGCCACACAGCTATGGAACAGTAAAGAGGTAGGGGAGGAGCTGGGTGTGAACCAGTGCAGGTCCACCCCAGAGTCTCACAGCAAGACACCCGGGTGAGCTTGTGGCAGGAGGAGGGGCCAGCTAAAAGCAGACCCCAAGGTGCCTGACTAGCAGCAAGTCTGGCGGTATTTGCTGAGCTCGATGCACATCTCCTTCCTTAGCTCTAGAACAGGTGGATGTGTCCTGGGGATGGACGGGAGGTGTACTGTCCGTGGTTAGTGGGGTGGAGGGAGCCAGGGTGAGGCCCGCACCAAAGAGTCTTTTCTTCTCTCCCAGGTGGCCTTGAGCTTCTCATTTGGGACTGACAGTATAGAGGCAGGACCGAGGAAGGGATAAAGTCCTAGGTCGCCCCAGGGAGACCTTGGGGAGGCTTTGTGGCAAACTGAGCCCAGCAAACAAGTAGAATGGGGAAGGGGGTGCCTAAGGGGCACCCCTCCTGCTCATCTGTTTCACCCCTACCCATTCCTCTAGACCTGCTCAGTATCCCCTGAACCTGCCCATTCTCTACTGCTAGGTCTCGGCACAGGGCCAGGCCCTGCCCTTAATGTTGAAGCTTCCTCTGGGTCTACTTTCTCTCCTCTGTCCCGATGGAAGATTCCAGAAATGGGGTTAGAGTTTAGCTTAGCATCTGGTCAGAAGGCATTTAACGGACAGAAGTTCTGTTTCTGAATTTGTCTCCCCGACATTCTCGCCTCTGGCAAGCCGGGCTCCCTCAGAATTGAGCTGAGAAGGTGGGAACGACGGTAAAAAGGTGAACTGACAAGAAAGACACTGTGTGGGGTCGGCTGAGCCCGGGAGGGGTCCCCTAGCCTGTGACTGCCAGCTGCTGGGGCAGACGCCAAAGGATTACTCAACTCAAAGCCTTGAAACTGCTGACAAAGCCACCAGAGGCCACCTCACTAATGCAATTATTCCTCTAGGGGACAGGTCAGCAATTTCTTCTGACTACCCAGACACCTGGGGTGGGTGGTGAGCCTGGGGCAAGCTGCAGTACTGACCTCCTTAGGGCTGGGCTTAGAAGTCCCTAGCCCCAGTCTGGCTCTGCCTGGCGGAGGGGGTGGCTCCTGAGGCCCAGGCTGGGGGCTGACCTGCCAGGTTGGGATGGCAGCTGCTGCCTGTCAGCTTGGTTCCAGCAGCTGCTGGTCAACAGCATGGGAGCCCTGGACCAGATCTTCCCTCCTGTGGTTATTTACTTGGCAGAATCTCCTTCCTGTACTCTAGGCTAGCCTCAAGCTCACTATGCAGCTGAGGATGACTTTGAACTACTCTTCTTTTATGTTGTTTTTTGGCAACTTCATACATGTATAAGGTACATTCTGATTATTATATTCTTCCTAAATCCCCCCGACCTGCATCGTATCACCCCGACCTGCATTGTACCCCAACCCTCCCTACAAATTTCCTTCAAACAAACACCACATTTTGACTTTGTGGGCTTTTTGTTTTGAGACCCAATGAGTTTAACTGGAAACGTCTGTACAACCATGGGATTGAGCTGGAAGGCTCCTCAGCGGCACAGTGACTAACTGCCCCTCCCTCAGAATCTATTGGTAGCCAGTATTCGGGGGAGAAGGGCCCCATAAGGTTCTTTCTGACACATGTTTACTGCGGACAGACCCAGTATTGTGTAGGCAGCCGTAGCTGCTCTCAGGTTAACCTTGAACTTCTGATCCATCCTCCCACCTCTGCCTCCTTAGTGTTGGGATTACCGGGCGAGCCACTGCACCTGGTTTGTGTGATTCTGGGACTGGTACCAGGGCTCCATGCATGCCAGGCAAGTACTCTGACAACTGAGCCATACCCAGCCAGGTATCCTCCCTCTCTCTCTGAAGAGCTACAGTTAGTTGAGTGCTTGAGCTCTTCAGAGCTAGAGGCCTGGTGATGTCACTTCCCAAACTTAACCAAGCAGACATTTCCAGAAGACTGACTCCTGCAGCATTTTGGTGAGACACCCACCTGTGGATGCTGTGTCCACCCTTCCTACAGAACCCCAGGCGACCGCTTCAAACAGTAGGCTCTCTGCTGCTCTCTCCACTGCAAAGCCAAGACAGTGTTTTCAGCTTGATTTCATCGGTCTCAGGAGACTGAAGATCACAGGATGCGGGGCTCCTTGGCCTGGCCTTCCTGAGGCAATGACTTCTTTATCTAGCACCGGCAGTGACCAGGCCAGAACTCAGAGAGCCCGGCACTCGTGGACAGACTTGAGCAGTTTCTCAACAAAGGCTCTTTATCCTGCTCTCTAGATAACATTTAGAAGGAATCAGATATTCCCCTACACAGCTGCCCAGCCCATCAATGGAGAAGTCTTTGCCCTGAAGCATTTTGAAGACCTGAGAAGACCTAGAAGGCTCTATCCTAGGCTCCAACTGCAGGGGAATTGTTTTCTTCCTTCACCTGAGATGACCAGCTGTGATCCTATCTAGGTCAATTCTTCCCTCCTGCCAGGACCTCTGAAGGGTGTGCCCCTCTGGTCCCTAGCAGAACAGTGTGTGTGTGTGTGTGTGTGTGTGTACACAACAAGTGCATATGCTGGGAGAGGACAGAGGCATCTTGTCTTCTTGTCTTACCTTTCTCCCTTGAGACAGTGTCTCACAGAAGCATCCCAGTGCAGCCCAGTCTGGCCCCTGGATCTGCCCACATCTTCCCCCAACACTGGGGCACTGGAATTCCAGGCACACACAACTATGCCCTACTTTTATGTAACTGCCAGGGATTTGAACTCAGATCCTTGTGCTTATACAGCAACCACTTTATTTACTGAGCTGCCTCTCCAGGCTTCTACTAGAAGAATATTCTAGAATCACAGCAGAAGTTCTCATCAGAAGTAACATTTTTTGCTATTTCCCAATAAGTATTGGTGCAGCGCACAATGCCCGTCTCTGCTCTACGCGCTACCATACACAGTCCGCGAGCTTCGGGCAAGGGGCTGGAGGTTGAAACACCCAAATACACACAGAGAGAGCCAGCACAGACAGACCTCTAGACACTGGTAAAGAAGCCCTTTATTCAATAGCACCATGGAGGCTTATATACCCAACAGTCAGGTGGGCCAACAGGTGAAAACCTTATCCTCTGATTCTCAAAGCAAGGCAACACATGCGCACATGCGCGTGAAGCAGAGCAGGTAAACAACTTTGACACAGCTTTTAGTAACTCAGATCAGAAGGAAAGTAAAGATCTCTAGCAGGGAAGAGCAGCTGGAAGCCAGGACTCCAAATGGTCCCGACATATTGCAGCTAAAATCAGGATAGAAGAAAGTGCTTTCCTTTCTAGTAAACAGAGTGAGCGGGTGGGAAATCACATGACCCCGAGGAGTACTAATAAGGAACACTCTGAACAAGTTAACCGTGGGGGGCATGCCAAGGCTTTTCTAACCCTTTGTTAAACTGTGAAAACCATCACATCTGCAGCTGGTCTGGCCCAACTTTTGCTGAGCCAACAGCTGTTGCTTGCAGCAGCCCATCCAGGGGCTCCCACCCCACCCCAACCAACCACCTGCTCAACTTCATTGCTGGGCCACGGGTCAGATCTAGCGTGGGGGTTGGGAAGGGTTCTCAGCAAGGGTTGAGGAAGAGTAAGGAAGAATTTTAAAACCAGTCTAGCAGCATTTTAAAAATGGTCTTTGTTCTTTGAGACAGGGCCTTGACATACAGTTCAGCCTGAGCCCCAGCCTCCAAGGGCCAAATTACCACTGCGGGCCACCATGCCCTGTTAACCAGCAACAGGCCCAGCCACACCAACGCACAAAAAAAGCAAAGGGATTTCTCTGCAGGAACCCCTTGCCTTGCATGCTGGCTTTCCACGGAATGTTCCTGGAACTTCAAGGGTATTCTGGAGAATTACCATAACTGTGTATGTGAGCGTGCAGGAATGCACACATGGGTGAGGCTAGGCCACAGACCTCGGACGAGTGACATGTGCCGCCTTGGCACTGCATGGCACTCCCACATCTGCTTATTCTTGATAGCTGCAAGGGTTACAGAAAATCCCCAGAGGAGCTGTGCCGAGGGGAATGTGCTAATCTCACACAGCGCCTTGCTGACACCGCTTCCGCTTCTGAGTTCTATTCTCTCTCTTGTCAAAGCTGCTGAATTGAGGCTCACCTATCCTGCCCCTGTAGGCAGATGAAAGAGGCTTCTTTAGAAAAGTGTTTTAGAGGAATCACAAGCACTTCCTTCTCACAAGGCAGCACACATGTGTGCACGGGGAGGCCCAACACTGATGTCAGGAATTATCCGCCATTGCTCTCTCCTGGTATTCTGTATGCCAGGGTCTCTCAGTCAAACCCAGAGCGCATCGTGTTGGCTAGTCTCACTGGCTAGCTCTGCTGATCCCATCCCCACTTTCTGCGGCTGGAGTTACAGGCAGGTCACCACACCTACCTGGCATTTACATGGGCTTCTAGGGATCCAGGCTCAGGTTCCCATGCTTGCATAGCCTGCGCTTTTAACCACAGAGCATCTCCTCTCACAGGACCTTACACAGACAGAACCACAGCCCACCAAGAGGTGGTTTTCTGTCACCGAGTCCCAGACAAAGAAATTCAGTCTGTCTCACCTGCCATATTACAGCACTTGTCTCCCATCCTCGACCCTGATTTCTTTTGTGATCCTAAGGATTGAACCCCAGGGCCTCAGGCATGCTGGGAACACCCTCTGTCCTGAGCTACAACCCTAGTCCAATCACGGCAGGTTTCTGAGGTGCTGAAAACGGTTGTGTGTGGGATGAAGGAGACAGCAAGTCACAAAATATATCACAAAAAGCCCGAGGCACGCTGGTGGGCATTAAATCTATTTAAGCACATTAGTCTGTTTATTGTCAAATTTAGCATTAGTCTTATTTTTCCTATTTCTTTGGTAGATGAACTATATTTCCAGCAGACTATTTTTAATTTAAACTGTGCCTATTTTATTCTAAGACTAGACTCCTGCATAAAACACCAAAAGCAATGCTTTTGGAAGCTTGCAATTATTTTGAAAATAAAACATTTAAAACAGAAACAATCCAAACACGTTTGTGGTGGCACACAGCTTTAATCCCAGCACTCGGGAGGCAGAAACCGGTGGATCTCTGTGAGTTCAAGGCCAGCCTGGTCTACACAGTGAGTTCCAGGACAGCCAGGGCTACACAGTGAGTTCCAGGACAGCCAGGACAGTCTGGAAACAGCAACAACAAACCCAGCAGAACCACATAAGGAGTTGTTAGCTTAGTTAGCTGTGACAGTGGCATCGTGGCTATGTTGAATAAAATAGAGGCCTGTCCTGCATGTTCAGATTTGCTTCTGAAACTTTCAACCAAACAGGAGAAAATTATCAATCATTATTATTATTGTATGCGTGTTTACACAGTTGGAGGACAGTTCTCAGAAGCCGGCTTTCTTCTTCCCTGTAGGGATGGAACTCTAGTGTTATGATTGGTGGCAAGCACCATCACCTGCTGAGCCACCTTATCAGACGGAGGAATTTTAAAAATTATTTATTTATTGGTTTTTTTTTGAGATAGGGTTTCTCTGTGTAACTCTGTCTTGGAACTCACTCTAGACCAGGCTGGCTTTGAACTCACAGAGATCTGCCTGCCTTTGCCTTCTGAGTGCTGGGATTAAAGGCGTGCACCACCACTCCTTGGTTTAAGATTTTTTTTTCCACCACTGCTTGGTTTAACATTTTTTTAAAAATTGTTTTAAAAAGTAAATTAATGAGGACAGGGTTACTTCTCTGTGGTAGAGGCCCTCGTGTAGTGTGCACAGATTTCAGGCTCAATCCTGAGCATGCCCATAAAGAACAAAAGGAAAGAATGCCTAAGCCGGCAACATTTAAACTCGACGGGTCCACAGGTCTCACCTTCTTATCTATAATTTTACTTGTGACAAATTTGATATCATAAAAAGCTACTGTAAGATGTATCTACACGCAGGAGCGAACTGCGTGGTTAACGTGATGGTTTCTTTTGATCATACATGCTTGGCTCCTTTGACCACTCGGTTTTGGCTCACCAGAAGATGTCAGCACCACTTCAGCTAGCATTGGCGAGTCTGTGCACTCATGTCCCCTCCTGGCAGGAGGGGGAAGTGCTGCTGGGAGCCTGGTCTGAGGTCTTCTCATCTTGTCTATTCTGGACTCCACAAACTCCAACCCTTTTCCTGCTTACATTGGATCAAAAGTGCCTAACCTGCCTACTGCAGCACACTACACTTCATTTGACCCACCCGCAATACACAAAATTACCACAAGATGGCAGCACTATCCCATAACGAGAACTTAGCCTCCATGGAGTTTCATTTCTGAGTTCTAGCATATTTACTGACATTCGAAACTATAGAAACTTCATCAATACACAAGTCGGCACTTCAGGCAGAGGTTCGAACTCTTAGTGCCGAACTGTGGCAAAGTTTCCAGGGTCTCCAGTTTGGTTTCCTCCATTAAAGCGAAAGATTCCCACTGAGGTAATGACAAGTCCCTTAAGAATACCTGTTGTGCTTTGTTCCAACACACTGGTTCACGTGTCATTCAAAGCCAGAAGATCAGGGTTGAATGGAAGGGATTTGGATTTGTTGAGCTAAAGCAAAGACTGGTACATTAGCATCAAATATTATAGTATTCTCTAAAAACAAAGCTGTTTGCGTTCCCACAAGAATTGAGATGACCTGTCACGATGGCTGGAGGCAGACTTTTGGCTAGATCTTGGGTTTTCTGCATCCACATTAACTACCTGAAGGATCCTTTACTAGGATTTGGGGAGCAATGAGTAAGAAGGACAGTTACTGAATTCAAACTCAGAAACTGCTAGCTCAAACCTGGACAATTTACTGTTCGCAAGAGGTCGCTGACACACTGAGATCTGCAGCGAGGCTTGGCGAGGAGACCGCTCTGTTGGAAAAGGATAAACGTGACAGGTGAGGATACACAGCCTGCCTGAACCCTCTGACTGCGATTGACTGGAGTTGGGAAGCGCACAGGATGGAGGGAGAAGGCTGACCGGCCGACTTCAGGTGATGGGGTGGGTCGACCTCTGGGGAGGATGAGTCGAGAAGCCTGAGGCCTGGCACAGGTACAGAGAGGAAGCTGCAGATTCAGAGCACTTGGGGAGAAATGTCCTGCAAGAGGGGAGCTGCTGAGCCAAGGGCCAGGGAACATTCTGGACACAGGACTGCCTGCTGCTTTCCCACGGTGTGGTCACAGCCAGACTAAGTGACCTGGCTTGAAGAATTGAGTGATAATGAAAACACAACAAACCCAACTATGTGGGGCACAGCAAATTTTTTGTTATTCTTCTTCGCTTGTTTTTGAGATAGGGTTGTCTGTCCTGATAGGTTTTTGTTTTTTCCCTGATAGGTTTTTGTTTTTTCTTTTATTTTTTGAGACAACCATGACTGTCCTGGAACTTGCTTTGTAGACCAGGCTGCCCTTGAACTCACAGAGATCCACCTGCTTCTGCCTCTGAGTACTGGGATTAAAGGAATGTGCCACCACTGCCCGGCTTACAATGGAGGTGTTTTTTTTAAGAAGCAAGTTCACATTACTGATTGCCCACATTAAAACAACAACAAAAAGTGGTGAGATCTTACATATTTCCATACCCAGGCTGGAGTAACCTGTGGGGACCCCATGGAGGAGGCTAGCAGGATCCTGGAGAGCTCTGGGCAGGTGATGACTGGCTGCCTTGCTTATGTCCCAAGCCCTTGCTGCAGCCAAGCCCTTCCTGAAGGTTCTGAGGTTGGGCCCTTTGAATTCTTCAAGCTGCTTGTTATTCCAGCCACGTGCAGCCATCAGAGGCCAGTGAAACCATCTCTGGCCTTGGTGGAATGAATAATCTAATGTTTGAGACTGAGTAGAAGGGTGACCTTTCATGTAACTCAGAGGAATTGGCTAGCCAAACAGAGACACAGCTTCACAACGGAAGTGAGCTAGCAACACTGCTAACAACTCCGTGCAGAGACTCCATTGCTGCTGCATCTTGGGGGTTGGAAGCAACCGTCTGAAACAAGTGGTTTCCGGGCCTGCATATAATAACAAACTCGGCCCGTGCCCACACGTTGTGCTCCTGCTTTGGTTCTGACATGAATGATGGTGTTGGGCTGAATAGCAGCTCAGCAGCTAAAGCAAATGGGGGTGTTGGCCAACTGTGGGTGCTGAGCCCAGGGGAGTCCCTGGGCAAAGATAAGCGCATCTGGACTCAGATGCAGGAGGAGGCAGCCAGGAGCCCCGTGGTCCCGGTGAGAGAATGAGGTGTTGACATTCAGTTCAAACAAATTTAATTCCTTGTACCCCACTGTACCTGTCCCCTCCAGCCCTAGATAGCCTCTAAACAGAAGTGACCTTGGCCTTAGAAACTTTTTTTTTGGACCAGGTTTCAGCGTTCAACTCCTTGTATAGCAGAGGATGACCTTGAAGGATGACCTAAAACTCATAACTGTGTTACCTCCACCTCCTGAATGTTCAGACTTGAAGCCTACATTACCATGCTCAGATGTAGAAAACCAACTTTGGGCTCTACCTATGACACGGGACTTGCAGGTAGAGGTGGCTCACTTAAGCTTCTTCCCTGGAAGCAGATGGTGGTGGGGTGTCCTAGGTTCTTACCTTTCCAGAGTGGGCAGTCTGAGCAAGGCTACCACTACCAGCAGCATTCACCATGATCAACACCAGCAGGAAATGGGTTCTGGCCTCAGTTCAGGCCCACAGGGAGTTTCTTCCGGAACAGGCAGTCAGGTGCCAAGGGATCAAGTACAGGCTTTGAAGCTGGATAGACCTAGATTTGATGTCTCGGCAGGCATAGCCTGTGTGATCATGAATCCTTCTGGGGATGAACCTGACTCTCCCAACTGTAAAATAGAGTAAGACGTGTCCAGACATCAGGGAGCTTCTGAGTGCTAAAGGGAAGTTGATAACAGACGGAGAATGTGTCGGGAGAGCACAGCTTCCCATTGCCGGGGCAGGGAGGAGACCTGCAGAGATGAAGTGTGGGACTGGGGTGCAGGACTGGAGTGCAGGGTTGGGGAGCGACTCGATATAGAGAGCTTGCTCAGCAGGTGTGAATGCCCCAGTACCACAAACAGAGCCAAAGTGAAATACACCTGTGTGACCTCACCCATTTCAGCTGTGAGAAAATGGAGAGCCCACGAGACAGGCAGTTCTCTGTAGAAGCCAGGTGTGTGTGGTTGGAAGCTCTGATGGTCCTGTCCTGAGGTTTGTGCTGTTTGAGGGAACAGTGATCATGCACAGAGCCCCGACTGCACAGGGCTGTGGCACAGAGATCCCGCAGCTTCGGATCTGCAGGACTGGCTCTGATGTTACGGGTTTGCAGTGAGGGGAAGGTGGCGGGATTGTTCCGGTCTGGACAACAGCTCAGTGTAGAGCGCGTGCCACACCAGGCTGTGCCCATGGCCCAGGTTTGAGCCTTAGCATCAGGAAAAAGAGTGGTGTCAGTGTTCTGCCTGTTGTCTGGTGGAGTCCTGACTCTTCAGTCCTGACTGAAGAGTAAATGAAGTTTGTGTGTAAACGCTGTGCCACACAAGGAAGGCTGAAGTTACCACTTAGCTGTGTACCTGACGTGAGCATCATGAGGATTTTACATTAAGTGAATTTGGAAGAGAATTAAGTATAAGGGAAGTTTCCAGTAGGCAAAGAAGAATATAAGGGGAAGGAGGTAGCAACTTAGACAAAACACAGTTTCGAAGGGGTACTGATGAAGTAGCAGTGGGGTAGAGTCAGGACGGAGCCCGAGGCACTTCCTGACGGCTGTCGCCAAGGACGGTTGCCAGTTGTCATGGTTTCTTTCATCAGGAATCAAGATGACCTGAATAATTTTGTCAAATCAAGAGCGAGGTGAAGTCAGCTCAATGGGAGTTGGGTTCCACTCACACCCATTGCCTCTATTCCCATCTCTACTCTCATTGCCAAGGAAATGTCCTGTAGAAACCAGGAGTCAGAGGCTCCTTTATGCGAGGCTTGCAGACTGGGTTCTCAGATTGGCTTTCTCCCAAATGGTACCCGGGGCAAAGGTCTGAGGCACCAATAGTGGCAGCTGGGATGAGAATGTCCCATTCCCATTTAAACGTTTTGTTCTCAGTGCTTGGTGCTCTTTTTGAAGGTATGGCCCCGCGGGAGGAAATACATCATCGGAGGCAGGCTTTGAGAATTTAAAGCCCCTCACTATTTCCAGTTTATTTTCTCTGCTTCCTGCTTGCAGTTAAAGCTGTGGTCCCTCAGCTTCCTTCTCCTGCCACCATGCCTGTGGCTTGCTGCCTTGTCATGATGGACTCTCAGCCCTCTGGAACTGTACACCCCAAATCCGCTCTTAGCTAGCTTTGGTCATAGCATTGCCACAGCGACAGAAAAGGACCTAGTCTACCAAGGCCCCCAACAGGGTTCATTCTTCTTTTGGAAGGAGTCAAGGAAGTGTTGATTATCCATGGGAGCTCTACACAAGATTGTTCCCATTAGCATCTGTCCTGGAGCAGGAAGTGCTCACCAAGCTCCCCTGCTGGGGACAGACAGCCATTGCTGGTGATCAGAGCCATTTTCTCCAGTGGGCGTAGCCACTCATAGGTGGCCCATGCTCTATAGTAATCTCGCTGGATCACCAAGTTAGACTCGAGTGGTAATTGCTCTGGTGTCTCAGTGTTTTAACTGAGGTCAGGAGCAGCTGATTCATCTCTCTGGGAAAACTGCACACAGGTGTGAATAAAGCAGTGTGGTGGTGTGAATAAGGATGGCTCCACAGACGCATGCATTTGAATGCTTAGTCAGCAAGCACTGGCACTGTCTGAGAAGGATCAGGAGGTGTGGCCTTGTCGGAGGAAGTGTGTCACTGGGGGCAGGCTTTGAGATTTCAAAAGCCCAAGCCAGGCCCAGTAAGTCTCTATTTTTCTCCCTCTATCCCTGTCCCCTCTCGCCTCCCCTCTTCCTTCAGATCAGGAGGTAAAACTCTCAGCTACTGTTCCAGTGCCACGCCTGCACCATGATGATACTGCACTAAGCCTCTAAAACAACAAGCAAGTCCCCAATTCAGTGTTTTCCTTTCTAAGAGTTGCCTGGGTCATGGTGTCTCTTCACAGCAATGGAACAGTGACTGAAACAAGAATACAAAGACGTTAACTATTTACCCAGTTTATTGTATTTTTTACAATAAAAATAAATTAGTTGTACACAAAATAGTGCTGAAAACAGCCCATATTTGCTCATATAATTCACCTTCTGCTCGTCTCCTCCTTCCATAATAATTTAACACTGTAAAGGAGACACAGACTAGTGTTGTCCTCAGTTCCCCAGTGGGCTTCTCACTCCGGGCTCTGCAATCCACAGGTCAGCCTTCAGGCCCTGACCCCAGGAGCCCCCAACAGGGACCTTGGGGTTGGTCATCAGAGCTGAGAGGCTGCCACAAGCCCCCAAGCCTCTCACAGCCCCTTCAGCTCAGGTTGTCTACAGCTCTGACCTGAGGCATGAGCCCAGTGAAGCTAACAGTGGGCCACACTGAGAAGGGAAGAGAAACACAAGCTGCCTGCCCTTCTCTCAGTGTTTGGGTGTGAGGAAAGGGCAGATTGTATGAAAAAAAAATAGAATATTTAAGACAGAAAGGTGGCAATCTTAGGCACAATACTGGCGGAGGAACCCCTGAATATGTCAAAAGCAGGGTCAGTTATATTTGATCTTAAATTTCCAAAAGTTTGCCAGGCAGTGGTGGCACACGCCTTTAATCCCAGCACTCGGGAGGCAGAGGCAGGCGGATCTCTGTGAGTTCAAGGCCAGCCTGGTCTACAAGAACTAGTTCCAGGACAGGAACCAAAAGCTATGGGGAAACCCTGTCTCGGAAAAAAAAAAACAACAAAAAAAAAACCTTCCAAAAGTTTAGCCAATCACTGTACTAAATGACTATCAGGATTGACTTAGCATAAGACACCGTGGTGCAGCCATATACCAGGAGGCTGGGTTAGTATGATCAAATGATTTTATGAAAATATGGATGGCATATGTAAATAAATACCTATTGGGTCCCTTTAACAATGAACATATTCTAAATAAACAGAACTATTTTGGTGTCACGAGTCACTCTGCAGATATAGTTCAGAATACACTTTTCCTATAAACATCTTGTATTTACAGAGAACAGAATAATAAGTTATAGCAAAGTATATCCTTCTGTCGGGTGGATGTTGGGGGGCTGGGGGGGCAGGAAGGGGAGAGTTAGTGGGTATGACAGAATGGATTTGTCTCTCACTCAGGCCAGGGGCTCATCCTCTCAGGAGGCGGGGGGCTTCCACATTCTTGGGGTTACTTTCCACAACGTGATGGGGTATCCCACTGGAACAAGGATCCAGACATAAAGGATGGTTTGGGGTAGAGGGTTACTCTTTGTCAGCAAGGAAAGATGTTTACAAAAGAGACTAGTCAAAGCGGCCTCCATGGAGACATATGACTCCAGGCAGGCAGGCAGGCAGGCAGTCAGCTGCCCCCCATGTCCCTGTGCCCCTTTGTGAAGCAGATGTGGGGATGGCTCTGACTAGGTTGCCAGTGGCTGCCATATGAGATCACATGCTGTTCACAGGAAGGGGCACAAATGGGTTTCAGATGGTGACAAGGTGGTAGCAGCTGTCACTTGCTGTGTCTAAGCAGATGCACCACCCAGAGCTGTGCCACTTGGAGAGCCACCAAACCCTGGACTTGGAGATGACCTTGAGTAGCAAGTTTCTGAGAAAGATATCTGATCCCTTCCCACATCCTGACACACCTGTCCTGTCTCAGCTGCCACCCCTAAGGGGTGACTGTCCCCAGTAGCCCTGCCTCCATAGATCTACATCAGCTTGCAGAACTTTGCTATTCTGTTTCACTGAGGGTTCTCGTGGTGTCTCTTCTGCAATGTCACACCTCAGAAGTCCACCACACTGGCTCTAAGAGTCTGTCCTCTTTATCGGGATTGGAAACCACACCTGAACGTTACATATGAGCATTGTCTTCCTACAGACACATGTGCCACGACTCCCATCTATGTTTCCTCTTTGGCCTTGGTGGCTTATGGCATGGCATATACAGATACATATACACAGGTATGTGTATGCCTGTGGAGGTCAGAGGACATTGACTGTTGGGCTTCAGGTGTCATCCACAATGTTTTTTATGACACGGTCTCTCACTGGCCTGGAGCTTGCCCAATAGGTTGGGCTGGCCAGCTACTGAGCCCCAGGGAGGGATCCACCTGTCTCTGCCTCTCCCATGCTGGGATTACAAGTGAGTACATCACATCTGGTTTTTTGCATGTGGGTTCTGCGACCTGGGCTCAGTCTTTGTCTCGGCACTTTGTCAATCGAGCTAACTTGCTAGTCCCGGGGTCAGTTATATCTTGCCTCTTCCTCCCCACGTTCCTGACTGACATTGATCTTAGCTGAAATTCTTCCCTTTCTGTCATTGTTTGATTAAACAGTTATTCTTTTAATACAAAGGTAGGACTTTAGCCGTTTTCCAGGGAACTGTTGAGGTCTGGGCTTTCTCTTTACTTCTTATTTTTTTTTTTTTAATTTCCTTTATAAATCTTTTAGACTCTTCTTGCTCTGGCTCTTGGCTCTCCATGGCCAGGGCATCGGCCAGTCTTCTGCTAAGACATCCAGGCTACACACGCAATGTTCATCTGTCAAGGATCAGACGCTGGTCTCCCGCTGCAGGACTGGCAGGTCATCACCCTGTTGCAATGTAGTCTTTCATTTTGTTCCTCACATGGGAAAACTAATATGCCAACTCTAAGACAGCTATTAATAAATGAGGAGACTATCTTGGACAGGTGTTAGCAGTATCTAGAGTTCTCCACACCACACAACAAGTTGAGCTAGCATCTTCCATTTTCCAGTCCTCTAGAGAGAGTGATGGGTGTAAACGCTTAGAGAACAAACAGATGGAGCGTACTAAAAGCAAGACGGGAAGATAAAACACAGAAATCCTGGGCTGAGAAGAAGTAATGCAAAGGAGCAGCTGGGGCAGTTATGAGAACTCCCTCCCTGTACCACTGAGAGATGCTGAGCAGAGCTCCTCTGGCTTCTTAATAGGGTGAACATGGTTTACGAGCAGAGAACGGCTCCCTCTAGTGGTCGGGTAGCATATTTCCTGCAGGCCCTGGAAGGTGAACCGAAAAGATTCCGCAGGGGCTGCAAGGAAGGTTCTTCTTCCAGTGAGTGGAAGACAATCAGCACAGACTTTTAATTTGGGGCTTTGCTGATTTTTGTTGAGAAAGACTACACAGTAGCTTTAATTTATCCAATTTTTCACTCAGAGCTAGGGATGTGGCCTCTGGCACACGGGGTGGGGGGTAGGAAATCAGTTTTGTAATATGTTTCGGTTCCACGTCACAGTCAATAAAGGGGATGTGGAGTGGCTCGAGAAGGGGATGGCAGATAAAGGATCATCTGCAGGGACTGGTGTCCCCTCCCTGGTGATCACTGGGGATCCCCAGGGCCCTGCTGCACACACTACGGAAGGGAGAAAGCCATGCAGACGATGGAAGATGGAAGAAACCAGGACATAGTTGTAAGATTAGCCTTACGCTGGGTGGCTTCAGATGCTAGGACATTTTCCTTCCCGGGAGCTAATGCCAGGCTTTGCTTTAACCAACAGATATTGCAGGCCTTACCCTCTGGCATGCCACGAACACCTTCCAGTGAATTCTTCAGATGACTGGCTTGTCCAGCAAGGTGACAATGGCTGCATGAAGGAAAGGTTACCTGGGACAGGCAAAAGCACGCAGTGAGAGGAGCAGGGAGGAAACTGGACAGAAACTGCGTGTGTAATGGCTTCTCCTGGTGTTTAGCATGGTTGGCACAGTCTCTGCCAGGCTGTGAGTCTACATGCCATAGAACACGAGGAGAGGTGGAGCTGCTGATGGATGTGGTGCCCAGCTTCCCAAGCAGAGAGAGATGCTGGAGATACTCACAGAAAGCCAAAGTCAGTGATCCTGACAGAGTGTGTCAGACCAGACAGGCGACATTAGCCCCATGGCTGGGAACAATTGCCACGCTGGCTGGGGCAGGTAATGAGCTCATGGAGGGACCCTGTGATACGGTACGTGCCTGCTTTAAGAGAAACATGCCCAGGACCCGAAACAAGACAATTTCTGTAAGTTTACAATTTTTAAGAAAAGAATATTCCTCTTAATTGTCTCCCCTGACCTCCAGAGATGGTTCATCTTTCAATATGCACCGAGTCCCTTCAGGCCTGGGGCCTCTGGAATTACAGTCGGCTAAAGTGTGTCAGTGAAGATGGGAAGGGTTTCGGAGCTCCTTCTCTAAGACCCGCATCATTAAAACTGATCTTGATGATCAAGTCTTGTGGGAAGTAAGAGTCATGAGTCACAGGGGAACAGGAGGGAGAAAGGGGAGGGAGAGTAGGGAGGGATGTGAGACTACCAGCAAGAAACCCTTTAATCAACTCATAAGGCCCAAATAAGACTCCTCCTATTGCAACGTCGAGCTTTCCTGGGACTGCTGGCTTGGCTTTCCAGCAGGGGGTACGCCACAGAGAACCCAGGAGAGATGGCAGAACTAAAGCTTGTGGGATTTGGGAATTTGTTCCAGCTCCAGAGTGCCCCAGAAAATCCCTGGCCACATTCTTGCTTTCCCTGTGGCTTTCTTGTCTTGTGGGAAAGTTCTGTTGAGGACAGAACTTAGCAAACACCACAGAGTCCTGTCAGCAGGAGCTGTGACTTAGGGAAGGGGAACGGGGTGCAGACATCTTGAAAGGACTAAATACTTGGGTGAAGCAGCACTTGGGGATAGAGGAAGGGCTTCAGAAGCTTGGGCTCCGTTCATAAAATACAACTCGACCCCCTGGTCCAATAGGAAGCCCCGGTCATTCTTCAGACTATAGGCCAGTGGACAGGCCCCAGGCTGGCCACTGGAGGCGCTGTGGGGTGAGGTTATGCTCAGGCATCTGAGGTAGGCACTCAGCCCTGGCATAAAATGGCCAGCTCAGTTATCTGAGTTGAGCCTCAGTTCCTTGTCAAGTAGGAGCACTTATTCAACCCCTGCTTCCCGTTCTGGGACACCATGGCCTCCAGTGAGCTAAGGTCTGAGAATGTATGTACCTGCTAAACAAGAGAGCACTCTACTGTGGGATACCTCTGTCCTGAGGCAGGAAACAGTCTATTGTCCTTAAGAATGGTGACAGGCACGGCTGGCTGAGGTAACATGAATGCACAGGTCTCAGTAAGGTTTGTTGGTGACGTAGGATGGGGTGCTTTCCTCTCTTGACTTTCCAAAGGGGTGCTAATTCTGGA
This sequence comes from Chionomys nivalis, assembly GCF_950005125.1. NCBI lineage: Eukaryota > Metazoa > Chordata > Mammalia > Rodentia > Cricetidae > Chionomys > Chionomys nivalis. The sequence continues at coordinate 59,117,956 of NC_080089.1, forward strand.
CAGGCCAGTAGTACCAGGAAGGAGGCTGTGCCGGGTCAGTGGTCCAGTTGCTGACCTGGATGACAGCAAGCCTGAAGTTGGGATGAGAGCTGCATGCATGTGACTGCTTGGTTTTCAGTAGGCCCCATTAGCAGGTGCCAGTTCCCAAGGAAGGGCGTCATCAGGACAGAGTGATGCTCAAAGGGCGTTCTAGCATCCTGGGTACCAGGTGGTACGCTTTATGAAGGTGAGAGTGGGGGTCCCTGGCGGAGCACCGGCCAGTCAGGTGCACTGCTTGCAGCCGCAGGGGAGCAGGAGTGTTATCGACTTCCCAGGAAGCCTGTGTGTCTGTTGGCCACGCGGGTGCAGGAGGCACAGCAGGCGGTCTTGTAGTAGTTGTAGACACAGAGGCGCGCCTGGACCACCACATTGCAGTTGTAGTACTTGTCCTTGCAGTTTCCGTCTATGGTGGAAGAGAACAGAGATTCCTGAGCCCAAGAGGCAGCCAGGACCAGTGGGAAGAGAAGAGAAAGGGTGGGGGACACAGAGCTTCCTCTGGGTCCTATGTGTCTGTGGGAGCCTGAGTGAGCACATGCAGAGACCAGAGTAGGATGTCAGGGATGTCCAGGAGAGGACTTGTTAGGGCTCTGTAGAAGTGGGAAGGGGGTGAGAGGGAGTGATGAGGGGGTGAAAACGACCCCCACATAATATACATGCATATGAGCTTGTCAAAAAATAATAAAGAAAGAAGATATTTGAAAAATAAGTTGAAGAGCAATTGAAGAAGATATCTGATGATTTTTGCTTCCGAGAGAGAGAGAGAGAGAGAGAGAGAGAGAGAGAGAGAGAGAGAGAGAGAGAGAGAGAGAGAGAGAGAAATGGAATATGTGTTCAAGAATATCCAAGGACAGTGGGCATGTCTGCAATCCCAGCACTTGGGAGGCTGAAGCAGGAGGACCGGGAGTTCGAGGTCAGCAAGGGCAGGAGAGTGAGAAGCTGTCTCAAACAAATAATAATAAAGTAGCAATCATGATGAAGAGTGGCACCGGGATGGTGAACGCTGGTTTTGAGGGATTTTTCCCATAAATTGTAAGGAGAAAGTAGAAAATGATTGTGGAGAGTACCTGAAATTGGCCCATTTTAATGTCTTGTTAAAATAAGTTTACCTGGTGCAGCTTGCATGGGCATTGGTGTGGGGTTGTTTGCCAGAGCACAGGCAACTTATAGTAGCTACAGCACCTAAGAGAGAGACTCCTTCCCCAGCCACCAAGAACACCCACGTGCAGTTCCTTGGCTATTCATGGGTATGATCTCACCAGTTCTTCCTCCTTCACCTAGTGATCTGGTGATCTGGCTAGACAGGCTGGCCAGCAGGCCCCAGGGAGCCTTCCATCTCTACCTCCCCAGAGCTGGGGTGACAGGCACGTGCCACTGCACCCAGCGCTCATGTGGGTGCTGGGGATCTGAACTCTGGTCCTCACGCTTGTGCAGCAGGCATTTTCCCCATGGAGCCACATCCCCAGCCTCTGAACCTTTCCTCATACTTGAGCTGTGCGCAATGGTGTCCTTAACTGCTGTGTGGCCTCTAAACTTGAACTGTAGACTTTACACATAGTTCCTGGCCACTTATTTGACAGTGAATTTGTGCATTCATTTTTATTACTGGGGAGGATGTATCCATGTAAATATATAACATCCATTTTCCATTGGTAGACATTGTTTCCATTTTTTTCCAGTTATAAATAATGATCGTTTAAACATTTTTGAAAGTCTTCTTTCCGGGTTTTAAGACACATACAGTCTTACTAGATGTGATGGCTGCCTTCCAAACTATGTAAAGCTATTTGTAGTTCTCTTGGCAGAACAGCAGAATTCCATTTTTTTTTGACAGGGGGATGGGAAGAAGATGGGGTCTCATGCAGCCTCAGCTGGCCCTAGTACTGAGGGTGACAGTGACCTCCTGATCCTCCTGCCTCCAGCTCCAATGTCTGGGGGTGATCCCAGGTATGTGCCACCATAGCTGGTTTATGCTGTGCTGGAGATCAATCCCAGGATGCTGTGTATGCTAGGCAAGCACCCTACTAGCAGAAGTACACCCCCGGATCAGCAGAACCATCCCGACCCATCCTGTATTTTCTTCTGTCTAGTGGGTGCAAAGCAATCCCGGGGCGAGGTGGAGCACACTGTAGCGGTGTTGCCACTCAGGTTCCCTTTGCTGGGGGCAGCTCTCTTTTTGCTCTTGGGCTCAGAAAGGTCTCTCTATGCAGTGGGTCCAAATCTTTACTGGTTCCTGTGTTGCAAGTATCTTCTCTGGCTCATAGCTCTTCCTGGGGCTTTCTTTATGAGGTCACGTGATAAGCAGACACTTGACATTTTAACGTTACTGGAATTCTAGTTTTTCCCTTGTGGTTTGTGCTCTGGAGTTTTTGCTTAAGAAAAATTTCCCTACTCCAAAAGAAATTTGTCTTCCTTCAAAGTCTCTTTTTAAAGTTTAAAATTTTTGATTACATTTGTTTCGCTAGCTCACTAAGAACCGGTGATGGTGATGGTAGCGTTTGTGTGTGTTGAGAGGCAGGGATTCAGTTTGACTGTTTCTCCATATACATGAGAATACACAAACTGTTTTATTACCATTTGTTAAACGGTGCATCCTTTCCCCAGACTCATATGCTGACCCTATCACATAGCAAGCGTCTTCGGTTCATCTGGGGGCTTTCTATTTTATACTTTTAGCTTATTCTTCTCTCCCTGTGCCAACATGCCTTGATTCATGGCGGGGTAAGTCTCCCAACACCATTCATCCTCAAAATTGCCCTGGCTATTCTTTGCTCTTATTCGATATAAACAATTTGACATCCTTATAAATAATTTGATATATCCAACTCATATTCGATATATCCAATTAAAAAAATCCTGTATGGATTTTGATTACCATCATTTGAGTGCTGGGGAGCTGGTGGTTACTGTGTAAGCCTGAGGACCTGGGTTTAATACCCAGGACTCACATGGAAGAACTGGGCATGTAGTGCATGCCTGTAATCCTGATGTCGGGAGGATGAGACACGTGGGTCTCGGAAGTCTGCTGGAAGGCCAGCCTAGCCTACACAGCCAGGCACAGGCCAGAGAGGCTCTGCCTTAAAGTAAATACAGAAAAACGGAAGATGAGATGTGGGAGAACACTTAAAGCACAGCTTAGGAAAATGAGATATGATCGGCAGAGAGGGCTGCAGGCCTCAGAAGAAATCTGGATAGATCCATGGCTGGGCCATACACCCAAGCTATTTATCTGTTTGCCTTGGCAACACCACACACTTGAAGTGATTTAAATTTGAATCATCAATGTTTCTTCCATTGCTTTTTACAAAACACAACATCAAAAAGGTAAATTGTCTCAGGCACACACACACATGGGTAATTAAAGATGGTGAATACGGCTAAATCCTTGGAATGGACTGTGTAGGTTTCAAGGCGAGGCGTGGCTTCCATAACCAGTCCGTGTGTGTAGCCCATGTCTCAGCCAGGACATGTATGTAGCCCATGTCTCAGCCAGGACATGTATGTAGCCCGTGTCTCAGCCAGGACATGTATGTAGCCCGTGTCTCAGCCAGGACATGTATGTAGCCCATGTCTCAGCCAGGACATGCATGTCAAAGGTCTCTCACTAACAAGATGTGAGAGGGGTTTTGTTTCTGAAACAGGGTTTTATGTGAGCCTTGAACTTGGTAGCAGGAGATGATGACCCTGATCTTCTGATTCTCCTGCCTCTACCCTGGAGGGCTGGACCACAAGCACTTGCTACCACACCTGGTTTCTGTGGTGCTGGGATCAAGCCCAGGGCTTTATGCATGGCAGCCAAGCTTTCTGACACTGAGTCCCAGCTGTGATTTATCTTCAAAAACCTCTCTGGTTTGGTCTTCTAGATTTAGCTATGGTATCTTTCCAAGGGGGCAGGTGTATATCACTTCCAATATAAAACCCAATAATGGGGGAGAAAAGGAAATTATAAGATTAACAAAATGGAGTATATAAACAAAACTTTGATGACCTCTGATGTGTCTCAAAATGACTCTGCCAAAGATAAAGCTGCTAAAATGTCAAGGTCAAGAGCTCACATTATGAAATTCTGAGGAAATCCCAGTGGGTTGTAGTGTGAAATTATAATATCCCAAGCACCCCAGGACCTCCACCATGGCTGTGTGCAAGGTCACAGAAAGAACTGGCCAAGCCATTTTTACACTGGATAACTTGATAGAGCTAGAGGGGGCCCCTTTCTCTTTTCTCCCAGATGGGAAACCCCAAACTCACCAACTTCAGGGACACAGTCCTGAGGGTTACAGGATTCTCTCTCTTCTGGTTTCAACTGGGGATCGCAGAGACTACCGGGGGTCATGTCATCTGACAGACACCGCACTTCCCGGACCCGGAACCCGCCCTGACAGCTCTTGGAGCACTGTGTGGCAAGAAGAGGGACAATATTAGTCTTCTCGGCAGGCTGCTGAACCGCCACGCCAGAGTGGAATATCGGGGGAAATGCAAACATCTCCAAAAAGGGAAATTGAGCACTAAAATACACCCCTGCAAGCCTGCTGACCAGTTCCAGTACCCAGCAGGTCAGACTCCTTGTCTTGTCTCTCTCCCTCCCACTGCCACTCCTTGAGGTGTTCTGAGGGAATTCTGGACTCCTGTCACAACGTCCATAATATTCTAGTTTATGGCTCCAGAAAAGGAGCCTGGAACACATCCCATAGATGCATCTTATTATTTAGTGATTTTAGTCCCATTTTAAAAATTTTCGATGAATTTTATCTATTTTAAAAACAGATTTTCGGCCGGGCGGTGGTAGCACACGCCTTTATTCCAGCACTCAGGGGGCAGAGGCAGGTGGATCTCTGTGAGTTTGAGGCCAGTCTGCTCTACAAAGTAAGTGCCAGGACAGGCTCTAGGCTCCAAAGCTACAGAGAAACCCTGTCTCAAAAAACAAAAAAACAAAAAAACAAAAAAAAAAAGAAAGATATGAATCAGTGTGTAAGTGTAGGACATTTTCAGAGGAGAAATAAAAAAGCATTATTTAAAAAAAACTAAACAAAACAGGAGGCTGGAGAGATGGCTCAGAGGTTAAGAGCACTGGTTCTTCCAGAGGACCTGGGTTCAATTCCCAGCACCCACATGGCAGCTCACAAACACTGGTAACTCTGGTCCCAGGAGATCTGATGGCCTCTGCTGTGGGTGCTACATACATGTGGTGCACAGACATACATGGAGGCAAAACACTCGTATACATGAGATTAAAATGATCAAAAATTTAAAAATAACAATAATAAAAATCTCAGGATCCGTATCTCAGTCATACTTGGAAGTTAACTGATATTTTTATGATTCTAAATCTAAGCCCACAGGTCTCCCTTCCATTGTCTTATGCTTGCTTATTTTTAACTTTTAAAAATTACAACAAATTTTCTTCAAGACAGGGTCTCACTGTGTAGCCTTGGCTGGCCTGGAACTCACTATATAGACCAGGCTGTCCTTGAACTCAGAGGTCCGCCCACCGCTGCCTCCCAAGTGCTGGGATCAAAGGCGTGTGCCACCACTGTGCCTAGCTCTCCACTTTACTTTTGAGACAGGATCTCTACTGAGTCTGAAGCTCATTGTTCAGCTGGCATGGCTGACTGTGAGTCCCAGGGATCTTCCTGTCTCCACCTCCCCAGGGGTGGGTTGCAGGACTTGCTGCTGGGCTAGCTTACAGTGTAGTACATTTAACGTTCTCTTAGAGTGCCTTCAACCACCATTTTCTGCAGCAATGTTTGTCAAACTGCAGCCCAAGCTGCATCCTGCTTGTTAAACACACACATTTCTTAGCCAGAAGGGGTCCAGAACTGGTCTTTTCTAGCAAGACTGCCAGATACACCCCAAAGCTCAAGAATCACATGTATTATGAACACATCTCTGTAGAAACCCAAATCTCCAAGCTTCAGGACCCCGACTGAACAGGGTCACCTCATTGTGATTCCTAGAGTAGATGCCACAGGGGATCTAGCATCTCTTCTCGGGTTGGGCCCGAGACCCTGCCTGGAGTCATCTCTGGATGACGGTGACTTACCATGCTCCATTCTGTGCTAAACCATTTAGCTCCACAAGGCTTGAGGTGGCAGGCCTGCTGGCTCGGAGGCTTCTCCAGGAATGAACACTCATAAGGGTCTAGCACTTCAAAGATGTCTGCATTCTTCCTAACACAGATCACTTCCCTCTGCTGTGTCCCACTGCCACACTCAACAGAACACTGGAGAAGAAGCAGAGACAGACGGATGTCATATCATGCAGAGGGGGAGAAAACCACGCTCCTGGAGGGACGTCCTCAATCCTTCCACCGAGGCACATGGAAAAGAGCAAGACAGAGGATACAAGAAGAGAAGCTGGCGCAGACCTGGTAAAGTCCATTGCTGATGAGGAATATAGGGGCCGGAGGAACAGTTCAGTGGGTAAAATGTTTGCTGCCCAACTGAAACCTGACCCGCACTGCAGCCCTGTCTCTGGGACCACAGCAGCAGCAAGAGTCAGAGAAGATGGCCCCAGACCCCAGCGGGTTCTCAAGGACATGGAATGACAACCCAAGAAAGGATCTACTTTTGCCTGTGGGTGACAGTGACCTGGGGGGCAGTGATGGGGGTGTCTGCAGGGGTGACAGCGGTCCCACCACTCATGGCACCCTCTGGAGCACCCACTGTCTTCCACTACACTGCGTGTCTTCCCAGGGGGGCAGTGCTGTAGCTGGTGATTAGTTGGGATCTGGACTTAGAATCAACCTTGGGTCACACACGCTGGCAGACCCGCTCCAATCCAGTTTACTGTCCCATGTCTGCTGGGCGAATGCGGGCCATAAACATGGCTTCTTGGCACATGGTTAGGGACAAAGGCATGGCACGTCTGCCAGGTAAAAGCAATAAGCACAGAGAGAAGAGACCTAATTTTGACCAAGTGCTTCCCCACTGCCAGCCATGGGCGAGTTACCTGACTCCTGAGCTCTCTGTGACAGCCAACCTTGACTGTCAACCTGGCACAACTCCATCAGATTGGCCTGTGGGTGTTTTCTTGAGTTTAGTTGATTTAGGAGGGCCCAGCCCACTGTGGGAGGTGCTATCTCTAGGCAGGTGGCCCTGACTGCACCTGAGGGAGCCAGTAAGGAGCCAGCCTCTGAGGTTTCTACTTTAGTTACTGCTTGAGCCCATGCCCCACTTCCTTCAATGGTAGCCTGTGACCCAGAAGCATGGATGAAAGGAGCCCTCTCCTCCCCAGGTTGGTTTTGGTGAGAGTGTTTATTACAGCTACAGGAAAAGGAGGCTCCCTTGTGACAGCCAAGGAGAGTGCCATTGTCCTCTGTGTCTTAAGACAAGGAAACAGACTCAGGGAGGCGAAAACCTCTCCAAGTCAGGAATCCCACTAGACTGGAGCTGAGTTCAGTTACACAGGCATCCGACAGGGACGCTCACAAAACTAGCACTGGAAATACTTCAACCCATTCTCTTTGAATCTTTTAAACTTTACAGATTTTATCAATCAAAACATTAAAGGAAATCAAAGGAAACACTTCCCCATGTTGTCTCCATAAAAACAATTCATTATAAAGTGTATATATGTATATATATGTACACACACACACATGTTTCAAGACAGGGTGTCATGTAGTTCAGGCTGTCCTTGAACTCCCCATGTAGCCAAGGATGATCTTGAACTTCTGATCCTTCTGCCTCTACTTCTCAAGTCTTGGGATTACAGACAAGCACAGCATGTCTGATTTTGTGTAGTGCTGAGGATTGAACCTCTGGCTTCATGCATGTTAGGTAAATTCTCTACCAACTGAATATGACTATATATACACAGATATACATATATTAATTTATGTGTATGTGGGTTTTACCTGCATGTATGAATGTGTACCACATGAGTGCCTGATACTCACAGAACCAGACGAGGGTATCGGATCCTGGAACTGGAGTTAATGATGAATGATGGTTGTGATGCACCATGTGTATTCAAGGAACTGAACTCGGGTCTTGGCAAGAACAACAGTACTTTTGACTGATGAGTTTTCTCTCAAATATCCCTCCAGCCCCATTTTTACATATTCTCTCATTGGCTACTGTGTTATGTGCACCTAGGACACCCTAATGACCACTGTTTTGTTTGTTTGTTTGTTTTGTTTTTTGTTTTTTTGAGACAGTATCATGTGTAGATCAGGCTGGCCTTGAATTCTCCATCTTCCCGGCTTAGACTCTAGAGTGTTGTGATTACAGGTGGGTCTCACCATCCTTGCTTGACTGTTGTTATGGTTACAGGTGGGTCTCATCATCCCTGTTGTTGCTATGGTTATGTGATATTTTCCTGGGTAGTGACAAATGATAACATCCTAATGTCATGAGCATTCCTGTTGAAGAAGGATTTTTTTTCCTTTGGATAATTGCTTTTCTAAAAATTTATTATAAGACAATATGTAGTCCTGGTTCTCCAGGAACTGGCTGTGTCAACCAGGCTGTCCTTGAACTCACAGAGATCAGCCTGCCTCTGCCGCAGAGTGCCAGGACTAAAGGTACGTGCCACCATGCCCAGCTGGTGACTACTTCCTTAACACTGGCCCCCAAAGTGGGGCGACTGAGGAAAGACAAACGGGCATCTTCTGCCTCCTGCCCTTTGCTGCCAACTTGCTCTCCAAGGGGCCTGTATCCGTTACAGGGAAAGCCAGCCAATTTGACCAAGGTCTGTTTTTAAAGCCACTTAAAAAACTTCTCTATGGAGCTAGAGTCTGGATAATGTGTAAATCATGACCTTCAGCCAAAAAGGCCTTGGAGAATCAGCCAGCCCCGGGAGCCAGGTGCTAAGTGGGCTGAGAACTCAAATCCAGGGTGGTGCCAGGGGAGGGTGAGTACGGGCTGTGACAGGACAGTCAGAGGGGCGGCTCTCTATACTTCTCAGGGGTTCACGTTCAGTGTTGGAACAGGGAGGGAAAACTAGCTCATCAATTTGTAAGTTAGTTTAGTTCCTTTATTATTTGCTCTTTATAATGTACACTTTCAGCTCAAAAAAAAAAAACCTCAGTGTGTATGATGTATGTGTACATGTGCAGGCAAACATGGACCATGGTGAATATGTGGAGGTCACACCAAGCTTGCATGTTGGTCCTCACATTCTACTTTGAGGCAGGGCATCTTGTTTGCTCTGGGTAGTCCAGGCTGGCTGCCTGCAAGGCTCTGGGGATTCCTCTGTCTCTGTCTCCTATCTCAACAGAGAAGTACTGGGATTACAGGTGAGTGCTACCATGTCCGGCTTTCACATGGTTCCGGGGGGCCTGAGCACAGGTCCTCATGCCGGTGCAACAGGAGCTTTCCCTGCCCAGCTATCTCTCAGGTCCTGTCTCCAGATTTTTAAAGGGAAGCTTCTGACATCGTCAAGTACTGACAAACCAGCTTCAGCCACGGTAGCGATGTGGCAGTGGAGGCCACCAACTGCACCTACTGTATGCCTGGCACTGGACTACTCACAGATGTAGCTCAAGTGCTTAAGTGAGCACACAGTAGGGACACACTGAATCTTGTTAGCTGAACGAGGTGCTTAGGTGTACCTGTGGGCTGAACAAGGTGCTTAGGGGAGCACGTAGTAGGTGCACCTGTGGGCTGAACAAGGCACCAAGAACACGTAGCTTTTCCGGGTCATGGCAGCAGCGAGTAGCACAGTCAGATTTAAAGCTGGTTTCTGATCCCTCTGTTATGTTGTCTCTTGCCAGGGACAGACAGATGGACCCAAATCTGGCAGCTCCCCTGACTCCGGGGGACACAAAGGTGTACCCAGCTCTGGCCACTCACCTGACTCCAGCTGCCGGAGAACCACTCCACCTTGCCTGTGCAGGGCCCATTGTCACACGGTGTAGTCTCTGCCGGCCTGTTGTTCCCGCAGCCTTCCAAAGGCAGGCTGCTGACGTGGTTGGTCATGCACACGACTGTGCGAGTCCTCACGCCAGCCCCACACTCGGCTGAGCACTGTGAGACAGAGGAGGGCGTATGAGTGGGGCCCCTGCGGGTTCTGTAGATACTTCCAGATGATGCCAAGGACTTACTGTCCCCCAGACTCGAGAGACAGCTCACACCCTCTCTCACACATGACACACTTCCACAACAGGACGTCTCTGCCTTATCTATTATTCTTGCCTTCTATAGTTTCAGTTACTCAAGGTCAAATGCAGTTTGTTTGGGTTATATGGGAAAATTCCAGAAAATATTCATCAATTTTAAGTAGTCACAACCAAACCATTCTTCTGGACGTATGTTCCAGTATTTTACCCGATGCCCTATTCTGGACAGAGTCAGCGAGGCAGCAGTTCTCCAGTCACATGAGAGCCCTTGCGCACGGCTCCTTCTTCCTGGATGCCCTTCCCTTCACCAGGAATCACCAGAATCGTTGAGGGCTGGGCTCAGGTGCCCTTTCCTCTGTCAATCATCCTTGAGGGCTGGGCTCAGATGCCCTTTCCTCTGTCGATCATCCTTGCTTGCCCCTTAACATATTTGCTGCAGCCTCCTAAGTCACATGCTTTCCCTACCCCATTCCTTCCTTTGTTTCTAAAACTGTTTAACAATTTTGTGTGTATACAAGGCATAAGTATGTATACATTGTGTGTGTGTGTGTCTGTGTACCATGGTGCTTATATGTTGGTTCTCACATTCTACTTTGAGGCAGGGTATCTTGCTGTTCACTCTGGGTAGTCCAGGCTGGCTGCCTGCAAGGCTCTGGGGATTCCTCTGTCTCCGTCTCCTAGCTCAACAGGGAAGTACTGGGATTACAGGTGAGTGCTACCGTGTCCGTCTTTCACATGGTTCTGGGGTGTCTGTATGTCTGTGTGTGTAGACGGGGACCGGAAGTTCATGGTGGGTGTCTTCCTCAATTGCTTTCCACTTAATTTTTGGGTCAGGGTGGCTCACTGAACCCAAAGTGCACCAGTTTAGCTACACTGGCTGACCAATGAACTCCAGGGATCTATCCCTCTAATGCCAGGCTTTCTGGAGAGAAGAGAGAATTCCTGCCAGCAGAGGTGGGGAGTTGCTGTGAGCTCATTGATTAAACAGCCTTTGTCACTCTCCCGTCCTCACCATCCCTCCATGGCCAACCCCCTTTCTGTCATCTAGTAACTTCTTCGTATGTTTCCTCCTTGTTAGAGCGAACACCCTCCAGACAAGCTCCTTTTTTGCAGCCTTACTTCTTTCTTATGAAGTTCCCTTTGCCCCAAAATATACTAACATCAAATTAAAATCGCTCTCTACAGTTCAGCAGTTCTCAACCTGTGGGTTGAGATCCCTTTGGGTTGAATGACCCTCTCACAGAGGTTGCCTAAGACCAATGGAAAACACAGATATTTATATTATGATTCATAACAGTAGCAAAATTACAGTTATGAAATAGCAAGAAAAATAACTTTATGCTCAGGGGCTACCACAACATGAGGAAGTGTATTAAGGGGTCACAGCATTAGGAAGGTTGAGAACCACTGTTATAGCTAACAGTTTGTTAGTTCAATCACAGGCTGAAGCCAGAGAACCTAATGGCAGAGGGAGTGTCCTGCTCCCTCACCCCCAGGGTCACACATTGTCTTTATGACTTCACCTCTGTTCATATTACTGTGAGAAATCTGAGACAGTGAATCAGCTCCTTGGGTTAAAAAGAAGCCGTTTGTTACAGTAACTGGAGACATTTTTGTCCTAGCCTTGTGCGATCTGAAGTTCATGACTGTGCAACTCAAGGTGCTTAAAAATCTCTTGTAAAGAATAAAAAGCAACTCAAGGGCACTGGAGAGATGGCTCAGCAGGTACTGGTGCTTGCTAGCTGGGCGTGGTGGGACAAATTTTTAATCCCAACACTTGGGAGGTAGAGGCAGGAGATCTCTGTGAATTTGAGGCAAACCTGGTCTACACAGTGAGTTCTAGGCCAGCCTGGGCTGCATAGTGAGACACTGCACCAAAACACCCAAAACAAAACAAAAAATCAAACAAACAAAAACAGAAAACAAACTAACAACCTGCTCCCGCCACCAAAAAAAAAAAGCCCAAGTGCTTTATTCTTTTGCAGAGGACCCAAGTTTGTTTCCAGCACCCTCACTGAACACATCACAGCTGAATGGAATTCTACATTCATGGGATCTGATAGCCTCTTCTGTCACCTGTGGTTACCTGAATACATGACATCCATATACATGCACATAAACACAAACACAGATTAATAATAATAATAATAATAACAACAACAATAAAACAAACCTTCAAAAGTAACCCGAATGTTATTTATCTCTGTCTCAACTTTTCCAAACATTTCTCCCTACACAAACCGTACACATTTCCACCTGACAAACAGACTTAATCTGCCTTCCATATTTACATGCCCCTGGGGCAGGTGGGCTGTCCAAATCCCCCAGGTGCTTAGTCCATCAAAGATGGAGCCAGGGCCCAGTGAGAGGACCAGGACAATGGGGCCTGAAGAAGGAACTTCTCTTTATTACGTCAGTGCCTGGGAAGGCATGGTGGATGTAGACCTGAAGGGGATTTCCCAGACCTAGGAAGTCTGCCAGCAGATATGAGGGAAGATGGGGTACCCTCACACAGCAGGGACTAAGCTGCACAGATCTGTTCTCGGTCCCCTAGACATGTTCCTGAAACACGGGCCACATCTGCTGGGGTAGGCAGAAAAGAGACAGAACCCTAATCACACTTGGGGGCTGACGAAACAGACACACAAGGATACCTAAGCCATGTCCCGGTGAGGGTCGCCTTCTCATGACAGCAATAGTTCCCTGTGTGGCTCTCATAACTATTCAACACTGGGTGGCTTCCATCTGCTGCTCTCCACCCTGTTTTTATTATTCATTTATTTTACTTTGCAAGACAGGGTCTTATTACATAACCCTGGCCATCCCGAAACTTACCATATAGAACAGGTTATCCTTGAACTCACAGAGACCCGCCTGCCTCTCCCTCCTGCATGCTGGGATTAAAGGTTTGCACCATCATGTATGGCTTTACACCTGATTTTTTCAGTCAAGGTCTCTCACTGAACCTGGAGCTCACGGGTTCAGATAGGCTGGCGGCCAGTGAACTCTACCTCCCCTGAGCCAGTATTACAGATTACATCACAGGATTACATCATGCCTGACTTTTATGTGTGTGCTGGGATCTGAACTCAGGTCCTCATGCTTGAGCGGCAATCACTTTATCCCCTGAGCCATCTTCTCAGCCCCTACCGTTTTTTTCTTTATTTTTAAAATCAGAGTAAATAATGCAAGAGTGCTCATCTCAAGCGTCCTCTTCATCTCTTCCGTGCTTTGCCTTACCATGTGACTCTGTTTCCTGTCTATCCTCAGAGTCCCCTTTCATAGATGTCCTAGTTTTGTCTCTGACAGATGAAGCCCATCGGCTGCTGGTCTCTCTTGCATAGAGTAGTGATCAGAACGAACCATCTGTATTTGCCTTTGAGTTTTCTCTACTGGCTAGGCCCTGACAACGTCTTGTCTTCCTGCTGCCTGTGGATCCGGATCTGGAGGCAGAACCCTCAACTTCTCCAGAATCTTGTCTGCCTGTATCTGCCATGATGACAATGGACTAAACCTCTGAAACTGTAAGCAAGTCCCAACTAAATGTTATCTTTTATAAAAGTTGTTGTGGTCATGGTATCTCTTGACAGTAATAAAACTGTGACTAAGATAGTAACCAAAGGGGTTATGCAGACATGTGGTTCATCTGTGCAGCTATGGGGTCCATCTATGCAGCCATGGGGTCCATCTATGCAGCTATGGGGTCCGTCTATGCAGCCATGGGGTCCATCTATGCAGCTATGGGGTCCATCTATGCAGCCATGGGGTCCATCTATGCAGCCATGGGATCCATCTATGCAGCTATGGGTCCATCTATGCAGCTATGGGGAAGTCGCCATGCAGCACTCCAATGCTGCTGTGTTGGCATCTCCTGCCCTCCTGCAGGAAATCCCTTGCCCATGCTCTGTTAGAAAGCCCAACAAACTCTTGGGTTTCCCAGGGATAACTCCGCCAATGCAATCCTATGAGGACAATTTAGACGTTATCGACACCTCCCTGGGGGAGGAATCAACTTTGGGATTCTGAGCAACCAGCGTGCCTCTGAGTGGCTCCGGGAGTTCCTGTGACATAGCTGATCTCTGTCGGGGGCACACTCACCCTGTCACTCCATTCTGTAAGGAACCAGCTCTTGGCGCAGGGCCCCAGGTCACAGTTCTCGATGTCATTCGGTCGGAGCTTCATGTTGCACTCCTCGTCATCCACCACATCCCCGATGTTGCTTACGCACTTCACGTCGCGGGTCCGCTGCCCCACGCCACAGGGCACCGAGCACTAAAACACAGCAGGCTTTGATGTAGCGTCCTCATTCTTTGTCACCTGACCCTCGGGACCCCGTTGTTGCGTCCCCTGCAAAGCCTGTAATTCCCTGGGGAGGTATGATCATGGGAAAACTTCCTCTGAGAACCTTTTGGGTGGCATCTTGTTTACTGGCCTGCTCAGGGCCCAGCCTTTCCATCTCCAGGAACGATGCACAGCACTACAAGGTGCTAGCTCTATTAGTGGTTGCCAGCCTTCTCTTCATACATGGGAGGCACAGGGCCGGGGAAGTACAAGACTCACATAGGCTCACTTGTGAGACTGGATATAGGCCATGTACACCAGCCTGAACTCTGCTGAGCCGCTGGCATAAAATGTGTCGGCAATCAGGCTTTCCGGCAAACACTCCCCACCCTACCCATCACGGGTCATAGCGGGGGAGGCTGGAGAGTGGCAATGGGTATCGGAGGGAGGGGGAGGTTCCATACCGAGGTCCAGTCGGTCCGAATCTGCCACTCGCTGCAGATCTTGAGCTGGCAGGTGCTGGTGGTCTCAGGCTTCTCCAGGTGCTGGCAGCGGTAGGGCTGTACTGTCAGGCTGCGGTTGGCATACACCTGGCGGCACAGAACCTGGCGGTGTTGCATGCCCAGGCCGCAGGTTTTGCTGCACTCAGACCACTCCCCGATGTCCCAGCTGGCTCATGGGATGGGGGGAGGGGAGAGGGGGAGAGATTGGTTAACAGGAATACAGAGCAAAAATCACCGGGACCACTCCTCAGAGCAGGGCCTAAAGGTCATGTGACTGTAGGGGAGCCTTAGGACAGCTATTACTGTGACTAGATCGCCTAGATTCTGCACACAGTTATAGAAAGAGTGAGACGATTTCTATTTGGTGATCAAAGCAGACTCTCCCAATGACCCCCAGATCGGTTTAATTTCCCTATAACACTAACCCTCCTGGGAGCTAAAAGATATCACCTAGACATTCTCTGATGTCCACTATTTCCATGTCTTAATCATCATCATCATCATCATATCTTCTTCTTCTTCTTCTTCTTCTTCTTCTTCTTCTTCTTCTTCTTCTTCTTCTTCTTCTTCTTCTTCTTCTTCTTCTTCTTCTTCTTCTTCTTCTTCTTCTTCTTCTTCTTCTTCGACAGGGTTTCTCTGTGTAGCCTTAGCTGTCCTGAAACTAGCTCTGCAGATCAGGCTGGCCTTGAACTCACAGAGATCCACCTGCCTCTGCCTCCCCAGTGCTGGGATTAAAGGCGTTCGCCACCACAGCCAGCTTCCATGCCCTAATCTTGACAGTTACTGAATGAGACACAATCAAGTGTTTAGCACATATCTGAATAAAAATTATATTTTTCTTTATTTCAAGGATCAAGCTTTGACCTTTTGGGACCTGTCCCAATCCATCTGAGACGGTCTATTTATCACTCAATAGCCTGTCACCAACCTCTCCCAGTATGCTTCCTGACTCTTCCGGGCAGATATGGCCCTATCTGTCTGTATACACAGCCCACTTACAAGCTGCCTCCCTTGTTTTCCTGATGGGATTCCTGGCTAAGCCTGATGCCTGCTACAGACCACCAACTCCCCAGTTCTTCCAGAAACACGGGCAGGCTCACTAAATGATCTGGATCCTGAACACAGTTCCTGACACTGGTTAAAAACTCAACTGTACCTGCTACTGAGATTTTATGCTCATCAACCCGAAGTGACCCAAGGAAAGGTGACCTAGCCAGAGAGGGCTCTTACAAGGCTGGGCAGGGGAAGAGGTTGCAGGGTTCCTCCTCCGGGGTTGGCTTCATGCTGGAGTCGCAGTAGCTCTCGGGAACCTCCTCATGTGTGTTTCTGTGCACACAGCGGAAGATCGGGTACTGTGATCCTGTAATGAGAAGGAAGATGCTGAAGGCTAGCTCACACCCAGGACGCTAGCCCCTGGTGAAGATGCCCAAGGCCAGCTCACACCCGGGATGCTAGCCCATGGTGAAGATGCTGAAGGCCAGCTCACACCCTGGATGCTAGCCCATGGTGAAGATGCTGAAGGCCAGCTCACTCCCAGGATGCTAGCCCATGGTGAAGATGCCCAAGGCCAGCTCACACCCGGGATGCTAGCCCGTGGTAAAGATGCTGGAGGCCAGCTCACACCTGGGATGCTAGCCCATGATGAAGATGCACAGGCATTTGGATACTGATGAAAGGAGGGTACAAGACTAGCGAGTTCAAGTCCCATATCCCTTCATCTTGTTGTTTATATGGACATACCCACAAGGCTCTGCTGGGGGCTGTTGAGTGTGCAAAGGACACACATACACACACACGGGGAGGGGGGATATTTTTTGTCCACAAGGAGCTTACAATCTATTTATAAAAGGAATCTAAAAAATGTTTATAGTTGTTCAAGTTATATGAGATGTGTTTGGGAAAGTGGCTCAATTGTAAAAAATTGCCCTTGTAAAAAAAATTAAAAAAAATTAAGCCCTTGTCCAAGGACCCATGTTAGATTCCCAGTGCCTATCAGAAAGCCAGACCTAGAGGTGCATGCTTAGAATCCTAGTGTTGGGGAGGTGGAGACAGGGGGATTCCTGGAGCTGGATGACTAAACACCTAGCCTAATTAGTGAGCCCAGGTCCCAACAAGAGGTCTTCTATCAAAAACAAGGATGGCCTTCCTGAAGGATGACAGCCGAGGTTGTCCTCTGATACCCCCACACACGCACACTCATATGCACCTGGTTACCCATGAACTCACGTACATGTGCATATACACATGGACATACATGTATGTATACACACATGCACCCACAGAGACAGTAAAAGAGGTCACTAGTCAATGGGCACAGACAGAAACACAGGCGTCAGAGGGCAAATGCTGCAGAGGGTCTAGCTGTGAATGGAGACTGCCAGGCCTGGGGGTGTCTGTGCGCATGTGCAAGGGAAGGGGGCTGTCCCCTGGATTAGTGTGGCATGAACTCGCCTGCCAGCTAGGAGCATGGCATCCAAGAGGTTGAAGCAGGGAGATGCGAGCATTACAGAAGAGCAGCTGCCTTCCTGATTTGAAACACATTTCATACAATCCTCTCAGTTTCTTGATCCAGGGTCTTGGTCTTCTCAGCATCTGTCTACTTCCCAGGAGGCCCTGCTTCTTAGCGCAGCGCCCTGGTTCACCTCCGTAACCCCAGCGCCTAACCGAGACCTAAGCTTTTAGTACTTTTTTGGGGAAAACTAGTAACTGCTTTATGTTTTTGTTCTGAATACACAGAGTAGTTTCATTACCTTAATAAGGACTAACTATTTTCTATAAAAAAGCCAGTTATGGGTAATTTCTGTCTTAATTCAATTTTGTCTTTCTCTTCTGCCACCTGCTGGCCGAATTTGAGTATTGCTGGCGCCATTATGAAGTGGGAGTAACTGTTGGCCCTACAAACTAGGCTAACATACAACTCTAATTCATTTAAAAACTATGCCTATCTGTGCTTCTAACTGGTCAGACATTTTCATTTTATATTTATTTACTTACTTACTTACTTATTTATTTATTTATTTATTTATTTATTTATTTATTTATTTTTTCGAGACAGGGTTTCTCTGTGGCTTTGGAGCCTGTCCTGGAACTAGCTCTTGTAGACCAGGCTGGTCTCGAACCCACAGAGATTCGCCTGCCTCTGCCTCCCGAGTGCTGGGATTAAAGGCGTGCGCCACCACCACCTGGCTTGGTCAGACATTTTTAAAGAACTGTAACTCACTATAATTTTAATTGCACCATGAAGGCTAACTTTTTTCTTTTATAGTGTCTTTTAAAACATCTTATTTTAATTTGTTCTTTGACAATTCTATATGCATGCATAGAGCATTCTGACTACTTCCACTCTCACTCCTCCTGCCCCTATTATCACCTGCTCCATACAGGGAATCCATGCCTGGTACTCTATAAATCCAGTTTAAAACCCACTGCTAATAGGTGTTAGACTCTAGGACAACTTACTTCTGTTCTCAGTGTCACCTCCAAAGTGGCAGACCATCAAGCTGCCTCCTAGATACTTATGCCCACAAGGAGAGGCCATTCTCTGTCATTCCTTCGTTAGGACCGGCAGAACATGCACACACACAGGGCTGGTCAATGACCGAGAGTAAGAGATGGCTGGACGCCCAGCCACAACGTTTTAACGTAAGTACCTCAATGTCATCAGTCACGGATGTGACCAGGGCTCCTTCAAGCTGACCCTGTGTGACACCCTGAGCCAGTGGGTAGTTTTTTTTTTTTTTTTATAAGAAACATGGCAATTTGTAAGAGAGTTTTGAATCTAAGATAATCATTGTCGAAATTGCCGTGGCAGTAAAGATGTACTTATAGCTATAACTCAAGACCGCTATTCAAAATGTTCCAATTAAGTCCAGGTATCAGCTGAATTCAAAGCAGTTGAGACTGTAAAATTAATAGCAAACAAAGCCTTTTTTGGTATTAAACGTTTTCCAACAACATGCCTACATCCATTATATAGTATATATTTTATTTTAAAATTTTGATTTATGTGGATATTTTGGCTGCACGTCTATCTATGCACCACATTTGTGCAGTGGCCACAGAGGCCAGAAGACAGTGTCAGATCCTCTGGAACTGGAGTTGCTGATAGTTGTCAGCAGCCATGTGGATGCTGGAAATTGAACCTGGAGCCCCAGAAAGAAGAGTGTTCTTAACTGCCGAGCCATCTCTCCAGCCCTAGGAGACTTTTTTTAAAAAATTAAATTAAATCCACATTAAGCACATTGTGCTAAACCACAAAGTTGGATAAGACTTAGTCCACAGCCTGCACACTTGAAATCAGCTCTTAGGGCATTAAGTAAAGGTTTTAGCTTGCCTGTTCCTTTCCCTCCAGACCGTGCGGCTATAACTTTTCCGCTTACAGCTCTGTGGATTGAAAAGCAAAGGTAAGGCACCCCAACTGCTTGGCACTCATAGAAGGGAAACCTAAGACATTCAGCCCAAACGATACAAGATACCATAGGAATGCTCTGTGCCTGGAAAGATGGATCTTGCTTGGGGTTGTCTGGCAGATGGCCACCGCTTGCCTCCCCTCCCATTTGACCGCTTTTGCATGCATTGCCCATTGTCCATGGTCCAGCTCCATGGAAAGGTACCAAATAAATGAAATCAGAAGCTCTTTGTCTCTCCGGCACTGAGCAAATAATCAGCTTTATAACTCTTGCTTCTGGTGACTGCAATGTTTCTTTCTTTGGGTTAGCTTTAGTATCTGCAGAAAGGAATACTGTCACTTGGCATGTCATCTGGAGTCCTATTGTTCAAGACTGAGCTGCAGTGATTCCTCCGATTGCTAACAAACAGGGGCAGGGGGATGGGGTAGGTGCTGACTGGGTGGCAGGATGGACCCAAGATTGGTTGTCCTCACTTGTGCATGGGCATACTGATCAAAACAGAAGCATGATTTACTGGAAGAGGAA
The DNA here is from genome assembly GCF_950005125.1 of Chionomys nivalis. Lineage (NCBI taxonomy): Eukaryota > Metazoa > Chordata > Mammalia > Rodentia > Cricetidae > Chionomys > Chionomys nivalis. The sequence continues at coordinate 59,137,770 of NC_080089.1, forward strand.
GCAGAACTTTGGGAACAGTGTTGAGGTCTGTGAGATACACTAACTTGAGAGTTAGGCCAAAGAAGCAACAAGAAAATAATTGAGTAACTCCAGACTTGGAAATATAAGAACTAACAGAGCCAAGCCAGGAGACAGGCAGAGGTCTGGGCATCGTGGCTGATGGCCACAGTGATCAAGGGCTACTCCTGGGTACCTTCCTGAGAGAAGGAAGTCTTGGGTGGTAGGATGCTGCAGAAGTGGTAGCTGGATATGTGAGAAGCCCAGGTGTGGTCCACTTCACCAGGGAGGATGGGGGGCTCTGGGAAGGGGCTGTGAGGAACAGATGATGCTCTCTCAAGGGCAGGGGCTTGGGTTTGGTAGCAGAGGAGGACACAGGGCCAGCACACTCGTCATTGGTGCTAAGGACTGAGTTTAGCTCCATGCTTTGTGCACTGGCATTGCACTACCATGGCCTGCATGTCTGCTGCCGTCACTCTTGTGGAGCACAGGGTTCCAGCTGTGTCTCTCTCGTGGCTCTGAAGCCGGAAAGATTCTGAAGAGGAGCCTTGAAGAAAAAGCATAAGTGGAGACGGATTTTCTCTTCTTCTCCCACGTGACAATCAGCAGGAGCGGGTGAGCCTCTCCCTCGCTCCCCTCAGTCCGCATCTCCAACCTTCTGCTACTGTGTCACAGCATTGCATCTACAAAGTTCCTGCTCAAGAGCCTCACAATCGGGTTCAAAAAAATTTTTTTGTTGTTTTATTTTAAATAAGTTTACAACTTCAGTGTCCGGCTGCATTCATAGCTACCTTTGGTCACTTGCAGTCCCTGGCCACAGGAGGTTCCTCCATCCTGTCTATTACAGAACAGAGAGGGAATGACCACCTCGATGGGCCAGGAGCACCCACCCAGGGAACAGTGGCAGGGTTACACACTCTGTTCTTGCTAACAACACTCACAAATCAATATTGTGTAGTCCCTGGACAGGGTGGGAAAGAGTCTCCTACACGCGTCATTCTGGATTGAAAATCACATAGGGACAATTTCCACCTGAGCTATCTGGGCGCCGCACCAATTCATAAGTGGGAGAAAAGTTGGAAAATAGTCCATTTGGGTCTCAGGTTCCTTTGTCAATGCTGAGACACCATGCTTATCTCTATAATGCCTTGGATAAAAATCTTATTAAAATGATTTTGGCCTTTTGGCAGAATTATCTCTAGCTCTCTGACCTTGTTAAGACACAGTCTACAGGCATCTCATTTCCCCTCACAAACCTAAAACAGAAGCCATCTCAGTCCGTCTTCAGGCTGCACTCTCTGCTCACATGGTCTGAGCACAACACAACGTGTGCAGTAAGAGCTCATACATTAATTCTCCAGTTAGCAGGTGGAACCACTGTGAAACCATCAAGGCTTGGAGCATAAAGAACCCCTGCCCCTACCCTACCCCCTGTGCACCCACAAAGAACCAAAGACCTGAATCCTAGTCCCCAAAGCCACTAGGCCATTGTTCCTATGAAAAAGGCAGAAGCAGCTGTCGAAGCTTTTTCTTTTTGTTTGTGTGTATGTTTGTGTTTGTGTATCTTTATGTGTGCACGTGTGCTAATTATCAAACTTGCAAAGCTCATACCCTCAGCTCCACAACTCTCTCTCTCTCTCTCTTTCTCTCTCTCTCTCTCTCTCTCTCTCTTTCTCTCTGCATGTGTGTGTATTCACATGTACGAATGTCAGGGGATAACCTGGGGTATTGTTCTACCTTGTTTCAGACAGACTTTCTTTGTTGTTTTCTGCTCTGTAGGCCAGGCTAGCTAGTTTGGGAGTCTCTGGAACTTTTTGTGTTTGTATGTTTTTTGAGACAAGGTTTCTCTGTAGCTTTGAAGCCTGTCCTGGAACTATCTCTTGTAGACCAGGCTGGCCTCGAACTGAGGGGTGCTGAGGTGGATTATACTCATGCTACATAGCCAATTTTACTTGGCTATTAGGATTTGAACTCAGGTCTTCATGTGGAACCATCTTCCCAGCCCAGATTCAAGTCTCTTGAGAGAAAAACCAACAACAACAATAAACTATTTGTCAAATTAATGTCCGGGGTGAATCACACAGTCTTCCAGGTTTTAGAAAACTCTGGGGGTGGGGGAAGGCAGGACACAAAGTCTTTGTTTCTGTAGTATCGTCCTCTCAGAGAACAACTATTTCAGGGAGATCACAGAGTAAGACGCCCTCATCCTGTATAGGGAGCAGCCTATGATTACGTAGAACATGGCGGTCCTATGGAAGGGAGAAAACCAACTCCATCTTGTGCTGGCCCCCAAGGTAGATGCCCGTGAAGCGGGAAATCCCCTAGACTGCAGCCCAGCTGCTCAAGGTGGGTATCAGCAAAGTGCAAAGTCCCCTAGACTGGAGCCAATCAGAGAGTCACCGTACCCCTTATGGCCATGACTGTAGATTTGTGGGGTTTTGCCTTTTAAACCCTGCCTAAGAACTGTGGGGTACCTCCCCTAGCCCTCGCTGCAAGACAAGGTGCCTACCACAGTTTGTACTGCATGATTAAAACTTAGTTTTGCATTTCGGTGAGTCTGTGTCTCTGGTGGTCTTCTTGGGGTCTCCATGACCTGGGCACAACACTATAACTGTGTAGTGCATGTGTGTTTCCTGCGAGGGGGACCTCAGGTCTCCTCGAAAGAGTCAGTTTCCAGTCCCAGGAGCCTGACAGTCACACAGGGATTTCCCACCTATCCTGACTGGAGTCGCCGAGGAAAGGACCCTGGATCTGTGTTACAGTCTAGACGTGATGTGCACCCCTTCACATGTCACCCTTTCTATAAAACTGCAGCTGTGTTCTGCTTTGAGCCTAGTCACTGAAACTCCGCCTTTCTCCTCAGCCCTATAGTCCTATCTCTCTTTCGCTTGGAGAGAGGCTACAGTGCTTCTTGCAGCATGTGGGCTTCCTTCTTACAACAGGTAATAAACACGGCATTGTTAGGCTAGGGGTTTTCCTTGGTGGTCCTAGCTGACTGGGTTAGGACACTGGATGAACTTGAAATTAATTTTTTTATCAGGAAAATACGAAAGGAGTAGATGAAGATGAAAGCCGACGAGGGAAACCCAAGCCCCCCAGATATGTTGTTTCCCCCTGAAATCTTTAGATTTGAGAATGGCACTCACATCAGCCACCTATAAAGTTGATTTATCAACTTTCAGACCCCGAAGTATACAGGTATGTTCTCTGATTGTGGTTCCCAGCACAGGGAAAGCTCAGCTCAGCAGGTCCGTGTTACTCAAATGCTATGGATTTTGTTGTTGTTGTTGTTTTGTTTTTAACTGCCTGTCTTTGTTGAGTAGCTTCCAGGACACAATCTTGGAGCACGGTAACACTCTGCCTGGAGGGGCACTAGCCTTTCTCCCCCATTCCCTCTGCCTTGCTGAAAACCCTTAGATTACATTCCCAAAGCTAGCCCCCAAGGTCCATTCCCTTATTTGGCTACTTCTGTCTCCTGAGGCTCACTACCAAAGTCCAGCTATCAAAGTATTAAAGTCCAGCAATCATAGCCCCCTTTGGTTCACCTAATTAACATGCCCAATTAAAATACACCACTGCACCCTAGCCCATTCTAACACACACCTTCCCCTTTTCTCCTCTTAAAAATCATATCTGCAAGGTCTTTGCTGCTATTTCTCTGCCTGAGTCAGAAAGCAGCCATGTTAACTTCTCTTCCCTGCTTAATAAAGGATCTCTCTGTGAAAACAGGTGTTTGGGTGTGGTTTGTGCCTAATCTGGAGTCCAGGAGGAAGCCCCCACTGTGTGTGTGTGGGTCTCCTTCATTGCCTGGGTGTTTTCTATGCATCATAACCATGAAGGCCCGTGTGACGGTGAATGTTTCTGTGTGCTCAATGCCTTGGTCTTCTGGGTCAGCATGGCCTCTGGGGCGCTAGAGTGAGGCCTGTGGAATGCTTGGAAGCTCCTGCGCACCAAAGCGTGGGTGAACATCCCCAGAAGGCAGTATTCCACACCAACTGTCACATGCCATTGCTGGGGGATTCTGGGTGGCTCTGCTGGAAAGTGTCACCTGGAGGCTGGTCTCTCCTGGAGTTGGCCCATGTGCCCACTTGCTCAAATCTATGTTCCTTCACTGTGACCAACAGGGTGTGAGCACAGATTTCCCGAAACTGGATGGGCCTGCGGCGGCTCATTTTAGGAACCTCTAACACCGTAAACAGATGCGCAGGCCATCTCGCAGGTGGTTTATGTCCTGAGGGGCTCCCCCATTGGCTGGGCCCTCCCTTACCTTTTCTTACTTGGGTTTTCCACCCAGGCTTACCTTTCCCACAGGTGGTGGAACATTCTGTTGTCCCCAGCTGCTTCCAGTTGTGGTCCCGGCTTCTCCTGGGGGGCTGTGGTGCTGGTGGCACCAAGTTGTCCGGTCGGTGGGCAGGGAATCTGTCAGGATGCCTGACGGGGAAGGTCTGCGTGTGTGAAGATGCGGAAGTCAGTACCTCGGGGGCCTCGGCATGTGACTCTTCCTTCTCCTGGTTCTTGTCCTGGTCGTCTCTGTCTTCCAGGCGTCTGTCTTCTGCTTCCAACTGCCCATTGAAGGGTTCTCCTGGGAGAGGCAGACAGCACAGGGATGAGCTTCCTTAGGACATGGAGTTGAAAAGGCGAGGGGACGATGGAGAGGGCCATTTCAGACAGAGACGTCTGAAAGCTGGGGCAGGGCCTGAGGCTTTGTATTGTCGGAGCACCAAGGACCCTGACAGGCACCACACAATGTCCTTGGAGCAGACCACATCTGGGGAGAGATTGGGGGTCAGTTCTCAATCTCATCCTTTAAATCTCTCCTCCTATGAGCGCCTCAGTGGAGTGAGGGCAGAGAGAAGGTGGGGGTGTACAGTTGGTGCTTTAGCCCATCCTAGATCCAGAGCCTTTCTTTACGCCTGCGTACATGGGTATAGCCTTTCTGGCTAGGTTTAGCTGACTAATTAAAAACAATGATGTTTGATATGTAGGTAAATGCTCCAATTATCTGCAGACAGACTGTATTTGAACAGAAAAGGGCAGGGCAGAATTCACTGCACTGTTAGGAGAGAGTCCCTCTGGGAGGAAACAGAGTTGAAGGCTGATGCCTTTTCCTTTGTTTTGCTTTAACTTGTTATCATTTTTTCTTTTTGTGTATGTGTGTGTATATATGTATACATGTGTTTGCATGTATGCAAATGCACAAGGGTTGGAGTGTGCATTTGGAGGCCTGAGGTTAAAATAAAGAGTCTTCCTTGATTGCCCTCTGCCGAATTCAGGGCAAGGTCTCTCAGCTGAACCCAGAGCTCACTGTTGGAACCAATCTAGTCGGTCTGTCTGCTCTGGTGATTCTGTCCCCGCCTTCTGAGTGCTGGGACTGCAGGTGGGTTGCCATGGCCACCCGGCAATTAAGTTGGTTCTGGAGATCTGAACTCTGGTCCTTCCCTTGCTGGGTTTAAGCCCTGATGCTCTTTTTAGAACAGTGTTAGGGAGGCAGAAGGCACGGAGTACCAAGGCCTGAGGCGGGAAGAAGGCACGGAGTACCAAGGCCTGAGGTAGTCTCAGGGGTCCTTACACAGGACAGAGACGGGTGCCTGAGAATCAGAGGAGATGGAACAGTGGGCAAAGCCCAATGGGAGTGAGACTTGAAGGGGTACTGTGTTGACTTTGGAGGTGGGTGTGTTGATGACTTTAGAGGTAGAGGAAGGGGTCACAGGCCACAGAGGCTGAGGCTTCTAGAAGCTGAAACAGGAGATCTCTGGCCTTCAGCACTGTAAGACAACTACCTGCATCTTATTCTAAGATCCTGGCTGGAAGGTCACTGCTCCAGCAGCAAGAGCAGCCAATATAATCATTCCAGTCGTGGGATCGGGATGTTGAACTCTGGTTTAGGATCCAGTAAAAGAAATATTCTATCAGGGAGACACACATGTGAAGCACGTTCTGATTCCAAGTCCACTAACCTGAAACATGTCCACGGGGTTTCTCTGCATTGTTCAGGACACAGAGGATAAAGGCATGTGTGTGTGTGTGAAAGAGAGAGAGAGAGAGAGCGCGCGCAAGAGAGCGTTAAGAAAAAGTGACTCAGAATACTTGATGGCAAAGCAAGGACTTTACCTGGTCTTCTGTGGGGAGGTGCCTGTGGGCTGATGGCATTGTTCCCCATGATCACGTACTCATAGTGGACTCCTGGGTTGGGCTGCTGGTGTATCATCTGAGAATACAAAAATCAAAGTCACCACAGCCCCCACACACCCCAATTTCCTGCTGGCTTGGGTCTCAACAACAGAAGTGGTACCACAGCTAAATGTGTAATCTCTTATACAGTAGTAACCCCATGGCATGTTAGATTAAGTCACTTCCAGTGGCTTCCTGGGGGCTGCTTTTGAAGAATCCAAGACTTTGTGTATTCATGAATCAGAAGAAAAGTGGGTGAACGGTCAAGATTTTATCAAGATAAAAGTTAAGGTTTTATAAAACCCAAATAGGACAGGGTCTACAGTAGGAGAATCTGTGGCTGGCAGCCATCCTCAGCCAGGGCTTGGATCTGTGGCCTCTAACTGTCCCAAGATGTCTACACTGCAGAGGAACCCGACTGAGCACCAGGAGGTGACACAGAGTCAGGCAGACGAAGACCAGCTTTCCTGGGCATGACAGCCTAGAACATCAAGGGTCCTTTAATGCCCTCTAGGCCAGGGAGGCTGGCTGGCTCAATGTCTGCTCCAGTCCTCAGTCTTCTCTACTGCCTGAGTCTCAACTCACCTTCACACGTAGGAAAGCCCAAAACTATAATGAAATGGAATGGAAATTCAAAACCCAGACCAAACAAGCAAGTAAGCAAACAAACAAATATCAATAAAAACAAAACCCAAACAAATAAAAACAAAAACCAACGAAACAAACAAAAAAGCAAACACACACACACACAAAAACCCACATATAAAAAAAGTAAGTCTGCCTCAGTCTTATTCTTTGAGGAACCATTGATAAAAACAAACAATAAAAAATAAAAGTAAGTAGGATGGCTAGCAGGAAGCTGCGTGGGCTGCAAAGGTCTGGAGCAGAGGCACGAGGTAAGTAAGGAGGGCCAACAGAATTAATCCTGTCTACCAGGCCTTCCTGCATTCACAGCTGTTATGGTAGAGGGCAGGGTGATGGGTAGATTGAAGCAACAGCACTAAAATCTACACTAGAATTGGGAGCCAAGCAAGGGGACACTGTCTTCTTGCTATTTCTACTCTGTAGAGTGGCTCCTCGTGACCAGCTGTGCAGCCCAGAGCCAGTCGCTGGACTCCTACTTTTAATTTCTTCATCAGGAAGAGAGAAGAGACTAATGACTGATCTTGAAGGCTGTTACCCTGCAAGTAGTCCCGAGTCACGCCTGCACTGGAGCCCTGGAGATCTCTCTCCTGCTACCACCTCTTGCCTTCTCCCGACTAGGGAACAGGCTCCCCCGTCACTCACCCAGAGGCAGGCAGATGTGAGAGTCACTGGGCTCCTCACACAAGCCAAGACCACCTTATTGGATTGCAGAAACATGGCGCTGAGCACTGGACCCCTGAGGGACACAGCTATGTGACTGCCCATCCTCGTCGTCTACCCCAGCTCCTTCGATCCCCTTAGCACATACTGTTTCTCCTTTTGCCCTCTCCCGTGCCTCTTCCGTGTGAGGAAACACTCTGGATTTGGCCACTGAAGTCCTTATGCTGTTTATGGGGTTATTGTTGGCCACCTTTCCCCGACCACCCATAGAAGGCTTTGCTGGCAGAGCCTTCACCTCTGATACCATTCAAATGTACCCAGAGCCAACCAACCAAGCGGATGGCTCACAAACCCCCCAAGTTAACTAAAACAAGGCATCTTTTGTAATGTTTAGCCTTCTATCCCTGGAGAGGAACAGCCCAGAACTGTGGAGATGAAGAAGCAATCCCAGTGGATACTGTTTCTAAAACCTGACACAGCAAATGGTAGAGACCAGCACGGCCCTGGGAACAGTAGGCATCAGTGTATTTATTTTAAGCTTTTGTTTCTCGTCACCCTTAAGTTCCTCATCTTTTCAGAAGACAGGATTCTAGTGGCTTCATGTGTGTGTGCTCACATGTGTATGTATGTGTGTGGAGATCAAAGGTCAACCTTGACCTTTGGGTGTCATGACCTTGGGTGTCACTACTCAGGAGCTGCTTGAGACAGGGTCTCAACTGGGACCTGGGGCTCACCTATTAGGCGAGACTGGCTAGCCAACTAGCTCCATTGATCTTTCTGTCTCTGCCTCCACAGTTCTGGGATGACAGGCATGTGTCACCACAGCTATCTTTTATATGGGTGCTGGGGCTGGAACTCAGTTTCTCATGCTTGCAAGACAGGAACTTTATAGACAGAGGGAGCTCCCCAAGCCCTTCTAGTAGTTTCTTTTTAAAAGACCATTAGAAACAACATTTGGGCAATTTAATATTAACACTCTGGCTTCAAGTAAAGTGATCACAGGCTGTCTATGTGAAGCGGGGCCCTGGGGTGCAGCTGCAGCCCCGTGTATGTGAAGCGGAGCACTACGGTGCAGCCGCAGCCCCCATGTGTGTGAAGTGGGGCACTGTGGTGCAGCTGCGTGTGTGTGTGTGTGTGTGTGTGTGTGTGTGTGTGAAGCGGGACCTTGTGGTGCAGCCACATCCCCGGCTGTGTGAAGCCCGGCACTGTGGTGCAGCCAAAGCTTCACCATTTCATCCAGGGGCACAGGGAGTGGTCCTTCTCCATTTGCCTTGATGGCGTTGAGAAGGCTGGGCCTGGAGTGGGTTGCTTTGCCCTTGGCATTTTCTTTCTCTTGCCATAAAAGAGAACACACCAAATTAGCGCTGAGAGGGAAGAGCCTGGGGGAACTCCAGGGCTCATGAAACATGGCATTTGTTTGACTCTGATTTGGTTCAACAAATAAAATTGGTTTTATTGGGTCCATAAACTCCGAGGGTGATAAAGCACCTGGTAGACTTTATGGTTTCTGTGAGTCTTGTACATTCAGGGGTAAATGTCAGAGACCAACGCCAAGCATTGAAAGGGGTCCCTCAAACAGGCCTCACTCAAATGATTTTATCGAGCCCAGGCAAAGATGTGTTATTTTTTCAGTGTGTTTCTTGGAAGCCATAGGATCCCAAATCCAGAGGGCACCCACAAAACACTCAAACTTACATAGACATCCAGGATCTCATTGGTGGGACCTTCAGCCAAAAAGGACTCCCCGGCAGTGCTGGAGATCTCATTGGGTCGTTTGTAGGTGAACATCGTCCCTCCGCCCTCGTACTTCCCCGGGCGATCAATTGCCCAGTTCCCGTTGATGATGGAGCGGCCAGAGCGGCTTCGCAAGGCTGTGGAGACAAATCATACAGTTTCTCTGGTGAGCTCAGGGTGTGCCCAAGAAAGCAATCTGAGCACCTAAACTGCTCATCTAACGGCCTGAGGCATGCATAGGGTTTGTGAGCATCATCTCTGGCTTGATCACGACCTCAGCTCAACCATTCCCTTTCATGTGGACCTGGACCAAAAGGAGGGATGGGTGGGAGTGGCTGGGAGCAAAGGCTGAGGACAGAGGGCAGAGAACACAAGGGGAGAATTAGACACGAGGGAGGGAAACTACTTTATATAACTGTCATTGCTGATGTGAGGGGCCATGCACTCCAGACCATGTGCTGATGCTGGCCCATGGATGGGCTTGGTTTGGCTTGTGTAGTGTTTTTTCTTTTTTCTTTGTTTTGGTTGAATATAATGAAGCCTAAATTTAAGAACTGGGATTTCACATAAAAAAAAAAAATGAGAGTCCTGGCTTTTCTTGTGGAACAAGAAGACGCGTTAACACTGGCCCTGGATTCTCTCAGGGGTAGACAACAGTGCTCAGAGGGACGCCTCATTCTACAGGGGATTGCAAGCTCTGATCAGTCTCTGTCCCCACTCATTGTCCATCATTCCTCAACAGGAGGACCTTTTTTGTTTTTAACTAAATCTCAATGGGTCGATTTTCTAATAAAGACTCAGGAGCCAGATGCTGGGGTGAAAACCTGCTAGCTCAGAGAGGCAGCGAAAGCACTCTGCTGCTTCATCCTCCTCTGATGTCCCAGAAAGAGAGCTTTTTTCCATACCATTAAAAACAAAAACTTCTGCAACTAGATGTCCCCCCCCCCCACTTCCTGTGCGTCTTTCTATCGATCCTCCTGATTCCCTCTTACTCTCTATGATTTTTTTCCGGTCACTTGGTAGTATGCTCTGCCTCTTGACCTATGGTTGACTTTATTTAATCCTGTTCACAACATTCCAGCAGAATTCTCTTGGATTAAAGGTGTGTGCTAGGACTGAGGCACACCACAACTAGGAACAGTTATCACTAAATAACACAATCTCGGGGTTCACAGTGTGATCAAGTATCCTGCAACATTTCTCCCCCTTTCTGTGTAAATAGAAAGGGAAGATTTTGAACTCTAAGACTATTTACGACAATATAGCTATTTGCACCAAGCTTCCCACAGTGTCCAGCTTGGTTGTACTTTCCTTGGCAGTTTTAGCATGAAGTATTTTTGAGTTCAAAGTTCTGTAAAATGTTCATGCCAGTCTCATAAGAACTCAGCAATTTGAATGTCCTGAGAAGTTTGTAGTCCGAAGCTGATCTTTGGGTGGTATTTGTCAGCTCAGTGGCAATCCTGGCTAGGTAGAACACAGCAGTCAAACCAAAGATGCCCACAACTGGAGCAGAGCACTGGGTGGCTGTCCAGCGGGAAGGGGCCGCTGCTCAGGCAAGATGGTGGAATCGGTGCTGGCACTAGTCTGGGATTTCAGGCCAGTCAGCTGGAGGAGGCGGGAGATACCACTTGGCCCATTTGCTCTTTTTCTTGGGACATTTTTTCTTGATGATCTGTCCCATTTCTTTGGATGTTTCACTTGTACAGTGGTCTCTGGTTGGATGCTTTTATTTTCATGAAAAGATAAAAGCAAAACCCTGCCCCAACCCTAACTTTGGGGGGAGGTTCCTTCTTTGGCAGGTTATATCTTTCCTAGGGCAAAATGTTTTTTTGGCAACAGAAAAAGTATAATCTTTCAATTAATTTTTTTTGAAAATTTGAAGCTAAATATATCTTGGTATATGTGGATAAATATACCTATTAATAGGTTTTTGTCCCCCCAGTAATAGGTTTCTCTGATGATACAGTAAGCCAGATCAAGATGAATTGAAAAAGTATAGCAACAGGGTTATTTGAGCAAAGCAACTCCCAGGCAGGTTGTCCAGTCCCAGAGATCAAGGCTGGAGAGGTCACACACCCAAACTCAAGCAGGGAGATTATATAGGTTGTAGGCAAGAGTGATGATATGTTTGCCACAAGTTAGATTTGTGTCCAAGTATGGTCAAAAGCCAAACACTTCGGGTGGGCTGGCAGCTTTTAGCTGCCAAGATTGTGGAGCCAGACTTTTTGGTGTGTCTTTCCCTTGTTCAGAGACTCTGAGTGGGTGGGGTTGGGAGACAGAGACAGGCTTTCTGGATCAAGCAGGAGTGAGCTGGAGGATCCAACCAAACACACACACACACACACACACACACACACACACACACAAACTCACACAATTGTATTTATTTTTATGTCATAAAAGACATTTACTTTGAATTTTAGTTTGTCTTTTGTAAAGAGCTTTTAAGTTTAAATCACTGTAATTCTTATGTGTCTGCCTCTGCCTCCCAAGTGTTAGGATTAAAGGTGTGTGCCACCACCTGGCTATGGATTCCTTATAGTGGTTATTCTTATAGGGTTATACTGGTTTAATTTGGTTCTCCATTTCTCATTATTTTTTAGTGGTAGGGGTAAACTTTCAAGTATTTTGGGTGTATAATCTATCATTCTTGCTGATTTATTCTGAATCCATCTCCTGGCAAATTTTAATATTTTAGTCTTAATTAAACATGATGCTAATTTACCTACTATTTCATTATTTTCAGATGTTTTGTTTGTCTTGCCTGTATGAGCTACATAAACTTTGATGTCTTTGCTAACCTTTGCGAGGTCATGCCATCTCCCAGGACAAGTCTCCTTGCCATTTATCTGCCAGTTAGTGGCTTTCCATTCTGAAGATCATACGGTTACACCATTGCACACACCATGACTGGAGAAGATGGAGATTTTCCTGTTGCTTTCCTAGCTGTTTGTCTTATTGCCAATAGTGCCACACTGATTTCGTGGTTCCTTCCTCAGTACTGACTATTCCATCCCCTGGTCTATAGGCTGCCACTTTCCATTCGTTTTGGTTCCATCAGTGGTTGATGAACCACTCCCCCCAAAGAGGCACCTACTGAACTGTGGGGGGGGGCAACAGAAGAGTCAATAGGTACTTCTTTGGGGGGAGTGGGGAGTGTAATCTGGGGGTTCACAGTGTGATCAAATATCCCACAATAGAGGCTGAGTCTCATTGACGAACACAGATCTTTTATGACAGTTATAGTATTTGCCTTTCTCTTTGCAAGACAGCATCTTTCCTACAATTCCGACTGTACGCTTACCAACAGTGGCAAAGCCAAGAGGGCCACATGATTTTCTGGTCTTCCAGGTCATGTCTGTTCTTTTTTTTTTTATTCCCTTCCTGACGTCTCTAGGCTTTTTTCATGCATATTTATGTGCTGTGTGTTTATATGTATATATATGTGTGCATGTGTATGTGTGTGTGGGTGTGTCAGCCTGGAGTTTGATGTCAGGGGTCCTTCTTAATCATTCTCAGTCTTATCCACTGAGGCAGGACCTCTCAACTATACCTTGGATATGGCTAGCATGGCTGCCTTGTTCTGGGGCTCCCATCTTCACAGAGAGCTTTTACTGTAGATGGGCTTCCATTCACCCCCAGAATTTACCTGAGTCCTGGAGAGCTGAACTCTGATCCTCATGCCTGTATGGGAAGTGCCCTTAATCCTGGGCCACCTTCCCAGCCTCTGTGGCTTTTGAGCCTGTGGACTGTGTTGGAGACTTCTGTACCTGCTGTCAGATGTAATCCTCACCATGTTGCTAAGCAGCTCTTGTTAGCCTCACTTTTCAGACGCTGGTTGTTGTGGTTTGAACGTGAAGTGTCCACCACAGACCAGTGTACTGAACACTTGGACTCCAGAGGGCGGGATTGTTTGGGAAGGCCGTGGAACCTTTAGGAGGTGGAGCCTTGCTGGAGGAAGTGTGTCACTCTGGGTGGGCCTTGAGGGCTTCTAGTGGAGCCCTACTTCCTGTTTATCTTTGCTTCCTGATTACAACTACAGTGTAACCTGCTGCTGCCTCACCCTGTCACCATGACAACCCTGCCACTGCCAAACAAAAGAAAACCTTTATGTCTTAAGTAACAACACACTTCTTCAGGGACATGAAGTTACTTAAGTTCCTGAGGACTTGGGATGACAGTTAAGGTAGGAGAGAAGACGGGCAAAAAGGTCTTAGACTAAAGGGAGGGTAGGACGGGGTTTTTAGAAACATTTGGCACCTTGAAACCTATATGACAATGGAGGTTTAGGCTTAAAGAGGTCCCCATTTGTATATATGCTGCCAAACTGACTTCTGATATTTATGTTTAAACTCAAAGATTAGTGTTGCTCCCAGCCTTGGCTACAGAAACCTGTTTCTGCAGTGGACAGCCATGCAGAGACTCACTTTGGCGGGTCAAAGGGCCAAGAACAAGTGACTGTTGAGTGTTCAGCCCTGAATGAGGCATTGGCATCAATCCCCCATGGCTCAGGCAACATCCTGGGAGAGGAGGCAGAGGGAATGTAAGAGCCAGTGGATGGGGAGGAGCGCTGAGAAATGTTCTCTTCCAGACATGACGCGGCTGTGACACTCAGGTGCCCACTGCAGCTATGGTTGCCTAGACAACACCAAGCCAACAAGGGCAGTGAATATTCCAGCAGGCAGCGCCAACTGGACTCAGTAGATGACAGCAGTGACAGAGGAGGGCACGGAGGTGGGAGGGGACACAGTGAGGACAGTCTAGAGAGAGTGGCAGGGGGTACCGCAGAGGGCATCATGGAGATTCAGGATACATGTATGGGACTGTCAAAGGATAAATAAAAAGATATTCTAAAAAAATTAATACAGATGTTTAAAAAAGGACATCTCTGTTTTAAATGCCACAAACATACCTGGGGTCTCCATCTCTTTGTGCTGTCTCCTTACAGGACAAATCAATTTCACTTTTAAAACTCCATGATGGGAAATTTAGCTATAAACAGTTAGACAGGAACTGGCTAGTCACACCCCGCTAATTATCTACCACCCAGATTCAGTAAGGGTCACGCTCATGGTCTATCTTACTGAATTCTGCAAAACCGAGATTCCATTTATTCTTAGCATAAAGATTCTTTTGTTCTTAAAACTATTTTTGGCAGTGTTTCTGTAGCTGGCTTTCCCAGAGACTAAGCCTTCATAGCTGGAAGCTTCATGAAGGGACAGAAGAGTCACCATACTTAGGCACCCACTGAGCCAGCCTTACACTCAAACCTGATCCGAATACCAGGGCAGAAACTGAGGGAAAGTATACTGAGCATCTTAGAATTTATTCACAGAGGAGGAGGATGGAGACAGCTCAGCTGGCAGAATGCCTACGAGGCATACAAGAAGCCCTAAGTTCTCCTCCCACACTGTATAAAGCTGGGTGTGGGTAGCTCATCCTGCCATGTCAGTACTTGGAGCAGAGGCAAGAGGATCAGAATTTCAAAGTCATCCTTGTTTGCCTGGTGAATTTGAATCCAGTAGGGACTACCTGAGACTCTGTCTAAAAAAAGGAGAGTGGGGAGCTGGAGAGATGGCTCAGCAGTTAAGAACACTTGATGTTCTGGCAGAGTCCCAGGGTTCAATTTCCAGCACCCTCATGGTGACTCACAACCCTCTACTTCTCCAGTTCCAGGACCCCCGATTCCCTCTTTAGTCCTCTGCAGGCACCCTTCTTGCACAGGGCACACAGACACACATGCAGGCAAAATACCAATAAGCACAAAATAAAAACACACACATTTTTAGAAAAGAAACACATTTGGGGGCTGGAGAGATGGCTCAGCAGTTGACAGAGTCTGCCTATTACTCTATCAGAGGACCTGGCTCTGCCATGCCCAGTACTCACGCTGGGTGGCTCATAACCACGTGTAACTCTAGCTCCCTCTTCTGTTCTCTGTGGGCAACTACCACCTGAAGAGCATGTGAAAACATGCTAAAAAGAAAAAAAAAAAAATGAAAACAAGCACGGCTCATTTCTCTGAATGGTCCAGACACAGTTTTCTTTAGCTTCTGTTCCCAACAGTCCATTGAAAGGAATTCAAGTGCCTGTCACGACTACTTCCATGTTGCTATCCCTTCACCCAGAAATGCCCCCTTCACCTCTGAATCTCCCCCTCCCAAGACAGGGTTTCTCTGTGTAGCCCTGGTTTGTCCTGGAACTTACTCTGTAGACCAGGCTGGCCTTGAGTTCAGAGATCTGCCTGACGGCCTCTGCCTTCCGAGTGCTGGGGTTAAAGATGTGTGTCACCACCACTCAGCAACAACCAATTCTGACTGGTACCTTATTCTCAGCCCAGCCCGTTTCTTCCCTCATGTGCTCTTCGAGACACAGAGCCTTCCTGCAAGGCCTCCATGTATTTGTCTCCCACTAGGCTCCAGAAAGGCCAAGATGCTGATGATGCTTCACAGAGCAACTCAAGGGTGCAGCACACTGCTAACCACACAGACATTTGCCAAATGGAAGAATACTATATTGGATTAACATTAAAAAAATCAGTATTACCAATACTGTCAGGTACAAGGTAAACAAGCACCCACAATGCAACAGATGAGATTTTAACTCGGCTCTGCCACACTGGAGGGCAATTTGATCTCACTGTTAAAACCCTGTGTGTACTCTGGCTAAAGAATTCTACTTCTGGAAGAGTACCTGAGCAATCCATTTCTGGAAGTATACAAAAGTGTTTGTGATGCTGGCGCCCCCTAAGTACACAAGCTATCTCAGCGTTTCTCAGTGAGACTGCTTAAGTAAATTATAATGCCGGTAGCCACGCAATGGAGGCTCCAATGCCCCAAAGTGAATGACAGGAGTCGGTGTAGGGAAGAACTCCATGACACATTTTAAAAATGTGTGTACGCATGATGTGTGTATGCATGCGTATGCATGCAGGCATTTGTGTGGGCCACAGTGTACTCACAGAGGTCAGAGAACAGCCTGGGCTGTCAGGTCCTGCCTTCCACTTGGTGTCCAAGAGGACCACCACTGTATCCGTTAGGCACTCTGACCCACGAGCATCTAGGGCTTCTCATGTCCCCACTCCCATCTCGCTGTAGGAACACTGGGGTTACAGATGTGCTACCACATCTGGTTTATGGAGATTCTGGGGATCACACCAGTGCGGCAAATGCTTTGCTCAGTGATCCATGCTCCGGTCCATTGATTTTAAAATGATATTTAGAACACAGTCGGGCTGTGGTGGCGCATGCCTTTAATCCCAGCACTTGGGAGGCAGAGGCAGGCAGATCTCTGAGTTCGAGACCAGCTTGGTCTAATGTGCAAGTTCCAGGACAGCCAACACTGTTACACAGAGAAACCCTGTTTCTATAAACAAAAGAAAACAAAAGTCAACACAGAAATGAAGATCTTTGTGAAGGAAAATGCCACGTCTTTGTTATTTCATTGCTAAACTGTAGCTAAGTATGGGTAATTATCAGTCTTTAAAATATGAGGACACGTGGTTGATTCTGACCCCACATTTCCTTTGGATCCTTAATGACTTAAAAGAGTGTATCTGTGTTGTCCAGCCTTGAATAATGTGTGAAATGCAACCACACATGGCTTGTCAGAGAAGAAGCCAGGCAAAGAAGTGGGGGAAGGGGGAAGCAGGAAAGAAATGGCAAAACCTGGAACTTCAGGAGCCCTAAGGATCCTGGCGTCAATACAAGAAGAGGCTGGTCTTACTTCTATGGAGTGCAGAGGCTCTTGGGAAAGGTTGACATTTGAGCATGGATCTGCAGTTCAAGAGTATTGTTTCTCCAGACAGAGCAGGAGGAAGGGCATTTGGGACAGAATGGCTTGAAGCCCACTGGGGGTGGTGGTGTCAGATTTCCATTGCTGTGAGAAGACACCATGACCAAAAGCAACTTGGGGAGGAAAGGGTTTATTTTAGCTTACACTCCACATCACAGGCCAGCACTGAGGAAAGTCAGAGCAAGAACTCAAGCAGTGGAGGAACCTGGAGGCAGGGCACACACCCGCTCTGCACACACCCGCTCTGCACACACCCGCTCTGCACACACCCGCTCTGCACACACCTGCTTTGCACACACCGGCTCTGCACACACCGGCTCTGCACACACCTGCTTTGCACACACCCGCTCTGCACACACCTGCTTTGCACACACCTGCTTTGCATGCTGTTACCTCCTCTTGCCTGTCCTCGGCCACCCGATTTCCATGTCTAAATTATAAAGCTCATTCTCCTCTGGTTCAGGGTCAAGGTCTTTTGTGATTTTACCTGTCAACCACTTACACAGCCCCCTCATTGTCAGTTAGACTCTTCCTGGGGCAAGAGTGCTGTCTCGTTTAGTATTTCAACCAAAAGTCACTGAGCAGATGCTGTCGGATGATGGCAGCATCTTCCCAAGGTCAAGGTCAGGTGCTGGCCATTTAATGACACCATCTTTGTTAGCATAACACCAGCCCACAAGGCTGTCAGCTGAAGTTTAAAGTCCAGGTCATCAGACAGCAACACACACACACACACACACGGTCTCCTCCCACTCCAAGTACATCTTTTAATTAGAGTAGATATATGAACACGTGCCTATACTAATTCCACATTTCTTCTAAGCAATTTTCCCAAAGGTCACTCAATACTAGTGATTTGAGTACCTTTTTAAATTACAACCGAACTTGGATCCAAGAGCAGTGCGTGCTCTTAACTGCTGAGTTATCCCCTCCGGCCCCGTATCCAGCTTTAATGTAGGTTAAACATTAAAGTGGATCAGAACTCAGGCCCTCTTGCTTGCGAGGCAGATGCCTTACCCCACTGAGCCATCTTCCCAGCCCTGCCCTATGTTCTCTACAGCCCACTCTCTGCTTAACACTGAACTCAGGAAATACGGTGAGGGATGTGCAGGCAGGTGGACAGATCAGCTTTTCACAGTCTCTGAAATGCTGTCAAACACAAATCTTTCTAGGACTCGTCTCTGATTCATCCGCAGAGCCCTGAAGTGGCTAGACCCACGGAAGCGTCAATGATTCCCTTTGCTGTAAGACTCCAGTCATTTGCCATGAGCAGTGGAGATGACTGAAACAGCTTCTTTCCCAACTTGGCAGAAATTGGAAATAAATTTATCTGAGGTAGGGGCAGGACGGGAGACTGAATATCTGAACTCTACTAAACTATACCTAAACCAAACTGGTTCCAAAGGTCACAGCAGTGGATCAATTCTTCCCTGATGACATGCTGGTTGCTGCAGCAATGGGAACAGACTATGAAATAATGTGACATTGGAGTCTCACAAAATCCCGGCAAATAAACATGCCAGTGGGAAACACTCAGGCATGACATTGAAGGACGGAAGGTTCTTGGAGGCCGTGTAAGCACAACTCTCTTTTTCTCAGAACCCCAGAAGTGATAGGTGCTAAAGGAGACAATGGCAGCATAGGGGAGGCAGAGGAGCCCAGTTCCCAGAGCACAGCCCCTGCACAGCCCCAGAACAGGAAGAAGTGGCACTTGGCAAGGAGAGCACGCGGGCTGCCTCCCAGCACAGGAGGCAGGGTAGACTGGTCTCTAGAGGTTACAGTGACGGCTTCTTGGATAGGGTCCCTTCCTTCCAGTTATTGTTCACGCCAGTTACCTATCTCACTAAGCCAAGCCTGCCAGTTGACTTGGCTGAAACAGCCCCGAGTTGCCTCCTTACTGACCGTAGCATTAAGGACGAACATTACATTACGTTGATTCAAGAGTTACTTCGACTTTCATAGATATGGATTCGGTGTTTTACAACTGTAGAGTCTCAGTGCCCTCCAAAATTCCCTTGTGTTACCATTAGGCAGTAAAATCCTTTCCAGCCTTTCTTGTGGACCACTGCTCTTTATACATTCTCTGTTTAACCGGCACACAATCATGCCTTATGTTTTTCTTTACAATCAATGTACCTTTGATTTCTTTTTCTTTCTGCCGGAACTTCCAGTACAGAGTGAGCTGGAGCAGTGAGCGGTTTGCTCCTGACGGACCAGAGATGTTACGTTCAGCAGTAGCTTCCTTTCCATGCTTGTCTTGTAGAGCTCTTTAAAAACAGTGAAGGAAGTCCAGTCCTTTATTGTTTGTGTTTGTTCTTCTTCTTTTTTAAACAAGGAAAGAGTGTTGAGGTGTGTGTATGTGTGAGTGTGTGTATGCGCGCACACACACGTGCGTGCAGGTATGCAGGAAGAGGCCAAGTGAGGACCTGGGTGTCCTGCTCTATCACTCTCTGTCCCTTGAAACAGGTTCTCTCAATGAACCCGGAGCTAGGCTGACAGCCAGCAAGCTTCAGCCATCCTCCTGTCTCCATCTTCCAGAGTGATGGAGTTACAAGTGTGTGCATGGCCACACCCAGCTTTTTACATGGGTGTTAAGGATTTGAACTCAAGTCTTTACACTTGCATAGTGACTGCACTTACCTACAGAGTCATCCCTGCAGCCCAGATGTTGAATATTTAAAATGTTTCTTTTATCTATTGAGATGGGTTTTTTTTCTGTATCAGTCTGTTAACATAATGAATTACAGTAACTGAACTCTTATTATTGATATTTTTGTGGGCTGAGGATTAAACTCATGGCCTTGTGCATGTTAGGCAAGTGATCTACAAGTAATTAAATTAAAACAAAAACCTCTATTTGATGAATGTGCACACACTCAGGCGAGTGTATGCCATAGTGCATAAGTGGAGGCTAGAGGACAACTTAGGAGAGTTCGATCTCTCCTTTCTCCATGTGGCTCTAGGGATTTGAACTCAGACATTAGTGCTTGCTAACAAGTCCCCTCTGAGTCATTTCCTCAGCTCTAAGGAATTGAAATTTGAAATGGACACATAAACACTCTATATATTTGTGGGATACTATGTAATGTTTCAATTCACATACATTGTATAATGTTCAAGTCAGGGTAAGGTATCCATTTAAATACTTTTCATTTTGTTTTTGTGCTGGAACATATGGCATTATTATCTGCAGTCAGTTACTGTGCACTAGTCTCTCAGAAACCCCTTCTTCCACATAACTAACTGTAACTTGGTACCCAAAGACTTTTGCAGTTCTTCAAGGAAGTAAATTTTCAGCATTGAACCAGCCTTGCATTCCTGGACTAAATCTTGTTGGGTTGAGATGTACTGGCCTTTTATCTTTGATCTATTCTTTTTATTTTTTTAAAATATTTTAAGGATTTTTTTTCTTTCTAGTTTTTACACCATGTTAACAAGGCTCATGTTTCTGAACACTGGGTTCCAGCTGGTGGGGCTGATTTGGGAGCTGTAGGATGCAGCCTTGCTGGAGGAAGTACCCCACTGGGGATGGACTTTTTCTAAGCCTTGCTCTGCTTTCAGTTTGCTCTCTGCTTCATGGTTGAAGATGTGATGTCTCGGCTTCCCATTTCTGCCACCATGCCCTTATTCCTATGGAACTGTAAGCTGAAATAAACCCTCTCTTCCTTTAGTTACATCTGGTCACAGTGTTTAATAAAAGCAACAGGAAAGCAAATGATAAATACAAGCTGTGTGTGTGTGCGTTTGTGTGTGTGTGCGTGTGTGCGTTTGTGTGCGAACATATGCCTCATATATGTGGTTGGTTACTCTCATCTTTTAGCTCATCAGAGGCCAAAAGATCCCCTGGAGTTATAGGTGGTTGTGAGCCTATATGAGTGCTGGGAAGCAAACTCAGGTCCTCTGGGAGGGCATCAAGTGCTCTTAATGGCTGAGAATCTCTCTAACACCATTTTGCTCTACTGAGACAAAATTCATATGCTATAATTCTTTATAATGCTAACATTTTCCCTCATTTTAAAGTGTACAGTTCACAGACATACATGCATGCAGGCAAAACACTTACACAGATAAACTAAACCAAAATATAAATAAATATATAAGTAAGTAAGTAAGTGTACAGGTCATTGAGCTAATTTGCAGAGCTGCACCATTAACATTAATGCACAATTTTCAGACACTGTCATCATTCTGCGAAGCAATCTCTTACTCAGCAGTGCTCCAGCTTTGCGCCTCCACCCCTAGGTAGCTGCTATCTGTGCTATAGGCATTGCCTATAAACAAATGCGTGGTTTTTATCACTGACTTCGTTCATGTTTTCAAGGGTCATCCACATTATATTATACATCAGCACTTTATTACTTAAACTTTTTCACTTTAGTGTGTGTGTGTGTGTGTGTGTGTATGTGTGCACACGTGCGCACGTGCATGCAGGTCAGAGAAGAATCTGTGAGAACCAGTTGCTTCCTTCTCCCATGTTGGACCTGGTGATTGAATTCAAATCATCGGGCTACGAGGTGAGCATCTCAGCCACTGAGCCATCTCGCCTACCCTGTGAAAACTTCATTTTGAATTGGCTAATTATTTAGAAGTTTGTTGCTTCATTTCCATGTATTGTTCAGCTCTAAATGCTTGAGAAGCTTCCAGTTTCCTGTTACTGATTTTCATTTAAATTCTGTTGTTTGGGGAAAAAAACTGCTTATATGGTTGTAATTATAATAAATTTGTTAAAGTCTGCTCTATAGCCCAGGGCACAGTTTATCTTGGTGGCTGCTTCACAGGCACCGAAAAAGAACATATTTCTACTGCTGTTGCACAGGGACTGGAACAGAGCAGCTTAGCCTTTTTTTTTTTTTTTTTTTTAAATCAAGTACCTTGGATACTAAAGTCTTCAAGTACACTTGTGGATAGTTCTGTTTCTCCATTCATTACACTCTGATTTTTGTTTGTTTGTTGTTTGTTTGTCTCTCCCCGCCACCCAAGACATTGTCTTAACCATGTAGCCCTAGCTTGGAACTTACTATGTAAACCAGGCTGGATGGACTTGAACTCAGAGGGATCCCCTTGCCTCTGTCTCTGAGTGCTGGGATTAACTGTATGGGTCACCACTGCCAGGCTTTGCCCTTTGAAGTTTAATCTGTGTGTACCATTTATCTAGAGTGGGCTTCTTGCAGGCAGTACATTGGATTTTCTCTTTCCGTCTGTTCTGATGACATGGCTCTTTACCTGTGGGTGCTAGACAATGTGTATTGATATCAACCATTGGTCAGCTGTAAGTCTATTATTTTATTAGTGTTCTTATCTCCTTTTTATTTCCCTGTCCCCTCTTTTCCTTCTCTGAGATTTGAATTTTTTAATTCTATATAATTTATCTCCTGGATTTTTGGTTGTAATTATTTGACTATCATCTGGAGATTATAACTCAAACTTAGTTTGTCACAGTCTACTTGGAGTTTCTGTTTACCACTACTAGCAAAATATGTCTTAAAGATGACAATAGATCTGTACTCCATTTTTTTATATTGAATTATTTGTTCTTTGATGACAAGTTTCTTGAGTTCTTTGTATATTTTGGAGATCAGACCTCTGTCTGATGTGGGGTTAGTGAAGATCTTTTCCCATTCTGTAGGCTGTCATTCTGTCTTGTTGACCATGTCCTTTGCTTTATAGAGGCTTTTCAGTTTCAGGGGTCCCATTTATTAATTGTTTCTCTCAGTGTCTGTGCTACTGGGGTTCTATTTAGGAAGTGGTCTCCTGTGCCAATGCATTCAAGTGTACTTCCCACTTTCTCTTCTATGAGGTTCAGTGTGGCTGGCTTTATGTTGAGGTGTTTGATCCATCTGGACTTGAGTTTTGTGCATGGTGATAGATATGGGTCTATTTTCACTCTTCCACGTGTTGATATCCAGTTATGCCAGCACCATTTGTTAAGAAGGACAGACCTAAACAGAGAACTCAACAGAGAAATCTAAAATGGCTGAAAGACACTTAAGGAAATGCTCGACATCCCTAGTCACCAGAGAAATGCAAATCAAAACAATTCTGAGATTCCATCTTACACCTGTAAGAATGGCCAAGATTAAGAACACTGATGACAGCTGGGTGGTGGTGGCACATGCCTTTAATCCCAGCATCGGGAGGCAGAGGCAGGCGGATCTCTGGGAGTTCGAGGCCAGCCTGGTCTACAAGAGCTAGTTCCGGGACGGGCACCAAAGCTACAGAGAAACCCTGTCTCGAAAAAGAACACTGATGACAACTTACGCTAGAGAGGTTGTGGGGTAAAGGGAAAACTTCTGCATTGCTGGTGGGAGTGCAAACTGGCACAGCCCCTTTGGATATCAGTGTGGCGATTTCTCAGAAAATTAGGAAATAACCTCCCTCAAGACCTAGTAATACCACTTTTGGGTATATATCCAAAGGATGCTCAACTGTGCCACAAGGACATGTGCTCAACTATGTTTATAGCAGCATTGTTTGTCATAGCCAGAACCTGGAAACAACCAAAATGCCCCTTGACCAAAGAATGGATAAAGAAAATGTACATTTACACAATGGAGTACTATGCAGCAGAAAAAAATAACGACATCTTGAAATTTGCAGGCAAATGTATGGATCTAGAAAACATTATTTTGAGTGAGGTAACCCAGACCCAGAGAGACAATTATCATATGTACTCACTCATAAGTGATTTTAAAACATAAAGCAAAGAAAACCAGCCAACAAATTACAATCCTGGAGAACTTAGACAACAACGTAGACACTAAGAGAGACATACAAAGATCTAATCTACATGAAAAGTAGAAAAAGACAAGATCTCCTGTGTAAATTGGGAGCATGGGGACCATGGGAGAGGGTTGAAGGGGAGGGGAGAGGAAGGGAGGAGAGCAGAGGAAAATGTATAGTTTAATAAAATCAATAAAAATGAAAAACAAAAACAAAACAAAACAAAAGATGACAATGGAGAGGTGACTATGACCTGACTGTAACTCCCCAGAACACGTGTCAAAAGGAAAAGACAGACAGCCATGGTGAGGTGCACTTGTAACCCCAGTACTGGGAGAGCAGAGGAGACGGATGCCTGGAGTTTACTAACCAGCAGCCTAGCTTTATTAATTAATGGTTTCCAGGTCAACAAGAGATCCTGTCATTTAGGTTGTTCTCCACATACAGGTATACACACATGTACACCTACACACTCTCCCATATATACATGCGCAGGCATGTGTGTGCGCACACACACACACACCAGCAGAGGAAAATCCATGCATATGATGGATGGGGGGTATATGGGAAATCTCTGCCCCTTCTAATTGTTTTTTGCTGCAAACCTAAAACTGTGGTGAATGAACAGTCTAGTACAAATCTGAAGCCAGAGCGCCAACTTAAGCACATTGGAATCTTATTTACATTATGTGTGCCATACATATGCACACAGAAGTCCTTCCAGTGTTATACTTTTTCCTTTCAATAACCACACGTTTTACAGAACTTAAGAGGACTTTGGCATTGGCTCTCACAATGATCCACACGTCAGGTAAGAGCATAGAGTTCCATTTCTTGTTTGTGCATATGTTGAGACACTCACAACATAGCTCAGGCAGGCTTTGAACTCACAGCTCTCCTGCCTCGGCCTCCTGAGTGCTGGTTTTATAGAAATGCAATAACATGGCCTGACAAGAATCTCATTTTGGAGAGCAGGGTGACATGTCCAATGACTTGTTTGCATCCACACAGCAGGCGAAGAGCAGAACCAAGAATCAACCTTCTGTCTTTGCTTCTGTTTTCTTCCTCCCATAGCTGACGATGGGGAGGTGCGGAGTCCTGTGCCGGCTATGGCTTTGGTGCGGAGTCTGTGTGACAGGGACGGTGGTGAGACACAGCGGTGTAAAATAGACTCCTGAGGAGCACGCTTGGGACAAAGACCTGCTCTGCACACCGAACAGCTAGACGCAAGGGAACCCTCAGCTTATGGATCGAGATCACGGAGATTTTCAGGCAAAGGGCCTTGCAGTTTCTTTCTGCAACGCAGTGAGCTGGAAAGGGCAGCTCTTAGGTCTTCATGTGGCATCAACGGCAGAGACGGTCGAGTTTCTAAGTCACTGGCTCAGCCACAAGCCCGCAGACACCACTTACGTTCCCAGCTAACAAGCAGCTCAGGTCTGCAGTCATTTACCCTGGCGCTCCTCTGTTTGGGATTGGCTATTTCAGGTCACCAAAATAATCAAGATTCCCACAATAAGTGGCTGAGTACAGTGTTCAACTCTGCGAGAACTCCATTTTCTTCCTCAGTGGTTTTCAAAGCTGCATTCCTCAGGGTTTGTGATTTTCATAAGTCATCATGGAGAAGAGCTTAAGTGGCGTAGGGGTGGGGTAGGGTGGGATGGCATTTCTATTTCTTTGTTTTAAATATATACATACATATACAGATATAGATATATATTAAAAATAACTAATTCCTTGGAGCTAAAGAAATGTGCAAACTTCCAAATCAGGGACTTGTTTCAGCACCACCACCTCAAGGGCAGGAACTTGAGGGCCATTTACTTCGGTGTGTCCATGTACGCAATGCTCAAATTTGTCATCAACGGGTGCTGTCCACCCTGGCTCTGAACGAATCCTTCTGTCTCCAGCAGCTTAAACCCTTTGCTCAGTTGTGTACAAGTAGATCAGACTGGACTGCCCATGGCAAGTCCTGGTGGATTGAAAAAATATATACTAAACCTTGGACCCCATCTCCAGAGATTCTGCTTTAATTAAATTGTGGGTGCAGACTGGGTAACTGGAGGTGAAAATGTTTCCAAGGTGATTCCAGCTTGCAGTAAAGTCCACCCTGTTGCTTCAAGAGAGCTGAGATCCCCACCTTGTGAGTGCCCATTGAGGCCTCTCCCTCCCACTACTGGATGACACATACAGAAGTCCTGCTTTCTGCTACACCAGTGAACAGCTTCACCCCCCCTCCCATGTTCACCTCCCAGGAAGAGCCCTTTGCTTCACAGCCCCTGAGGGCTCTGTCTTTGGAGACTGCTGGGCTCCCCGCTCCCACATACAGCTCACCCTTGCTGTTCTCTGCACTGTTTCTGTTGCTGCAGCTTCCTAGGCCCTCGTGGGTGATAAGCCCTCTTTTTCACACAGGTAGGTCTGCTAACATCTCTGCCCTCCAACCTTGAATTTGGATAGTTTCTGACTGAGGCCTAACAAAACCCAGAAAATCCAATTAGTAGAGCCTGCAGATTCTTCTCTTTTCTGTGGTGTGGCATTTAATGGGCTGCAAAGTAAAGCCACACACTATTCCCCCTCAGCCCTCTTTATTCCAGTTCCTATTTTCAGGTGAAGGAACTGAGTTTAAAGGACAGCAGTGTGGCCCAATCCACGGAGGCTGAAAATGTGACCCAAAGCCCCTTTTAGCGGTCCTTACACTGGCCTCGGAGCCACCCATGAACTGTGCTGTCCACTGTAGATTGGTGACAGGACCTCACAGAACTCAAACCCTCTGGCTAGTGCTGGTGTTTGACATGGCAGCGCTCCAGGGCCACCCAGACGCAGTTGTGTGTAGCCTGGTGACCACAGGGCAGGAGGCGCTGCCACAGAGCTGAGGATTCAGGCCAGAGTTCAGGGCAGCGTGGAGGGCCCCTTGGTCTAGAAGCTGACAGAATTATGTGGTTACTTAAAAACCTCTGTGGGGAAGGTTGCCATGTGCTTGGGTGTAAACATGCCCACACACGTGTGCGTGCATACACACACACATACACACACACACAATTTATAGCAACCTGCTGGGCAAAAATTTAAAATGCATCCCATGCTGGATGCCTTCCTGCATATGCCTTCTCCTCTTAGTTCCCGACTTGACTTTTCCCTCAGACTTGAAAAATCTCTAGCAGATGCTCTTAACATAAACTTTCAGCTTCCAGCTCAGCTCCGATGTGGACATTAGGAATGCCTCTGGGGCTCCCTCACTCCAGACTCCCATCGCAAGCCTTAATTTCTCTTATTTAGCACTGGGCCAAAGACAAGGTGTGACATTCATTGCCAAGACACTGGGCATGGCCCATGCCAGGAGCCGCAATAAGGAGGTGTGCTGTCTCCAGGTTCTTTTCCTTCCCTCCCTCCTTCTCTCTCTTCCTCCTTCCCCCTCCTCCCCCAATCTCTCTGTCAGCAGGGTCTGCTTATGTAGTTCTAGCTGCCCTGGAATCTGCTATGTAGATCAGGAACTCACCAAAGTCCTCCTGGGACTAAAGGCATGCGCTACCATGCCCAGCTCTGCCTCTAGACTTAAAAACAAACAACAACAAAACCCCAAACCTCAAAACAACAACAACAATAACAACAACAAAACAAAACCCACACTGGTTTTAAAACACAGTAACTAGTAATCTAGGAGTCATGTCTTTGATTATCACAGTTATAAACTTTCCCCCATTGGATCTGAGCTCTCTGGACACACCACTGGAGACACAGCCACCTTAGCCTCTACAGCCCTGGGCTCTGCTTCTGTCTTGTGTCCAAGGTGCTGGGCCAGATAAAAGCTACATGAAGGGATCTGGGGACATGGTTCAGTGGGTAAGAGCACTTGCTCTGCAATCATGAGGGACTGAGTCCAGATCACAGTGCTTCTGTACAAAACTGGGCAGGGCTGGGCATGCCTTGTGACCCAGCACTGTGTGTGTGTGTGTGGTGCAGAGACAGGAGCATAGCCCAGGCTGGATGGTCACCTGCAGAGTTCTAGGTTCAGTGAGACACTGTGTCTCAAGGGGGTAAGGCAGAGAAGGATAGAGCAGGACACACAATGTCTTCCTTCCCCCAGCCTACACACACACACACACACACACACAGATACACAATATACACATACATACACAGGTACACATAGAGACAGATGCAGAGATACACATATTTATACACACATAGACACACACAGAGACATACCCACATATATATATACACACACATGTGTACACATGCACACACACACAGGCACACACACAGACACACACACACACAGACAGACACACACACACACATACACACACACACACCAGTAATTAACTTTGTAAACAGTGACTGGACATAAAGCTTCAGTGAGAAGCCCTACATTCCTGCAAGATGGCAGCTTCCACAGCAGAAATCAAACCCCAGGGAAAACTGGATTCTAACGGTTCTAAGGTGTTTCTCATACAATGCACTGGCTCTTCATTAGCACTGGGAAGCATGGTGGAGGGAATGGAGACCATGAAATTGTTCTTATTTGAAAGACATTTGTTTGGGAAAAATGATGTTTTCTCCAAGCAAAATGTTAGCTCGCTTGGTTAGTCGCAAATCACAGTATTTATTGCTAAAAGCCAGCCTGGAATTTTGGCTTGAATTCTTAGAAGTCGTGAGTCAGGGTGGAAATTACCTACCCAGCCAAGGCCAGTAAGCTAAATGTTGATCTGATAACTGCTGGTTTCAAAAGGACCCGAGAGATAAGGAAGAGGCTGTGACAGTACACAGAACAAAACTGGTTTGAAATTCAGGGCCTTATCGCTGAGAGCCGCAGGAATGCCTGTCCCTGAGCCTGGAACGAAAGAGGAAATGATCTGTGAGGATAAAGGGGCCAGTGGTCTCAATTAATAACACCCTTGCTCTTTCGATATCTACAACATTTACATGTTGGTTTAATTAAAATGTTTGGAAGTCAAAGTCCAGCATCAGCAGAGAAGTCATGTGTTTGATGTGTGGCTTAACAGACTTTAGCTTGATTATTCAATTCTGTCCTTAAGAACAAACCTTGTTGTCCCTATAGGGCATCTTCCTTTAGCTTCCAGGCTCACCAGCTTGTCTGGGCCTCTCCATAATAGCACATTTGTTAGTTGCTACCTTTAACTCTGGGTTTCTTCCTAGGTTTGAGCCTCCGCCTTTTGCCCTTCAGTCTTCCTTGCCTGACCTGATGCTTGGGACTTCAGGGTGGATCCTTCCGTAGGATTTCCCATAACTGGTCCTCCCAAGTAGCTCAGGCTTAACATCAACTGTCAACAGGTCACCTTCTATCATGCACCCCTTCCTCCTCCATCTCCAGCCTTCTCTCGGACCCCCTGGAAGAAGCCTATCAAAAGGAAAGGGAAGCTCATTATCTTGCCTTAGACCTGGCCCTCTTTAATCTCTTTCTTGTCTTTCTTGTCAGGTTTCCTAGATGACATTTTCTTTGGGGGCCTTGTACCATCAAAGTCAAGAGTAGTTTGTTCTCTCTCTCTCTCTCTCTCTCTCTCTCTCTCTCTCTCTCTCTCTCTCTCTCTCTCTCTCTCCCTCCCTCCCTCCCTCCCTCCCTCTTTTTTTTTTTTTTTTCCGAGACAGGGTTTCTCTGTAGCTTTGGAGCCTGTCCTAGAACTAGCTCTTATAGACCAGGCTGGCCTTGAACTCACAGAGATCGGCCTGCCTCTACCTCCTGAGTGCTGGGATTAAAGGTGTGTGCCACCACCGCTTGGCGAGTAGTGCTCTCTTGCTGGGTCCCTCTGCCTCTTTCTCTAGGCACCATGGCTGCAGCACAGTAACCACTGGTGTTAAGACTTAAGCTGCCCTTCCCTGAATCTCTCTTAACTCTCAAACCTCCGGCTTTGGTCCCCTTTGACCTAATCCTTGGTCTCCTCTCCCCTGGAGTTGCTATGGAATTCTGGGAAGGCAGTCCTGCTCCCGGCACACTCTGTGATGAGTTCTGAAGCGTCTGCTCCCCTCCCTGTGTTGTCACTTGGGCCATCTAGACTCTGCACTCTGGAGAGATGACTCCCAAGTTATATTTTGATGCTAAGCTCCTTCCTGTGTGGTGGCACTGTCCTATCCATTACCTGCTAGAACATTCCTCTGCCTATTTCATATACACCAGCGTGTCCCAAATTGATCACATCTTTTTATCTTCTATACTTATTTTCTCCTGGTCACTGACTCCGTGTCTCCCTAATCACCGATATGGGACCTGATGGTTTCCCTGGTGACTCCCCCACCCCTGTCTTCCTCATTCTGTCAAAAGTGGTCCAGAATTGCTGCGTGCTGAGGCTAAGCCCGTGCCGTGACCCACATTCTGGTATCTCTGGAGGCTTGCCTAGGGAGAAGGATCGTACTTAGGTAACAGCGCAGTTAGAACTGGTCTTCACTGGCTTACCTGGGACAGACCAAGGTACTCAACAGTCGTTCTCAACCTGTGGGTAGCGACCCCTTTGGGGGAGTCAAATGTCAGATGTCCTGCTTATCAGATATTTACATTATGATTCATAACAGTAGCAAAATTACAGTTATGAAGTAGCAATGAAATAATTTTATGGTAAGGGGTCATTACAACATGAGGAACTGTATTAAAGGGCCACAGAAGGTTGAGAAACACTTGCTTAATTATGAATTTCTTGGGTCTCTGGATGTTATCCCTCATCCTGGGAGCTGGTCCCCAACCCACTGGTCCTTTGGTATTCACCGTATTACCCTCCTCCTCAGTCTTCTCTACCCCATTCCATTAGAAGCACACCTTCCCTTTGGACTCCTGTAACATTTACATGTTCTTTAGAGCGAATTCCTTAATTACGTCTCCCTCATCAGGTAGACTGACCACAAAGTCTTGGAGCAGGGTGCTCACACCCAGCTCTTTTGTCTTCTTGCTTTGATTCTGTGTGTACAGCAGGCACGCGTGGCAGTGACTGAGTGGGTGAGGATCTAGAAACCCCTCCCACTCGATGAAAAGCTTCCAAGCTTCTCACTTCCCTCCAGCCACCACCCTCAGGGTGAACCAGCTGGACGGACGGGCAGCTGCTGGGGCTAGTAACATACATCTCCAGGACAGTAGTATCTAGAATGTCAAGGGACAAAGGACTGTCCGTGAGTGGGAAGAATGGCACCCATCTAAGGTGCCAGAGCTGGGGGAGACTCTCCTCTCCACCATGGAGCCGTGCTTATGACAGAGGTCAATTTCGCGTCTCTGGAGAATGTGGGCCTGCTTATCTCTGGGGTTTTGGTTTTGCTGACTGGGGTGCTCTTAGCATTGGCTTCCCTTCCCTCATGCAGGGGATGCCTGTAGGAGACTGTACCAAATACTGGAAGGCTGGTTTAGGGGTGCCTGGCTTAACCCATCCTTCCTGCTCTGTAGAGCACTGCTCCTCCCTTCCTGATTAGAAACCCGAAGTCACTTCTCATACCCTTTCCAGGTCAAGCACTTTAACTAGAGTCCATGAAAACGGCATCACTGTCCCCTTCACTGCTCATCTGTGTCTGAGTCAGAGTTGAATTTGCGTCCAATATTACTGTTGTTTCCATGGTGCCATGAGCCTCCAGCCACGAAAGCCACTGTAGCGAGAGGCTCTGTCTAACTGGCCTTTGCCTGCCCAGAGCCAAGGGCCTGGTTTCTAGTGTTCTAGATAAGTGAAATGTTTGTATAATGAAACAAACGCCTAACTTACAACTGTAAAGTTTAGTGTAAACTTATGTGCCCTTTTCATCTGGTCCCAGTGTGTGTGTGTGTGTGTGTTTGTTTGCAGTAGGTGATAACCATAAGAAAATGGTGTGGCGAAGTGGGGTGCACACCTTTAATCCCAGTACACAGGAGGCAGAGGCCAGCCTGGTCTACATACCAGTTCTAGGCGAGCCAGGACTACATAGCAAAACCCCGTCTCAAAACAAACCAATGAACAACATCCTCCCTGTCAAAGGCGGGTTCCGGCTCTTTGGAAACAGGATGCTGCAAGGGAGAACGATAGGAGATGGCATCTAATATAGACGAGGGGTTTGGACTTGCCTGAGTGTGGAGAAAGGGCCGCCTTCGTGGGCACAGAGAAGCACACATAAGAAACAGGGAGCATCCCATGTGGAACCCCAGGTCAGAACTTGGTTTAATAAAGGAACTGACGGTCTGGCTGGCTACTGGTTCTCACGACAACAAATGGCCGCATTCATTCTGGAGCTGGGCAGCGGAGGCCGGCAATAACATTCTGCATAGCAGGAACAGGAGTTGGCTCTGATAAAACCCAAGGACCTTAATGAGGCTGAGCCCCGCTCACAGTCCTAAATCCTAAAGACGAGTTATTAACTGTCTTTCCCTGGGCCTCCGATTCCATGTGTAACATGGAAGGATTGGACTAAGAAAGGTCTCCAAGGTCCCTTTAAGTGAAACAGCTTTTTACAAAGATCCAATTTAATTAAAACAATAAATTGGAAATGATGAAATCCATCAATTAAGAGCTTAAATAAGACGGGAACTTCTAAGGAGTCGGTGGCAACTTCCTCCCTTCTCCTCTGGGTGCTGTCCGAGGCTCTGGCCTGATGGCAGCGGTGTTTTGGGGGCTGTGGCTGAGTCTGCTGCTGGGCAGCCAGGAGAGCAAGGGCACCCGGTGCCTGCAGGGGAGCCACAGAGTCATCATCAGACAGTTCCGTTCAGTGTCCTCCTATGGGAACGAGGCTGGGTAGGCTGGGTCTGCCCAAGACGCCGTCCGGATTGGATGTATAGACTGCATAGCCATCCCA
This sequence comes from Chionomys nivalis, assembly GCF_950005125.1. Classification (NCBI taxonomy): domain Eukaryota; kingdom Metazoa; phylum Chordata; class Mammalia; order Rodentia; family Cricetidae; genus Chionomys; species Chionomys nivalis. The sequence continues at coordinate 59,170,242 of NC_080089.1, forward strand.
CCCCTGGCATTTCATGCTCCATATGTTTTTCATTAGAGCAATTTCAATTTTTTTAAAATAACAGAAATAAATCAGGATCATTAAAAAAAAAATTAACTGTCCTAAAGTAGATGTTTTAATTTCTCCATTTCCTCAGCCCGACAGTCACTTCATGCCACTAACAGAGTCACCTCCAGCCAGTAAAGGTTCTCCTCAGACTTCTTTACACATACAAATGCAACGATACATAATTGCACTTAAATTTCTGTTTTATGTGTATGGGTGTTTTGCCTGCTTGTATGTCTGTGTAACACATGCATGCAGTGCCTACACTGACCAGAAGAGGGCATCTGATCTCCTGGAGCTGAAGTTAACCAACGCCATGTGGATGCTGGGAACTGCACTTGGGTCCTCTGCAAGATCAGGCAGAGCTCTTAACCGCTAAGCCACCTGTCCAACCCTTAAACAGTACATTTTAAAAAGATATGAATAGGGCTTTACAATTTCTTTCATTCCAACATCACTTCAAAGTACTTCACTAGATACAAAGGTACTCCATTATAGTCAGGGCTAAGGAACGCTTCATAATATCACAGATGCACAAATAGTTAGCTAACCATTTTCTTATTCTTGATTAGTTAGTCTGCATTTCATTTTTTTTTCAGTTTATAACACTGGTTGCGATGAACATTCTTGTGTGCTCATAAGATTTTTTACTTTTATTTATTTTTGAGAATGTGTATGTGTGCATATGTTCATATGCATAAACGTGTGGAGGCTAAAGGTTAATGTTTGATATCATTCCTTAGGACCTACCATCTTTTATCTTCTAAAACTGTTATTTTATTTTATGTGTTTATGCCTAAGTGCTGAGGATCAGACTCAGGTCCTCAAGTTCTGCACTGTCCTGGTCATTACTGGAACTCAGTTTTTCCCGTGTTACATAATCAGGACTTTCCTGCTGGAATGAGCTATTTCTATCATTTGCCTCTTTTGTCGTGAGTTCTTTTCTTTTTTACCTTGAGGGTATTGCAGGAACTAGTTTTAAATATTAGAGATATTAACCATTAGTTAGCTTTTTGCTTTCTCTGTATTCTTAAATAGTTCTCAGTTTGCTATTTTCCTTTAATAGAGTCTTTTGACAAAGAGAAGCTACCAATTAATAAATATTTTTATTGGGGCTGGAGAAATGGCTCAGCCATTAAGAGCCCTGGCTGCTTTTTCAAAGGACCCAACACCCACAGGTGCATTCCCAGCACCCACATGGTGTTCACAACCTTCTGTACCTCCAGTTCCAGAGGATCTGATGCCCTCTTCTGATTGTCTTGGGTACCAAGCACACATGAAGTGCACATACATACACGCAAGAAACATTCATATAGATAAAATAAATAAATCTAAAACTGTATTTTGCACCTGTCTTTATTCAAAAACTTCTAGGCATTTTTGAATATTTGCTCTTCTAGACTTTAGGATAAGATTTACTAATTACAAGTCCATAAGACAATATTATTAACTATAATCCTTATGCTGATATGCCTTTAATAATTGAGTTTTTGAACTCTTTAATATTTTCTGTTTATTTTCCTTGCCAGGTCCTGGCAACCACCCCTCTGCTTTCTGGTTTGATTTAACTATTTTAGATACCTCATCTAAGTGGTACCCAGTAATATCCGCTGTTCCATGCCTGGCTTCTTTCACTTAGCACATCACACATTCTAGGCTCATTTAAGTTGCCACAAATGTCAGGATTTCTTTCTTTTCTAAGGCTGAATAATACTCAGTTGTATGGGCATACCACAATTTCTTTACCTATTCATCCAAGGGACACTTAGGTCACTTCTACAACTTGACTATTACAAAAATATTTTGCAATGAATATAGGAATATAGACATCTCTTTGATGTCTTGATTTAAATTCCTCTGGGATTTAATACATACACGTATAGAAGCAGAACTTCTGGATCGTATATTACTTCTGTCTGGAACTCTTAATGAACTCCCATACTGTGTTCCATAAAGGCTCCAACAATTTACATTCCTATGTGGGGGACCCAGAGGCCTCTTTTTCTCCAGATACTATTCACACTTACTGTTAAATTTTTCGGTAATAACCATTCTAACAGGTGTGAGGTAAGAGTTCAGGGTAGTTTGGATTTGCACTTCCCTAAGGATCGATGATGCTGAGTAACTTCAAACATATCTTTTTCATTAGGGGAGAAATTTTTCATTGGATTTTTTCTGCCATTGTTCTGAGTGAATTCCTCATGCATTTGGATATTTAGCTTGCATTAGTTTTAGCAGTCATAAATATTTTCTCCCTTTCTGTAGGCTGAACATCCGTTTTGGAAGGTTCCGCTGCTCTGCAGGCACTCTGTAGTCTGATGCGATCCCACGGTCTTTGCTTACACTGCCCGTCCTTTTGGTGTCACACACATGGGCTCGTTACCAGGTGAGCTCCAGTTGTCCTTGCGTCCACAGGTTTCCTCTTATGTTGGCTTCTAAGATCTCTGTGGATTTATATCTCACATTCCAGGTTTTAAACCACTTTGAGTTACTACTCTGCATGTTGTAAGGTCAGGACTCTATTTCCTTAGGCTTTGCATATGGACATGTGACTATGTAATTTTTAAGAAGAGAGAGGAAAATAGACACCGAGGCCAATAACATTATTAAATACCGAAATAAAATATATTCAGAAACCTTACTTCAGAATCTGGAGAGAACACTCAGAGGACATAACAAAAGACATTCTCATTCTTAGCTATGGAAAATTTTAAATAGCTACTTTTTCTCTGCTCCCAAAGAAAACATTTCCTAACTCTGGGCTTGAGTAAGCTTTGCAAGCCGTTATAGTTCCAAGCGCATCTTGACCCCTGGAAGGCTGACCAAGATACGCTCTACCATGTTAGTGATTTCTGCAGCCAGGACCACAGAACCCGGCAGAGACAACTCAAGAGTTTGGGTCGTGGCTTCAGAGAAATCTCAGCCTACTGTGGTGGGGGCAGCCTGGTCCTCAGGGGAGGGAGCTTGTGGTGCCTGCTCATATGGCTCAGGCTAGGAAGCAGAGAAGACAGTCAGGGACAGTATTATTTCCCAAAGTAGGGGCCTACTTCCATGAGTCAAGCCCTATCTTCTAAAGCTTCGTAGGTTAGAACCACAGGCTGGGGCCTAGTGTTCAAAACAAAAGCGTGCACGGGACATTTCAGATCCAAACCTACACCTACAGGGATAACCCAGCTAAGTCGAGAGCCTGTGCCTGGGTGTGTTAATCCCTTCACTCAGCTTTATCACCTTCCCTTCATAGTCATTCTTGGTCCAGAAGTTTGACAATGACTCTAACGCTAACACTTACAGAACATTCTATACACGTTTACATGGGGCAGAACTTACACGATTTGATTTCCCGACTCTATCTTACCTTTGGAACTTTTCTGAGGCCAATTCCTGGAGCACTTTTTCAATCTTAGGGGTTTCGTGCCCTTCAGGAAGAATTCACTGGTTTCTCTTATTTCACTTTGATATACAAAACACAGCATTCTAGGTATTTGTTCAACAACTTTCTGTCTCCTCTCCCCCCGCCTCTCTCTAAGTCAGTTCTCATTATGCAGCTTTCACTACCCTAGAACTCACTCTGTAGACCAGGATGGATTTGAACTCACAGAGTTCCACCTGCCTCTGCCTCCAGGAGTGCTGGGATTAAAGGTGTGCGCCACCACACCCAACTCTCTGTCTCCCTTTTAAACTCCGTTCTCTGAGGGCAGGAAGTTACAGTTATCTAAGTGGCTCCAATACGTACCATAATCGGCACCAGGAAGTAGCAAGCACCAAATGGTTTTTAGAGTGTGCCACGGCACCCCATAGTCCTGGAGGAATCCTGAGGGAATTCTGTAGTGTGTGGAGGAGATGACCAGGTTGTAGAACCTTTAACTCCTTCTCGGGAACAGAACTACCTTCCGTGTTTCTTCCATGTGCAACATTCTATTTAAATCTCACTATCATTAAATTAAAAAAACAATAAAAATGAACATTCATGGAATGACAAGATGGCTCAGTGGGTAAAGGTGCCTGTTACCAAGGCCAATGACCTGATCCCTAAAACCCATGTGGGGAAAGTAGAATGCTGATTTCCTCAAGCTGTATTCCTGCACACAAACACTGAACACACACACACACATGAACACATACACACACACATGCACATGCACATAGACATACACACACACACACACACAGAAACAGAGAGACAGGGAGAGATTCTGAAAAAGTTAAAAATTTAACAATCATGTATAGCTCACTTACAAACATCTAAGAAAACACTAGGCTTCTAGTTTTTAAAGACTTCAAATATGAGACCGTGTATCTTGGGCTACAAAATGAATTTATATGCTGTAATTGTAAAGACATGATGTCCTATATATAACCAATACTATTTCCCCATAAGCAAGTACTCAGTGCAGCTTTCGTAAACAACATAATTTAATAAAAATCCCAAGCCAGAGTTACCGAGATGTCTCTCTCTTCCTTTTCTCATTTTCACGATGTATTCTGAGTCTAAGGACCTGAATTTGACGATATTCTTTTATGTATTTCTAGACATACCTTTCCCCTCTCACCTTCCATCTGGATCCCAAATGTGGTCACATTTATAGCAGGATTCCTTAGCTATCCCCTCCACAGCCCTGCTTCATCTGCTGTCCCTGGGACCCTGGCAGAGGCTTGGTGGGGAAACAGTTATGCCCAGGAGCAAGCATTCACATGCCCACTTTATTGAGCAGGCATCCCTACTGTCCTGAGGTGAATACCATGTTTTACTAGTATTACCGTGTTCTACCCCTGCCCAGCTCATTTCTGGTTTTGGATTCCATGCAGGACTCTCAGTGTTCACACTGCTGCCCTCATCTTCCCCTTCCACTCTGTTAGCTCATGTTTTCGGGATGGCTCCCCTGTCTCACTTCTTCCTGATTTGTTTATTTTTTTCTACATATCTATCACAATTTTTAAATTAATTAATTTATTTATTAAAGATTTCTGCCTCCTCCCCACCACCACCTCCCATTTCCCTCCCCCTCCCCCAATCAAGTCCCCCTCCCTCATCAGCCCGAAGAGCAATCAGGGTTCCTTGCCCTGTGGGAAGTCCAAGGACCACCCACCTCCATCCCGGTCTAGTAAGGTGAGCATCCAAACTGCCTAGGCTCCCACAAAGCCAGTACGTCTATCACAATTTTTTAAAGGGTATTTCCTCTGGAACATCTTCCAACATGTTTCCCCGTCCCATTTCCTGACTTGTATCATGCGACCTTAACAGTGTCTCTCTGACCTGTTCTCTTCTCTCCTGCCTACTGTGTCCCCAGTCATGATGGGAAGCCCGCCTCACTTCCCCAGTTTTCTCTCCCAGGGCTGTGGATTTCAGAGGATGCCTTTAAAGTCTGCAACTTTTGACTCCTTCACAGCCAAGTGCTCTGACCTGTTACATAATTGGCATTTCCAGATTGAAGGTGGACTTCCTTGCATCTAGAAGCAGCTTCAGACTTTAGATCACACTGGTCCCCTTCTCCCCCAGATGACCTTTGCTCACCACCAAGTTCTACGTCAGGGCTGGTGGCATCATGAGTTCTCATTTGCTGGGGTGTGGTATTCTTTGTCACACCGTGTTGACGTTCTCTGTCCTCGAGGTATGTTGATAGGATGGCTTCAGTACTGTTTCATTTCTCCTTTTGTGGGTTAGTGCAGGTGAGTATGTGTGCATGCAGGCACAAGTGTCTGTGCATCCCTGTGCATGCAGAGGCCAAGGGTTGATTGCTCCAGACTGCTTTTCACTTTAGTTCTTGAGGCAGGGTTTCTTGCTGAACCTAGAGTTCATCAATTCAGCCAGGCTGGCTGACCAATGAGCTTTAGGAATTCACCTGTCTTTGCCCTGCCCCCCAGGGTAGGGTTACAGAGGTACACTGTGGCACCAGGCTTCAGGAGAAGGCTGCAATTCTGAGCTCGGGTCCTCATGTTTACACAGCAGGATTTAACTGACTGAAACATCTCTCCGGTTCTGTCCTTTCTCCTTTCTTGATGCATTACAATGAAAGTGGAGGGAGATTGAGAGATGGGCACCCAGTTGTCATCCTTACCTTCAGCTACTTGGAAGTCCTTGTTTCTGTTATTCTATTTGAAAGTAATTTCCATAAACAGAACTTGGAAATGTAGTGAGAACTTTGTGCGATATTAGTAAAGCGAGCTAACAATTGCTAAGGGTTTACAGCGCTCCAGGCATGCCTGAAATGCTTCACCTATATTGTCTCACTAGATGATCACAGTTATTTTACCAGGAAGATACTTCTGATATTTACATCTTGTAAAGAAGCAATTTTGCCAGCATGTGCAAATTATCATATGTAATTTCCACAGTCTCTGGGACAGCACCATTCATGGCACCGGACAGAGGAGGAAGGGTTCAGAGAGGCGAAGCGACTTCTCTAAGGTCACAGAGCTTGAACCTGGCTCCTGATCAAGCTTCCTTATGCAAGGAGAGGAAAGTAACATCTGCCTGGACAGAAGCAGGAGTTTGTGACACTGAGCATGGTGGGAGGCAGGGCACCTTCGTATCTGACTCTGCTGTCTAAACCACCTCCCCTTTCATCTAGCTCCCCAGGGCAGCAGAAGGGATGGCAGTAGCTGGGGCAATCTAGAACTTTCCGTCCCCTTGTGTGCTGGTCAGGGTAGAGGATGCCTGGTCCTCATGCTGGGTCTGTTTGCCTTCTTTTGGGACAAGGGACATTTTGTGGTCAGGCAGGCCTCTCTCTTGGAACTGAGGGTGAACTCTGAAGTTGAATAAGTAGAAACTATAGTTAGCCAAGTCCTTTACCAAGCTCGGCCAACTCCACCCTGGAGCTGTGTCTCACCCAAGGCACAAAGCCCGACTCCGAGAGAACCTATGATCTCATTACCCACTCACAGAGAATAGATTTCAGAAAACACGCAGGAGAGCGCTACATAGCCAGCGAGAAGGACTACCATGGGAAGGACTACCATCAAAAGCTCCAAGTTCTCCAGTGCAAAGCACTAATATAGAAACAAAGATGGTGTTCGAAAAACCTTTAATTAGGTTGAAAAGACCTAATTAAAGATGGGTGGGGCTAAACTGTAAGGGTAAACAAATTACAAAAAAAAAAAAAAGAGCAAGGAAGTGGCTTCTAGCGCACAGGTGCTGTGGAATAGTCCATGTGCTTTGCCGTGGTCCCGTGGTGTCTACGGCAGTGGTTCCCAGTGCTAGGCGAGGCTGTGGACGGCCACAGAACTCTCCCAAGCTCCTGACATAGTTATAAACTCTTACTACAGTGAGCTTAATCCACACACTTGGGATGCAATAATCAGCAGCTAGTTTCCTTTTAAAGGTTCACTTATTTGGGAGTACAGGCTTTTCACTCAGCTAGAAACTGAAATAATTACTTGCAGTGTTATTTCTTATAACTGCATGTGAATCTGTGATTATTTCAATAAAAATTTCAATTAAACCATACAGCGAAGGGGAAAAATAAGTTGCCAGGCAACTCAATGAACAAATTGAAGCAAAATGTTTAATTCTTGGAAGGCTTAATGAATCATTGCTAAGAGAAAATATCATGACCCAAGGTCATAAGGAAAGACATGCCAGGTCTTTATTAAAAGTTAGCGGAGACAGCAGGTCTTGGAGACAACTGGTGAAAACTTAGACAGACCCAAATCTACAATTTAGGCTAAACTAGATCACAAACAAAAGTGCTCAAAGAGTAAAGATCTAAACATCCAGAACGAGAAGAACTGACCATAACATTACAAGGACAAAGTCATATGGACATGCATCCAGCTATTGGTGGCTTTTTCCAACAGAGCATCTCACCATGAATGCCTCTCATGTGGTCTGCACCCCAGGGTTGAGCCTTGTCTGAAGGGGGATCTTCATACTCACATCTACTCAGAGACCCACTTAGATACTCATTTTTTCACAGTATCTCTTGCTCAGGTGCAGGGTTTCTTTAAAATGTATTTTAATTTTATGTGTATGTTCTCCCTGCATGTATGTATGTTCACCATTATGTGTGCAGTACCCTGAGAGGCCAGAAGGTGACATCAGCTCTTTAGTCCCTTTTAGATGTAGTAATCTACCTTGAGGGTGCTGGGACAAAAACCCTTGTCCTTTACTGAGAAGCCAGTACTCTTAGCCTCTGAGCCATGTCTCCAACTATTCAGAATTTTAAAAAACAGACTTATTATTTTTTTAAAAAGTGTCTGTGTGTTCATGTGTATATGTGTGTGTGAGCATTTTACAAACAAGGAGGCCAGAAGAGGGCACCATATTCATCAGCACTGGAGTTTCAGGCATTTGAGAGATGTCTGGCTTGCTACGTGGGTGCTGGGATCTGAACTCTGGTCCTCATGATTGCACAATAAGCACTGGCCATCACTGAGCCATCTCTCCAGCCCTCTTCTTCAGATCTTTGCTGTCAGTGGACCAAAGGAAGTGTTTTCTGAGAAGTGACCCTCCTTGTACCACCCAGGTGTGTTTCCTGGTGAGGGAACTTCCCCACATGGGCAGCAGTGGTATCCACAAGGGACTGTCTCTGATTTTCTTCTCACATACCCCAGGTTTCCCTCTCTCCTCACATCCTGAAATCAATAGTGAGTTAGCATCAGAGCTTATGCAGTCTCCAAACAAATTTATTACCAACCACACAGAACCATGGCAGGAAACCTAAGATGTTCACTTTTCTTTTTAGAAGAAACAATGAAGTCATGCACACTGTTGGTTTAGAAACATCCCCGATTCCCTTTTCGGTGATTATTCTTTCTGTAATGGCATGTTTTATGGGATGACAACTCCAGGAAGATGACTTATAAGCAGAGTTTAACTGTGTAGAAGGTAATTTTAGGCATTGAATATCCAGCCGCTTTTTACTGGAACATGAGAATGGGTGCACAGCAGGGTGTCTTACTGCCAGGAATATAGATAGCAATATAGCTAGCAAGCATCCAGAGCATATCAGTGTCACCACTGCCTCTCTCCTTGCTCCTGCTGCTTCCCTAAAAATGTCTTCAGATATCAGAGCTACTCTTGGACTCAGACATCTGATTATTTCCCCTCACACCTAGCACAAAGAGGGGATAGAAGGTGGACCAGTTGGGGCATTAGATTTTTGTGGCTGAACTGAGTTCACAGTGGCTGAGTTTTGACCTTCAACTCTCGTTGTCCTGCAGATCAGAATCTTAAAACCTAGTTAATGAAAAGATCTACAAGAAACTGTGTCCTGTCAGAAAATACAGCCTTTCTCTAGTCACATCACCTTGGCATCCAACAATAGAAAGCAGAGCAGGATGAAGCATGCTGAAGAACGGCTTGGAGAGTGTCATTTCTGCAGTTTACAGATGCGGAGTAGCAACTCAACCGAAACTAATAAGCACTTTGAAATCAGACTCGTGATCATTTGTATGTGCACATCCAGTGTGGTTCCTTCATCAGTTTGTGCCTGGATATATGGAAAACGCATTGGTACACATCAATGCCCTGGTATTTTGTAATCCTTTGGGAGGGTAGTCTAGGAGAGGGGCTGGCTACTGGTATCAAGAATGCAGGTCACTACTTGTTACCCTCAGTCAACATCCCTGCTGGAAATTTGCTCCACCCCACCCCACTATACTGTTGTTCTGTGATTGAGGCTTAACCTCGACTTCTCTTTTATTTTTATTGGCCTATGGATAGGTTACACCAAAGCTTCTTGTGCTCATTGTGTCTAGCTCCTGGGAGCTCACCTGAGCCTTGTAGCCATCAAGACTCTAGGAAGCTTCAGCTCTATTCTGTCTCGTGTTAATGGGGAAAGAGACTGCCAATCTTCCACACTCTAGGACCAGACTTCCCCAAGAAGGTGAGCAGGGGTGCGCCTAACCTCCTCATCAGTAAAAGAAGCTGTGCAGAGATTCATCCGCATGCAGACACTGGGCTATCCCATCCATAACCCCACTGCATATGTGAAGGGGAGGAGCTTCGCAGTCTTCAAGGAAGATGCCTAAAAGCCACAGGCACTAAGTAGCAATTGCAGAGTTCAAACCCTGTGGCCAGGTCCCTGGCTCTCCAATGATGGTACCTCTGAAAGCTCAGTTGCCCTGCTTCTTAAGGAACTTGCTAGAAGCCTCCATACCTGAAGGGCCTCAGAAGATCTGAAATTCAGATAGGGAAAACGTGTCTATCTGAAACTCACTCAGGGTGAAGGAAACAGGAGTTCAGTGGGTCGCTATGGATGGAGTCTCATGGTGTGAGCCCAACGCTTGCCTGCCAGGCGAAATGGACAAAAGATGGCGAGGGGCAGGAAGATGGGGACTAGCATATGATTCTGTAACAACGGGCGGAATTGGGGATGGAATGTCAGCGTGAATGACACGACACGAAATAAAATGGGAAGAACAAAGAAAAACTGGCAGGGGTAATCACTCCAAGATGTTAGCATTTCACTCTCCAAAGCAGCCTTTAAAAATTTATAGGCAGCTCACAAAAAGGAAAAAAATACTCAACAGGTAAGTTAACAGAAGAATGTTATTTTTAATTATGAAGGTTTTAATTTCCCTTTTCCCCCCCCGCTTCATTATTTCTGCTAATAAGCTTGTCATCTGGGCTGGGACTGACTATAAGGGTTTTGGGAAAAAGTTTTACGGCCTGGACTGACAGTTTTACACATTGACATTTTACTTTTCAGTTTTATGAATCAAATGTAACGCAGAGTCTCTTGAAAAATTAGGATGCCATTCAGAACATTACCTCAGGATGACTTCATTCAAGCATGCAAATGCGCTCATCCTTAGGGTGAAGGTTGGGTCCCCGAGTGACTAATTCCATGCAAGCATTTAAAGGCAGAAAGGGAAAAAGGGGTTTTGCCACCTGGGAGAACCAGCAGGGAGTTAGGGGAAGCATTCTGGATATGGTTTCACACAGATGACTGAATTATAAAGGTCTCCTACCAGCCACTAAATCAGAATCATGTGCTAAATCTCTACTGCATACAGAACATGCAGTTGGGAATGGTGGGGGAAATCAAGCCTGTGCTCAGCTGTTTAAGGAAAGCGGAATGTAGACTCAGTTAGGAAGGAGAATGTGTATGAACATGCGTGAATGAAATGAACACAGCTGACACGAAGCCTTAACTGTGGCCTCAAACAGACTAGGCTCATGGCAGGCTCAGTAAATACCTGCTGAACAAAAGAATAATGGAGCAGGTGACAGAAGAGACATACAGTGCACACAGTACAGGCTGACAGATGAGGCGTACAGTGCACACAGGTATAACTGCCCTTGTGGTTTGCATATGTGTGGGCATTATAGATGAGTTGGAGATGCTTGTTTTAAAGCTTAACTTGTGAGCTTAGCCATGTCCACAATATATATTTATTTATCTATTTGTGTGTGTGTGTGTGTGTGTGTGTAGGGGGCGTGCGCACATGCATGTATGCCTTACAGGCCAGGAGTTGATGTCAGGTGTCTTACTCTCTTTTTGAGGCAGGGTCTCTTGTTGGAGCTGCAACTTACTGACTAGCAAGCTTCTGGGATTCTCCTCTCTCTACCTCCCCAGAACTGTCCTGTTTTCTAAACTTGCCACGTGGGCGCTGGAGAGCTACACCGAGGGCTTCACACTTGTGCGGCGAGCACAGTCTACTCTCTGAGCCACCATCCCAGGTTTAACCGTCTAAGTGGCAGTTCATACTTTTATATGTATTGTTTTTTTCTGAGTGTATGTATGTGCACCATGTGTGTGCTGTGCCTGCGGAGTCCAGAAGAGGGTGTTGGATCCCCTGGACCTGGAGTTATGGGTGGCTGTGAACTCCAATGTGGATGCTGGGAGCTAAACCCAGGTCCTCTGCAAGAACAACTGCTCTCAAGCGCTGGGCCGTCTCTTCAGTCCTCTTTGCAATTCTGTATTAGGTAAGACCTTATCTGGAAGTAAAGCCATACAAATATACAGGTTTCCACTGATGTGGAATGGTGCTTCAAAGAGTATGTTCCCCAAGACCTCTTCAAGGGCCCATGAGCTCATATCTGTTTTATTATAACATTAAGGTATTATTTCCCCCCCTTCTCTCTCATTTTCTCATGAATGTAGAGATGGGATTACAGAGTATATTACTATATCCAGTCAAGACGAAAATCTCAAGAGAAAAACACACAGTAGTACCCAAGATCTGGTCTTTAAAAATTTGTTAGTGTGTGTATGTATATTATGTATATGATATATGTGTATGCATATATATGTGTGATATATGTGATGTAGTTGTGTTATATGTATGATGTGTGCTATTGTATCATGTGTGTCTATGTATAGATATGTGATATGTATAATGTATGTGTTATGTGTATGATGTGTGTGATGTGTGTGCTCCCCATGTGTGTAATATGTATAATGTGGGTGTTAAGTACATGATGTAGGATGTGATGGCATGAGCTGGAGAAGACAGACATGGCATGGAGAAGGCATGAGATGGAGAAGACATGGCATGGTGGCAGAGTCAGGAAGCTGGCTGATAGAATTTTTCATTTACACATAGGAAGGAGAGAGCAAGAGAGAGAGAAGGAGAAGGAGAGGGAGAGAGGTGAGCAACTGTAATCCCAGCTCTGAGAGGCAAAGACAGGAGGTTTTGGTGACCTGATGGCCAGCTGGTGTAGAGGAATTGGTGAGCTCCTCTACAGGCTCAGTGAGAGATGCTACCTCAAATGGGATCAGGGATCAGGTATAGAGAAAATAAAGAAAACACCTGCTACAGACCGCTGGCCTCTACACATATACACACATACCAACATGACACACAGACACGACACACACAAATACCAACCATCATTGGCTGGGAAAGTGGACCTACAGGTAAATGTTTGCTGTGTAGGCATGAAAACCGAAGTTCTGATCCCCAGAACCCATGTAAGTCAGCTGACTAGATCTTCCCTTTTTTGATGATCAATTTTCCATCCAACTAACTAGAAGGTATCATTAGGGTTAATATTGGCCTGGAATTCTTGAGCCAGTTCCAGAAACAACCAGCCTGTGATTCCTCTTAGGCTTGTTAAAAACAGAGGAATTCAACTTAGAGCATGGGAATGGGATAGGGTGGGGCCATGCTGCCTGCTGAGAACCCGCTGCTAGGGTCATGCCTTTCCCTGGGGTGAAGGTCTCAATGCCTATTAACTTTGGCAGTTCAAAGCACACCACCAAGTAAAGAGCAATGGGTTAGGCTCCGATGTACTGCTTGAATGGGTTCAATCTTTTCCAAACACAGCTCAGACCTCTCTTATGTCCACCAAGATCCCAAAATGCCCCATCTACCTCTTCTCTTTCTTTAGCTTCTCAAGATGTCAAGTGCAGTTCAGCCTGTCACTACCCTGCAATAGTTATTTTTGTGTTATAGCGTTTTCTTCTTTAGCAGACACTACATGCACTTATTAAAATCTAATCCCACAAACAAATTTATTGACAGGTAAATTTATTACTTGGACTCACTAAGTCCACATATCAGCATTTTTGTTTGCTAGACACTTCTTCCTTACACTCTTGTCATGGACCTGGTTTTTCCACAGTAGTAACTGCCTGTTGTCTCTTTCTTCTATCATGGTTAACACTGCCTTCAGGGGCCGGGCACAATTCTGTTATACTCAGTTCTAGTCACCATCTCTAGTGGCTTGACACTGGGCAAAGACTTGACCTACAGGATGTCTTCTGTAGTTGGAAGCCTGCTTGTTTCCTATAGCTGTAGTCTCAGAGGTCTTCCTTATGTCCATTTGGTATAAGAACCATGTCTATAGAATGGTCACTCACATGCCTCCTCCTCCACACTGCAGCCCATGCTGTGGCTTCAGGCAGACATACTCTTTTCCCCACATCTGACAAAGCCCATGCATCCTCTAAGATGGGCTGGCAGACTACAGCATGGAAACCAAATGCAGAGATGAAAGCATCGCTTACAGATGGAGTTGTTCCAGAGCACAGCCATGCCTGGCCATTCTCATCTTGTCTCCCATCCAAGTACTAACCAGGTTCAGCCCTGCTTAACTTCAAAAAATCAGAGAAGTTCAGGGTGGTGTGGCTGTAAACCATCCTCTCATTGCCTATAGATGCTACCTCACTTTACAGGGGAGTAGCTGCAGCAGAGACCCACTGGCCTGAACAGATTCATGTATTTACCCTATGTCATTCCAAAAACAAAACAAGTAAGATTGTTGTGGACTATTATTTGAAGATGTGTTACATTTGTTTATGCTGTGGAACATTTATTTAATGATGCAAAGATGTGTTACATTCTTTTATGCTGCATTTGTTTAACTCTGTGAAGTTGTGTTACTTTTGTCTGTCTAAAACACCTGATTAGTCTAATAAAGAACTGAATGGCCAATAGCAAAGCAGGACAAAGGATTAGTGGGCCTGGCAGGCAGATGATGGAGGTGGGTCTTGTATCTATCTGTTGCTTTCATTGGTAAATTAATAAAAAAAACTGCCTGGCCTTTGATAGGACAAAAAATTAGGTAGGCAAAAAACAAAACAAAACAAAACAAAATGCTGGGAGAAAAAAAGCTGAGTCAGGCAGTCGCCATGATTCTCCCACTTCAGACAGACACTCCTCACTACAGGCAGAGAGAATAAACAGAAGGAGAAAAGAGCAAAGAAGAAGGAGCAAGAAAAGGAGGAGAGGAGGATGCTAGGGGCCAGCCACCCAGCCACCCAGGCACCCAGCCACCCAGCCACCCAGCCACCCAGCCACCCAGCCAGTCACCCACAGAATAAGAGTGAAATAAAGACACACAGAAGTAAGAAAAGGAAAAAGCCCAGAGGCAGGTAGTCGGGATAATTTAAGAAAAGCTGGCTAGAAACAAGCCAAGCTAAGGCCAGGCATTCATAAGAAATAATAAGCCTCCATATATTTATTTGGGAGCTGGATGGCAGACCTCCAAAAGAACCTAAGAGAGAGAGAGAAAGAAAAAAAAAAACCAAACAACCAACAACAAAGGATGCCAACACTTTCTAAAAAGCCTAGTTCAAAGGCTACCTCTCTTACGGCGCCTCCCTGGATTGCCTTGTTTGAGTACAAGAGGTGGAAAAATGACTTCTCCATCGTTAAAGGAGTTCCAGGCAGACTGTAAACGTACTGCCTTGTGTTGCCTTCTTTGTAATATGCTGTACTTGGCAAGTGCTTATATGTAGCCATTGGTTTTTTTTTTTTTTTAAGATTAATGTTGTTTTACACAGGTATCAAAATTGGACAACTAGCAGCGTTTTACTTAAAGGAAAGCATTTCTGATTCAGATGACTTGAATATGAGACAATGAAGAGAATATAAAACCTGGACAAGATGGCACATTGTGCTCCCCAAGTTAACAAACATGGGAGTGCCTCAGGTTGTAAAGGAAGTTGATGGGCAGGGCTAGGTGAAGTCATTATAAGAGCTTCAGATGCTAAACTACTGGGGCAAGAGCTAATCCAGGAAGAGTCCAGTTAGAAAGAAACTGTGAGGCCGGAGGATGCTCAGGGGTTAAGAATGTGTACTGCCCTCACATACGACCCGGGTTTGGTTTCCAGCACCCATGTGGGTGGTTAACAACCACCTGTCACTCTACCTCCAGGAGATCTGATGCCCTCCTCTGGCGCTGCACTCAATACATATCTTCCCTGCCCCAATTAAAAAACAGAATAAAGCCGGTTGTGGTGGCGCACGCTGGTAGGATTTGCTGAAGGAGGCAGAGGCAAGAGGATCATGAGTTTGAGGCCAGCCTGGGCTACACACTTTGCCGGGTGGTGGTGGCGCACGCCTTTAATCCCAGCACTCGGGAGGCAGAGGCAGACGGATCTCTGTGAGTTTGAGGCCAGCCTGGTCTACAAGAGCTAGTTCCAGGACAGGAACCAAAAGCTATGGAGAAACCCTGTCTCGAAAAATCCCCCCCCCCCAAAAAAAAACAAAAACCAAAAAACAGCAAAAAACAAAAACAAAACAAAACAAAAAAACAGAATAAAATCTTCTTAAAAACAAAGAAAATAATTATCTGAGCCCACTTCAGAGATCTAAAGATCTAGGAGAGCAGAATCCATGGGTGCTCTGCTTAGGGAAGATGGTTAAACTGCCTTGACTGCTGGTGGAAAGGCAAGACCTGGAGTAAGGGGGAGGAGTAATCTCAGGCAGAGCCCCTGTTTTTAAGCTCTGACTCTCAGAGAAGGCAAGGGAGGACCAACTGAGAGCAGCGACCTTGGACAGGTGTCCAGCTGCCTGCAGCTGGAGGTAAGACAACTTCAAAGTTGTTTTCCTCAGGTGTCAGTTCTCCTGAATTCAACCATGTTCACTGAGTGCTGCTTATACTTCTGTGAGCCATTTCTTCCTGGGCTTTAGCATAAATAGCCTTAAGCAGTTTCTCAATGATCTAACATACCACAGAAGGGCAGAGTTTGACTCAAAGAGGGAAGACTGAAGCACATTTGTGAGTGGGTTATGGATGGATTTTAGAATTAATGTTATCTGCCCTGTTCTGACTCACCAGTAGGGATCCTGATCTAGTCTATATCCAGGTAGGAGGAGCCTAGAGTATGACTGGCAACCCTGAAAAATGGTGTCTGGAGGCACAGGGAGGGAAAACAATGTTCTTACTGGGTTGAAGGTGTCAAATCTCTCCCATAAGAAACCCAAGAGCAGGCTGGTTGTAGGGGGCATATGTCTTTAACCCCAGCACTTTGGAGGCAGAAGAGGTGAATTTCTGTGAGTTCAAGACCAACCGTGTCTACAAAATGAATTCCAGGCAAGCCAGGGCTAAATAGTGAGATCCTGTTTCAAAAACCGACACCAAACAAACAAACAAACAAACAAACAAAACCCCCAAGTCCCAGCTGACTCAGGGGCTATTTTCTGAATTCAAGGGGATGCTTTCCTTGGTATGAAAGTTTTGCATATTTTGGAGACAGATAATGCAATTTAAAGCAGAAACAAACTATAGTTTATTTCCTCCCTATAAGACAAGTATAAAACAAACAAGCATTTCCAGGCTAGAAGTGCTAACTTCACAGCAGAAAATGTGGGAAGAAAATGAGCCTAAGGACGCAGCCAGAGTGATTTCATTTTGTTCCAGCATATCTGAAAGCTTGTCAAAGGCAGAGGGACTGGGAAAGGGAAAAGTGAGCCGCTGCAAACAGAGGCAGGGACACATGAGCTCTCTCTCCAAACCACAGCAGGAGGACACGGTCTCCCTGGCATGGGGTATTTGTTTTGCAAACATTGGATTTTGTACAGCAATCACACAAGTTTATGTTGAAGAGGAGGTAAGAGCAGAGTCCATATTAAGAAAAACAAAACCAAAAAATTTCACAGTCACTTTGCTCATCTTCTAGAAAGATGAGGAACGGACAGCCATCAGGGCATCGCGGTGAGGCGCTTGTGATTTGACGGCCCCCTGGGGTTGTCACGAACTGGGGTTGTAACTAGGGGGGCCACCAAGTCCATTTCAGCATTTGGTTCTGACTTCTAAGAGGATAGTGCTGGTGTCTGTCACAGCACCTGCTTAGACACTCTTTCAAGGGCACAGTGTCTGGGGCTGAGGGGAGAGCAGTCAGCAAAGTGGTTCCTGTGTGAGTACAAACACTGAAGTTTGATCCCCAGCAGTCCTGTGAAAAGCTGGGCACAGTGCTGAGTGTTTGTTATCCTCAGCACCGGGGAGAAGGTGACAGCAGGACCCCCTAGGGCATATTGGCCAATAGGCCTAGCTTAAATGGTCAGGCCCAGGTCCCAGTAAGAGGAATGCCCAGATCAGTTTAGCCTGTGGGCCTGTCTGTGGAGGATCGTCTTGATTGATAATTGATGTGGGAAGCCCCAGCCAACTGTGGCACCATTCCCTGGACAGGTGGCCCTTGGATATATAAGAAAGCTAGGTAGCATGGGCCTGTGGGCAAGCCAGCAAGCAGCGCTCCTTCATAGTTTCTGCTTCAAGTCATTGCTGGTTCCCATGTGATTCTCCTCAAAACTAAACTATGATCTGTAAATGAAAATACTCCCTTCCTTCCCATTAGCTGCTTTTAGTCAGAATGTTTTACAGCAGCAACAGAAAGGAACTAGAACACCACCAGAAATGAGCACTGTGAGGGTGAAGTGAAGGAGGTGGGGGTGCAGAATTCCAACAGTCAAATATATAATAGGACCTCCACATCACAAGTGAGGTCCAGGATGGGGACTGAGACCCCCGAATGTTCCACATACAGTCTGCATGCCCTTGAAGCCCCCATCCCACCTTTATTTCTGAGGCCCTGCTTCTCACCCCAGCTCCTAGTCCATTTTGGACTTGAGAGAAGGAATGTCCAAGGCTGCGCTGTTTGTCATCAAGGAGCGAGTGGCCTCACAGAGAAATGACAATAAAAACTGTAAGTGCCCATGTGGGGGAAATGGTCAAAGGTCTGTGAAAAATCCCAAGAAAAAGCCTACTTTCTTTGTTTTTACTTTCCTTCCTTTATTCTCTGCCATGCAGTAAGGACTCCAAGTGCCAGAAGGGTAGGCTCAAAGAAGATTTTTCAGTTGAGGGCTCTGTTGCTGGGCTGAGAGCTAGCAAACCAGAGGCCCCTGCGTGATGGTACCTTAGGTATATATGTTTTTAAAAGATTTATTTATTATGTATACAGCATTCTGCCTTCAGGCCAGAAGAGGGCACCAGATTTCATCATAGATGGTTGTGAGCCACCATGTGGTTACTGGGAACTGAACTCAGGACCTCTGGAAGAGCAGCCAGTGCTCTTAACTTCTGAGCTATCTCTTCAGTCCCCTTAGGTATATTTTTAAAGATGAATTTTATGATTACGGGTGTTTTACAGGCATGTACCACATGTCTGCAGTGCCTGTGGCAGCCAGGAGAGGGTGCTGGATTACTGGAACTGGAGTTACAGAGGGTTGTGAAGCACCATGTGGATGCTGGGAACTGAGCCTGGTTCCTCTGGAAGAGCAATGGTGCTCTTAACCACTGAGCCATCTCTCTAGCCCCTGATTATCTTTTAAAGCCACCACTCAAACTCATTTTAATGGTTCCTTTGTTTTTTTCTAGGTTTTTTTTGGTTTTTCGAGACAGGGTTTCTCTGTAGCTTTGGTGCCCGTCCCAGAACTAGCTCTTGTAGACCAGGCTGGCCTCGAACTCCCAAAGATCCACCTGCCTCTGCCTCCCGAGTGCTGGGATTAAAGGCGTGCGCCACCACGGCCCGGCATTTCTAATTGTTTTTAGAGTCCCCCACACACACCCCACACATGCGCCAACATATTTAATCAGTGACATGGTAGAGAGAAAGATGGCACATATCCAATCAATAAAAACTGTAAAATACTTAAAAGATATACCTAATAAAGCTGACAGAGTCGACATAAAGAAACCCTATTAAAACTCATGATCCAAGATTTAGACCATATTCCAGAATCAAAAGACTCAACACTGTGAACATGCCCCTCTTCTACCTCAAATTAACCTATACATTTACCACATGCTTATGGCAATTCCAGGTAAGATCCCAACGGGTTTTGTGGATTTTGACAAGATATCTTTCCAGTGTGTTTGGAAGAACAGATGCATGAAAACACATAAGACTATTTAAGGCAAAACCAAGGCGATCAAGCAAGGAATTAAGGAGGAGAAGAAAGGTGACCCACAAGTGTGGTGGCGCAAATGAATGTAGACAGATTATATAGATATATACAGCTTTAATAAGGAAATAAACTTACAGGACCACAGGTTCCCGCGGTGTACCGGAAAAGCGGAGCAAAAGAAAAGGGCTGCTGGGCTCACGCCCCGGCAGATTTATCCGTAAACATTAGCCCGAGGCGAACACGCCCCCAATGGGTGGGGCTATGTCCCTACATCTCCCCCTTTTGTCTAAATAAGATAGAACCAAACCAAATACAACTATATACAATAATAACAAATAATAAATATAACAAACAATATTGAGAACAAAACTTTTGTTAAACATTTTATCTCAAGGAGTCTAAATAACATAGAGAGTAACTACAATTATATAATCTTTAACTCCGTCAAAGATCTGAGAAGGGAATAAATATTACTTAACAATCGAGAGATATCCAAAATGTGCAACAATTGACAGAGACAATTGACTACCTGGGCAATCACCCAAAGTCTCGTTTGTAATGTTGAGTCAACCAACTTTGGCTAAGGCCTAACATAACTGGCATACCATTATTAAAGGCAAGGAGCTTTTTTAGGACTATCCTACCCTGTCTTGGCAAGATAAGACAATCCTGTTTTATCCATTTAGGGATATTTTGTATCTTTGTCAGAAGTTGAGGTATGGGCTTTTCTTAATCCAAAGGCCAGTTCTGCCAAGAAGACAAGCTCCCAGTGGAGTGTCTTTGGTGCTCAACGTTCTCTCGGGAGTAGAGTGGTGTTGTCAGGAGTAATTGTGTTTCTTTGGCATAGAAATTTTAGGTTAGATTAAAGGCCATTTTCTATAGTTCTTTGAAGAGGCTGAAGATTATACTATCTATACTAAATATAATCTCTATGTAACTAAAAGACCTGATAAACTTAAAAATAAATATGACAAACATATAATTTTCAATACCTATCTAACTTTGAAGACTAAAAGAATAAACAACTGTGTAATATATGAAGACAATGATCTTTAACTGTAAACAATGTCATAGTATCAGAGGTAGAAATGTACAATGTAATATGGTAGATGTATTAATACAATATGGACAAAGTTATAAGCATACTCATACAAAAATAGAGGTAGGAACACTCATATTTAATATTTAACATATCAATATACAAGAAACAGTACCAGTACAATTTTTTATAGACAGTAATTTACAAATACCAATCATCCCAAAAAACCAGAAGATTGTTGTCATTTTTAATTGTTTTTAAGCGTTTAACCTTGTCTCGTAAAGACTTTATCATATTTTTATTATTAAACCATACAGTACCAAGGAAAACTACGAATCCCAGAAAGATCCATATCTGTGGGCTGACAGACATTTCTTGTAAAATCTTCCATATGGTACAACTGAAAAGGCTGTTAAAGTCTTGAATGGTAATGTTTTTAGACATTTTTTTTATTTATAAAAGAAAATTATGTACCTGTAATGAAGTTTTTTTGCCAGTGGTGGCTAAAGAAATGCACCTGAGTCCACGTGGTCTAAGCCAGAGCCGGTCTGAAACAATTAACTCAAAACAAAAATTATTGTACTGCCTGTTAAGGGAAGGGGTTGGTGGCTTTTACTTCAAAACCGCGGGTGCTTCACTTAAATCAGGCAGTGAGGGTTTGGAAGAAGTAGGGAGCTATTAACTGCTCTGTGGGGGGTCGCTGTTCTGCGACTGTAGTGGCCTGGAGTGGGGGAAGGGAAAGCGAGCAGGGAGCGCGCTGTAAATCGCCTTCCTGAGCTCAGGCAACTAGCCGGGAAAGGTGGAGCTTGTGCCCCCCCTGTGCCGGGTCGGGGGCAAAATAGCCCCACGTTGGGCGCCAAATGTGGTGGCGCAAATAAATGTAGACAGATTATATAGATATATACAGCTTTAATAAAAAAATAAACTTACAGGACCACAGGTTCCCGCGGTGTACTGGAAAAGCGGAGCAAAGAAAAAGGGCTGCTGGGCTCACGCCCGGCAGATTTATCCGTAAACATTAGCCCGAGGCGAACATGCCCCCAATGGGTGGGGCTATGTCCCTACACACAAGCGTGAAACTGACCACAGAATAACAGCAGTCACCAAAGGGGAGAGGGAAATAATTGAGAGGAAAGAAAGTTTAAGTAGGGATCGGGGAGAGCAGAAGGCAGGGAGTGGGTCAGAGAAAACTAAGGCTACAGGAAGAAAGGCCTTATGTAGAAAGTAACCAGTTTGGAAGCTAATTTAAAATGCACTTATTTAAAAGAGTTCAAACAGAGTACCCTAGATGGGTGGATGATGTTCTTCTAAGAAGGCATGGGTTATTAGAAAATCCCACTGCCAGACACGTTATCTTCCAACGTTATTGGCTAGGCAAGCCCCAGGGACACCCCACAGAACACAGAGTACTGCTGTTGCTATTTGCTGTCTGCCATACCTAGATGATAAGACCCTATCACTGAAGACATCGCGGACCTTGGATATGGGACACAGAGAAGTCAACCCCAAACTGACCAGGAAACCCATTCCATTAAGGATAGTTCATATAGTTCCAGAAGGTGTATACAGGCTCCTGGGAGAGAAAAAATACCAGCAAGCCTACCCAGTGCTGGATTCTGTGTGGACCTGCATGGACCCAACAGGGAGCTGTTAGCAAGATGTGCCCACTGGGGCAATGGTGGCATGAGGCTTTGGGGGTAACCAATCACGTTCTGATTGGATATGAGCCACAGGGAGGATTTCATGTCTGGTATTGTAAGTTTGGTCAAAGCCCGTGATTGGGGAAACTATGCCTATGGTTTCGCAAAATGGTCATACTGTCAAACTACACTCTAAACATTTAAGTTTGCACCTACAGATTTGTACTGTTTTCAACTTTGGTGAGATGAGCTTCTTTGAAGTGGGTAGCAGTTAAGGTAGAGGCTCATAACTGGTCGAAATGCTGAGAACAAAGACCCCCGAGCATTCGGCATTGGATCTGTATCAACCTTCCACCACCGGAGACGCTAGGAACTTTATGGAAATGGCGGGCAGAAAGAACGAGAGAGTCTGTGGATGGAGAAGAGAGCTGTGAATGGCTGACTTCTGGAAATGACCCAGCTGTTGCACAGGTCAGCTCACGGCAGCTGTGGTTATCCACACACCATTAAGCCAGTCAAAATTTCAGTATGGACGGGGAAGAACCCCAAGGAGCTGTCTGTTGATGGCTGGCCGTTCTCCTTTGTGGATGTGGATGCTGGTAGGTTGTTCATGCTCCAGTGAAGAGCCGCAGGCTCATGTACAGCATTAGTTGGGCTCAGGGGTTATTAATAATAACAAAAATTAAATAAAAAAGACATGAAGCTAGGATGGAGATGAGGCAGGGGTACTGAGGGAACTTGGAGGGAGGTAGTAGTGGGCAGACACAAACATTATACATTATATAAATATATGGAATTTTCAAAGAGTAAGAATATTATTAAAATGAAAATAAATAAAAATACAATGACAGTAATGTAAAGACTATGGTACTAAAGTAGAAGACACCAGCACATGGATGGATGTACACCGGGGGTCCACAAGTATACCCATATACGTTTGTATGTAATATGTGGTATAGATGCTAGTTCATATTAGGGGAAATTTGATAAATGCTTTTGAGCAAACTGTCTATCTGGTAAAAGAAAGCCCAATCCTTCCTCACACCACACACAAAGATTGGGTCCAGAGAAATAGATATTTAAATATAAACTAGAGCTAGAGAGTAGTGATTTGTTAAAGGCTGCCTTTATAATGCTGGCCGTGGGCAGGTCCTCCCAAGTAATACAAACACTTACGAGCTTTCATGAAAGCTACCAACAGACCTGACTAAATAAAGCCAAAAGATGTGCACCACAGAGTACTAAATAAACCACACAGAGCTGAAATGCAAGATAAAGGCTAAGATTTTCAACAGAGACAAACAGAAAATGGTTACTACTCATAACTGTGAAATTTAAAAAACAGCAAGAGAACATCAGTTTTAAAACTGGCAAATTAAAATCCAACAATTTTAAAATTGACAAACTCATAAGAATGTGAAAATAAGTTAAAAAAAAACCCAGTAGCTAGAAAAATGCAAAGAAATACACTGGACCTGGAAGTTAAACGCATGCATAATGTTTGTTCACTTGAAGGGGCAGATCCAATGTAGGATTGCTACAAAGAGGGGATTTTACCCTTTTGCTTTCTATTCCCTTAATGGCCTGACAATTTTCTAATGTCCATGAAAAAAATCCTTGGGATTAATCATCATACATGTATAAGGCATCATATGCTTTTTTTAAAAAAAGATTTACTTTCAAGCTATTTTAATTATGTATATGTGTGGGGTGTATCCATGTGAATTTAGTCACACGTTCCCTTGGAGCTGGAACTGCAGCAGCTGTGAGCCGTGGACCAGGGAACTGAACTCAGGTTCTCCACAAGGGCAGTATGTGCCTTCATGGCTGAACCATCTCTCCAGTCCAAGATGTCACATTCCTTCAAATGTTCAAATGTTCGGAGCCTTCCCGTATAGAAAGTTGTCCCCTAATGAAGTCTGCACATTATAGATGCTTCATGATGGTTCTTGAGGTGTTAGTGCTAACCATCGTTATTTTAAAGACTTGTTCATTTTATTTTATGTGTATGAGTTTGTTTACATGTATGACAGTGTACCGAGCACATACCTTGCATCCACAGTGGTCAACAGACCTAGATTCCCTGGAATTGGAGTTATGGATGACTGTTAGCCACCATGTGGGTGCTGGGAACTGGACCCAGGTCCTCTGCAAGGGCAGCCAGTGCTTTTAACCACTGAGCCATCTCTCCAGCCCCCGTTATTATTATTATTTTAAACTTCCATGAGAGCATGTTTCAAGGGAACTGTATTAGCAGCTTGTTTTTAAAACCTTGCAGATCTCCAAGAACTCCGTCCAAGTCTAGAGCCTCTGACCGGTGTAAGTTGCTGGCAGGTAGAGCATGCCCCGAGCAGTCAGCCTCTGCCGGCTGTGCTTTCATGTCCAGGAGCTGAACTGTTGCATAATGGCATTAGCAAACCGGACTGATTCAACTGCGCCAAACTCTGATATTTCAGCTAAAATCATTTTACAACATCTTATTAAGGGAGAAGTAATACAATCTGCCAGTCATTGTAATAACATTAGATTCAATGTTTTTCCTCCAAACAGCAAATTCGAGAATAAGGAGAATTTATAACTTTACAACAGATAGCAGTTCTAAAGTCTCAACGTCTGGTTCTGACCAAACAGGCTGAGCTTTGAAGGACATAAGACATTTTTACAGTATGATTTTAATAAAAATGCAGCTTGCTCTTGGAGTGTCCTCGGTTTTACAACACAAAACGAAATGAACGTGTGTCATTTCTCATATGTGTGTGCCATTAAACGTCCCAGTTTCTATAGTGTTGCTTACTGAAGAAAACAGGAGCATGGTGAAGTGAAGGCAGCCTGCTCCCCCCAGCTCCGGGGAGCCAGCCCTCCTGTGAGCTACACAAAGGCAAAGGCCAGCAGCCGCAGGCCAGGGGCCAGTGGGCCAGGTCTGTAGGCTAAACTCAGATGTAAGTTTAATACACCAGTATTGCTGATGTCTCAGCTAAGGCCTGTTGGTTGCTATGCCTCCCTCTTCTATGTAGTTCTTGTTTTAAAATTTTTAATTTCCCAAGCTGGAAATGGTGTTGCATGCTTTTAATCCCAGCACTTGGAGGCCAAAGCAGAAGTATTTAAAGTCTGAGATCATTCTGGGTTCTATAAGGAGATCTTGTCTCAAAAATGTTGTTATTCAATTTTCATACTCTAATTTTAAAATTGCACCTTTTGTAAGTAACAACAAAATCTTTTTTTTTAAAAAAAAAGGAATTAAAAAAATAATTATGGGCTGGAGAGATGACCCAGTGGTTAAGAGCATTAGCTGCTTCTTCAGAACCTGGGTTTGATTCACAGAGACCATACATGGCTCACACTGTATTTAGGAGAGACAGTGTCCTCTTCTGGCCTCCTTGGGCACCAGACATCACCAGGCATGCCACTGGTGCACAGATACACACACAGGCCAAGCACACGCATGTGATGCATGTGATGTGTGGAGGTCAGAGGACAACTTGAGGGGGCTGATTCTCTCCTTCCATTATGTGGGTCTCGGGGGGGCCCAATCCAGCCATCAGCAAGAACTTTTATCTGCGGAGTCACCTCACTGACCCCCACCTACTGTCTTCTTGAGACAAGCGCAGCAGTGGATGATTGGCCCTAAAGGTTTCACATCCAGAAATGGCTAAATATGACAACTGGTCTTGGGGTTTAGAAATCACAGCTGTGCCTATGGGCCAACGGCTGTGTGAGCCTCAGGCAATCTCAGGCCAACAGCATTGAACAGAGACTCTATAGGTAGAGCAGAAGGCTGTGAACAGTTGAGGGAGTCAGGTAAAGAAGGCCTGGGATAAGAAAAAGACCACCTGACCACTGGGCTGTCAAAAAGGATGAAGTCTATGGTGTGCGAATTATATCCTGAGTTTTAAGGACAGAAGGAAAATCTAGAACATTCCAGGTGACATCAATGCTATGGCTGGAAGCTTGGGTTCCTGACTCCGGGAGCCCCCTTCCCCAAAGCCTGCTCCTGCTCCCCTCTCCTTGCTGACACGCCAGCATGTAGCACTCACAAATGAGGCCTTTCTCAAGATCCCGCTGATCTTGTTACTCCTTGGGCACAAGGAGTCAACAGGGACGTCCCGAATCACTCTCCCGTGGACTCTTGATACTTCTTTTCTTCATCTGCTTTCTCTTCATTCTTCTCACGGGAAGGGGAGATTTCTATCCCACGTTTGTGTGCATCTGTGCGTCTGTATGCATGTTAATGTACATGGGGCTGTGTGCATATTGGTAACAGAGTTTGACGCTGGGCATCCCTCTTCATCAGCTTACGCTTTTATTTCCTGAGGCGGGGTCTCCTGGTGAACTTGGAGCTGTGTCTCTGCCTCCTGAATGAGTGCTGGGGCTTAGCTGGATTACAGAGCTAGCACAACATGCCAACTTGGCCTAGATTTTGGGGATCTGAACCCCAGTCCCTATGCTATGCTTACACACTGAGTCACCTCCCCACCATCTTCCATTAAGTTTTATACCCTGACAAACTCCCTGAGACAAAAGGAAGGAACACTTGTCAATCACCTTCCTTGATGTATCTGTTCTCTTCTTAAGTCTTAGGACAAAATTCTATACTCTGGATGGCAAGAGCAAGGGTCTGGTCGGTTTCCACTCAGATACCCTGTGGATGTTCACAAAGAATGTCCATTGTACCTTTAAGGAGCCCGAAGCTGATTACAAAATGGGACCAGCGATAGCGAGGGAACATTTCCGAAAAACAACATAAAGCTAATAAAAACTGGCGTTGTTTGCCGTTGTGTCTAAACACAACCACACTTGAAATAACCCCCGAGGAACGTTTCCCACTGTAGGAGGCAGGATGTGTGTGGAGATGGGAATCTTATAAAAGCACCAGAGAAAGGCGGAAACACAGAGATCATCATTTAAGATGTGAAATGACACAAACTGCTCACAGGGGAATTTAGCTTCCTGCCACTTTCGAGGCTCCTGGATTTGCCCAAGAAAATGCAACAGTTTTCTGCTTTAACTGGGCTTGTCTCAGAGACATCTGCCATCCTTTTCTACCCCAAACAATCAAACTAAGTGAAGTTAGTCTGGGCTTCTTTTGAGGAGGTAGGGATGGGACACGGGTAAAATGAGTGCTGGAGAGGTAGCGCGGTCATTTTAAAATGTTCGCTGTGCAGATGTTAGGACCTGAGTTTGATTCTTAGAACCCACATAAAAAAGCAGGTACAATGGCTCATGTGTGTAACCCCAGTGCTAAGGACGTGGAAGCAGGCAGATCCTCAAGGCTTATGAGCCAATCAGTCTAGCTTCCTCTGTAAGCTCCAGGCTAGGGAGCTCAAAAGCAAGGTGCTGGCACCTGAGGAATGACACCTGAGGCTGGCCTCTAGCCTTCACGGGTATGTATAATCATGTATGTACACACACACACACACACACACACACACACACACACACGTAGACCACCACCACCACCACCACAAACAACGACAAAATAAATGGTATGTCAAAAACTTCTGGCGGACACTGCCACACGACCAGTGGTAGAGAAGAGGAGGCCCCTGGGTATTATCTCGTGTTAGACTTCTGTGTCTAGAGATCCCTTCCCTTGGTTTAAATCCCAGCTCTACTCCTTCCTTGCTGTATGACTGTGGCAAGTTCTCTGACCCCTATATGTCTGTTTTATTTGTAAATTGAGGCTGGAAATAGCTTGTGGGCTATTCTTAGAGTTTTTTGAGATTTTATACAGGAAAAGCCATAAGTATATTTCCCGGCATAGATTTGTTCTAGACAGGTTCTGCTCAATAAAATTATTGAATAATTACAAAGAAAATGTCTATTGCTGCTCATTAAATGTTTGAAGACATGACACCCTAGGCCAGGCTTGGTGGCTTATGACTGTCATCCCGCATGTAGGAGGAAGACCAACCTGGATTACATTACGATTTACAGGCCAGCCTGGGATACAGATCAAGACCCTGTCTCAGAAAACAAAACAGGCACCCCTATAATCTTTCTTCATTGATTTATACATGCTTATCTGAATTAGAAACTGGTAAACACCCATTCTTGTAACACTGCACAGTGGCAGATACGCAAATATCCCTGATTCCAGAAGATGGCACCAGCAAGGCTTTCTCCCCTGCAGGGAAATGGGCTAAATGCAGATGGTGCTGGCTGAGATGACCGCTGTGGGGTCCACAGCAGTTCAGAAGACCTCAGGGGCCTGCTCCCCAGGCAAACAAAAGAGAGCAAAGGCAAGGACTGCCTTCGCTTTAGACCTCCATGGAGCGACTATCTGGGAGGAGTCCTCAGCATCCCTGTCCCCAGACCCCAAGAGAATGAAGACTCCTCCTCCCTCCCTCCCTGACAAAAAACCCCTCCCAGCTCAAAGGAGTCTCTTGCCCATTTCATGCCCATGTCTTTCTCGAGTAAAGCCTGGTGTAAATATATAGACATTAGCCATTTAGTTTTTGGGCAGACCTGCACCCCCGCCACACACACACTCTATCCCAAACGGCAGGTCAGGAAGACCCCAGCGGCACTTTCTGTGTGTCCTGGGATGTCTGGCCACCACAGCGGTCACTTCACCACCTTGGAGAGAATTCACCACCTGTAGTGACACGTCTCGTGCGTGCGTGCGTGCGTGCGTGTGTGTGGAGAGGAGAAATGAACTCTCACACCACCTGTAGTGACACGTTCTGTGCGTGTGTGTGTGCACGTGCGTATGGAGAGGAGAAATGAACTCTCACCCAAATAGTTGTTGCTCTTGTGCATCTCTGTAATGTTAATTTTCGTGGCTCCTTGGGGAATCTCGACGACACGGTGGTAGCCCAGGCTGGTGAGGGCATGTTTGAACACTCCCGACACCACCTGGCAGCCTGTGTTGTCGCCTCCGCACACCCCACACTTGTCCACGACCTTGTCGGAGCCCAGGAAGTCATCACAGCCAATGCTCTGCAAAAAGAGAGAAAAGGTGTAGAACGAGCAGCAGCGTCCAGGAGGGAGGAGTGAGAGCGGATGGCTGGCCGGAGATCTACTGGCCTCAGACTGACCTTCCTCCTGCCCTCAGTTCTGAGGCCGAGGAAATGGCTCAGGGTGGCAAAGCGCTGGCTACGCAAGCATGAGTATGAAGTTGGGCACTCACGTAAAAATCCAGGCACGGCAGTGAATGCCTATGATCCCAGCACTGGAAGGCAGAGGCAGGGCGCTCCTGTGTGGAGGTGTGGGGGGGTCCTAGTCTAGCCAATCAGTGAGAGACAGTTTCTGTAGCGTCTCAAAGAGAAAGACATAGCGCCATAGAGGACACTAGTCAATGCTGACCTTTGGCCTCAACAGGCACACATAAGTTGCATGTCCACATACCCACATGTATATATACACACACATTTTTAAAAGTTCATACATTCCTTCATTCAACAGCTATGTACCTACTCTGGGTAAGAGCCTTCCTTTTCAGCTACTCGTGAAATACACCCTCCAGGGGTAGGACGGAAGCCCCATACAATACACAAGACAGTTCCAATCAAGAGTATATTTGGTTGAGATAGTTGATCAGAAGAAAATGAATAAGAAGGAGGTAGAGTTTGATATTTATATAATTGGATAGTGATACTGCTTTGCAATCCTTCCCTGCAGACTACAGGAGGGCCATGAATGCCCCATGCTGGGAATTTCTTAAATCTCTTTGGATTTACCACAGTAAATACCCCACTTAAAACTGAGGTTGGCCGCCAAGTCTCTTCTACATTGTAGATTCTTCCACCACGTGACAAAGCAACCCCCCCAAAGTGCTCTTTCCTGGCCCAGTTTCACGGGAAGTAAGAGCTTGAGCCCCACCAAGGCTCCACTGGTAACTATGGTTCTGGAGACCTGAGCACAAGCACGCTTGCTTCTTACTCCGAGGTGCTTCCCAGAAGTGCAGCGCCCCAAACACCCGCAGGCCGGATGGCAAGCTTCTCCCAGAGACTTTACCAGACAGTCAATCTTGTTTATGGAAACTCCTGACTAACCTGAATCTGCCCCCTAATCCGATCTCCTTACTCAGTTTTTTTTTTTCTGCTTTACCTTTATTTCCCATCATCTATAATTTTGTTTTGCATTAAGAAAATAAAGCTTTGGAACAAAACGTAATGACCTTGATTGGAGTCTTTCTTCCACTGCCCAAGCTGGCTCCGTAGGGCTCATGATCCTGGTTCCTAAATTCAAAACTGGGACGTGTGGTCTGGGCAGAGAATGCTGTCGTATCCCCTCCACGGGCAGAAGGAAACAAGCAGAATGTAGTTTGGATGATGAAATATTGGGATTACAGGATTACCCATTGGGCTCTGGGGTTGCAGAGGATGAAACGGGAATGGGAATCTGTGTTCCCTGACTCACAAGCTTGTTTTGATTCTTGAACCTAATAGCAAACATGAGATCACATCTCAGGGGCAGAGTGGTCAGCAGACCCCTCCCAGTTCACATCTGATTGCATTAAATAACCATGGGTCTATCCACGTGGGTCCTACGGGTCGAATCCTGTGGGCGGGGTCAGCTCTCACATCAGAGCTGTTTAGTTTTGTTCCTTTGCTTTGACTGACATCATTCTGCAGGCACTGTTCTTCTGCCTTACTGCTTCCATATTCCCGAGTGCAATAAGTCCATCAATAACACTGCTCTCTCTGCAACAGCTTCTCTGTAAGACATTATTTCTGACAATAACGGACAGCATCTCAATATGTCCATCCGTATCCAATTAGCCTTTCAAAATGTCATGTTTGCTATGTCTTTCTTCCCCCTTAAAAATGTCTTGCCTGTACCCCCTGAACATTTTAGCAGAAAAGTAAGAAAAATGAGAGCCACACCCTCACTGTCTTGCATTCTCCCTTGCTTTGAAACAAGGCAATACTACCAATGCTAGGGTTCCTAGAAGACAGGAACCCTGGGAATGGAAAGATGGCTCCCTGGTTAAGAACACTGGCTGCTCTTGAAGAGGCCCTGGGTTTGGTTCCCATTACCTACATGAAGGCTCACTACTATCTGTGACTTCAGTACCAGGCCATCTGATGTCCTCTTCTGGCCTTCATAGACACTATATGCATGTGGTTTACATAAATGCATGTAGGTAAACAGGTATATACATAAAAATAAACTTTAAGAAAGAGACAATAGATCCTACTCCACCGAAACTAAGAGTCTACCTAAATTGATGATTATGGATGGGTAAGAGAAACAGTGTGGGAGTTTGATGAGATATCCCCTGTCAGTCTCAGGCATTTGAAATTTGGTACCCAGGTGGTGGCTGTTCGGGGAGGATGAGGAAGCAGGGTCTGGTTGGAGGAAGTAAGTCACTTTGAGTTTTCAGAAGACTTGTACCATTCCCAATGTGTTCTCTGTCTCTTGTTCGGAGTCTGAGATGTTGGCTCTCAGCAGTGCCTGATGCCCCATGCTCCGCTATCATGGAGTCTTATCCCTCCAGAATTGTAAGCCCTTAAAGCGCTCTTCTATAAGTTGCCTTGGTGTTTATCACAGCACTAAAATATAACTAAGCTGATGAGTCCTAGATAGAGCTCAAGATCCCCTCTCTCTACAACCGTTGGTCCATTCTGGCTAAGCCTAAACTCATCTTAAGTAGAGGGGAACCATGTGCAAAGGCACAGAAGAAGGAACGAACAAAGCAAATACATACAAGGAGGTAGATCACCCGGCAGAGGCAACTTAAAGGGGGCAGAATCTATTTAGACCCGTGGTTTGAGAAGGTACAGCTCATCACGGTGGAGTTCATGGTAGGGAAGTGTATGGTTGCTGCTTGTTCGTGGTGACAACCAGGAAGCAGAGAGAATGTGCTGGAGGTGACAGCCTCAGAGCCATTCCCTATTGACCACTTTCTCCATCTAGGTTCCAACTCACAAAGATTCAAAAGCCCCCAGACTATTACAACCAGTTGGAGAGCTAGTGTTCAAACATGTGTACCTATGGGAGACATTTTACATTTAAATTATAGCACAGGGTCTATAGGGTTGGGTTGTGTCGAGGGATGAAATGAGGTCAGAGCATCAGATAGACTCTCCAGGGGAAAGCATTAGAATTTCAATCTATGGAATCAACGACTACCAGATGTATAAAGAAGTAGAGGGTCATATTCAAGAAGTGTTTTGAGAACAACAGTGTTGGCAGCCGTATGGGTCCTACATAGAGATGGGGAGCAGGCAGTCTAGAAAGCTCTCTTAGAAATACTCTTGGAGATAGGGAATGGAGAATATTTCAGGAACAAACAAGGGGAACTCTTGTAGAAGTCCATCTTGGAGAATATGGACTCTGCATTACTTCAGCCCTCTGTCCCGAAATGCAGTCAGAACAGGATTTTCCATTGGAAACTATATGAACACACACCGCTTTAGACCACCACAGACAGACAAAATGTCGCTTGCTCTTTTGAGTTAGACACTGTTGGGTGGATCTCCACCTGATTTCCTGCACAGCTCAGTCATTGTGGATGGATCGAGACTTTGCCACTGAAATCTTCCCAGAAGATGTCCACACAGCTTGGAGACTGGCTTCAGTGAAGGGAGTAGCTACACACACACTGCCAAGAGCTAACAGTGATACCCTGTCTTCTCAGAGCACACCCTGGACTCTTAGTGTGGTTTACTTCTCAAGACAGAAGTCAAAACAAAGGGTGGGTGATCCTTTTCTGACATGAAAAGAAGCCACTGGGACATCTTTCTCATGTTCTAGTGGCTCCCCAGCCTTTAGAGAGAGGGATTTGCCATGGAGTCTTACAAACTGCGACCTACTTTATGTAGCAGGAACCACGACTCTAGAGTGAGGACCGGGCAGATAGCATGAATCCAAGACCTTCAGTCCCAGCTCTAGAGTGAGGACTGGGTGGACAGCATGGATCCAAGACCTTCAGTCCCAGCTCTAGAGTGAGGACCGGGCAGACAGCGTGGAACCAAGACCTTCATTCCCAGCTCTGGAGTGAGGACTGCGTGGAGAGCGTGGATTCAAGACCTTCATTCCCAGCTAAAGCCACAGAAAACTTATTTACATGACAGCTGCCCTGTTTCTTGACAGAACTATACTGAAGATCAGTGATACAATGAAGGACAATTTGATTGATTGAAAAAATGACCTTTGGACCAGGTCTCAAAGGACAAGAAGTGTTGGTCAGGACAATCTAACCATATGAATGTATATTTTATTGATGATGTCACTGGGGACCACACCAGGCAAATCACCTGGAAAGTGCCCAGTTGAATCAGACTGAGGTCTCACCTCTCAGGGAGGAATTGATTTTTCAGGGATTACTTGATACAGACACACAGAT
Organism: Chionomys nivalis; assembly: GCF_950005125.1. Classification (NCBI taxonomy): domain Eukaryota; kingdom Metazoa; phylum Chordata; class Mammalia; order Rodentia; family Cricetidae; genus Chionomys; species Chionomys nivalis. The sequence continues at coordinate 59,203,777 of NC_080089.1, forward strand.
TATCAGAAATTATTAGGTAACAAGGACTACCTGCATTTTTTATGTTCCCCCAGGACAGGATCAAATCTCTTTTGGAAACTGAAAATTGGGTTCATGGAGACTAGTGGGTGCTTCAACATTCCAGCTTGAAGTAGGGTGTAGGGACATTCAGATGTAAAATGAACAGGATGCTATGACAGACAGACCAGTAGAAGGAGAAAGAAGATTTAATCCCCTCCACACATTTGTTTTCAACTTTGTAATGTCTAATACTCACAGAGTTTTTACTAGATTATAGGTTCTTTGGAAATCCATTTCTCTCATTTTATCTTAAAAGCGGTCCATGGATTGCTGCAAACTACAGGGAGCTAAGACTTAGAGAGAGCGGTCAAATGCCTGGGTACAGTTGTGCTGTCAGCTGTATGGTTCGAAACCAAAGAGCAAGTTTTAAAAACTTTGATGTACGGATTAGAGACCAAAGGGTCAGCGGACGTGCTGAAGGTGACAGTGTTGCTGAAGGAGTGGATGGTGACAGTGACCAAACACAGAGAACAAGTTCAAGGTGATGTCACCGTAGAACCCTGGACAGAGCTTAGCCCAGAGGTGACCCTAACGTGCCTGTTTTCTAGTCTTGCGAAGGACCAACTGCATGATGTGTCTCTCCTATACTGGTTGTTTGAACATTCTACTCTACATGGAGCAAATGAATAAATATTCTAGTTTGTCTTCCTATTATATTAATTTCTTATTGTAAGAGCTTTCTATTTATTTTGAAATACTTAGACTCACAAGGAGTTGTAAAAACACTACAAGGAGTTTTGTTGACCTTCTACCCAGATTTCCCTAATGCTTGAATCTCACTATGCTTCATCAGAGCCCTGGGTACCACTGGCATCAGCATTGTACCGCTAACTAAAGAGTAGACTGCATTCAAAGCTTGTCATTAGTTATATACACTTCTTGGAGTGTGCATTTCTGTGAAACACTATCGTATGTGAAATGTTTCTTTCTTTAAAACAGCTGATTCCCCTGTCCTGGTTAACCTTAATTGTCAACTTGACATAGTTTAGAGTCATGTAAGAGAAGCCTCAATGTGAACTTGCTTAGATCAGCTGGCCTGTGGGCATGCCTGTCAGGGATTTTCTTGATCATTACCAGATGTAGGAGGGCTCAGGCCACTGTGAGCAACACCATTCCTAGGGCAGGTAGTCCTGGGTTATACAACAAAATGTTAGTTAAGCACGGACCAGTGAACAAACTGTTGAGTGCACTGTTCCTTTTGTCTCTGCTTCAGGCTCCTGCATTGAGTTCGTGCCTTGACTTCCCTCAACAATAGACTGGGATCTGGAAGTGTAGTAGAAAACAAGCCCTTTCCTCCTCCTCAGCTGCCTGTAGCCAGAGTGTTTATCACAGCAAGAGAGACCAAACTAGGACATGTCTCTCCAAGAACATGGCCATGTAATGTTAAGTGTGGTTGACGCCTCCTAGCAGGAAAAGCAGTTGGAATGAGAAGGCCAGGGACATAGTCCTGGCTTCGTCTCTGACTTAATGTGGGACGATGGCCAGGCTACTCCACTACAGCATACAGAAACAATCCTGTCCTGAGATATCTAGGAACAGTGGATGAAACTCTGGCTTGTGTATCAGGAAGCTGACTAACTCATGTCTAACGGGGATGACTCCAAATTGGTGACTTACTCCCAAACTCTTTGGGAGCCCCAGCAAAGTGTCATCAGTGTGCTTAAGATGAGCATGGGAGTCTTCCAGACATGGGTCCTGTCCCGCCTCTGTGCTTATGAATCCTGGCTCTTTGGACATGCACAATGAGTTGGTTTTTGGGTTCGTTTGTATTTGTGACTGGAGACGCTGCTGTAATAGTGTCTTCTTCAGGCTGCTGGCAGGGCCAAATGAGGAAACAGGCAGAATGAGGTGGCACAGCCGCTTCTCAGAGAATGCTGGGTTTTGTTATCATTGGTTTTATAGATTTGATTATGCCTGAAATTGATCCATTCTAAGTAAATCTCATTATCATATAACCAGAGGATGCATCCATAATTTCTTCTTCATTTGGACAAATTCAGAAAGTGATAAAAAGTCAAGGAAAGGGCATAGTGCGCCTCAAAGACAACTGCTTACACAGCTTCTCTGTGCTTACTGTTCAAACAACCAGAGACAGACAGAGCGAACATCTGCTTCCCACCCAGCCACCTCAGTTCTGTGTTTTCTGCACTGCACCATGGACTGCCACTCAAAAGACATCTATCTTGCGGTTACAAAGGTGATTGGACAAGTATCAGATGTTCACACCATTTTCCCAGTGATTTCTTTTGCAACACATTGTAGGAAAATTTTACATGCTGCAAGCCATCATATGAGAAATTGCTCAAGAATTACCCTCAATCGTGTGCCAAAATTAACCTAAATGAGATTTCCTGAGGGAAACGAGCAATCTGGATAACATATTTGGTGGTAAATTTCACAGGGAGGAGGCTGTGTCCATTGTGGCAGGGAGGGAGGTGCCAGGCATACAGACAGTGGCGGGAGGGTTCCAGCTCCCTAATGGGAAGCAGGTGTTCTCATGTGTCTCACAAGCACACGTGGCAGGGCGACCTCAGCGGGCTGGCTAGGTGACCCTGAGAGGCGAAACACGGAACCATAATAAGCAAGCCATTACAGCAGTGTGGGAGAATATTAAAATGATTTGGCGCTAACACAAATTTTCTTGTATTTATGGTGAGCTAATTTGTGGAAATACATATGGAGGCCAAAACTTTTATGGATGCCATTCTGTTGAAAGAAGTCTCCGGCATATGATAAATCCCTCTCCCGCGTCACTGTGGGGAATGTAGATGAACACCACCTTCTTGGAAAGCAGTGCAGCAACCAATGCTGTTCCAAGCATCGCATTCTTATTCTAAGAATTTATGCAAAGGAAATGATAAGAAATGAGGCCAACAATTTCAGAACGACAGGGCTCATCAGGGTGTTATTATCAATACTGGCGTCATCCTTAGTGTCCAACATACCTTGGGAAATGTTGGATGGCTCTTTCTCCCAGTGCTATTTCCATTAAAATGTTCTCGAAGGTGTGCTTGTACCCTTAGCCCTCTGTATCATTCAGCAAGTTTCCTGAGCTAATCACAGGAGAGGACCAATGTGATGTTAGGCACAGGAGAACAGCCATGAAGAGGAACCAGACATGGCTCCTGCTTAGAGTCAACCCGGATTAGCAAACAACTGATCTTCCGGCCCAACCTCTGTGTTTGTAAATAGAGACTGAACACAAACACCCCCGTTACTTACTTATTGTTTATGGCTGTCCGGGGGTCATAACAGTACAGCTGGGGAGTAACACAGATAGTCTGGTCCACAAAGACTAACATATTTATAATCTGGCTTTTTTTTTTTTTTAAAGTTGCCAGTCGTTGGTCTAAACAGAAAAGACATAAAAAATGTCACTTCAATATGGCTTTGCAAATGTTGTAAGGGTGGTGGGCTCAGATTCCTGTGACGCAAGATTGAGACTCTATTCCCTCTCTGCGCTGTTCTAATCTGGCTTAATTATTATACAGAATGCAAAGAGTTATTGTCTAAGGGGCCAGGGAAATAGCTTAGCTAGTAAAGTGTTTGGTGTGTAAGCATGAGAACCTGAATTCGGATTTAGCGCACCCATGTAAAAGTAGTGTGTGGTGGTGCACCCTTGAGATCTCACTGCTGGGGAGGCAGACAGAAGGATTTCTGATGCTTGCTGACCAGGCAGCTAAGCTGAATTGGCTCTAGGTGCAGTGAGAGACCCTGACTCACAAACGAGGAAAGAATAAAGACATCTCTGGCATCAGCATGAATGAGTGTGTATGTATGTGCACGTGTCCCTGCATGCATAAAATGCACACAAACCTGTATGCAAACATACCTGCACATACACAAACATGCACATGTACTTCCTACTGCAAGCCTTCACCTTTTGGGGTGCTAGGGATCGAACCCAAGGCCTTGGGCTTGCTAGGCAAGCACTCTACCACTGAACTACATCCCCCGTTCCTCTTTTTTCCTCTCTTTTTTTTTAAAGTGGGAAAAAACCCCTTTCCTTTAAAAGTAAAGTTTGTATAGAACTACAGAACTTCCCTACACAGAATGAGAAAAGCAGAGTCTCTTGGGCTGAAGGAGGGCTGCCAGGGTGTGGAAGGCCAGCGATTCACCTTCGTGCCTGCTTTCCTTCCTCAGGGCTTGGGTCTCTCCATTTGGGCCCCGCTGATGTTCTTTCTTGCAGCAGTTATCTTATGCACTCTATAGCGCTTGGCTCTACCTGTTAGGTGCAAGGCTCACTTTTCTTCCTCAGTGTGATAAACTAACCAGACATTACCAAGTACCTCCAAGGGAGAGGAGCCGCTTTGGGAGCCTCTGCTTTAGGTTATATCACAGCTTACGGGATATTTAGGAACACACAATACCTCTACAGAAGGCTTCAAAACGATAGAAGCTCCATAGAAATATAAAATTTGTCCTGGTCTATGTCAAAGAAGATAATGAGTAAATGATAGTAGATTGTTCATTTAAAAAATAGTTCCTGGCATCTACCTAGATTTCTCGAGTTGCTTTTTAGCTTTACTCCAGTACGAGAGCATGGTGTTTGCCACACAGTAGGTGTTTAAGAGGTGTTGCTGAAGAAAAGAGCTGCTGCCCGAGGGCTGGGCAGATGGCTCAGAAGGCAAAACACTTGCCTTTACAAGCGTGATGATAGAATCTGATCCCCAGAGCATGTAAAAATGACAGGCATGGGGGCATGCACTTGTAACCCCAGGGCTGAAAAGGCGGAGACCAGAACATCCCTGGGCCTCACTGGCCAAGCTGACTAGCCTAACTGGTGAGTTTTATGAAGAGGGACTCTGTCTCAAAGAGGTGGGTGGTGCCCCTGAGGACAACATCTGAGGCTGTCCTCTGTCCTCCACATGGATATGCATGCGTACACACACACCTGCACATACAAATGAACCCCCTCAGAACATGAACATGTGTGTGTGTGCAAACACGAACACATCTGTCTTGGGAATCCAGAGATCAGAGTCATAGGACCAATCTGTTCTCAGGAGTGGATCATCTCTAAGGTCCATTTTGGTGTCAGATTGTTTCTGGGGGGAAAAAAGAGACATAAAGCCTTGATCGAAGGAATCTTTCCGTGTTTAAAGTCAAGGAAATATGCTTCTTTGAGACAAAATTAAATTGGAACCAGAAATCTCTAGAAAAAAAATAGATGCTGTCACTTTTGATGGGGAGAAATGGCAACAGTATTGAGGAGAGTTTGGATTCCTTGGTGAAGGCAATTGGGAAACTGGTGACCGCTTTTAGTCGAGTTATGGCTGTCACAGTTCGGGGCCCATCCTGTTTCATCAGAGAGTAGCACCTCACCAGGGGATTCAGCAGAGGAGAACGCTGGCATTCCTGTAGGAGACATTGGGTAGGAACCAAAAAGTGTTTACAGACCCTAGAAGAGGAAACCTGTCAGGCAAACGTCTCATCCAGGGAGGATGGAAACATCCCAAGCTACAATGCCAAACACTTAGCTTTCATGTTCTAACTTCTCAGGGACTGAGATGGGGTGGGGGAAGAGGGCATGGAATGATTAATGACAATCATAATATACAAAAGTAAGGTTCCATACTTTTGTAGAGAAGACTAGAAACGTCTGGACTTAAACTTTTTAACCCTATACAGTGAATTCAGTTTAAAGTTATTAGACAAATCTGGAGATATGGTATAATTTTCCAGGGTCCCAGAAGTGAGTTGGCACTTGAAAAATCCTGCATCCGATGTGTCTATCAGAGGCTGTGGACTTGGCTGCCAAGTCAAGAAAAGGCTGCTTGATGAAAGCACAAGACTGGCCAGGGATGGACTGGGGAGTGGTAGACTGGCCCAGGGGTGGGCTGGGGAGTGGTAGACTGGCCCAGGGGTGGGCTGGGGAGTGGCGGACTGGCCAGGGATGGACTGGGGAGTGGTGGACTGTCCAGGGGTGGGTTAGAGAGTGGTAGACTAGCTGACTAGCTAGGGTGGGCTGGGGAGTGGTGGACTGTCCAGGGGTGGGTTAGAGAGTGATAGACTGGCCAGCTATGGGCTGGAGGAATGGCATACTGAAAGTTTTTTTTTTCAGATGATCCCTGGCTGACGTAGGTTGTGTTCTGGAGAGGGAGGAGCCTAGAGGCTGAGAAACACAGTCAACTGCTTTAGGAGGGGCACAATGGCATAGGAGCCTGGATGCTGGGAATGGATTTAGAGTACAGGGTGAGGGCACAGCGATGGTGCTGAAGGAAATCCCGATTGGACTGAGAGTGGTCACCAGCAGACGAGAACACAAGGAAGCCTGAAGTACACAGCCTGAGACCTGTCAGAGTGTTCGTGATCCTCAGATCCAAGACCCACGGGGTGGGGGTGGGGCAGTCATGTGACGGAGTCATCTTTCAGCCAGGGTCTAAAGTGGCTCCCGAAGATCATTCATTTATTTGCCCGCCATTGAATTCACTCATATTAATTTCCTCCTTCTACCTCTCTCACTGGAACCTTCTACAGCTGAGACATTGTTATTCTAACTTTGGGGAATGAGGATCTGATAAAGTGCACTGTCTACTTTAAAGAGAGTCAAGACTAACAAGCTTACTTTGGGAGCTGGGATGTGACTCAGTTAATAGATTGCCTGCCTGGGGTGCATGAGGCCCTGGGTTCCATTCCCAGCACCTTATAAACTGGGCCTGGTGGCTCATGCTTAGAACCACAGAACTGTGGAGGTGAAGGAGGAGGACAGGAGGATCAGAAGTTCAAGGCTGTTATCAACTACATGGCCAGTGTTAGGTTAGCCTGAGCTACATGAGAACCTGCCACACACACACACAAACACACACGTGCATGCACACACGCACCTACAAGCTTATTACATCTCTTTTAGCCTCTAGTTAACCACTGTGTAGCCACAGTAGAGCAGACCAGGTCTTACCAGGGGGCTTTTATTTTAAAAAGAAATCTTGGGTCCCTCCCAGGCACAAACTGGACCCGCAGCTTAACAGTACCTGCAGGTAATTCTTGAGGGCACTGAGGTCTGCAAAGTGCTGTCCTAGTTCTCAGGGGTCAGCACCGTCTTTGTACAGAGCTAGACCACATGGGTTCTCGTGGTCAGCACCATCTTTTGTACAGGGTTAGACCACATGGTCTCTGTTACCACGGCTGGGCTACTACAGTCTGAAAACGGTTCCAATAAAACATTACTGACAAGCATATTTGACAGCTGAATCTGGCTCCTAGACCAGATTAGGTTCACCTGCCAGATTTGCTCGTGCTGGGCTGCAGTGGTCTGAGTCCTGCTTTAGATTGTTCCCCGATGTTCCGAAAGGTGAGGAGCTGAAGTGGCTCCATCCCTTCCGGACACTGAAAGCCACATTTTGGAGCCATAAGCCACATTTGTGACTTCCTATGTGGTTGTTTCTTGTCCTTTGGAAATGGACAAAGGGCAAATGAAGCAACCCAGAACTTTCTGGACCAAATAAGCGGGTTTTCAGCCAGGTGACATGCTCAGCAAATTGTCTTGGGTAAGTTGTCACTGGCTCCAAGGGTGTGTTTTCTTGTTTTTGAAGGGTGTTACTCAGACCCCTTTACTTACGTATGGAGGTTCTGACAGAATGAAGAGAATTTAAAAAACTTTTTAAAATAAAAGGATGTTGAGCATAAAGTATCACATGAACCCAAGCTGCTCTGACGCATTCTGGTTGCTCCATGCGGACAGTGTCTCTATTCCTCCAGCTCTCAGGGATTCCCACAGCAATTGGGTCTAGTAAGGCCAGATCGCAGAGCGACTTTGGAGATTGTTCAAGTTGTCCAGTTGCTAGGAAGCAGAGCTGGTACTGCCCTGGCTGTGTGTGTCACATGCTTACACTATTCCCTTTGCTACACACATTTTCAGGGCAATAAGAAGAAGCATGCAAGGGAGACTTGTGCTTTTCTTGATAGACAACTTACAATAACTCTTTCTCTTTCTCAGAGGCATTCGGGGAGGCCACAGCTGCTGCAATCTGGGATCATTTGACCCATTAGGTCACTTTCTGTTGACTGTGTGCGCTTTATTCTTTTCTCAAGTTGTATCCTAGTCTCCAAATGACAACCAATTCTCTATCCAGTCAAAACAGAGACAACACAACACGATTGCTCTTTGGCTTCCACTGCAGAAGAAAAAGCTTTGGAAAGCTGCCCTCTGTGATATTTATAACGGGGGCAAAGGTAGGGGGAAGACATACTCACAAGCTTGCCCACCCCTAAGCTTGGTCCATGAAGGCAGTGAAGGATCTAGACAAGTCCCAAGCAAGAAGGAACTTTTCCAAGTTGGGGTGAACGTTTCCTGCCGAGAGCCTCCTTCTTCAGCCAGGGTTTGAGGTTTGACCATGTCCCCCATCAAATGGTCTACCTCCTTCCCTTTCTTTAGAATTTGTCCCTTGGACCAGTTGAGGGCACTTTTATCTACCATTGGGATAGTAGCAACTCCTTCAAAGGGCATACACTCCTTTAGGAATGGATGAACTTTTTGGGAGGTAGAAGTGAGCCTGAGGTCAGGAATAAGCAGAAACTATGGCAGAAAGATAACAGACAATGGTTAACTTGACGTATAATAAGGCCATGTGGGAAAGACTGGCTTCAGCCTGGAGATGTGGCTCAATAGTACAGCACATGCCTAGCGTGTGTGAGGCCCTGCTTTGATCTCCAGCACTCAAAACATACACAAATGAAGAAAATCCTGGTCTCCAAGGCTGGAAAGAACAGAGAAGATGGCAGAAGAAAAAATAGAGGCAGTGGAGAGCCACTAAGAAGCCCCGTGTGGCAGGGAGGGAAGTCAGAAGGTGACCTTGGAACTGAAGTTCACCTGCTATGACTTCATGAAGGTCTCTATCTAGGCTCTTACGAGTTCCTGCTTTGTGGGAGAGCTGGCCTTCCCAGGGCAATGCAGGAGTGCTCACTTTGCAGGTGAGGGCAGTGGAGAGCTGGCACACTGCAACTACTCAGGGCCAGAACCAGGGCTATGTGTTGACTCAGCCCAACATCCGCCCCATCTGTGATTTGCTGGAGGACATGAAGGGACTGGTCCTGCAGATCCAAAGCTGAAGGACTCCAGGATGTCCAAGAGGAGTCCAGTGAGGGCAGCATCAACAGTGTAACAGAAACCAGAGGCCTTGGAACAGACCAATGACCCTTTGCAGTGAACACATGCAAGTGAAGATGTGTGCATTAAAGGGGGTTAATGCATTACTCACTACACTGTGTGCAGTGTGTGGTACACTAAGTGTCACACCTCAGCTTCCATGTCGAGACTGAGTTTTCTTTCTTTTTTCTTAAATTTTATTTTATTTTGAGGAAGGAGGTTGCAAGAGCAGAGGGTGGATACAAAGAGATGAGGAAATGAATGGGATGGAGATGTATGATATGAAAGACACAAAGAATCAATACAAAAAAAGGTTAGAAGAAAAAGAGTTCTTGCTTTAGTTCCTGGCCCCTCTCCAATTCTCTAATCTGAAGAAAGATGTCCCTGCAGTGGGCCTGCACCTTTGCGAGTCTTTCTCTAGATCCGGGGCTGTCTACCCAAGAACTTTCCCAACATGCCATGCACCTGAAGGACAGTACTGGAGAATAATCATAGGCTTCCCGCGAGGCTTACGAGGACAGGCGGAAGAAGGAAAGGCAGCTTGTTCAGAACCGGCATGGGGAAGGGGCTATGGGGGTTTGTCTTTGTTCCAGAGGTTCCCCGTGACTCCCTTCAGGGCTCAGCTCACTGGGAATCTGGCTGCTTTATCCCACACAAGGTGCACACACCTCTGCACCAACAGAAGGGCTGGCCTGTTTGTAGAGTCTCCGGAAACCCCACTTCCATTCACACATGCTTCTCAGGGGAAGGGGGGTTTGCAGCCAGTTCCAGAAGAGTCGTGATCACAGCGGTTGATCTGCATTTTGATAATGTTCTGGGATAACGTGAACAAGACTTCTGGAGATCTCTTTTTAAAAATTACTTCTGTTATTTTTTTATTATGTATACAGTGTTCTGCCTAATGTACAGGTCTCATTACAGATCATTTATGAGTCACCATGTGGTTGTTGGGAATTGAACTTAGGACTGTTGGAAGAGCAGCCAGTGCTCTTAACTGATAAGCCTTATTTTTCCAGCCCCACTTCTGTTATTTTTTTAAGATTATAATTATATAATCTTCCCTTTCAGAGAAATTTCTTATAACTTTGATTTTTTTAATATGGATGTGTGTGCATGTTTGTGCATGCAGGTTCATGTGCACACATGTGGGTGTGTAAGCGGAGCTCAGGGGTTGATGCTGGGCATCTTCCTTTATCATTCTCTGAATTGCTTTTATTTTAAATTATTTTTTATTTCATGTACATAGATGTTTTGCCTGCATGTACGTCTGTGAACCATTGTGTGCAGTGCTAACAGTGGCTGGAAGAGGGTGCCAATCCCCTGGAACTGGAGTTACAGATGGTTGTGAGCCACATGTGGGTGCTGGGAATTCAACTTGGATCCTCCAGAAGAGCAGCCAGTGCTCTTAACCACTAAGCCATCTCTCCAGCCTCTTTGCCTTATTTGCTGAGACAGGTTCTCTCTGTATTCGGAGCTCTGCAGTTGGCTATAGTGGCTGGCAGCAAGTGCCCAGGGACCCTCTTGTCTCTGCCTCCCCAGTGCTGGGGTTACAGACACACACCACTGTGACTGGCTTTGATGTCAGAGCTGAGGATCTGAACTGGCAGGCGCTTTGTCAATGAAGACATCTCCCTAGTCTTCCTTTCTATTTTTTTTTTAAATGTAGTTTGAATGTGCATTTCATGATTTGTTTTGGAGGCCAGCTATGATAAAATTTCCAAAGAGAGGGCAGAGACCATGTTTAGAAACAGTGAGGCGGGGTGGGGGGGGTCATCAGAGGGAGCCTGTAACTTAGGCATGCCGGATCACAGTCTTAGATGAACTAGGTAGAAAGCCTGCCAGCAGAGATCCAAACATCCCTTGGAAAATTGGGTGGTAGGAAGCCTTGGGAACACTCAAAATCTCACATACATCCTTTCATATCTCTCAAGAATCTTGAGAGGGAGGAGTTACTCTCCCAGCTTGTACTAAAGAGAAGGTTTTATGTCAAAGTTCACAAAGGGAAGGTGACCGTGAGGTGGAAGGAAGGGCCTTATGGCTCTGCAGCCCAGGTGCCTTCTCTGCTGGACAATAGAAATTCCTTTTCCCCAGGAAGAATCAAGTCTGGTTGCTGGTTGCATAAGGGGCACACATACTTTATTATATTTCTTGGGCTGTTTTCCAGTTCTCCCTAAGACCCTTCCACAAGGGGGTCAACTCCCACCCCAAGGCCTCTCCTCACACAGGAACTGACTGTGTCGTAACAGCCTCTTTTTCTACAGCTTTCCTATCTTCCAACTCCGGTAAAAACCTCCGTAGTGGCCGTCGCTCCAGTGGAGGGACATGTAGCACACCTCTTCCTCCTATGTGAACTTCACAGGTCCCAAAGTTCTCATTGAAGTAGTGGTTATTTTTCTTATTTGTCTTTCTGGCAATGGAAACTGCCAGTTAATATTTATGACTTAAGGAAAAACACTAGGTTTCTTGGGCGATGTTGTGGCCCAACCAAGAGCTTGCTCTTTGAGCTCTGATGACTATGGAACTAAAGATAATTGCTCCTTATTCTTTTTTTCTAACCATACACATATCCAAAATGAACATTTATTTCTCCAAGGAAATAAAGACATTACATTTCATGCTTTCTCAGAAGGAAAAACTTTGGCTGAAATATTTAAACATGAAGGCTCCTTTACACGTCTTTCAAAGGATGGCTAGGAACAAGGTTATCTGTCAGATCAATGTGTTCCATAACAATTCTTCAGGTGGTAGCCAGATGAATAATGCGCATGCCGGCAGGATACTTCCTCTCTTATACAACTCCAGCCCAAGAGGTAGGGTAATGGCAGACACGATGCCTGCACGCGCTTCCCAGTGACCACACCAAGGATACGAACTTGGGACAGCAAATATCTGGGCTCTGTAAACCAGTTGGATGAACACTGATCCCTCGCCTTCTTTGATAGAACCTTGAAATTCTTAATTTTCACCAGTCCCTTCCTGAAAATGCTAACCATATTTATGAGCGTTTAAATCATGCCCCCAGATGTGGACACATCAGCATGGCAAAGCCTCACGGTTCGAGGTAATCTATTCTGCATGTGGACGTGAAATTCATCTTCCCGAGGTGCTGCTGTCATCATGTCATTCCTTGGGCTCAAAAGGCTTCCTGATGTCACCTGTCACGTAAACAAGACGATCATTTCCTCCTAGCCATTATGTATATACTTAAGTCCCCTATTCCAGGTGGGAGAGGCTAATGCCCAAGGCTGCAGCAGCTTCAGGACTATTTGATCCCGGGTGTGGATAACTCTGCAAATGCCGTGGTTTTGGGAAGGATCCATTGTCTTTACGCTTTGACAGCAAATGCTCTGGTAAGACATACTAACAGTAACTCAGAAGTGCATAGTCTAAATTTTCCGAGTTAGTTTTCTGACATAATGGGCCTCTTCACTTATGAAAAGCATCAGCATGTGGGAGGAACTCAATATTATTATGCTTTATTTAAAGTCAAGTGAAAGCAAGCATAGCAAGTTCAAAGAAATACAAACAAATCCTATCCATTCCTACCTTAAACAACGGCTGCCCTGGAACAGCTAAAGCATACTTTAAAGACCGGAGTGCAGGGAATGCAGAAGGACAGGAAGAAAAGCATTCCTCCGGGAGAGCTAAGCCAATTGAAACAAATGCCAGGGGAGAGACAAAGATTCAGTCCTGACAAGTGAATGTCTGGCCACATTGAGCTCTGTTCGCGAGGCAGCTCTCACTCGAGGGAGGTCAAGGAGTGCTCAAGAGTACCCAGCAAAACAAAAGAGGGGGCAGGGATTTTACTGGAGATCCACCAGGATGAAACCATTCACTAGAGATTTAGTAGAGGAGGGCCGAGTTTCTTGGCTGAGGTCACAAACAAGAGCCCTGATCTGAATCCCAAGCGCATGAGCAGCGGAGAAAAAAGGTGGAACGAAGAGGCAAGGCCAGTGGAGGGATGAGAACGGCAGGACGGTGGCGAACGGACAGGAAGGCACACAGCCTAGGCAGCCCGGGCTTGGGTTAAAGGTCAGGAGTCACCTCATCATCACCAGGCCTCTCTGTAAGTTCAGCAGGAAATGCCAGGCTTTGAGCTCCATCTTCCCAGTTGCCACAAGTGGTGCATGCAGCTCTGTATGGAAAGCTTTCAAAACACTTTTGCCATTGCAACAAAAGACTCTGATGCAGCACACCCCCCAACTCCAGTGTGAATCCACAGACTGGGTCTTCAACTTCCTTTGAATGGGTTCTATTTCATCTGGTATCTCACTCTGCTCAGGCTACCAGAACGCTCTTTGATCAGAAAGAGTCTAAAACCTTCGAACATTTGGGTTAATGTGTATTACCCAGCAACAGGAGAATCCCGCCACCACCATGTGGACCTTTCAGGGTCTGTGATTCATATATAGCTGAAGGCTGCAAAGATATCATCTTATCATTTTAATTTGTTCAACCTGTTATTACTATTTTTTTAAATACCCGGTTCCTTTAAGATAAGGAAACATGTAGAGATCTTGAGCATGGAAAGGCCATAGCCTAGAGCTTAAAAAAAAAAAAAAAAAGGCTGCAGGAGACTATGGGTCTCAAGCTGCCAGCACGCCTATAGGTTTTGTGAGTTGGCCAAGGCACTGCTCCTGAGCTGAGGGGTGTGCTGGACACCTAAAGACGTTTTTGGAAGAGGCTACTTCGATAGCCAGAAACCAAGCTTTCTCAAGTCAGTTGATAACTAGTAAAATGGCCTCTCTTCTTAGGTTGCTGAGAAACCATGTCAGCACCATATATGAGGACACTTGCTTCCCTCTTTGCTATGGCTCAATCATAAACAAACAACCAACAAACAAAAAACAAATGGTACCAGGATCTGGGGAGACGGCTCCAGTGGTAAAATGCGTGCCGTGTAAGCATGAGAGGATCCACGTCTGGAGGCCATGCATCCACTTGAAGGTAAAGCCAAATGTGGTGGTGGTATGTTCCTTTAATTCCGGTACTGGGCAGGTAGATGGGATGACTCCCAGAGCCAGCTGGCCAATCAGTCTATTGAATCAGTATACTCCAGGTTCAATGAGAGACCTTGTTTTATAAAGTAAGAGGAAGGTGACCAAGGAAGGCACATGACATTGACCTCTGGCCTCCACAGGCATATTCATCATACATGCACTACAAACACACACACACATACACACACACACATATACTAAACACACACATTACACACACTACATGCAAACCACACACACACACACACACACACGAGACACTAAGTTTTCACCTTGTTACAAGCTGAGATGTCAAGGGACATATCCAAAGAAAGAATGGTATTGGACTTTGATTTCACTGCAATGAATATCAAATTTGGAGCCTGCAGAGTGTTGGTGTCTTTGTGGAAGGGTAGCTCTCTCTGCTCTATGTAAACTCCTCCAAAGTGGATAGGAACAAAAATAAAATGAATTTGAACTAAAATATAGCTATTTTTTTTTTTAGAAACTGTAACTAAAATTTCATTTCAGAAGATTTTCACAACATAGAGAAGAATTACCTTTGTGTGAGAGAAGAAGGGACGGCTTATCACGGTAACACTCAGGCTAATCTGCATCCTCGCTGGGTCAGAATGCCAGAGCCCCAGTGTCTCAAAGTGGAAGGAAAACTGGAGGGCATCCGGTCCAGCTAAGGTCCATCAGACTTGGGGACCAGCCTAATTCTGATGCTCTTCACTGGGATCCCAGCAGGCTACCAGTGTGAATTTAACACCTTAAAGATGCCTGCTAAGTGAGAAAAGTCACTGGCTTTCAACTTACTCCAAGGTTCTACTTCAATATATTTAAAGCATATTTTTAAAACAGTAGTAATAGCCGGGCGATGGTGGCGCACGCCTTTAATCCCAGCACTCGGGAGGCAGAGGCAGGCGGATCTCTGTGAGTTCGAGGCCAGCCTGGTCTACAAGAACTAGTTCCAGGACAGGCACCAAAAACTACAGAGAAACCCTGTCTCGAAAATCCAAAACAAACAAACAAACAACAAAAAAACCCAAAACTGTACTAATAACTGAATAGTAACTTTCAAAATGTTACTGGGGATTAACTATGCTAGATATGTATTCTACCAGTGACTCATATCCCCAGCTTTACATACTAATGTTTTCTTTTTGAAAACAATATTTTTATTGTCTTCAAGAATTCCATATATCTTGTTCATATTCAATGCCACTTCCAACTCCCCAACACGGTGGTCAGAGACAGGCAGATCCCATACAAACAGTGAGCTTCCAGTTTAATGACGGACCCTGGCTGGAGGTAATAAGGCAGAGAATCACCTGACATCCTGCAGCACACATGGATAACCTCTAAACCACTATACTCTCACCACCAGACCCCATGCCCCATCATCACTCCACACCCCGTCACCACACCCCCACACCCCATCATCACACACACATCTCCACACCCCACACCCCGTCACCACACCCCACATCCCCACACCCCACCATCACACACACATCCCCACACCCCATCACCACACCCCACATCCCCACACCCCACACCCCGTCACCACACCCCACATCCCCACACCCCACACCCCGTCACCACACCCCACATCCCCACACCCCATCACCACACCCCCACACCAACACCATCACTACACCCCACACCCCTACACACGCTCCCACATCCCATCACCCCCACCCTATGATCACATCCCCACACCCATTCACCATATCCCCATCACTACACCATTACAACCCATTACCACACCCCACATCAACCATCACCCCCACCCCCATCATCACACCACCACACAAGGGAACCAGGCACGAGAACAGCCAGCCTCATCCTTTAAGTCACATCTATGCAAAGCTTTTCTTTGGGTATATGCTTATGTGGCATGCATATGTGTACATGTTTATGTGTGTGCATGTTTGCATGTGGGTGCAGGCCAGAGGCTGACATCAGCTGTCTTTATCACTCTCCACTTTATTTTCTGAGACAGGGTCTTAATTAACCTGGAACTGGTTTGTCAATGAGGGGTCCGTTTGTCTTCATCCCTGGCCCCTCATACTGGGGTTACAGACATATACAGCCATATGCATGGATCTGGGGATTTGAACTCAGGTCCTCAAGTTTGAGTGACAAACACTTTACTGAGTCATCTCCCCAACCTGAAATCATACTTTTCTGTTGTTTTACAACTTCATTCAACAGTAAGATGTTTAACATATTTAAAGCCTGGCATGATCACCTGCCCCTTACAACTAATTCTCTTGAGAAAAGAACATGCAGGATTTGACTCTGCCTTCCTCTCAGAACTAGCACACATTAGGTGGTAATAATTCTTAAATCAAGTACAATTCTTAAGGCTACAACTTAACTTCCACCCAGTTCACAGAATGTCTTATTTCAAGAATAAAGAGATATGAGTTTAGATCATTGTGGGACTGAATTTACTGCATTTAGATTTGTGTTTCAAATGGGCAATATAATCATCATCATCATCATAATAATAATAATAATAGATAATCGAAATATAAAGGAACAGTGGGAGTTGGACAGGACGGGCTAAGTGCAATTGCTCTTCTACTGACATTTTATCATCTTTGCAAAAGCCTACGAGGCAACAATTATTTTTCCCTATTTCACTTTTAGTTAAAGAACCAAACTAGAGTTCCCAGCACCAGTAACAGGTGGCTCCCCACTGCCTGCAACGCCAGCCTCAGGGGATCCAACGCTCTCTTCTGGCCTCTGTGGCACCTATACTCACTAGCATATGTCCACACCACCCCTGCCCCTCATATATACATAATTAAAAATGAAAACTTAAAATATTTAAAATGGGTATCTATTTCAAGAACCAAATGTGAAAATTCATCAAGTGCTAACATTTAAAACGTTCAAATATAAACGCCCAGTAAACATGAACTCCCTCATTGTTAGGGTTGCGATTATTACCCCACCCGTATCTCTAGCTCAACACCACTGCTCTGTACCAATCAGGAAAAGAATACATGTACTAATTCTGTGCAATCTCTGCACAGCATGGTTTCTGAAGGCCCTTCTTTGCTGAGAACTTCATTCATGCGTGTAATGTGTTTTGATCAAGTCCACCCCATTCCTTCCCCTCCAATTTCTTCCCCATCTCCCCAACCCTTCCCTCCCATTTTCATGTGCTATCTCCTGTTTGTTTTGTTTTGTTTCAGATCCAGAGACCACTTAGTGCTGCCAGTATGTGCATGGGCACAGGAGCATCTGCTGGAGCTGGGCAGCATTGCAGGGCCACACCCCTGAAGGAAACCGACTATCCTCATCCCAGCAGCCATCAGGTGCCCACAGCCATCAGTTGCCAGCAGCTCCTCGGCTAGGGGTGGTCTTCCCGGCCACCTTCCCCTTCCACTATGGGTGTTTTCTGGCTTCATCCTGCACAGGTCTTGTGCATGATGTCACAGGGCCTATCAGTTCATATGTGCAACTGCCCTGTGTGTCTGGAAAACAGTTTAAGTACAGCCCCCTGCCTCTGGCTCTCATAACCCCTCTCCTTCTCTTCCTCTGAGCCATAGGTGGAGGGACATGATGGAGATGCCCCACTGACTTGCTATTAATTAAACCATTTGATAACTAGGTCATGTTTTCCAACCAAGCAACCATGGGTTTCCTACAGAGAAAGACCGAAGAGAAAATACATTCAATTCTTTCGCTTTCTAGTAGAGCATGGTTGTGAACTGATCCATCTTTAATCTCACAGACAACCGAGTTGTTATCGTCAAGACTATCTTCTCTCATGATTACTTTTCCCAGATAGATTTTCATTTTCCAAGGTGCCTCAGACAAAGTGTTTGTGTGTGTGTGTGTCCGTCCCCATATTCCCACCCAATAAATCTCCTGCTTGGCAGAGAATGTTGTTAGCTTCCATGAAAGAGTCCTTTTGTCCGCTTCTGTCTAAGAAGCTTTTTCATTACAAGCCTGGAAGTCAAGGTAAGTGCGGTGTGGAGTCAAGGACCCACTGGCTCTTCTCCCACGTCCAAATTATCTCCCGGGAAAATGCGGTCCTCTGTGCTGCAGTCAGCTAACAGGAGTGACAGCTCAGAGAGCTTCAAGCCTGGCCTTAATTAATGGGCTGTTCACAAAGGTGACCGAAGCATAGTTTCTGTAAAGAAGGGGCTTTAAATAGCACTGAATGCCTTTGAGCACAAGGCCATGCGATGGCAGGAAGTATCTGACCATCTTAATGGGATCGGGCTTTTGTGCACAAACAATGGTGAGCAAACCACAGCCTGGCAGAGAGCCATTAGGATGGTTTTCATTTGTAGTGGGTGGAGAGGCCCTTAAAGAGCCACTAATCAGAAAAGAGAAAAAAGAATGGAGGGATTCAAGCGCAGTAAGGCAGGGGGTGTCCTTATGAGAGACCCTACATAGGTGATGGTCCAGCTTACATGGGGTGGGCACTCCCTTCCACCCCGCTGTTGCCCTGAGCATGGCAGTTAGCCTTTTCCTTTGAGACGCTCTGCCTCTGACCTCTGAAGTGAATTTTACTCTCTTGTTTTAACATCTCCTTTCTTCCACTTGCTCCTTCTGTCTTGTCAGTGAGAATGTTCCCAAGTTCCCTCTCCAATCAGGGTCCTTGGTCTGAGCAGAACCCCTTCCAAATCACATGGGGATTTAAGAATGTCGCTTGTCCAGGGACTTAGGAGATGGCTTATTGGACCACATGCTCACCACACAAGCCTGAAGACCTGAGTTCAGATCCCCAGAACCCATACAAAAAGCCAGGCATGGCCACACATATCGGCAATTGTAGCACAGGAGAGGTAGAGATGGGAGGAGCCCTGAATCTCATTGGCCATTCAGTTTAGCCAGTCAGTGAGATCCTGGCTCAGAGAGAAACTATGTCTCAAAAAGACATATTCTCACACACACTCAAACAATTCACACATACTCTTAACACATGCATCCACATTACATACACACACACCCAAACACACTCACATGCTCTGCTCTCAAGGGACACTGAACAGCTCCTCTTCATCACTGCAGCAGCTTCCATGGGCTGAGCACCCTGGGTGTCCTTCAACGTGTTTCACACACCCCACTCAGTGCTCTTCACGGCCCAGTGAGGCAGTTCCTCTGGGTCTTTCTTTGACCGTTGACAAAACTTAGTTTTGCACAGAAGAGCCAAGGGGGAACTTTCCCAAGCGAGGGAGCGGGTACGCAGCACAGCCAGGACTGGAGTGGGGTTATGAGCCTGGTCTCATGCTCCTCCCCATCATGCTTCTTGGAGTCTCCTCTCAGCCGCTTACTGCACAGTCCAGCAGAGAGGAAGACACACCAGAGCAGACGCATCGCTTGTTAGATACCCCATTGGGAAACTGCGGTGCACAATAATCATAAAGCTATACGGCCGAGGACTCAGAACTCGCCCCCTGGAGAGCAATACTGCTGCAGATGCCACACGCTCTCACTTAAATGTGGAAATGAAGATTAATCTTGGAGGATGAAAGAATAGAAGAGTGGCTACCAGAGCCTGAATGGGGAGGACTGTGGAGAAAGGGCGATTGGCAGGAAGGTGGATAGTATACACACAAATGCAGTTGCATGGGAGGGACAATTTCTTTTTTAATAAGACATCATCATCATCAATATTTGGTTTTTCAAGACAGGGTTTCTCTGTGTAGCTCTGGGGCCTGTAGATGTGAATTCACAGAGATCTGCTTGCCTCTGCCTCTCAAGTGCTAGAATTAATGGCGTGTGCCACCACTGCCTGGCAAAAAGACTTTATTTTTATCATTTTTAATCATGTATCTGTTTTTCTGCGTGTAGTTTGTGCATATGAGTGAGATGCCTGCAGAGGTCAGAAGAGGGCAGCCCCGGAGCTGGAGTTACAGGTAGTAATGAGCCCTCCAGTGTGTATGGACGCATGTGTTTGTGTCAGAAGTCATTTTCAGGTGTCGTCTTAGGTTGTTCTTCATCTCACTGCACTGGAGTTCACTGATTTGGCTAGTCTGACTGGAGAGTGAGCCCCAAATATTTTTTTAAAAGATTTATTTATTTATTTATTTATTTATTTATTTATTTATTATACTGTATTCTGTACCAGATCTCATTACAGATGGTTATGAGCCACCATGTGGTTGCAGGGAATTGAACTCAGGACCTTCTGAAGAACAGGCAGTGCTCCTAACCTCTGAGCCATCTCTCCAGCCCCGAGCCCCAAATATTTGTCCATTTCCCCCCAACTTCCACCCTCAAGTGCCAGGTTTACAGACTCTACCTTGCCTGGCTTTTAAGTAGGGTTTGAACCCAGGTCCTCATGCTTGCCCAGTGGGCACTTTACCAACTGAGCCATTGCCTCAGGCCATTTGTCCTTTATGTCTCTCTTCTTTTATGTTCTCTTTTCTTTCCTGTCCCAACTTCACTTTCGAATGAAGGGCAAGTTGTCAAGTAAGATGTCAAACTGTGGAGATCCGAGGAAAACGACCATTGCACAAGACAACTGCCTCACACACAGCCTGCTGTTCGTGGGCTTGTGGCAGGGAGAGGCTCAGACAAGAGCAGAAAGAACCCTGACTTCAGCTTCCCCTCACTCACGAACTAGCCTTCATCATCTGCCTCTGCGTCACCAGGAAAAAAAATCTCACATGGAAGCTGCTTGAGAAGTTGTCTTTCTAGTGTAAATAAACAGGGTCCGGCAGGAGAGAAATTCATCAGGACCAGGCAACGCTTCCAAACCACGCCTAATACTTGCCAGGAAAACCAAACTTTGTATTTAAAACCCATGGCGGGGGGAGTGCATCATTTTCATCCAAAACACATAAACCATGGACAGGGAAGTCCATTTGACCAACACTCAGAGTTGCTTGAAAGCAAACATGCATTCAGAACCCGGGCATGGGAAGCCAATCAGCTAATCACCACTCTCTGGTCATGGGAACCACAGCTAACAATTCCAGCATGCTGGGGGAACCACAGAAGAGCCTACGGATCTGTTCTGACCACAGGCATTTGGATTTTAGCATGTTGGTTGCAGAAAACCTCAGGAAATGGACAAGTCACCTGGACAAAGGTCATTTGAGTGGCAGAGAAAGGTAGACATCCTAGGAAGGATGACTGGTGGCCAAGACCAAGCAATGCCATCAAAGGCAGGAAGGGGAGGCAGAGAGTCAGAAACCATTTCCATGGAACACAGAACAGGACTTTTCCATCTCTGGATGTCAGAGCCCAAGAATAACTAGTGGTAGTTAGCTGATGTCCCTTGAGCCATGGCCTCTGGCCTCCGTGTTTGGCAGGGGTTATCTTACTGAATTCTTTGTCAGCTCGGAGGTAGGTCTGATGATTTCTCACTTGATAGACGGGAAAACTGAGGCCCAGTGACGTCAAGTTATTCATTTCTCTAAGCCATTTCAGTTAATAAGACACAAATACAGAAACTAAATGCACCATCTTCCTGTGATAGCAGAAATAACAGTGTGAAATGGTCACACATTTGTAGCTTAGGGCCCTGGGTGCTATGATTGGAAACCTAGAAACCAGAATGCTAAAGTATCTTATTTGCTTGGTTTCTCTTATTAGCATGAACCTTACATATCAAAGGTAAACAGCAGGCTGTCTCAAGATGCCCAAGACTACTCTCTCTCTCTCTCTCTCTCTCTCTCTCTCTCTCTCTCTCTCTCTCTCTCTCCCCCCCTCTCTCTGTGTGTATGTGTGTGTGTGCGCTTTGGCCTGGAACTTGCTGATTGCACTAGGCTGGCCAGCA
Source organism: Chionomys nivalis (assembly GCF_950005125.1). Taxonomy (NCBI): domain Eukaryota; kingdom Metazoa; phylum Chordata; class Mammalia; order Rodentia; family Cricetidae; genus Chionomys; species Chionomys nivalis. The sequence goes on from NC_080089.1 coordinate 59,225,663, forward strand.
AGCCCCAGGCCTGTCTGCACTTGCACTTTTCTTGAGTTGGGTTTGCAAGCGCACATCACTGCACAGATTTTCAACATGGAGATTGAGCCTTACACAGCAAGCTCTTCACTGACTGAGCTGCTGTCCTACACCAATACTCTGAAGCCCTTTCTAATTCCCAGCTAACTAGAAACATGGGAACCAAGAAGGGCTGATGCTACACCGCTCCCTCTGGCCCTATCTCTGCCTGATTTTTCTTCCCAGAGCTTCCAAGTCTCAGTCCCTAAGACCCTTTCTTCCCCTTAAGGAACTCTCTTCTCACAGACTGGTTGTTCTTTGCTTCCCGATGCTGTTATAAACACCATGACAAAAAACAACCTGGGGAGAAAAGGGTTTATTTCATCTTAGAGGCTCCACTCCACCATCAAGGGAAGTTGGAGCAGCTCAAGACAGCAGGAACCTGGAGGTAGAAACTGAAACAGCGACCACAGAGGAGTGCTGTCTCCCAGCCTAGGGATAGTACTGCCCACAGTGGGCTGGGCTATCCTACACCAATTAACAATAGTAAGCAGCCTAGGGATAGTACTGTCCACAGTGGGCTGGGCTATCCTACACCAATTAACAATAGTAAGCAGCCTAGGGATAGTACTGCCCACAGTGGGCTGGGCTATCCTACACCAATTAACAATAGTAAGAAATGCTGTCTGCAGGTCAACATGATGAAGGCAATTTCTCAGGTGACTTTCCCCGTGCAGGTGACTCTAGGTTTGTCTTAAGTCAACAGCTGGAGCTAAGTGCCACACAGTATATGGGGTGTCACCCAGAAGTCACCACAGCTCTTCTTTCCCTGGTACCCTAGAATTAAAGCTAAAGCACAGGCCTTCTTCATCCCGTGAGTTCTACCAGCCACTAAGCTAGGCCATGCAAAGAGACACAGGCTTTTGGTAAGGCTGTTTGTCTCTCTTTCCCTTCCCTTTCTGACTCCCAAGCCCAGGGAGGCCATGTAGTCACCCTTCTTCTCCCAAAGGTCTTTCTCTGCTTTGAATATATGCTGGAACCATCTTGGCAGGGGCAGCCTTGAAGGTGATGGGTACTCAACTCTTGGTCCCAAGATAGCCTTACTCGGCCCCGTGCACACCTGCCCATGGTGACCAGTTCAGCGTTCTTTGGGATATCATGTTGTATGCCCACTGCTCTGGCCATCAGACTCTTCCCCTTCCACCAGGAGCTCCTCATGCAAGCCTGCCTAGTGCAGTAGCTCTTCACTGGAGGAAGACTGTTCACCCCAGGCTACATTTGGAAGTGTCTAGAAATAATCTTGATTCTACAACCGGCAGCAAGTGAGGATATGCTATTGGCATCTGGTGGACAGTGGCTGTGGATGAAGGTAGAGGCTGTGGATGCTGCTGATCATCCTCTAACGCACAGGGCTGCTCTGTGACAAAGGATGGTTTACTATTGAGAAGTCACTGTCAGCAATGGAGACGCGCATTCATGAGTTCTGATTGCCCAAGGGATCCGAGGGCCCTGCTTAGGGGCCTTAGTCTTTGTGAGGCTCTTTCTTGCCTGGGTATCCAAGGCTGATGCTACTGTTCCTTTTTTTCCCCTTGGTCATGCAGAACAAGGCACACACCATGGAGCTGCATTTCCAACCTCCTGTGGCCATCTCCAAACAATGCAGTGGAAGCCAACTGGCCATGTCCTATGGCCTCCACACTTGAGAGGGCGGGGTGAAGCAGCTCTCCGACTTCAGACCAGGGACCCCAGCTTCACATTCTCCCGCGCAGCCATGCTCACAGTGCTCACACCTCTTTAATTCCACAAAGAAAGTTCTCAGGGAAAGCATGACAAGAAACAAGAACCCTGAAATTGTGGGTAAAATATAAACAAATGTTTTGGCTGATGGAGCGCACATTTTTTAATCACACAGCGTGTTTTCAGAGTGCACTGAGCCCTGCCTAGAATGACTCAAATTAAAGATCAAAGGCGGTGCCGTGACAAGACAGAGTGGTGCTCCCAGCCGACTTAGCATGCCTGCTCCCCCTCCCGCAAACAGCCATGTGGTCATCTGTTTCCCTGTGAAGGGTTTGTCTGAAGCCCCCATTAAGACAGCGAGAACTGATTAAAGGATGACTTATTTATTTATTTACTTTTGGTCTGTTTAGTTTCTGTTTTATGGTGTGTGTGGGGTGCTTCAGAGTACAGTTAGATAGCAACACATTTAAATAAGAGGACAATTGTGATAGAAATGGAGCCAGCTTTCAAAGGCATATACGCCTGGAGCCTGCAGCATGGAAAGTATCCAGACGTCCAAACTTACGGCAGGAGATAGATACTGGCCAAGGGTGGACAGAGGCCCCTGGGTGAGTACATGGGGGACCTGGCCACATGTGCAAAGGTGCCTCCCTAGATCCTAAGGCCCAGATACTCCTACTCTGTTGTGTGGGCAAAGCACAGAGGAAATAGGGCAGCAGGTACCCAGGGTGTGGTCAGCACATCTGAAGGGTGCGCTGGCTGCTGCGGGTAACATGGATTTGATCTGGATGGGACGGGGCGCATGAAGAGCAAAGAGAAGCTTACAGACAGGCTGAAAACTGGGGGTTTGGGATATGGAATGAGGGTGTGGGGGAATAAAGCATGTCAATCAATATCACAAAGGAATAACTGGGGGTATCTATGAATCATGCTATGCTTCATGTCCTCAACTCTGAGTCAGTCAAACTATCCAGACAAACATGGTTAGAGGAGGTAAGAACCCCACAATATGATCCCAGCACCCAGAAGCAGAGGTAGGAAGATCCAAGGTCATCCTTAAATACATTGTCAGTTTGAGGCCAGGCAGACCTACATGAGACCCTGCCTCAAAAACAGTTGGGGAGATAGCTCAGCAGTTAAAACATTTGCCATGGAAGTGTGAAGACAGGGTTTGGACTTGCTGCAGCAGGTACCAAAGGGCCTTGCTTTTCTTCCCAATCGAATGCTAAGAACAGCCTCCTACTCACTAGAGAACTCAGTAAACATGGGCAGAATGGTTAGCAGCTCATCCATATCTCCATCACTGTGGCCCCCTCCTCATTCCTAGGGAGGCCCCTCTCATGCCCTAGCAGGACAAGCAGCTCATGGGTCAATGTGGGGATCGCCCACAATTGTAGGTACATGGGGCCAACTCTCACTGTTTTCTTACGTGCGACTGTCCTAGTTAGGCCATCTATTGCTGCAAATGAATCATCATGACCAAGGCAAGTTTGGGAGGAAGGGGTTTATTTGGTTTACATATTGTAGACCATCACTGAAAGAAGTCAGAACAGGAACTCAAGGGCTGGAATCTGGAGGCTTCTTAGCTATTGTGTAACCTGGGCTAAGTTAGTTTTTTGATCTCAGGCATTCTCATATTTACGACGGGGATGAAAACTCATAGGGCTGTTACACAGTATTAAAGGGGCCACAGTCACACACAACTACCCAGGTTAGAATGTGGGGTACTGAAAGACCTAGTGAATATCTTGTCTGGTTAGCTATGTGTGGTACCCTCTAAAATACTGTGTCCCTGAGGGTGCAGAATGCCTGTGGTTCCTGCTTGTCTTCCATTTCATAGTCAAAACCAAAATTCTACCTAGAACCAGGAGATGAACCTTTGGAAACCCCCAGATACGCCACCCCTCCCCCCAGAAGAGAAAGACACAGATCAACTAGAAAAACCTTTGTTTTGAACCCAAGGCCACTTCCTGCTGGGGCACAGCACACTCCACTGGCAATGCTTTATAATCCTCATTCAGTGGGGACTTGTTTTATGTTAAGAAGATATGTAACATAGCCCTCAGTACCATTCCCAGCCAGGCTTCAACAGGTGGTCCTCATAATAGACTTCCTGGCTCCTTACAGTTTTCAGCAAGCTCTTCGGGGAGACTGTTATGAGCTATGCGGTATCTATCTCCTTCTAAAACCTAATCTTCTGGTTTAGTGATAGGCTGCCATTTGCAGCCGAGAGCACATAAAGACAGCCTAAGCTTAGAGAAACTGGATTTTCTTCAAAGAAGTCATTTCTGAAGCACTGGCCCTTGGTGGCCTAGGGATCAAGAAAAACCAGGGGCAGAGCCAAGAGTCATTGTCACAGCCACAGGTAAAGATGTTTGTAAGTTTCTGCTACACAGACCCACAGAAGCTGCCTCTCAGGAACCCTTCATTGGGACAAGCGGATTCCCTGATGAGAGAAGGAACATCTAGGTCCCCCTTCACAGAAACACATATTCTGCCGGCCCAGTAATGGGGTGCTCTCCCTCAGCAGCAGCAGGGATCCCAGTTATTATCTCGTAACCCCCAGGTGGGTCTTTTTCTTTCCTTCAGTGCTCACCTAAATAAAACAAGAGCTAGAGCCAACAGACAGAAAGCTTGAGCAGACCAATGCCGCCGGTCACTGCCCTGACGAGACACTGGTCACCCAATGCCACACCTCGCTCTTCTCAAACACCAGATCCAACTACGGAGAAAGAAAGTGGATGGGGCAGATGGCACAGTTGCTGACGGGGTTGCCTTGTGACTCTAAATGCTGAGGTTTTCCATGGGTGCTGAAGTCATTCCCCAGCAACCACTAAGAAACAAACAAAGAGCCGGGCATGGCGGTATGTAATCCCAGCCCTGGGGAGCTAGAGACAGGAGGTTTCTTGGGGTTCATTAGCCAAACAGCATAGCTGAATCACTGCGCACCAAGCCAGCTAGATACTATGTCCCAACAAAGTGGTTAGTGACCGAGGAATGACACTCAAGGCTGACCTCTGACTTTCACACTCATGTGAACACACACATATCTGCACACACATCAGCATGAACATATGTGTATGTGCAAAGAAAAGATTCCCATTGGTGTGGCTGGAATATAAAGTGCCACTCCTCCTGGTTCATGTGTTGACAGCTTGGTCCTATGGTAGGAGTGCTCAGGTGGGGCCTCTGGGAAATGACTGGATTAGGAGGGTTCAGATGTCACCAAGGGAGTCACACATTTACCAATAGATAACCCCTTTGGGGAGTCGTAGATTAGCGAACTATTGGAAGGTTGTGAGCACGCAGACCGTGACATCGAGCACCACTGTTTATGCTTTTGATTGTTCCCCCAAGCAATAGCATCTCCACTCTTAGAATCAGGTGGAGAGTGCTACGATGCTGCAGGACATAGATGCCAAACTCTGAGGTATTTTATATAACCAACAGTTATAGGATGTACAATAAAATGTTCCTCCAAAAAGCAGTGAACAGCATGAAGTATCTAGAAATCAGCTCATGGACAGTGGATAATATCTTTATGCAAAATGGTACAAAAGTCTTGTCTTAGGATATAAAGACCTAAGTTAAGTAGAGAGATTTGCCAAAATTTTAAGGGGGGAAAACCCACACTGGATTTGCGTATTTCCAATCCTGCTGAGTCCTTCAGACTTCTTTCAGGAAGCCCCGCCCCTTCTCCAAGTGGTGCCCAGGGACTGCCAATTTGTGCCATCCTAATCCCATGTCCTTCTCCCTCTTAACTCTGTCCTCCTGACTGTGAGCGCCATGCAGGCAGACACTGAATCTTCCTCATCTTGTACTTCAAGAGTCTTGCTTAGGAATTTAGTTACTGCTCAATTAATGTGCATTGCCTACATGGATAAAAAAATACAGATTCATATTTGCACATTCCAGCTTATAGGCTACCCATCAATATAAACTCAGGGCCATTTTTACCTAAGAGTACTGGATAAGGGAATGAAAATAAGTAAAATAGAGATCTCGGAGGATTAGAGACTTTTCATAGAACCCCAAGTAGTCTCTCGTTCCTAATGCCATCCTGAACTTTCCTGTTGTCCCCTCATCTGGTTGTGGTGTTTCAAACAGCTACCATTGTTTCTTTTATCTCTACACAGTTACTTCCTACTTCCTCCTCTCCCGTCTCTACACAGTATTTCCTACTCCCTCCTCTCTCTCCTCTCTGCTCAATACTTCCTCCTCTCTCATCTCTATACTATACTTCCTACTTCCCCAAGATGATCTTTCCTATTGAGCTCACCTATGAGGGGATTTCTGCTCTGAAGACTCCCTTGAATAGACTGACTCATTGAAGGTGTTCACTGGCCAGGAGAAAAGGGTTCTCACTGGGGCAACCCAGAAACAATGTAAAAAGCAAATTTGCCTGGACCCCACTACAGTACACACAGTATACATGTAACACACACACACACACACACACACACAAAACTGCGGTGGCAGATACTATGGTGTGATGCTGCGATCCCCTGAAGGACTGAAGTTAGAGATTTACAGATAAATGTGAATACCCAGGACCTGCCACTGGTGACAGGAAGCTGGTTTGCTCAAAGTTTATGCTCAGATCCTAGGGCAGTCAACATTCAATGACTGCTTGATGGAGGGGTAAGCCCTGGCACTTTGCCTCGCTGTCACTGGGACCCTCTGAAAGGCCACCTTGGCTCTTGAACTCAGAAGTATCGGCCGAGGTCTATGTTGTGCTTCCCCATACCTGGTGGGGCTGTCCCTGGTGCTGTCCCCAAAGATGCTCAAATATATGCAATGTCAAAGTCTGTTTCCTGGGGGACCCAATTAATGACACCTGTCTGGCCCGCAAATATTTCACCATTATAGAATTTTTATTTTCTGCTTACTTATTAAATACCTAGAATGGAATATAGGGATCTTTCCTTAAAATTTTCAAAGTACCAAGGCTAGTGATAGGCAAAATAAATATTGGCCAGTTCTCATGTCTGCCTTCCAAAATATTCCTGATGTTATCATATGGTTTAGGTCAAGATCCTAGGGCTTACTTAGGAAAAAACATGTAACTGAAATCCCTGGAAAATGGGATTCAAGTAAAACATTTTAAATTACATAGAACTTTCCATTGGAGGGTCAGGGAGGACTTCCTGGAGGGAAGAATTGGAAACAGGCAAGTCACGTGTGATTTTGAATGTGAAGAAACTATTGATTTGGGATAAAATAGCGTTTCTCTCTTCAAATAATCCATATTAAACACAGGGCACGTGGGTCACAGATGTAGGGAATGAGCTGCCAGCCATGACGCCCCCTGGTGTCACACTGGTGGCAGTCTTACTTTTCAAAGTTCTCTCTTTAAGTTTCCTCCCCATTTTGTTTTCCTTACAATAATTCCTTTTGATGATCCCAAATTCATTTCCTAAGGCATAGGGTCATTTTATCATTCTTCCACTCAAGATTATTCAGGGACTTGATGACTCAGGCTGTGACAAACAGGCACCCATGACTATGCCTCCCTGTTCTGGTATAGTTTGGATTGCTCCACCCTACTTTCTTTTTCATTCCAGAATCTTCTCAGTTAGATGCAGGCCCAGCAATTTCACTGCCTCTTAGTTTAGTTCCATATCTGACCCTGCCCTGAGCCTTTACTTCCACCAACACTTTCCTACATCCCCAATACTGTGTGATCAAAGATATCCCTAAAGGTCTAGCTTTTCTTCTGGTCATAGTGAGTGTATGAAGAAAGATGGAGTGGAGAGAGGACCCGGTGGTTAAGAGCAGTTGTTGCTATGGAGAGGACCTGGGTTTAGTCCCCACCACCCACATGGCAATTCACAACCATCTCTAAGTCCAGTTCCTGGGAATCCAATGCCCTCTTCTGACTTCAGCAAAAACACTCATACACATAGGTCAGTCTAAAGACAGATTTTAGAAAGGGCTCCCTTGATGAGCTCTTCCTTAGAAGAACTTCCTGAGAATGAACGTCGCTGTCCTGAGGCCTCCATTAAGTACTTGCACACCATTCAAACTGGAAAAAGGATGGAAATAAAATATAGAGTGGACATCTCAAAAAAGAAGAAGAGGAGGAGGAGAAGAAGAAAAGAAGAGGAAAGAAAGTAAAGATTTAGGACATGTTAGGGAGAAAAAGTGACTCCTATCCATAAATAACCCATTAGACCAAATGCCGAGCTGGGGTGAGGTAAGAAGACAGATGGAATTTGTCTAAAAGGAGTCAACTGGCTTCCAGATTCAGGGACTGATGCCTCCGAGCGACTGGTGCTGGTGGAGACTCCAACTTAAGAGCAACACATGAGACAGTACCAGCAGTCAACAGTTCACAGCTCTCAAAACCGTCTCCAGTAGGGAAAGGCTTAATTAAGCCTGACAGAAACTATCTAGCAGCTTTTATAAGTAATTGCTATTGCCCAAAATAGGACTGACTCATAATTTGCATGATTTCAGAAATGATGAATCAATAAAAGTGTTTATAGAAATAGCCTTTTGATTAATTCCTTCAGACTAAAATCTGTGGGGCATGTGATAAAGTGAGATTTCTACCGTCAATTAGGAAGACTCCGAAATCAAACCCAGCCCTTCAGCGCAGCCCTCGGGATAACTGATCCCAGATTTTGGAAGTGGGGATGATTTGGAAGCAGCCTTTCCAAGATCAACCACATCACACCTCCGGTCTCTATTCTTGGGGCGGTCAGTTCAAAATCACATTAATTTATAGTCACACTAACAGCCAAGTGGGAATCTGCCATAATGGGTCGAGGTCACTAAGAAGGCTTGAGAAATCTAGTCACACTGTCTTGGGAAGACATACAACTTCTTGTCCTGCCTGTATGTGCACCCACAAGGAAAAAAATCAGCCGTTACAGCAAGGCAGGAATTAACATGGAAGTATAATCTCCTCAGAGCACAAATAAACCTATGCTTGCTATATAGTGCTATGTTCACAGAAAATGGCTCTTGAGCTTCCATAATAATCTACAGGACTTTTTAACGTGGTGTGTGTGTGTGTGTGTATGCGTGCATGCTCAGGTGTGTGCATGTGAATGCAGGTATGCACATGCCATGATCCATGGCTGCTGCTCAGAGGGTAGGTAACCTTGGATGCTGCTCTTTGCTTCTCACCTTGGAGGCAAGGTCTCTTGTTTGCTGCTGCATATACTGGCTAGTTGGCCTGTGAGCTTTGGGGGAGTCTCCTGCCTCTGCCTCCTATCTTACCATAGGGATGCAGATGATTGCACCTCTAGCGTTTCATCTACTTCACTCCTAAAGCCATCTCTCCACTCCTAAAGGAACTTTTAAACCATCAACAGATGTACGATTATTTTTCTGCCAGTTACAGTAGATAAGTGTATCTATTTAAAAGCAATCCCTGTATCAGGACTTGAACAGCACCGAGCTAGTCAGAATGTCAGTAAATACTGCAGTGAAAATGCATGTGCATAGAAGTATTGGGCTGTTACAGCCTTCTGGTTTCCTACCCCCAAATGCTTTATAGTTGGTGAACAAGTAAACAGAAGAACATTAAGTACCTAAAATAAAGTTTTCATGTCATAACATTTCAAGTTTGCACACACACACACACATCCTGAAAGCAATTCATACAGTATCTTTAATGTTTTGGCGGTAGCTTGTCACTTGAAGCTGGATGTAGGATCTTTCACTTGTGATGGCCTACTGACGCTCCAATTGTCCATATTTGAGAGCACTTAGGGTTTGGAATAGTTCGGTTTGGCTATTTTGGTCTGTATTAACAACTACTTATTAAAAGCTCTCCCTGAAGTGGAAAAGTGTCTGTGTTGTTAGTTTGTACATCCTGCCTAGGACCACACATGTCAAGTCCTAAAGTACCAAACTAGAGGCAATGGAAATTTTAACTTATTTTTACCATGAAGCAGGAACAAAACTTTGCAGCACTTAAGCTGAGTGTGATCAAGACTTACGGCATTCCACAGAAAGCGTGTATGGCTTTAGGAGCCGGCTGCTGGAGGAGAACCATGAGTCACTCAGATGTGACTCTCCTGGTCCTTCTGTCCTCTCTGGGACTGGAGATGCAGCTTGTTTCCAAAGATACCACCTCATCCTGCCCTGTATGTGAATGCTAGTCTAGCTTTATATTGAATTTACAAAATATGTGATGATATAGAAAAGTATTCAAAAGTTATATCGAAGGGCCCACTAATTTAGTTTATGTTTACATTTGCTTAAAATAGCCTAGGCTATTTATTTAGTTTACAGCTATGTATGTATGAATTATATGTGTGCGCACGTATGTACACATATGTACACGTATGCCACTGTGCATGTAAAGGTCAGAGGACAACCTTTTCAGGATCTGGTTTTCGATGTCTCACTAGCCCCAAGGTATTTTCTTTTTTTAAGGAGACCTCTCAGCACTAATATTGAACCTTCTGGATGCTTCTCCACTGCTTCCTGCTCCCCAGAGCAGGCTTGGGAACCTGGGGTATGTATCTGTGCTCTCAAATGGATGTTTTGCATTTTCCTGAAAGCTTGCATAATAGTCCTGTATCTCTCAGAGCATTCATCCCTTTATGTTGCTTTGAGATCTATCCCTGTCCACACATGTGCATCTGGTTTATTCATAGCTGCTGTGAGGTGAAGTATATGTGTGTGTATATGTGTGCGATCACAGAGGGGGGTCCTGAAAAGTACAGCGGAAAGTAGGCCTGTTGCTGTGAGTGTGTGTACAGCTTCACTTCACCTGTAAGTTTTCCGTCTTTAAGCTTTGCTTATCAGCTCACACTGTTTCTACATCTAAATAATTCTTGTTCAGCCTTCTAGGGTAGGCTAGTTGGGTTAAGTCAGCACCATAATTGTCTTCAGAAGGCTACGCTGGACACTTAGGGCTTTTAGAACCCTTCATGACCAAGCTTGTTTGCAGGCTTTGGGCTAGAACTGGGTAAGGACAATAGGGAGCCTTGTTGTTCAGAGGTGTGGGCTGACTGTTTGGGGTCTTTGAACACTGACTGGTGCCGGCTGGGTAGGACTTGGTAAATGTCTCCTTTGAGGAAAAAGACAAACAAAAATAAAGAAATTTCAGTGCTAAGTGGGAAACTGTTTTCATAATTCAATTTTGTTTTACATAACCTTGCTCCCCAAATGTTAGCAATTTAGCTCCGTGAGCTGTTGGTGCTATTAAATAGTCACCAAATGTTGCAGAGACAGCTCAGCAAAACTTGCAAACAGACAAGCCGTTTTACGACCATTGTCTCACCTCGAGGGTGGCTCGCTACATTCTGTTCCAGGTCCCTAGGGCCCCACGGTAATAACATCTGTATTTTTTAAGACCAGCTTTGTACCACACCTGTGTATCAATTCCCCCTTTTGACTTCTGCCTCTAAACGAAAGCCAAATGTTTGGCTGCACATCTGGTTTCCGGGCTCCGGTGAGTATCCAAGACAGGAGCTTCAACACTTTGCCACACCCCCACCCCACTTAAAGTGATGCTAATTGAGTTCTGGGAAGGTTTAAATTTTTAAGTTCTTAGAGGAAAAAGAGATGAAAGGAATGAAAGGAAGCAAAAAGAAGAAAAGGAGCAGGCAGTGAGAAATTGTGACCAAAACAGAAGTTGAAGCTAAATGATGGTGGAAGCACTTCAAACAAATGAGTTCAGAAAATGATTACACTCCATTTCATGTGCTTCCCTTAATTTATTTCTGGACGGCGTGCGATTTCATTTAGAAGATAGAAGATTGCTGCTAACTGTTCTAGAAACAACTGTAGGAGAGAAGGTTGCGGAATTAGTTCATGATGGTTGAGTTGGCAAGAGAAGTCGCTACTGCCATTTACCACAATAACACACCACACAATGTGACTAAGTAATGAGTCAGTTTTTAATAATCAGAAGTGACCACAGATTGGCCAATACCTGGTGACAGAAAGCTCCTTTCCAAGTCCTTGATATAGTCTGGGTAGCTATGAACAGTAGGCCTTAATTTGGAAAGGTTCCTTGTAGATTTAATCCTATTCATGATGAACGAGGTGAAACAGTCACAGATGCTGGGCACCGTGGACCACCCGGTCCACGCTTCTTCCCTACTGCAGCAACCCCATCTGCACCTCCTTATGAGGCCTGACAGCTGCCTTCTAGAACATTTTCAGTGATAGGATCTCTTTGCATCTGGAGACAATTCTATTTTCTAGAAAATTTTCCTCCAGGTGGACTGAATGCTTCCCATTACTTCAACTCATTAGTCAAGTTCTGCCACCTAAAGTCACACACAGCAGCAAGTTCTTCCTTTCCAAAGCAGTAGAGAAATGACGCTGCCTCCTCCTGCCAGCCTCTGCCTGTCCTCCTCCGGGGCAAGTCATGCCATCTCTCTCCCTCCTGTGCTCTGTTTTTCCTTTGAAGTGGAGTTGGAGCTTATTAAAAAGGGATTTTTTTTGAGGGGGGGGGTTCGAGACAGGGTTTCTCTGTGGTTTTGGAGCCTGTCCTGGAACTAGCTCTTGTAGACCAGGCTGGTCTCGAACTCACAGAGATCCACCTGCCTCTGCCTCCCAAGTGCTGGGATTAAAGGCGTGCGCCACCACCGCCCGGCTAAAAAAGGATTCTTAACATAAATTAAAGCATGAAGATTAATAAAATGAAAGGCACTTAGGGAAAAATAGGTCACAAATAAGCGTCAGAGTGGACTTCTCAAGGGAGAGTTACTTCAACTCTAGCCCAGTGGTCCTGTCCCCCTGCTACGGTTTTGTTCATGTTGAGCACAGCCTACCCTAAAATAAGCTTCCAAGAACAGAATGCACTATGAACTGAAGAGACAAACAACCAAGAGAGATTGCTTAGGACTCCCATTTCTATGAATGCAATACAAAACTAGATTTTCCTTTAACATTTCATGGCACTACTGGCCTTTCACAGCTCAGACTCCTAAGTCAGTCTGAGATGAGCTGCAGAGTTCTTGACTTACAAAGAAGCTACTGTGAACCTTAGCTACGTGGAGCTCTTGACCTAGGACCATCTTGTGTTTTATTTATTTATTTATTTTTTAAAGATTTATTTTTATTATGTATACAATGTTCTGTCTGTATGCCTGCAGGCCAGAAGAGGGCACCAAACCTCATTGCAGATGGTTGTGAGCCACCATGTGGTTGCTGGGAATTGAACTCAGGACCTTTGGAAGAGTAGGCAATGCTCTTAACTGCTGAGCCATCTCTCCAGCCCTGCCATCTTGTGTTTTAAAGATGTTGACATTTGTCTGGCTCTCCCCCAGCTCCTTGGTAGCTACCATATTTACACTGTACATCTCTTCAGGACAATAATCAATCCCTTTTAATCCCTTTAATCTTCAGAGCAGCTCACTAGCTTTGTGAGGTCTGAATATTCATTCTGTTACAGGCATTTCGACCTTAAACTCAAGATTCCCCACACCACAAACACATTTTGCCCTGGTCTTGGTCCGGCTTCCCTGTTTATTCGTCGGCCGACAAGACATCAAAGCTGAGCTGGAGAGGGCTCAGTCAGTCAAGTGTCTGCTACACAAGCAAGAGGACTTGAATTTGGGTCTTTAGCACCTGTGGAAAAGTCAGGTACATCAGTGTACGTATGCAATAGCAGCGCTAGGGAGTGAGGGCAGGTAGACCTCTCAAGCGCAGTGGACAGCCAGCCTAGCCAAATCCAGGAGCTGACACTCACTGAGAACCTAATTTCAGACATTAAGGTGGAGAGATTGGGAAAGCACAACAGCCAACTCTGTCCTCCATATGTCCACAGACACGCACCAGCTGGCACACAGACACACCCCAACAGGCAAACACACACCCCAATAGGAACACGCACATACGCACAAGTCATGAAGAATCTAGAATCCTTTCCCACACAAGTCTTAATGAATTCTGTCAGGGGCCGCCCAAACTGTTTTCCTAAATCCCACATCTGTGTCCATCAGGGTACCCAGTCCCCTTCCATTCAACATAATCACCCTTTGGAAACCCAAGTTCACAGTCTCAGTTTCTTTGGGAGTTTCCATCCCTCCCCATCCTCAATGATGTTCTCCATCATGGGAGAGTGACCTGAACTGAGGGGCTTTCCTTGGTTAGTTTGCTGTCTTAATTTACTTACTATCCTAATCTACATTTCATGTTCAATCCTTCATCTGGGGCATCTGTGTCCCTTTGGAGTTTCTGATCACCTGACCCTCTTTATTTTTCAAAAACAAAACAAAATCAAAAACAAAAACAAAACAAAATACCCCCCAAACTCCCAAATCACAGAGACTCTACACATCCCAGAAATCTCATTTCCATCTTTTCACCTTAAATTTAACAGGGCAGTGGACGAGCACGCGGGGAAGACGCGGAAAGCTAGAGAGCACGGGACAGTCGTGCCGCACAGGCGGATCCCCTTCTGCGATCTGCACAGACAGCGGTATGAGCTGCGAGCCATCCCAAACACCCGCCCTCCCTCAGATGCTATTTTTGAACGTCGTCAGGCTCTCCTGTGGTGGAGAGCATGGCCTTCCTCTTGCCGGGACACTTCAGATACAGGCATCTCCATTGCTTGTGAGAACTTGAAGAGGAAAAATGTCCAAGTACTGTACCCAGCTTCAGACTTGTACCTGGGGTGGTAGGGGCTTGCCCCCATTCTTGTGAGTTCCTCTCCCTTTGCCCTTGAGCCTAGCTCACTGCCTTCTTCCTTAGAAGGTGGGAGAAATGGTCCCATGATTCCTTGTCCTAGAGAAAGAAAATCTACATGCAGTATATACACCCCCCACCAGGCTGCGCTGTGTCTTTGGGTCTTTCTGCAATTATTCTATTCAACACTCATCTTTTCTTCTCACGAAGGCCCTGAGGAGGCAGAAGAGGCTAATGTGTGAAAAGTGGCACCTGGCACAGACAGTGTCCGTGTCCTCGGGAACACTGGGATGGGTAACAGCAGAAATAAGCGGTGGTGAGGGAGGGGGAGTGGTCCAGTTCTTCTCACACACTTTTGGAAAGAGCTTATTTGGAGAAGAGAGAGAAATAGTCAGAATAGTTAAAAGTTTGCTGCTGGGTTTGGGAAAGGATAAAATAGGGCACCTTAGGGAGTAACCAACCTCCTGTGCCAAAGACAGAACATTGGTGTCTGGTGGTGGTGTCTGGGTTTAAAAACTGAATTGACAAACAATACCTGGATTGATAGGAGGAGAGAGAAAATGGTCTATTTCTTCATGTGGTCATTATTTAGTCTGCAGGCTGCAACTCCATTCAGACTACAGATGAACACACACACACACACACACACACACACACACACACACACACACACACACACACACGGCCAGAAGAGCCACACCACAAATAAGAGGAGGTACATAAGATATCTGGGAGTTTGGTCTGAATGTGATGCACTTCCTCCAATTAAGGGTGCCTTACTAACATTTGCTGGTTTAGGAGAGAGAGGCTCTTAGGTATAGGCAGAAGCAGCCCATTAGAACTCAGTCCTGGGGAGTCTGGGTTCATGGGCAGGCTGAAGGGGAAAGCACAGAGATGTGGGCAGAGTCCTTTCATTTGGGTGGGAATGGGGAGTCTAGGTGGCAGAGGGATTTGGATAGAGAGATTGTAATTAATTTTATATATGTAGCTCCATGTATATTTTTAGCTAAAGATAGCTTACCACTGTTAAAAGTGAGAAGAGAGAGCTGGGAAGATAGTTCTATTTGACTGGCTCCAGGTCCCAATGAAGGACCTTGTCTGAAGGCAGAACAAGGAGCGGAGAGATGGCTCAATGGTTGAGAACTCTTCCAGAGGACCTGAGTTTGATTCCTAGCATCCACACGGAGTAAAAATCATCTCAACTCCAGCACCAGGGGATCTGATGCCTTCTTCTCACCTGCATAGGTACTGACACATATGCACACATATGTACACATGTGTACACAAGGCAAAACACCTATATGCATAAATAAAAATTTAAAACAAACATAAAATAAAAGCCAAGCTGGGTAGCTCCTGGAGGGGGGTGACACTCAAGGCTGTTCCCTGGCCTCTACACACATGCACGCATGACACACAACTCTACACACATGAATACACACACATACACACATGCACCACACACAAAAGAAGAGGTTAAGAAAACACAATTGATAAAGAAATGGGGTCTATTGAGAAAGCTCCTTAATTCTTCAAATGAGCATTTCCTAAGTCATTCTGAATGTGTGGGATCTAAAAGAGGATGTTGAAACAGAAATGAACAAACTCTACAAGAGCTAGTTCCAGGACAGGCTCCAAAGCTACAGAGAAAATCTGTCTCGAAAAAAAAAAAATAAATAAAATAAACAAACAATGGTTCAATGACATGTTTGGGAAATGGTAAATTCTAAACCAACCAAATTTCCTTGATAGCCTAGTCTTCAGTTTGTTAGCAGGCCTTATAAAACTCGAAGGAGAGGCGCATTGCTTGAATTTATTTACGCATAAAACTCTTCCTGTGCAGGTCTCTCCAGGGACATGCGGTCCTGGGAAGCTTGCAGACCATTCTTCACCAGCCCTGCCTGTTGTGATGTCATGCCCTTGACTGTGGTGGTTGGCACATGGAAGTGCATTTGCTTCTCCAGGAGTCAAGGTGCATGTCACGTGGCTTCACAACGGAAGCAGCAGACTCCACAGATCCTTTACTCTGATTCTATGTGTGGTCATGCGACAAAAGCCTGTGCACCACAGTCTCTCTCAAGCCAGGATAACTGTCTGAATCACAATGTCTGGGAGTCACAGCAAACCATTCTGTCTCAGCAGCATTTAGCAACCTTCAGAAACATCAAGCTAAAAACATCCATTGTCTGAGTTCTCCAGAGGGCCCTGGATTGGGCCTCTGAAACACTTCAAGGCATAGACTCTGTTGGAAAACAATTCATAGCTGGGTCCTTTCAGGCATGTGACCCTTTCAGCTGTCACATTTAGAAGGCATAACAGACACAAGTTGAACGGCCTCTCTCGGGCTCCAGCCCCATCGCTCACTGCCCCACTTGAATTGAAAGAGCTGCATATCCCTCTGCCTCTGTCAACAGCCACAGGCACGGAACCTGGTCCCTTACCTGAGTATCTGTCTAGAAAATATACTCTGAGGTCACACACCAGCATTATAGAACCCGGAACACTGTTCCAGCATCTTCTCCCTTGCTTTTTGAATTCCAGATCTTCTATCTCCTTGTAACCATCTTCACTCTGACATGCATTCAGGGATCCTCCTATACCTGACCCCACAGCACACGAGGGTTTTGCTGACACCTGGCATCATTCACACTGGACTGCTGAGTGCAAACCGTGAACACATCTGGATCAAGGTTGTGTTAGCTCTTCTACAAAAGGTGACTCCCTTTAGCAATCACGCCCACAAGGGCACAAGGTGCATGCCGTTCATGACCCATTTCCAAGGGTCTCATAGGGCTCTTGGCTCCTCTCACACACATTACAAAATCCCAAGTCCTTAAGTGCTGTCTATTTCCAGGGACATGACTAAGAGGAGATGTCTTTCAAAGGACTCGGTACTTCGGGAATCCAATGTGTCTGGGCCACAGGTGCCGCGTAATGTCCACTTGTTTAAATGCCTGAACACAGGAGTCCTTTGCAAGGGTCGCTTACACAACTGCCAGTTCAAAGTCAGCAAGACCTGCCTTGCCTTATTTCCCACCTAATTACAGTCACTTTCTTACTCCCCCTCCCAACTTGCATCCTTATCCAGTATTCCCAGGGATATAGACATTCTGGATTCTTCCCTGTTCCTGAATCTACTGCAAACACCTCTGACTCAGCCTTTACTTGTGCTTTGGGAAACAAACAGTATTCTATATCCTCATATGGAAATACCATTCCCTCTGAAGTCTCCGCTGGCCCAAATTCCTAAAGTAGGGTTCATCCCTCTCCCTAAACCACACAGAACATATGCTGACTACCGTCAGTGGAGCCGTTAAGTCAGCTTTCCTGTAAGTGTAGGCTGTGGAGGTGGGCAGTGGCAAAATGGAAAAGGATGGCCTTCCCTTATTCCTAACCCATTTCTAGAGGGGAAATGACAATAATTGTCCAATGAAATGCTTGGGACCCTCCAAACGCCTGCTGCAGAAAAGAGATCAGCATGGTGACACTTAGAAGCTAGAAAGGGTGGGCACAGCAGAGATCTGCTCCCTGGAACCCACCCAGGCTGACATTTGCATCTTATCAGTCAATTGAACAGTTAGTCACATGGCATAATTGAAGACAGGCCCAGTGTGCTGATCATAAATCCGTGTGGTGGTGCACGCTTTTAATTCTAGCACTTGGGAGGTGGAGGCAGGTGGCTCTCTATGAATTTGAAGCCATTCTGACCTACATAGTAAATTCCAGGATAGTCAGAGCTATGTAGAAAGACCTTGTCACACACACACGCACACACAAAATTCTTTTAAAATGATTTGCACACTAGGCTGGGAGACGACTCAGCAGTTGAGAACACTCCCTGCTCATGCAAAGGACCCTGGTTCAGTTCTCAGCACCCACAGAGAGGCTTATAACTGTTTGTAATTCCAGATCCATGGAGTCCCCATGCTACCTTCTGGCCTCTGAAGATATTAGGTACACACATGGTCCACGAGCACACATGCAGGCAAAACACTCATACACACGAAATAATGAATACGTCTTTAAAACATGTCTGCATATAGTTGTATGCTAAGACTTGGGGTTAGTACAGTATTTATTCATGTGGTCTTCTCAGTACCCCAATCTTTCTCCTGCCCACATACACACAAACATATTTATGAGGGTAAACACATACATGTGACTGTGGGTGATGATGACACACTTACATATCAAAACACCTCAGGTTTCTCTCTAATTACCCCGTTCTCATGGTGGAATGCCTCCTGTGTTTTCTCCAATCTGCACTTGTGTTCCCATGCTATTCCACACACTCTGGTGTGTTCCCATGCTATTCCACACACTCTGGTGTGTTCCCATGCTATTCCACACACTCTGGTGTGTTCCCATGCTATTCCATACACTCTGGTGTGTTTCCATGCTATTCCACACACTCTGGTGTGTTCCCATGCTATTCCACACACTCTGGTGTGTTCCCATGCTATTCCATACACTCTGGTGTGTTCCCATGCTTAAAAATTACAGGGCCCTTATATTGTACCTGGTCAAGGCCATTTTTTTAAGGAGGAAGGTACATCATACCCATACTAAGACAAGACAGGTGCTGTTTCCATTGGGCTCTTGCGAGCACCCTCCTCACTCCCAAAGTGGTACCAGTGATGACTGCACACTTTGGTTTCTCCAGGATGATAGCAAACTACAGCACATGTGCACACAGCACTTTCTTCACCTGTGAGTTCTTGGTGGGGGCCAAGATTTTGGGTCTGAGTAGTTAAGTCATATGAGAATAGGAATGTAAGGCTCCTCTCCCAACCTGTGACTTAGAGCTCCCAGCTCTCTGTTCTGGCATTCACAAATGTCATCCATCCCTGCTTTTGAATGCCCTGCATGCTGAGATATCATCATGATGGTCCCACCTTATCCCATATTCCCAAGATGGAAATTTTCCTTTCCCTGATCTTTGTAACGGCTCCTAAAATCCCACTTAACTATGGAATAGGACCCCCTCTAGCACTTCCCTGTCTAGGGAGAGCATCCATATTCACCCACATGGGTTCTCTGGTCTCTGGCAGAGCATACCCCCCTTAAGAGCTCCCCACCATCTTCCTGTGCAGTGCCCTGAGTTCACATCTGTCAGCACATCCCTGCGGGTGCTGCATGGTGTACTCTTTCTTTTCCTCTCTGTGTCCCAAGCAGCCAAGCTGTCATCCAGACCCACATGCTCCTTAGATCATCTCCTCTCCAGATGACCACATTACATTCTTCATTCGAAAAGGATTACCTCTGGGAGGTCTGTTCCTTTGAGTGCTTTATCTCATGTCTTTGCTGGAGTTTGAAGCGCCCCAACTGCACTGCCCTCTGTCCCAGAAGCTTAAGTGGCAGGGAATATAAAATGAATGATCATACTGCTACCCAGTGATCCTCCCAAAAGAGCCAGGCACTGACAGGAGAGAACACAGCTTCTGGGTTAGCTACTCAGCCACAGAGCAAGTCATGTAGGAACGGGGTCTTCTTTTGCCTTTGTCTTTCCATCAGGAGGAGAGGGTTTGAGATTAGGGAAAGAACACTCAGACATGCAAGGAAAGGAACATTTTCTCTGGAACTCGCTGAGGCTGGTTGCTTGCCCTCGCTGTGCAGTCATTTCTGTTGTCAATGCTATGATGACACGAGGCTACTAACTCCAACCACCAGGGCAGAATATTCATTTTACCTATCAAGAATATGGGACACGGCAGGTTACACCTGCCTCCTTGAGATGCTTTCTTCAGTCGGCTTCCAGAATGGCATGTCTTAGAAGACAGGCCTGCCTGTATCCCCTTCTTCCTTTCTCCCTCTCTCCTTCCTCCATTTTCTGAACTTTAACTACTGGAGAACCCCAGGTTCAGTCCTTTGGCCCCTCCTCCCCTCTGTCTACACCTGTAATCCTATCCCGTCTCTCAACATGAAATACCACATCCCTATCTCCATGCTCTAGCCTCACCCTGAATGGCTCCTATTCACTGGCTCTAGAGCACCTCTGCTGAGGGTCCAAAAGGCCCTGCAAACGTCACAGCCAAACTCTACCTCCTCACTTCCCCTCCCAAATCCTTTCCTCCTAGTCGTCCCCATTTTGGTGGCTGGATGGGAGCCTCTCAATTGTTGAGGGTATTTTCACTCAGGAGGCCAGCTCCCATGACTGTTTCAGGGTAGTAAGAAGAAAAGTCTCAGATATGAGGGTTTAGGAAAAATTCGTATCTATTTTTTTCTATCTAAGGGGAAAAATAAGGAAACACACATGCTTTCTGATGCTAACTTTCTCTTACTTCATCATAAAAATGCTCTCTGAGAATCTCCCTGTCTCCACACAGCTCCATTCTTTACATACAGCTCCACAGATCTCTTTATATACATACATCTCTCTCCTACTGGGCCATACATCTCTATGCACAGTCGCGTCTATTTTCACATGGCTACATACATTTCTCTCCTACATCTCCTTTCTATACAGTGTCATTGTCCTTGTCTCCAAACAGTTACAAGTCATCTCAATTACACAGCTCTGTCCCCATACAACACTTTACACAGCAGCAGCTCCTACACACAGCTCTCTCTCTCTCTCTCTCTCTCTCTCTCTCTCTCTCTCTCTCTCTCTCTCTTTCTCTCTCTCTCCTCACTCTCTCTCATACACACACCCCCTTCTACACCACTCACTCTTTACTCATTCACTCATTCCCTCTCACACTTTGCTCACACTTCATCTCCCACTTTCCTCTCTCCCCAGCTCTCTCCACACCAGCTCTCCACATAGCTCTGCACAGCAACCTTCTGCACAGCTCCACAGGCTTCTCTCAGGCTAGGGCTGTCACAATGAGCAGCCTGTGAGTTATCCTTGGCCAAGCATGTATCGGATCTCTAAGTCGGTGAGGGTTCCCAGACAGAAAATGGCATTGAAATTCAAGACTTAACAATAACAATTAGCTAGCTGGACCTGAAGTGATAGGGAGTAGGTGCAGAAAGTCCATTACTACATGAGGTTTATGTTTACCAATGTTGCCTCAAGCCTGACCTAGAATCAGCAACAAACACCTGGGAAATTGAACTCATGTCTTTGTCTCTAGGGGCAACCAGATATTCATCTTGAGGGGCAACAAGTTTGCTTTCAATCTGTTCTAAAGTCTTAAAATTAGCTGTCTTTGTGACTGAGAAAACTATTTATTCCTTTCCTTTGTCAGTCTGAATAATGAAAGATGTCCTAGTATTATTTCTATTCATCAGAGTTATACATATTAAGCATAAATCATCTTCCTGACCATTCACAGCTATATGTGTACCCAGTAGACAAGATATTTTTCACAAGATAAACACACAAGCAGTGGGAATACACTCATAGCTGTTATTAGGGAAGGAATGTAGTGGCATATGAGAAATTACAGACAGGAGCAACGGGTCATTTACTGGTAGTAACTCCACAGCTTTGCTAAGTGGGGCTCTCCATCAGAGACATTCATCTGGTGGGTCGACCTGAACACTAGTTGTTACCTGCTGTATATTCCCACAGAAGCTCTCAGCATGAGGGCAAGGATGATGTCATCCTGTGGCCCAAGTATCCTTCCCCCATCCCTTGGGTTTGCCCAATAGTCAGCTCTGACTGGCCCTCCTGTGTCCATTAGAATAATCAGTGGTAGAAACCCCAGGGGCTCTATCTTGATATGTAGAAAGGCCCTAGTATTAGTGTATTCTCAGGGTGATGCTAAACCTCTTAATCCAAATTCTTCCAAGAATAAAATAATGGCTAGACAGCAAGCATAAATTTGAGTCACTTAGGGCTAACAAGGTTTTCATCCTTCCCACAATGCCTTTACAACTTGGCCCTATCAATATCAGATCATCATCTTTATGTCCTTTGGTC
The DNA here is from genome assembly GCF_950005125.1 of Chionomys nivalis. Lineage (NCBI taxonomy): Eukaryota > Metazoa > Chordata > Mammalia > Rodentia > Cricetidae > Chionomys > Chionomys nivalis. The sequence continues at coordinate 59,247,867 of NC_080089.1, forward strand.
CTTCTGCTCTAGCCACACACTGGCTCACCTGCTGACTTTAGTAGCAAGTGGGGTGCTGGTGGCAGTGGTATACCTTGCATCCAAATACTCAGGGCCCTTCTGATTTCTCCTTTTGAAATTCCTATGTCATTCACCTGAGATCATCCTTAGAATTAAGTACATTTGAACTGGGATTCTCAAATGACCGAAGGAATGCTAGAATAAGTCCAACTACATGGTTTCATAAGGCAATGAGTAATTAAAAGATGTCAACACTACGTGGTAAGCACCAAATGCTATAAACACGAACTCGGTGGCCAGCATGACTATGCTTTCAGGCTCTTCTTGGTAGCATGGGCAGAGATTTTGCTTTCCTGAGGTAGAGGCAGGGAAAAGGCTATAGTTGTGTGGGTGAGGGACTGGGAGAATTTGATCATCCTCCAGGGTCACTACCTCAGTGTTATTAAGTCCCTAAACTTCCATCGCCATCTTCCCAAACAGGTCCCCCTCATTGCTTTACAGCCACCCTTAGGTTTTCTGTTTCTTGTCTTCCAGCCTGGAAACCCAGGTTTAAAAAGAAAGAAATGTGCATGTTCTACAACTCCTACTCTCCATCTTCTGTGGCCCACGTTGGTCTAACAGAGCCCCTGACCTGCATTTCATTGTCTATAGTTTCAGTTACCCCTTGTCAACCCAAATCTCAAAATATTAAAGTGGAAAATTCTAAAACTGAACAGTCCATAAGGGTGTTTTTTTTTTTTTTTTTTTTTTTTTCAGGGTTTCTCTATAGCTTTGGAGCCTGTCCTGGAACTAGCTCTTGTAGACCAGGCTGGTCTCAAACTCCCAGAGATCCGCCTGCCTCTGCCTCCTGAGTGCTGGGATTAAAGGCGTGCGCCACCACGACCTGGCAGTCCGTAAGTTTTAAATAACATTTCTTCATGTGTTATTATAGTTTTTATTTTATTACTAGTTATTGTTAATCTAGTATGGTACCCAATTTACAGATTAAACTTTATCACAGGTATATACATATAGGAAAACAACATAGTTTAGGGGTTGATACTGTGGGAAAGAGAGGCTGTTCCCTGCAGGGAACGGATGTGTGTGCAGACTGTAATCCCTTCATCTAACTGTTATCTATTTTCAGTCTGTCTCTCCAATTCCACTGTCAAATGTATAAACTAACTCTTCTCCACTGCACCTAATGGTCTTGGGTTTTCTCTTTGTTCTCTCCTATCTTCTCACCAACCCACTCTTCCTGCACCACCAGAACCTTATGGCTATAATGTCTTAATAAAACAGCACTTGGTGCACCGGGAGGGTAAGGTATTTTGAGCCCTTCGTAACCTGGCTCTTTCTCATTGACTCTACCTACTGCAGTCTACCATCTGCAGGGATGGGAAGCATTTCCCCACCAGGATGGCTCACCTAGTCCCTGAACATGTCTCCTCTTCAGAGCCGATATCCCGTGTGTTCCCTACAGCCCACAGACTCGTCATGTGACCTGAGACCCCTGCTCTCCATTGCATCTGCCAGTCAGCACTGCGGCGTTTCACTCTTTGCCCAACAGTTTGCAGCCAGCCTCCTTGTTAATTAAGCCCTCATAGGTCGCAAAGGACAAAAAGCAATATAGGGGAGAAGCCAGGAAACCCTGGGCTCAAAGCCCAGTCTGCCTACTTGCCCACCAGCTTCATGCTTTTGAGGGCAGGTCTTTGGGTCACAGCCTCTCCCTATTACTCTGACACAGTAAACATACCATACATGTTACCATTTGAAAGTGTGTAATTCGGCAGTGAATTCAGGGAGACATAACCGTTGTCACTAGCCTGTTACAGAACAGAAGCAACCCTATGGCCATCAGCAGTGACTCACATCCCTCCTCCTCTCCGATCACAATCTCCTGTGATTTCTCCTCCTGGGGATCACAATCAGCTGCCTATCTTTACAGAATTGAAGATAAACTTGCATCTAGGATGGCTGCAAGGATGTTTCCCAAAACTTGCAGCCAAGAATTTGGCATCTAAGAGGATTTCAGTAAATTCGGTAGAATGTTAATTATTCTGCAGGCCTCTTCCTACTCCCCAGATGATACCCTTAAGTCCAGATGGCTCATCCTCTTTACCCACCCCCACCTCTCTGGTTTTACACCCCACACTCGTCTCTGCTCTGTGGATGGCTGTCTCTCTACTCCTCCATAGAGACCCACCTCCTCCATAGAAAGCTTCTCTGGAGTGACTGCCTCACACGTGGCTACAGTCTTAAGCTACTATGGATGAAGGGAATGTACTTTGAGCTTAACTTTAAATATTTCCTACAATGAGATTCTGGTGGAGACTCTGGGATAACTTGTGTTTATTCTAGATTGTTTTGTGACATATACAGGACAACACAGACACACACAGATACACACACAAATATATGCCCACATTATACATACATACACAGATACACAGATACACACACAAATATATGCCAACATTATACATACATACACAGATACACACACAAATATATGCCAACATTATACATACATACACAGATACACACACAAATATATGCCCACATTATACATACATACACAGATACACACACAAATATATGCCCACATTATACATACATACACACACACATATATGCACATATACACGTGCACATATATACACATAAGCACACATATGCAAATACACACAATACACAAAAACACATACACATATATACATGCATAAACATACTCACACATAAGCACATATACACACACATAAGCATGCATACATATGCACACATATACACAAGCATATGCATACACAGCTGCTTTGTTACAATAAAGAAAAAGAATGTTACAGGGAGGTTTCTGATCTTGTAACCAAACTTCCAGGACAAGATGGTGCAGAAGCAACAGCCAGTGGTGTTTCAGTGGCTCCGACCCCGCGGCAGCATCTTCCTACGTTCTTCTGACTTGCCAGTTCAGAGCCACTGAAGATCATAACCTTTTCAGAATTTATTTGGTCTTGGAAACTTTTTAAAATGAGTTTGACATTTTTATTAGGCTCAAAGTCATTGACCAAAGCCTGTTGTACTTACAGCCACTTATAAAGTACCCAACATGAAAAGGGGCTTGGCAGACCCATGACAATGGCTGATCCAGGCAGGCAGCCTGGAATGTTCCTTGGTTTAAAGTTCCTTAGTTTGGGAAGCATGGAGACCCAAGGCAATCAGTCCCCAGGGTCTGGGGGAAGAGCAGGTGACCTGCAGCCTTTGTCTTGCTTATTCTTCTTGGCAGCCAAGTGTTTTCATCTTGACCTGAGTTTACAAATGCCATCACCCCACCGCCATGGCCCTAGCCCTCGAGGGAATTAAAGAGACAATTCACAGGCAGACATTGCGATGCCAGAATGGCTGGTGGCTCTCATTTTGTAGTCAATGGTCTGCCTTCAGCCTTCACTTCCAACATGCGGCTGTTTTTAGTGATCTCATGGATTCAGGGCTGGTCTCTCTGAAACTAAAGTGAGAGACTCTGTCTTAAAAACAAGGTGGATCGCACCCAAGGAATCACTGCTGAGGTGGACTTCCAGCTTCCGTGTTTGTTCACACGTGGGCACTGCCACACACCCCTTACATATCCCCTAAACAAAACAGAACTAATAGAAAGAGTTCCCAGAGATGGACAAACAAAGCCCTCTGGAAACTGAGAAGGCAAGTACATAGAGAAATCCAGGAAGAAGGTAGCTCTCCAACCACTAAAGCTGTAAGATTTGACCTTGTGGGATCAGCGGCACTGCAGAAGGAGACAAATATCCCAAATAGGGACAGAACTCTCTGTGTGAGTGACAGTGTTGCCTGGAATCCTGTCTAACCCACACTACGGACTGGAACTAATTAGGGGTATTTTCCAAGGCCACACCACTGTAACGTCTTAATTGCTATGTCAGTCTTTAAGAAAACGCTTTTGTTGCTTGAATCCATCACTTTGGAAGAGAAACTAGTCGGCTGTCATCGGATGGAGCCACAGCAGAAAGATGACTCTTAGCCTGACGCTTCAGAAACTGAGCCAGGAGTTTGCAGGCCAACAGAGGGAGGCACATCATGGTCCAGTGCTGAAGAGGAGTGTCCCATCACGGGAAGACACGGGGGCTTTGTGCTACCCCTGAGTCTTTAGGTACAAAGCCGACTCCACACAGTGGGGGAGGTGACACTTGCCCTTGGATTTGCACACATGTACTCCTCTGGGCCAGCAGCCAGGGTCCACTAGGGAACTGACTGGCTGAATGGAACCGCCCTAAGGGAGCGCATACCACTGGCCTGGGGAGGAATGAGGCTGCTTTATGATCTGGGCAGGGATCCGGGCTCCAGGCGGCCTCTCCACTCCTGGAGATGCTGCAATGCATTTCTGTGACCTTGCAGGTGGCAGGGGCTAAGTCAGGACAGGAAGACATTAGTAGGACTCAGAGCTGCGAGTTTCGGAGCACAGAGAAAGCAAATACAAAGAGCCTGGCAGGGGTCCGATCTGCGTCTTGTCAGTGCAAATCAATAAAGCGACAGGAAGTGGGCTCTCGGCTCAGAAGACTGGCACCCTCCTGAAGGGACAGTCATCTGCATTTCTATTTGAACATCAGCCACAAATCAACCAATCAATCCTTGTACTGGACAAGCTGTTCAATCAGCCTCTCATCATGCTAGATTCTGAAGACATCTAAAATGCTGTTTCTAGTTGTGAAGGTTTATAGCTAAGAAAGCAAGATGGAGTCACATGACATACTCACACCCAGTACCATTAGAAGTTTCCTGAGGTGTCCAGGTGCGCCTTACAATGAATAATGATCAGCATACATGGAGTTCAGAGAGGAAAGAGACACAAGCAGACCGAGTAGTTGAAAGGTATAATGATGGGCTCCGGACATAAAGTGACCTTCTCCCTAAGGTAGGTGGCATGCATTGTCATCAACATCCAAACCAATTCCTCTGTGTATGAGTGTATGTGTCTCTGTATGTGTGAGGCCAGAGTGTACGTGTCTTTCTATGTGTGAGGCCAGAGTGCAACCTAGTGTGTTACCCCAGGGAACCACCCACCTTGTTTTTGAGACAGGGCTGCTCCGTGGCTTGAAGCTCACCAAGTAGTTGACTAGTGAACTCCAGGGACCTGCCTATCTCCAACTCCCTAGGACACTGGAATTACAAGCACACACTATGCATGGGTTTTTATTTGTTCTAAATTTGGGTTATGGGGATTGAACTTATACCCTTATGCCTGCAAAGCAAGCACTCCACTGACTGAGCTTTCAATCCAGGCCCCCTAAAAAGCAGTTTCTAAGAAGGGAATTAGGTTTTATCATTTTTTTTTAACCTAGAAATCTTGTGAGGCTGTGGTTTTATGACATGGGGTTTTGTTGAATCAAAGGTGAGGCAGGATTTGACCCAAAGCTGTTTTTGAACCTTACCCAATATAATCCAACTCTCCCAAGCTTTTGTCTCACCCCAGGAATTATAAAATAATGTGGTTCTTTCTGAAGCACTTTCAAAATAACATGGCTTTTCTGGATCCTGCATTTACAGAGCTGGAAGGGACGGAGAATAAAAACAGTTTTTGACAGGACCGAACTGTTGTCCAGGGCACACTGAATTAGAGTTCACGAAGCAGTCACACGCCACACTTGAGAGAATGATTATGAGAATACAGCTCTTGGCTTTGGCTTGGGGACTCTGCCATCTTTAAGAGTACTGACAACTCAACACGCAAAGGTTAGCAAGGTTTATGAGGCATAGAACGGCATCCTCACCGAGCATGGTGGGATTTTCTTAAACATACCCAAAAGTCCTATTGGTTCCTGCCTTAAAGAACATCTATTTTTTTAGAATATTTTTTATTTTATGTGTCTGAATGTTTCACCTGCGTGTATGTCTGTATACCACCTGCATGCGGTGCCCACAGAGGCCAGAAAAGGGCATCAGATCCCTGGAATTGGAGTTACAGATGCTTGTGAGCTGTCAAGTGGGTCCTGGGAATCCTACCCAGGTCCTCTGGAAAAGTACTAAATGTTCTTAAATGCTGAGCCATCTCTCAAGCCCTCAAAAGAATATCCTAATGCGTGTTAGCATCCTTGAGTTCCTGAGGGTGAGTTGAGACTTAAGCAGAAAATGTTAGGTAGGGGACAGAAAGGAAAGTAGCAGGTCATAGGGGAAGTGGGCACAACAAAATCTGTGACCCTGTCCCTCACTTTCAGTCAAACCTTAGTCTTTATAATGGATTCTCTGGTGTTTTTATTCTGGAGGTCCTTCGTACCCTCTGGCCCTTTTCTTTTCTATGCGTCCAGATTAAAGACGAAGCTCTTGGTCTTGGGATGACATAGACACACCAGTCCAGTTAGTATTTGCCAACAGCCAGGGTCAAGTTCTTCTGCTCTTAGTTCTTGCTCCTTTGACCTGTAAGGCTTTTCTTACTCATTTTCCTGGTGAGTTGTGTGTTTAATGTGGTGCATGTTTGGTGTATGTACATATGTGTGTGTATGAGTGCATGTGACCACTGCATACGCTTGTTGAGGCCAGAGGATGACCCTGGATGTCTCCCTCTGTCACTTTCTACCTATTTTTAGAGATAGGGTTTCACGCTGAACCTTTCCAGAGCTGGTTCAGCAGGCCAAGTTCCCAGGATCCATCTATCTGGACCTTCTCAACACAGAGGTCACAGACACATGCAGCCATGCTCAGGATCCATCTATCTGAACCTTCTCAACACGGAGGTTACAGACACATGCAGCCATGCTCAGGATCCATCTATCTGGACCTTCTCAACACGGAGGTTACAGACACATGCAGCCATGCCCAGATTATTTACATGGGTGCTGGGAAGTCACAGCTCATGCTGTGTAGCAGGTGTTCGTACCTACTGGGCCATCTCTTCAGCTTCCAATCTCATCCTTAGAATGGTTTCTGTAATTAGGGTCTTTGCAGTATGTATTGTCCATGACTAGACACTATATAAATACTCTGTATTAGAAAGTCAAGAAGAGCTGTGTATCACCCCCCCCCCAAGTGCACTCATGTGCCTGCTTTAGCATGTCATGTATATTCTATTTAGCAACTCTTGAGACACTTGCAAACATTGTCAGTTTTATCCAGGCTGTCTTTACACAGTCTCATCTAGCAGAGAAAGAAGAGTCCAGTGGCGTCAAGGAAAGCTTCTGATAGGCAGCACACTCAGGAATTTGAGAAATTTGATGCTACAATTTCAAAATAATCTAAATAGTCTTTGGGTCCACCCAAAGACACAAGATTAAAAGCACAATATTGTTGGAACAATAAGAAAAGAAACAACTTCAAAGCTCAACATTCAAACAAAGAATTCAAGCTGAAAGCAAAAAGTGAAATCTAGTTAAATATTTTGGTTTAGCAAGAGTTCTTTGCTTTGCCCAGCCCTGTTCCCTAAAACTGTGGCTCCAATGTTCCTTGGCTTCTTTCCTTGGTCCCCACCCCCAAACCCTGGCTGTAGCTTCTAAACAACAGCATTCCAAAGCCGGAGGGCCGGGGTCACCCCAGGGGCCAACAAGGCAGAGATAGGACGGATACCTCTTTTTGTTCTTGTGGGGGGTCTGCCTGACCCTCAACACAGCAATGCACACCCTCCCATAGGAAACCTGCAGAATTCCAACCCACCAGGCAGCAGGGGAAACAAACAGAAAATGGTTTCATCACTGACAGCTTGGCCAAACTGATTCTGAAGCACTTCATCCAAACACCCATCAGCCTAGAACTCAACACCAGGGGACTCAAGCCTTCAAAGAATTGCCCAAACGGAATCAATCTGGAGGAAGCAGACACAGCTAAATATCTTTGCGGTCCTCACGGAGCCAGCCTTAGTTTGACATGACAGACAATCTCAACGACTCACACTTTCCTCAGCACAGAGCTCTTAGCCAATGTTCCTACCATGCCATCTAGAAGATAGACATTGGATTTACCGCATTAGAGAAACAGATGGCCGTTTCTGGAATGCGCGGTAAGACGGTCATAAGAAATGAGCTTTTGGATAATGATCATGTGTTTGTCCTCAGTGAACACGGAGAGATGCCCCAGTGATGTCACGGTGTTGAGTACACACCCGCCCACAGCAGGGTGGCACCGTGTGGTGTTGTTTGTGGAAGGCGATTCTCCCCTCAAACCAGTCAGCAAAGCAGAAGTAGAACCATCTCACGCATCGCCGCAGACAGGGCCTGTGCCACAGATGCGGCTTTCACAGAGGAATAGTCACACAGAACCCGCGCTCAGGAAAGGAGACCTCAAGGACATTCTGGTTGTGATTTCACAGAACACAAGACAAGCAGAGTTTGGCTGGAATGAAAACAACAGTGAGGAGGTTGGACATGCTTGACGGATCGGATGGAAAAGCTGTGCCTTCTACCTCAGCCAGAGCCATGTGTCCTGCCATGCAAAATGACTCAGACCCTTCTTGGTAACTTATGCAGACTTGGCTAAGTTCTGTAGATTCTTTGGCTTCTGTCTCCTCATCTACAGAATGACATAAGACGATCTGACCATTTCTAACTGGAGAGCATTGAGTTTACAGAATCTAGAGCAATGGAACCTTCTAGTAATTCAAGGAAGACTCATCTGCACCGAAAGTTATTTGTAGTTAGTGATGAAATACAGAGACTAGGAACGGATGCATCTTGTTCCTCTGGATGTACATACCAACACACGCAGTTTGGGGATCTTCGCACTGCCAAAGCTGTAGCTCTGTTTCTTGTTTAAATATTGCTAGAATCCATGGATTGCTATCTGGACCTTTCTGCCCCAAATGACTTTCCCACACTATCCTCTCCCTCTACACAGTCTAATCACAGCTTGGTTAGAGAGGGAAGCCCGTGTATTTAGTTTAGGAAAAACAGCACCCAGCTTTCAAACTTGGTTTATCTTTGTCTTCTACACCAAACTTCTTCCATTTCTCCACACTCGCCTACTCAGTTCCCAGCTCTGGAATCTCCTAGTCCCTGACATAATGTGAATCCGTGCTCCTCTGTCAATACCCAGCTAAGATGCCTCCTCCTAAGAAGTCACCTCCAGTTCTCCTAAGGAAGATTGGGCTACTCACTCTCTTCCATTTCAGGCTCTCTGAAGATCCTTAGTGCTTAAAACAAACTCTGGGTCCATCATATTCTCTCTCTCTCTCTCTCTCTCTCTCTCTCTCTCTCTCTCTCTCTCTCTCTCATGAATTCCTTCAGACTAATACAGCATGCTGTTTTCCTTCACGCTATAACATACCACATAAGACTAAAATGAGGATGTTCCCACTGGCATCCTAGAGCTATGCTGGAACTCAGGGAAGGTTTAATCACTTGCCTTGGTAGCTGGTTTGTGTGGCAATTGTCTAAATGCCAGTTCTCTTCCTTCTCAGTCAGTATTCCCAATACCCCAATGCTCAGTCTTCTTCTAGTGTTGCAGATGGGTTATGTCTCAACTCTTTACTTGGGAGCTAAACTACAGACACTTCCCTCAGGCAGTGTTTGGATACCCAGACACACCCAGGAAAGCCATGCTGGCCCATAGTGGATTCTGTCATTGCTCTGCTGAGGAAAAACTGTCAAGGAGGATACGGTTTCCATAATTCTGTTATGAATTATAACCTATGAAGTCAGGCACACCTCCACAGCGAGGTGTCTGCTGAGCATTGCACTAGCAGCCTAAGTGACCAAAAACACGCCTAGATGGTTCCAAAAGTGTCAGGAAGCCACTGGGGGAGCTTCTGCCATCCTCCTTCCCTGTATCACTCTGTCCTGTAGCTGTCTCTCTGTCAGGTACCTGACCACTGTGTGGGAACTTCAAGGCCAGGGCAGTCCTCTCAATAATCATCTGCTCAAGAACCTTAAATGGCTTCTTTTGGGAAAGATGGAAAGGTGATTTGCTGGTGTCTGAGGTTCCCGAGAGCCTGCTTGCCTCGTGACAATCACACACTGGCTTCTAAAACACACTCTTTCCTCTTTCAACCCTATTACTGAGTGATACTGAGAAAACACTGGGGCCGTGGAGTAAAACTCCAGTTCCGATCCTGGCTAAGACACACAGTAGCAGCAGTGACCTTGGACACACAAGGAAATGTCTTAGCTCCCTTTTCTTCAACTCCTGCCTCCTGGGAGAGTCTGGTAAACAAAACAAAGCAGCCTGAGATAATGCTCCTTATAATTCACAGTTCCTGTCAGATATTAGACCTACAGTTTTTTTATTATTTATATGGTCAAACAACATTTACTTTCTTGATTCTTTGTTAAACACCTACTTTTTTGTTGGTTAGAAACAGATGATATCTTGGTTATCTCCCCTAAGAAAAGCGTCTGCCCTTAGTCTAAAATCTACACTTGTCTGAAGACTGGTTTCAAACATTCTCCCATTAGGTTGTCCTGACATTCATGCGCCCAAACAGCAGCCGCTGGACGTCCCCTGAAACTCCGGCCACATGAGCCCACCAGGTATGTGCAGTGCCAAAGGACCTCAGGTGGCATTCCACAGATGCTGGCCACATGATTTTAGTTGTTTTTGGTTTCAAAGTCTTTCACTGGCCTGGAACTCATCAAGTAGGTCAGGGTGGCTAGCCGGGAAGCCCCAGGGACCTGCCTGTCTTCACCTCCCCAGCACCGAGACTGAAAGTGTGCTGGTCCACAGCTGTATTTGCTGGGTGTCCGATGTGATGACTGGCTTTCTGGGGTTAATAAGAAGCAACTGCAGTGAGAGGGCAAATGGAGCAAGGATGTTCCTATCTTGAAAAGCTCTTCCATACTGCACAGTAGCATCCTTACAGGCCTCATGAACACTTGTAGACAGGAACGGCCTCTTCTCAACTCCTCAAGGCCACTACTGCAAGTCTCTACACCAGGAGCATACTGGCCCACAAACAACCCCATGATTCTGTTCTACACAACTCTTGGTTGTTTTCTTGAGACAAGGCTTTTCTCTGTTGCCCTGGCTGTCCTGGAATTCTCTAGTAGACGAGGCTAACCTCCAACTCACAAAGATCCACTTGTCTCTGACTCCTGAGTATGGGCATTAAATGCACCACCCTGCCCGGCTCTGTTCGACATAACCACAGACACTTGTGTTCTGGTTACCAGACTTCGGATGACTGAAGAGCTGGGACTGAATCCTTGCTCCTAACCCCATCCCTCTCTCCCCTCACCACTGTCCTTAATGTGACATTATCATTTTCAAACATAGTTATATCTCCACTAGTATACATATATCTATTACATAACTTTGTATTGTTTCAACTTCTTTTTCTTTTTTTGTTTTTTCAAGGCAGGGTTTCTCTGTTGTTTCAACTTTTAAAAGCATACGCAAATCATACAAGAGTACATGTATAAGTCAGAAACAATTTTTAAAATTGACCTTCCGTTTTTTTTGGTCCCTGTTGCTACATATGGATCTAGTTTTGTCTGTGTTTTTTAGTGTGACTCTGAACTTCATTACACGCATAACTTACAACTTATTTATCTGTTCTTTTGAGGAAGGACACTAAGAAGTATGTTTTTAGTTACCAGTGATTATCAACAGCACTGCTAAGCCACATTACTGAACTTGTCTCTGTATACAGATATGCTAGACTTCCTTTGGACAGTGTGTATTTTCCCAGCATCTTTGACTAACTCCCATGGTCTACTCTACACAAAACAAAATATGTATGCACACACGCACAACTTGGAGCTGTTGTAAGAAATAAGATATTGCTTTTACTGTGTCCCGTGTCCTTTAATTCACCCAATCCCATTTTAGTTTGTATTTTAAATGTCAGTAAAAGCCCACTGAACTCATTTTGTGATGCATTAACAAGCCTCAGGTATCTACCAAGGCCTGCAATTACAGGAAGGATAGAGGTCTATGCTGGGTAAAGCCCAGCCTGCCTATGACAGAAAGCTACTTGAAATCACTCTGCAACTGACAGACAAAACCCAGGTCCATAACGCATACAGCCTTCCAGCAAAGTCCCAGAAGGACCTCTCTCACTAGGCTTCCCATAACTCAGCCACCTCCCTGAACAAACTGTCGACACTCACCAATTAGCAGGTCACCCCCTGCCCCCACAACACCCTTTGTTTGTCCTTCCCATTTCTCAAGCAGAGTTCCCCACCTTCTGGTTCTTTTCTCTCCCTTTCTAGACACTTGGTACCCATTTCCCCAAGTATAGCCATCTACCCCAGCCCCGTGCTGCCCTTCAGCTCCAGTTAAAAGCATTTCTAGCCTATTTCTTTCTGACTGTCAATGCTGTCCTACTTTTCCCAGTGACAAGATTCTTTTAAAAATCTTTACTATGACTCTTAAAATTCTTTCTCTTGTATTTCATTTTATGTGTCTGAGTGTTTGCCTGCATGTTATGTCTATGACCACATGAATACAGTGTCCACGGAGGTCAGAAGAGGGCACCAGATCCCTTGGATGTGAAGGAACCAATGGTTGTGAACCACCAGGTGGGTGCTATGAACTTAATGAGACCCCTGCAGGAGCAGCAACTGCTCTTGACCACTCAGCCATCTCTCCAGCTCCAAGTGATATCATTATATTGTGTGGGGGAGGGGAGTGTTAAAGACAGGAAGTCTCTGTGTAGCCCTGGCTGCCCTGGGACTATTTCTATAGGCCTCAGATTCATAGAGATCTCCCTGCCTCTGCCTCTCAAGTGCTGGGCTTAAAGGTGTGAGCCCCCATACGCAGCTCTCAAGTGAGGGACAGTTCCTGTCTTAGAGCCGTTCTTGAGCTGAAAGTCCCACAACCCAGCTACTGTATTTTTTCTCTGGTTTATCTTTTTAGCCACTAGGAGCTCCGATTTTCACATTTATGAAAATAAAAATGTGGTTTAAAAGTTTTAAGGCATATTGTTTAATTCCTGTGCGCTGTGTATGTGTTATGGTACACGTACAGTCAAAGGGCACTTTCAGGAGTTGGAGCTCTCTTCCCACCATGTGGGTCTTGGGGAATCTAACTCGGATTCTCAGGCTTAGCAAAAAGGATCTTTATCTGCTGAACCATTCTGCCATCCCTGAAAATGTGGAAGGAAAAAACAAAACAAGAACAAACAATAAGAACAAGAAAAGTAACTTCCTAGAAGTTTTGGTACCCGAGGAGAAGGTTGTGAAATCCTGAAGGAGCTTAGTTCCAAAAAGGATGCTTTGAGAAGATCCCATGGTCCCAGCTGGGAAGCATAGTCTTCCTATGGACTGAGCTGCAGCTCTTTCCATGACACCATCAAAAGAAACTAATGAGGCACCAGTAACTACCTGTGCTGACTATGTTTATGTCACCTTGGCACAAGCTAGAGTCATTTGGAAGACAGAACCTCAACTGAAAAAATGGCACCACCATGCTGAGCTATAGGCAAGACAGCAGTGCATTTTCTTAGTGATTGATGTGGGTGGCACCAGCTCATTGTGGGTGGCACCATCGTTGGGCAGGTGGTACTGGGTGCTATAGAAAAGCAGGGATGAGCAAGCCTTGGGAACAAACCTGTAAGTAGCATTCCTTCACGGCTCTGCATCAGCTCCTGCCTCCAAGGTTCCTGCCTTGAGTTCCTGCCCTGACTTCCCTGAATGATGGACTATGCACTAAGATGAAATAAACCCTTTCTTTCCCAAGATGCTTTTGGTCATGTTGTTCTGCCACAGCAGCAGAAATCCTAACAGAGACACCTGACCCATGAACTTTTGAAAGAGCATAGACTGACAGCTAGATCACATTCGGAAAATAATACGTGAAAAGTGCCAAGTTTAGAAACAGAGGCCTTAGGAGAGAATATCCCAGAGTTAAAAAATTCAGTTATTTAACTTTAAAAAAATGAGTTTCAATAATAGAAAATAGAGCAGGTAAACCAGGGAACTAAGAGCCTTGTCATTTGTAATGATCATTTAGAGAGACAATAATTTAAAAATCAAGAATGACGAAGAAAAAATTTAGAAAATAGAGAAACAAAAAACCCCAAAAACCAAAAATCAAAAAACAAGAAAGTCTAAAGGGATTGGAGCTTCAACTTAACCTGTGAACTATGGAACCCCACAAGTAGGAGAGAGAGAGAGAGACAGAGACAGAGAAAGTTTAGTTAATGGCATAACACTAAAGAGATGTAGCATCTCACACATCATAGTTTACAAAGCCCCTTTTCATTTTGAAAACTTCCCACAACACATTCATTCCCCCTCCAGGAAGGGGAAATGGTCCTTTATCACCTTCCACAGAGACTGGCAAGCTGAGCTGTCATGTTCAGCATGAGAGAACCTGGAAATGACAGAGGCGGATGTCTCTGTGAATTTGCCTACCCTTTGTTGTTTGGTAAGATGGATTCGTTTTCAAAGGCAGGGTCTCACTATCTAGCCTTGGCTAGCCAGGAACATGCTATGTAGACCAGGCTGGCTTGAACTCACAGAGATCTAACTGCCTCTGCCTGCTGTGCCACCATGCCTACACTAAGAAATGTAAAAGAAAAAATTACTATCTAATGTTTACTACAATTTCATACATCACATAATTCTAACACCACAAAAATACTAGAAAGGGTATGAACCCAGAGTAAGAGGTAACTGTATATGGTCTGGTGAGACCGCAATAGTCTTCATTATGACCCTTGCTCAGGGCTGGGGCCAGAGCATCTGATTTACACTGAAAGGACCTTGCAGGCAAGGTTGGTACTATACAGTAACTGCTTCCTGTCTTTCTTCATGGCTTTGTCAAATGCTTGTATATACAATCTCATGTAAAAGAGATAAATGTCTTACATTGAAGAGGAGTCTTGCATAAATTTTCCACAGGGGGCTGGAGACATGGCATGGTGGTTAAGAGCACTTGGTGCTCTTGAAGAGGACCAGAGTCTGTTCCTGGCACCCACAGGGCAGCTCACAACCTTCAATAACTCCAGAGTAACTGACACCCTCCTCTGGCCTCTGAGAGCAACATACACACACACACACACACACACACACACACACACACACACACACACACACACACACGGTCCACATACATATACACACAGGCAAAACGCTCATATGTGTAATTGTAAAAATAAAATCTTAAAATTCCCACAGCCCTCTAGAATGAACCCATGTAATCAGATCCATTTCAGAAATGAAAACAAGACAGCGTCATCTAGTGGTGATGAGGGTAACTCTAGGCTTCCACATACAATTTCAAAATACAAATCTTTCTAGAACAAGGGCGATTTAGTAGGTGTGCAGGACTGTCAATATAGCCTATTAAAAACAAAATAAGCAACCCATCTTGATTCTAAGAACATTTCTGTATCTATGGAGGCTTTCATTTTCTTTGTTCATTGTATTCCATAACAAAGGTTAACACAAAGAGCCAGAACTGCTCCATGTTTAAGAAATAAGAGACCGCAGACTGTTGGGTCTGAAATATGACATCTGTACTACACTCCTCCTTCCAAGGCTTATGGATCTTTGTGGAAAACAAGGAGGAAAGATGGAAAGAGCCGGAGGTGCTGGTGTCTACACGGGGCACAGCAGAACACATAGGAACTTACAGCAGTTATGACAGCAAGCAAGGAGCCCTGGCGAGCTCAAGCCAGACAAAATCTCAGCAGAGAGAGGGGAGTCAGGCAGGAAGTCCCAGTTATTGACACTTGATAGCTGCCGGGAGAAGGAGAGTCGGTTTTCTTTAAGGGTGTGCCCGGTGGTCGGTTGACAAAGCTCCAAGGCCAGCCCCCACACCCAAGAGTATTTGGGAAAACACAAATCGGACTGAATAGGTTGAGAGAGAGGCAAGGGGCTGGGGTCAGAGGGGCATGCATCAGATGGGATGGTCAGTGACGGTGGAACTGGGAGGCATGGGGAGGTTGTCAATATAATCAAATTCAAATTTTCAAAGAATTAACCAAAATGTTTTTAAAAAATAGATTTGAGACAGTTGACAAAAGTATATAGTTCGATAGAAGAAGACTTAAAGGAAATAGGCGGAAGAGCCATTGAAATCAGAAAGAGGCTAAAATCAGTACAAGCCACACATCCCAAGTCTTCCTACTTGCTGACCGTGGATCAGAACCTGAAGCTTCCCAGCAAACAACCCGAAAGCCCACCAGTGGGGCGGGAAGACGGCTCAGCTGATAAAGGAGGCACTGATACCCTGGCTCAGGCTTGAATTGCACTTCCTGTTAGCCAGGGTGACGGCAGGGCTGCTCAGCACAGTGGGTGTACACTTAACTGCCTACTATGTACCCTGGAGGTAGAAGGGAGCCAAGGTTTTTGCACATTTCCAGTAAGTCTGTGCTTGCCTGACCCACAGAGATTCTCTCTGTTTCCTAAGAGTCCCCGGAGGAGCATTTTTAAAGCATGGAAAGTCCTTCACGGAGCAGGCATTTATTAGGCACCTTGCTCGTTCCAGGCTTCTAGTAGGACCTGGGGACACCGTGAAAATCAAAGGTAATCAAAGCCACACAATTAGTATTAAGTTTCTAAATGAAGTCACAACTCGTGAGACCACAAGAGATCAATCAGGCCTCATACTGACATTTATTATGGGCCATAATCCTTCAGAAACAGTTGATTCATAACCGACCCCCACGGCAATGGCACTCACGTGAATGAACATATTGTAGAAGGGAAATTAGATTATCCAATTCCCTAGAGAGTCATTAATTTATACAGTGGGTTTCAGGAAATATTTTTACATTAAAACAGTATGGTGTTTAACTTATTTCACAGGTGGCATTGGAGGGAAGAAGGGACCCATTGACTAGAACCAAACTATGCAATTCACAAAGCAGAGATTAAAGTTTAGAAGGGTCTAGAAACATTTCATTGGCCAGTCCGCTCCTACAGTCGAATTCCTTTTCAAAAGCACACTCTAGTTTTTGTTCTTGGCTTAAGAAAAAGAATAAAAGTAGAGTGCACTGGGTAGCTGGCTTTAAAAACCAGCCAGTCTCATCCGTGCCCTTCCTAAATGTCCTCTTGCGGGGTCTCTGCCTTCTGCTCTCATTGCACTGTCCCTGGCATTTTCAGCCTGGATTCCCACAATAGCTTCTTTAACATGTGTCAAATATTGAGCATCTGGTGTGTATCAGGACTGGGCAAGGCTATGGGTTCGAAGCCAACGGAAATTACAATTCCTGTGCTCACAAGACTCAGAGTCCTCACCTACCCATCGTCTCCAGAAACTCTATTCTCCCACTTTTGCTACCCATTGCAGCTTATAGAGGCCACGATGAACTTAGGTTCTAGCTCCAGGTCAGGCCTCCACTGGCAGCTCCACACAGTACAACTGTACCATGTCCTTGAGCCTCTTTGTGTCTGTCTCCAGAAAATTCCCAGTGGCGTGCTAGTCGTATCTTCACAGACTTCCTGGCACACACCCAGTCCAGCTGGGTTCCCCTTGTCGGGCTGTTAGTCTTTCCTTCGGCAGCCCCTCCCTTCTCCGCCCGCTTCATTTTATCTTTAAATAACTAGAGTGAGGTGATGGATCTGATTTAGTTGATGAAGTGCTTGTCTTGCAAGCATGAGGACCTCAGTTTGATTTTCCAGAACTCATATGAAAAAAGCTGGGTGTATTTGTAATGCCAGTGCTGGGGAGATGGAGAGAGGCGGATCCCTGGAGCTCACGGGCCGGCTAACTACCTGTGAGTTCCAATCAGGCAAAAGATGATGTTTTACAAACAAAGGTGGATCACATCTGAGGATTGCCCCTTGGTCTCTACATAGTCATGCATGTGTATATTTACTTACATATATACACATTCTTTACACATGTGTTACCTACACACATGAACACACACACACACACACACACACACACACACACCGTCTTTCTTGGGGATCTCTCTCCCTTTTGATGTCATTTCCAAACAGTACCCCTTAGTACCCTGTGACACTGAGGTGGCCTCCTGAGTTCAGAATTGTTTATAGGCATGACACATTCTTAGTACCAGGGCCCCTATCACTCTCCCCAAAGCTAAGCCAGTATTTCCATTTCCCTAGGCTTAGAGCCAACCTAGTGCATCGTATATTCTGGGTGTGGCCAGCATGCAGCAGTGGCTGACTTGAAGGTGGGTCTGAAGTAAAAAGGTGGAAACTTAGTGCACAGAAAGGGGTTAAAATAATGGCCTACCTCACTCATCTGACTGGTACACAGCTCTTGACAGTTCAGTGACTTGGGATAATTGTCCACAGTATCATATAGCTATTATCTTCCAAATGCAAATTCATGTAATTGGCAAGTATTGAGGATAAATCACCATGGACAAAGCAGACACTTTTAGGTTATTATCTGTGTATGTGTATGGTTTGCATGGAAGGGTTTGTGCCTCTACATGCAAGGCTGCCAGTGGAAGATGCTGAGTGTCAGGCCCTCCTTTAGTCCTCTGAGACAGTCTCTCATTGAACATGGAGGTAGGTTGGATGCCAACATGACCCAGTGATGCGTCTGGCTCTCTCCAAGACTCCCAGTGGTTGGATTACAGGGGCACACATAGTCATGCTGGCTTTAACAGACATATTTCTTATCTATCTATCTATCTATCTATCTATCTATCTACTTGTTTGTTTGGGAGGGGGAGGACACATGTGATAAAGAACATGTGTGAAGGTCAAAGGACACTCACAGGACTTGGCTCTTCCCCCAACCTTGTGAGTTATGGGGAATAAACTCAGCCATCAGGCTTGGCAAGTACCTTATTGGCTGAGCCTTCCTTCCAGCCCTGACAACATACTTTTACAAATCCAAAATGCTCATAGCAGGAGCAGGAGGGATAGCTCAGCTCAGCGCTTATGGGCACCGACTGTTCTTACAGAGGGCCCTGGTTCAATTCCTAGCACCCACATGGTGGCTTACAACCTTTTGTAATTCCAGTTCCAGCAACTGATGCCCTCTCTGACTTCCATGGGTACCAAAACCAGCTATACACATAAAATAAAAAAAAGTAAAAATACTAACATCAGTAAGTTTATTGAAGTGGGACTTTATCTGACTTCATTATAATATTCTAAATTCCTCCACATAGGGTCTGTTCTTTTCTGTTTCTCTGTCTCTTTTTCTCAATAATTACTATAAGTTACGGTTATAATAAAGGTCAAATATCCAAAAAGGAAGGGCAAGTTATACTGGCAAAGATGGTCTAAAAAAAGTCTACTCTGCTAAGTTGCTGAGGAAAGCAATTGAGAGACACCACCTAGGTTGTTCCTGGATGTCATACTAGCTAGTGAGATGAATTGCTGTGGTCACCCAGGCAGCTGGCTGTACTGCCATCATCAAGGTAGACAGACGGCCTTGTAAAAGTGTAATATTGTAGGACTGGAGATGGCTCAGTTGGTAAAGTGATTGCTGAACAAGTATGAGGACCTGACTTCAGATCCCCAACACCCATGTTATAAAAAGGCCAGGCTCAGGAACATCCACCTATAATCCCTGAGCTGAGGCAGAGACAGGAGGATCCTGGGTCTCCTGATCAGTCACTCTAGCTCCATCAGTGAAGTCCAGGTTCAGTGAAAGAGGAGGTCTCAAAAAATAGAGTAGAGAGTTGATAAAGGAAGACAATATTGAACTCTGAGCATCATTCATGTGTGTTCACACAGAACCCCCCTTCATGTCTAAGCACATGGAGATAAAAGGACATGAATACACACCTAGACACATGAGTGCAATATTGTATATTATAGAAACACACACACATACACACACAAGTGTAATATTATAGGAACATATACACAAATGCAATTATTATACAGTATAGAAAGACACACAAGTGCAATATTATACAATATAGGAACACACACATGAATGCAATTATTATACAGTAGAGAAAGACACACATATATACACACAAGTACAATACTGTATAGTATAGAAAGACACACACACATTCACACACAAGTGCATCATTATACAGTATAGAACGATCAGCACATACGGAAGACAAGAGTGTCTATAGACCATCGTGGAAACATCTCCAGTTTCTTCTGCAAGCTTTGCAAAGATATTCATATCCATTTCTCCTGCAGGGCTATGGGAGGATCCTGTTCACCGTAAGTACTCAAAATGTCTTCTAGGGGATAAATACAGGCTTAAAAATAAAACCAAACCAAACCTACCAGACAGCTGAGGATTTGGTGAGGTGACCTTCCCTCACTGCAATGGGAACATGGAAATCACATTTTGAAATACAAGCCTGGGATCTTTTTTTCCATTAAATAAGGAATTTCTTGGGATTTGCTAAACATTTCTGTTTTATTCAATACAGAAACTTTAAGGCACAAGGGGTGCCAGAAACAAACCTGGAGCCTTAAGCCTAAGACGGGGTTTGTTTATTTGGGCACAGGAAACCAGCACACAGCGTTCTGCACCCCTGCTCCCCCCAGGGAAGCCCTTCCACAGAGGCACAGTGGAGAAAGCAAGCTGTGTGCATGGGTCCCTGGGCTCGGAGCTTTTATTTGTTTTTTTGTTGAATTCTGCACCAGGTCTGATTCTAGTGTTGGAGCTCTCCACTTTGACTCTTGCTCAAATAATCCATGCAAGATGAGGCATCCATCAAGTGGCAGCAAAATATGTCCTGTGGGTGCTGTGGAAACACCCTGTGCAGCACCTGGACTCACAGGGAGTTCTGGCTTTTCTCAGCTTGTAAGACTCGGCTGCCTTGGCCCCAAGCAGGCTGAGGCGATGGAGACAGCTGAGTGACCCAGACACACTGAGTCCTACTGCGGAATAATTGCTAATGTGAAAATAACTCAGAACACCCTGGAGTGTAGCCTGGGAAACCTCCTGGAGCCTAGCCTGGGAAACCTCCTGGAGCCACCGAGACACTAGGCTGTGGCATCTGGGTGAATCTTCCGAGGTAGGTTATCAACACTCTCACTTAACAGCTGAAGAGGGGGCAGCTCTGAGAAGAGGAAGGGACTTTCCCGGCCCTACAGCCAGCTAATGGCAGACCTAGGAATGGACTCCCAAAGCCACATGTTCCTATTTCTAGCACCAGGGGCTTGCTCTCTGTCACGGCTACTATCGAGTGTTGTCTTGACTAGATCTAGAGTCCCCTGGGAGACACCTCTGGGTGTGTCTGTGAGGGACTTTCTAGACTGAGTTTAATTGAGGTGGGGAGATCCATGCTAATTGTGGGTGTTGCCAGTGCATTGGCAGGGTGCTAGGAGGAATAAAGAGGAAAAAACAAGCCGAGTCCCAGCATTTGTCTCTCTCTGCTTCCTGACTGGATCTTGCATCACCACTTCCCAGCTATGGTGGACTGTTGTCCCCAAACTGTGAGCCAAATAAGCCCTCCCATCATGAGCCATTTTTGTCAGCGACTTGGTCACATCAATGAGAAAAGTCACGAATACATCCCTTAAATGACATGGTGGAAGACTATCCGAAAGTTCTGGCTTCGTAGTCCAGGTCACCATTGACAAGGCATGCAATCTCACTCCCCTCATATGTCATGAGTTCAATTTGAAATATTCCCACAGGTTTGTATTTGGAGTGCCTGTTCCCTAGCTGGCTGACGGTGCTATTTGCGAGGATGTGCAATCCTTAGGAGGTGGGGCCTAGTGGGCAGAAGGAGGTCACCAGGGATGAATCTTTCAAGGTTCTTATACCCAGCCCTTGGTTCCAGTCATGGGCTTTTGGATTCTTAGTCTGTTGCTGTATGGATTCTCACTACGTCATGCTCTCCCTGACACAGAACAACTTAAGTAAGAACACACATCTTCTATCAACTCTGCTTTCCAGATAGAAGCAGCTGCTGCATAGTGTGTTTGTGCTGTGATTATGTTGGTGAAGATCATGACACGTAAGAAGTGCTCGGCTGATGTTAAGTTCCATGGCTTGAGTTCTCAACAGTAGCTCTGACTCCCCAAGACAAATAGTGATTTGGGCTTCAAGCCCATGTGTCTGCCCTAGAGCCTGCTTAGCTCAGAAGCTTTCCTCAAATGAATGAGCTTTATTTTTTTCTTTTACCCTACAAGTTGCATGTTTGAATGTATTGGTTTCTTGGTTTTCACTACTAGGAAACTCAGAGCTAAATCCCCCATCTATCCCCAGCACTTACCCAGCGGCGTGGGTTTTTGACACGAATATTATTTGTGTCTTACTTCTGTTCTACCCAAGTTTCTCCCTTCCTGAATTTTACCTTCCTCATTGCTGACTTCCATGCTATATTCACTTAATTAAAAAAAGCTTGCCTCAAACCATTTTTAGAATGAAGTCTCATAAAAAAATAACTTTTCAGAGATGATCAGTTACCACCGTTGATGATGGAGACAGGAAGCCAACAAGGGCTGGCAAGACGGTCCAGCAGGTTAAAGACACTAGTTTCAAAGCATCGTGACCTGAGTTTGATCCCCGGGTCCCACATGTAGAGGACGAGAACTGACTCCTGCAATTTGTCTTCTGACCCACACACATGTGTCATGGCACACACATGTGCACTCCCAAACACACACAACAAATGTAAACAGACAAGAGGAGAATCCACCTTTTTTAAAGTTCCCCCTTCCCTTCCTAATGCCTTTCTCCTCTTAACTCTCACATGTGTGATGTTTTTCTTGAAATACAAAATCAAATGGCAAAGAAAGCCTTGGTGTGGGTCCGCCCACATCTGTGAGCACCGGAGGACTGGATCTACATTCCTCCGAGCTCTTCACCAGCGAGAAAGCAAACAACATTCTGAATTTTTCAGTGTCGGGTCACATTTTATCCTGGATGCTTCTAGCCTCCCATCTACTTTACGGAGGGGGAGGCACTGTGGTAAAAAGTTGTCAGATGGGATGAAATAATTTACATTTTCTCCCCATATGAAAGTAATACATTTTCATTAAAGAAAATTACCACACAACCATACAGATAAGCAGTAAAAAAAATAATTGATAAAACTCATGGACAGAATGAAATATTTTAAACGTTAGCTGAGGGGGGCGCATGAGATACAGCTATGGAAAGTTCTGGAGGCCACCTCTGCTGGTACTTGTTTTTGTTTATTTTTATTTTTTGCTTTGGACTTTTGAAAGGGTTCTGATTTCCAACTTACCCAAACTACGAATCCTGGGGTCCAGTCTGGCCCTGGGGGACCTCTTAGAGCACCACTCAGGCAATGCCAGAGCCTCTTATTTTGTAACATCAGAGGATTAATTTATCCTGAACTCTTCCTGCCTCTACCTCTTCAAGTGCTGATTGCAAGTGTGTGATACCACACCTGGTTGTATATAATCCCAGGGATTAAACCCAGGACTCTGTGAATGCTAGGTGTAAATACCACTAACTAAGCTACATACCGGCCCACTTCACTAGCCTCTAACAAGAGAGGACTGGCTTCTATTGGTCCCACTGGTTCTGAAAACCCTTCATGTAAATATGTTGCATCTCCATGAGTTCAAGTGTTTGGGGAGGAAAACAAACAACCACCACAGGTTTCTTTCCTAGTGTGCTTTCAGAATCCCAGCCCAGTCTGCTCCAGCTTGCAGGGTGGGCAGCTACAAGGTAGCCCCAGAGGAGAGAATAAAACAGCGTCTGGAGTGATTATCACATCTCCCAGGACAAGGAGTGGTTTGGGAGGGACAGAGCAGTCACTGTGGGGCCTGGAGGCGTGAGGCAATTTGCAAATGGACAGGAAACAGCAGGGCCTTTGGAGGCTCGTGGAAACGCACAAGTGACACCATCTGCTTAGTGGACAAGAAAGGATGGGGCAGAACATCTCGAGAGCAGCATCTATACTAGGAGCTCTGGGAGCAGGACGCTGTCAGGCAGAGGAACAAGGAAGAATCCTAACGCCGCCCTTTGGAAAGCCATTTTCAGCACATTGCTTTTCTAACCCCAAAGGGCGATAATAATCTCTATCACAGAGGACCATGGAGATTACAGGAGGATGTCCAGCCCCTCACCACGTAGGAGATGTTCCATAAATCCTAGAAGGAAACCATCTTGGGCCACAAGACATGCCAATACTTTAAAAGTAAGCACTTTTACTCCCGGCTATTTCAAAGCTACTTTGCATTTTGATTTGATTAAATCCCTGTAAGAGGAAGCATGTACAACATCCAGATTATTCACTCTTACAGAATAACCATGCCATGGGGTACTGGAGTTCACTATTGAATTTCAGGAGGAAAAAAAGAAAGAAAGAGAACTCTAAAATAAAACCAAGTGAAATGGTTTGTTTGCTACTAAGAGCTGTTATGACTGAATGAGTCTCCTCTTTGGACCCCAGACGCACCTAGAGTGCTATTGTTCTGGGTTTTTGGGTCTCTTTCAGTCCTAGGGCCTGCTGAGAAAGCAGAGAAACAAGTCCTTTATGTGGCCATAAAGAGGCTACTTCTGTCTGTCATTGTCACACTTGTGTGCTGAGTACCTCTGAAGCTGGCCTAGCCCTCCCAATCCTAATGGCTCCTTTGGTTTTCTTCCCTCGCCAATAAATTAGAGAATGCTTTCCCCCTTGTCACCATTTCCCTGTAATTTATCGTCCTGCGGTCTCAGAGGTTCATTCAAGGCCCAGGAAAATCTGTCTGCTATTCCTTGAAGATTCATTGCAGTGTTTGTTTGTAATTAAACTTACAACAGAGTCCTGTGAGCAGAAATGAGTAATAGCTGGTCTCTGCTGTCACTCCGGCAAGTCTTCCCAGGCCCAGCCCCAGGTCTGTGACACTCAGCCTGCAGCTGTCTCTTGCATTTCTAAGCTATCTGATCTCTGGGCTGTGCAGAGTCCTTGTTATGGACTTGGCCAACTTCTAATTGCCAACCATCAGGGAGTTGAGCAGGGGCTTATGTGAGGTAGACTCTTCCCTGGTGTGTTCAAGCTACAGCAGAGTCCAAAATGTGTTCTGCTCCTAAGGCTGCATGGCAATAAGGCATATTACGTGGTTACATCTTTGATACCCATGTAGCAGATATCTGTGATTTGTAAGAAGATATTTCTTTTTATTAATTTTAATTACATGTATATGCTCATGTGCCTGTGTGTATGCACGTGAGTAAGGTGTCCTCAGAGCTCAGGAGAATGTCTGAGCCCCTGGAGCTGGAGTTGGGCATGGCTGTGACCTGCCCAACGTGGGTGCTGGGAAGTAAACTCGGGTCCTCTGCAAGAGCAGACCGTGATCCAAATCTCTGGGTCATCTCCCCAGACCCAGACATTTGTGAGGTTTTTGCTTACTAAGCATCACTTTTCCTGGAAACACAACTCCCACATTACTTTATGATCCAAGCAGGCTGAACCTACTGCCCACTTGAAGGCCTGTGCCAGGACTTAAGATGGTCAACTAGCATATTTTCCCCCACTGGCTCCAGGCTGAGTTTGCAGCTTAGCTTTGACAATTAGCTCTTGGAATCTCCTGTGACTACAGACACAGTCTTTTATTCAAAATCTCTAACTCCAAAAAGCTTAACATTTCAAGGTGGATTTTTAGTGACTGCTGTTTGGCTACTTATTTATGATAAGATTGGTATTGTACCCATTTGGTTGTGGAACATGGCTTACCAGCTGATGTACCATCAATGAGAGACTTGACAAACAGTACCTCTGTGACTGTGCGAACTCAGCTAAGGATTTCAGTGAAATTTGTGCTAAGTCTTATACCATACACGTACCCTCCTGCCATATTCTGAAACAGATGGGTTTTGGATAAGAAATATGAACTAGGGTAGACATTTTGCATTTGTATATACTATTTCCCATCTGGAAAGTTCACCAACCCCACATCGATCCTTCTCAACTTAAAAATGCCTGCTTACTTCACATGTTTCAAATGACATCTCCCTCCTTGGGGAAGTAGACCCTGATCTCCTCAGCAGAATCAGCCATGCTATTATGTGGTTTCTCCAAGTGTCAATATCGGGGCCAATGACACAACTGGGGGTAGAGCATTTGCCTAGCATACACAAGGCTCTGGGTTCAATTCTCAGCACCATCTAAGAGAAAAAAATTCACTAACTATTGATCCATACACATTCCAGGGGTTTCTAGCCTGCACAACACAGGCACATTGGCAGTAGAGTCCCTACCTGCAGAGCTTCCCACAGAGAAATGAGTGAGGGAAACGGTACAGAGCCACTGAAAGCACACACATCGAGTTCCTCGTGTTGGAAAGCATACACACCAGCACAGCATAGCAAACAACTGCCTTTTATCAACATAGAATAAATAATAACATGAAGGGAAACGGAAAGCACTATAGATGTGTCTAACAAGCACATTACTGAGACCAATGATGAACAGACCCCTCCTAATCCCCACAAGCTAAGGCTGCCGCAAGCCTATGAGCCACAGGACCCCTTTGGAGGCTGGCACATGGTGGGGACTCAGTGTGCATTTGCCACATGGAATGAAAGATGTCCTCGCCCACTGGGTAATTTATTGCAATGAGAGCCATGATACGGAAGAAGGGAGCCCTGGCTGCAGACTAGCCCCTTTGAGACTAAACAAGGCCTTATCTGTTAAGGATACGGACAAACTTCCTCTAAACCCAGTAAGTCAGTACTTACAAATATGCTCACAACCTGGTTATTCAGAGCTAGTTAACACACGTGGACTTGACTTTCGCCTTCAGTGTGCTTGCTTTCTCGGGAGTAGGCAAGCACCAGCATGATGAGTATTTGGCTTACCCACTGTGGTGTGTATCTGGCCTCAGGTATTAATAGATTTAGAATCTTGTTGATCATGAAAACGTGTTGGGTCAATGGGGGTAGAGGTGTAGGTCCACCTTTCCCTTCCTCCTCAGCTACCTTCCAACAGTTTCAGCAGTTTCAGGTGGTTGGCATGCAAATCTGACCATGACTGCAGGACAAGCACACTTGGGGGAACAAACTGTATACAGCTGAGGTCTCTGTACAAAAAAAAAACAAAAACCCTCAAACACAACGTCTCCAGTTTAAGCACATAATTTAAAACCACAGACGCTCTCAAGGAGCCTTAAGCCTTCACTTATCCAATGGTCTTAGACACCACACTTGGCTCGTATAGATCCAGTTGCTCTTGGATCGCTACTCACTGTCCAATTGGGGTTGACCCATGCAGTGGTCTTGGACACAACATAAAACCGTCTCAATGACTTCTGTGCCTCCTAAGAAAAATGAGTGCAACAGACTGGATGATCTCTATGCATCCTTCCCCGCCATCCATACACAGGAATTGTATTTAACATCTTTTTGGTTCTAGTGAAGGGAGTGTTTTAATCAAAGTTTCAGTTGAGGTTCTTTGCTGTGGAAATCATACAGGCTTCCTAGCTCTGTGCTTCACCAACTGGGATGATATGACCAACTTGTAGTCTTAGAAACTCTGTTGTTTAAGATTTATTTATTTATTTATTTATTTATTTATTTATTTATTTATTTATTTATTTATTATGTATAGTCTTCTGTCTGCATGTATCCCTGCAGGCCAGAAGAGGGCGCCAGATCTCATTACAGATGCTGGGAATTGAACTCTGGACCTCAAAGAACAGCCAGTACTCTTAACGGCTGAACCATCTCTCCAGTCCTAGGAACCCCGTTTTTGTTCTTTCTCCCTTAGCAACAGTATGCCTCTACCTTCCCCTTCTCAAAGTACCCAAGATATTTTTCTCCTCCCTTCTCTTCCTTCTGAACCCCTGATGGCCATCAGATTTGCCAGAGGAATCTGGAGGCACATTTTGATTTCCCCTCTCCAGGGTTCTTTGCTTTTCTTTTTATTCTCAGGGATGCTTGTCTCTTCCTGATCCTGTGAGCATCTCTCATCCCACTGACTTTATATTCTGTGTATATAGGGCCAGGTTAACCTGTGTGTGTGTGTGTGTGTGTGTGTGTGTGTGTGTGTGTGTGAGCTCCCCAGGTATTTCCCACGTGGTCTTAGAGACAGGGTCTCTCACCAAGTATTCTAGACTGGTTGGCCAAATGAGCTCCAGAAACCAATTTAACTTTATCTTCTCAGTGCTGGGATTACAAGCATGTATCACCATGCCTGACTTCTTAAAAAAAAAAAATGGATCCTGGGGCTCAAACTCAAGTCTTCAGTCTTGGGTGGCAAGCATTTTACCAACCGCATCATCTTCCCAGTCCTACACTGCGCTTTAATTTGACACCCCCAGCAGTATTTCCTAGTTCCCCTATTCCCCTTACTCTAGGCTTTGAGATTCTATTAGTTATTTTTGTGGAGCTATGACCAAATTATCTGAAAGAACAAGTTAAGAGATAAAGGACTCATATTACCTCATGGTCAGAGGTTCTGTTCACCATGGTGGTAGGAGCACATGGCCAAGGAGTTTCTCCGCCTCGCCATAGGCATGAAGTAGAAAGATACTGAAAGGAGCCAGGGACAGAATACCACCCCTAAGACCTGCCCTAATGACCTAGTACCCTCAGGTTAGCCTCACATGCTAGCGTTTCCAAAACATCCCAAGATAGTACCGGCAGAAGGGCTAATTTAATATGTCTATGGGGAACATTTCATATTCAGGTCGTAAGAGACACAGACATCGTTTTTTTTTCCAATACTGGGAGCTGCTACCCACTGAGCATTTGCTCTGCATAAACACTCAGGGTGGGGGCACTTTCCTCAGTCTTCCTGACACTGATGCTGACACGATTCCCCCACTTGAACAACTCTAAGTGATGCTCAAAGGAGTTAGCTAACCCAGCTAAGCAAGAAAGACAGAGGACCAGTGCTTCAAGCTGAGGTCTGGTGCCTTCAAACCAACAGGCCTTAGAGGTGCCCTCTGTATGGACGGCACCAACACTATTCGGGGAGCACAGTCCACATTTGCAGCACAGACCATCATAAAGCTGAAAAGCATTAGGAAATCACTTAATCTTTGTGAGTTCTTGGAGAACCCAGGAGATTTAAGAACACATCCAAACAGCATAAGGGAACGGCACAGTAATATGGACGGCTGCCCACGCATTACACACGCCTGTATTTACACTACAAATGTAAAGCCACTCTTTACAAGCTGACATGGAACACTTTCAACAATTGGTATATTTGGCCACAAAACCCTCCCCTCAATCCTTTTTATTTAGAATGCTGAGGTTGTATTGTGAACAACACGTCCTCCAGGCTACACGCATTATCTTCTCCTGTGGGTACTTAATGTTCTAGCCAAGAAGAACAAAACTGCCATTGTCTAAATATGCCCTTGCTTTCTCCAACTCTGTACTTTCTCTGCCCATATTGTTCCCGAGGCTGCGGATGCCTCGCTCAGTTTCTGTCTGTGGAAGGTCTAAGCGTCCCTCGATCCCACCTCATACACTGGTTTCTTCTGAGGGCTGGTTCTGCCCTCACATTCAGAGCCCCCACATGCCAACCCTCACCAGCATACTTCTCAGTGCCAACCTTTGCAGGGCACTCAGGTCCAGCCTTAGGGATTTCTAACACACAGCATGAAACCTTCCATATACAAAAGTTCTCAAGACATAGACGTTGGGTATAACTTAGGTTTCCTTGTTTAGTTTTGTGGGATTGTAGAAAGAAGAAAAAAAAATATAGGTTGACCGATTTTAATATATTCTAATATAAACCACTCTGTTTTACATTAAATACACATTTTGTCCTTTAAATATGCCTGCTTTGAGACTGCAGCATTCTTTCTGTGGATTCACATTAGCTTTCTAAGCTAAAGTAAATAAATTTATATACTCGGCTGAATCAGCAAACAGGATTAAGTCACAACATGGCTCATTGAGTAGGAGTGAGTGTCAATAGTTAATGGAAAGAAGCAGAAAAGAAGAAAAGTCAGTCATGGTAGGATGTGTTCTTAGACAACAGTTATGACCTCAGGACCAGCCCTTTCACCTGCCTCAGGTGTTGATGGGCAGGGCGGGAGGAGTAGGGGCAGCACTCCATCGCTCATGCAGCCTCAAGACACGTAAGGAATGTGGACAGTTCTCCCATGATCACAACTTTGGGGCTGGCTCACCCACCCCTCCTCCAACAGGGTCGGCTGTATTGGGCTGCCTAAGCGAGGAGCCTCAAGTTGCTGTTGGCCAGAGTTTCATCACAGTACTGGAAAGGAAACTAGGACAACGTGCATATGTTCACATGGAGTCCAGAGGACAGCCTTATATCATCCTCAAGAACGTCACCCACCTTGCTTGGGACAGGGCCACTCATTGGCCTGGAACTTACCAAGATGTCTGGGCAAGCTGGCGGGGGATCCCCAGAGATCCTCCTGCCAATCTCTGCCTTTCCAGTTCAGGGATTACAAGTGCATGCCGCCAGACCTGGCCTTTTATGTGGGTTTGGGGGATTGAACTCGGGCCTTCACAGTTGCAAGGCAAGCATTTTATGAACTGAGTCGTTTAGCCAGCCTCAAAGCACAGGACTTTCTGCTAATATAGCCAAGTTATCACTTTGTTGGCAAGTGATACTCTCACAAAGAGCAAACTAAATTTTAACTGAGCTTCTCATGATATCTCAGCCACAATCGGCTACTTTTCTATGGTACAACTGCCAAAGGAAAAGTTGAAGGAAGATGCTGAAGGCCACCCTTCACATCTGCATGAAGCTTTGCAATTTACCAAGCTCCATCTTACTAATACTGGCATTATATCAATTATATTATATGTTATTATATTAACGCCTACTGAGATCAATATTACCATCACCCTACTTTGTTGGTGAGACAACATAGGTCTAGAAAAATTGTTTCTCTAATGAAGTTTTGTTTGGAGGGAACAAAAAAGACCCAAGTACATCTTACAGGATGAGATAGAGGTATCTGTTGTCTTCTCCCCTTTCCAAAATTTCCCTGGCAATGGCAGGAAACAACAACTATAAAACAAGAAAGGATGCGGTCAGCAGATAAAAATTCTGAGGAATTTCGGGATGTGAGAGTCTATGTTGGCAAGAAGCCTCAGTGGAAGGGGCTACCCAGAGCAGCCACTGCAAACATGGGGACATTCTAAACTCAGAAGCAACGGTACAACGAGAAGAAGCTGCTGAACAGCAGTGGCCATTAGCACAAAGGAGAGGATGGTCTGATGAGACAGCAGCCATGGCCCTATAAAGAATCTGGTGGGAGATCTCAACCAGCTTCCTCGCAAAGACACACAAACACTAACAAAGATACAGTAGATACGAACCATTTTATCTATAACCTTGATTTAATGGATATATCAAAGCATCCTGATTTATTGTGTCACTATTCACAAAAGGAATCAACCCAGGTAGTCCTCCATGGATGAACAGATAGGGGAAATGTGGCGTATACATACAGTGCCGTAGTTCTCTGCCAAAGGGAACGGAAGCTGTCCTTTACAGCAATTTGGATGGGACTGGAGAACATTATGTTAAGGGAAGCGAGGTAGGTACGAAGAGGCAAGGGCTGCTTGCTCTCACTGTGGGAGCTTAAAAACAGATCTCAGGAAAGTAGACAGAATACTAGTTACCATGGGCTAGCAAGGGTGGATGGAAGGGGTGGAGGAAGGCTGGCTGATGGAGACAGAAATGCAATTGGGTAGGAGGAACAGCTTAAGGTTCTACAACACAGTAGATACATTAATTGTGTAGTTCTAAATAACTACTAGAAAGGAGTTCGAAAACTCCTAACACAAAGAAAAGAAAAGTATTGAGGGGATGCATACACCGAGTATCTTAATCTGCTCATTACAAATGTATGTATCCCACTGTATTCCACAAATATGTTCAATTATTGCATCAAGGAAAATTTTAGTGCGACAGCAGAGAGGTAACTCAATTGGTAAAATGCTATTGCATTGGCAGGAAAGCCTGAGTTTGGTCCCCATGTAAAAAGCTAAGGTTAGCAGTGTACTGTCATTGAGACCCAGGGCTTGACATAGGGACCCTCATGGCTAGGGAGGCAAAGCCAGGGGATTACTAAGTTATCAAGCTCCATGGCCTAGTGTGATTCTGTCTCAGACATAGGTGGCTAGCTCCTGAGTAAGACAGTTAACCCTGACCTCTGCTCTCCAGACACGCACACACGCATGCATCTTAATACTTCGTTACAAACAAGTACGTATCTCCCACCCACTCACCCCCACACAAGACTATAAAAGTACACTCTTAAAGTTCCAGTACTCAATTATAAAAATATGCATCAAAATGAACATTTTCTCAAATAAATCCGACAATGTTTACGGAACGCCTGTCCATAAAATCAGCTATACAGCAACAGCTCTCAAAACCTCTGGATCACAGACACCACATTTTCTGACCACAGTATAATCAAATTAGAACTTAAATTGGGATTAGGAAAAAAAGGGCCAACTCTCAATACTTATTTTTTAAATTACATAATGCACAGGCCATGTCAATTTTTTAAAACATGAGAGTGAAAAACAGCCATCATAAATGAGATCTTACAAACTATGGGCTGGCGACACGGCTCGGCCACTAAAGACTCACAGATACAAACAAAACAGCAGTTTCTCACACTAACAGATTAATGAAAGAGGATCAAAGTATCTCAATAGACAGAAAATATCAAATAAAATTTGATGCCTAAAGCCAAGTGTGGTATAGCGCACCTTTAATCACAGCCCTAGGGAGGCAAAATCAGGCGGATGTCTATGTGTTAAAGGTCAGACTGGTCTGTGTAAAGCATTCTGGGTAAGTCAGGGCTACATATTGAGACCTTATTTCGAAAAAAAAAACCAATACCTATTCATAAAAAAGTTCATTATCTTGACAGAGCAGGAATAGAAGAGACATTACCAAACTGATAAAACATGTAAGAAAAAATTTCTATCAAGCTGTTTTCAGTAGCAGCATAAAAATTGAAAAGGAAAAAAGGTCATTATGTACAGGGAATTATGTGCTTAGAAACTAAAAAAAAAGTTACATTTTGTTGAAAATCTTTAAAGGCATAAACAAATGAGAAGGGTATACTATGTTCATAGAGAGAATGTCTCAACATGTAAGTCATATCAGTGCTCTCATATAGAACTACAGATTTAATATAGTTCTGATGAAAATCACCAAAGGATTTTCAAGAAAAATTGACAATACAACTGCGAATTTCATTAGGAAGAGCAAATATTCAGATAAAGCCAAGACGATCCTCAATGAGTAAGATGGAGAGATGGGCTCCGCAGAGTGGGCTTTGCTCTCCAACTTGAATTAGAGAGGCAAAGGCAGAGAGATGGTTGACGGGGACACAGAGACTGAAGAAAACATGCACGGGAAACCGATACAGGACAGAGCCGGCACTGTAAATCTGGTGCAAATGTATTGTGTCCTGTCAATGAAGAACACAATCAAAACAGATCCTTAGTCACAGTCCTTAGGAAAATCAGTTCTGGGTGTCACCATATTAAGAGAATTAACTTATTTAAATATTGTTTGTTTTCTTTCATTTCTGGTTCTTAGGGGAGTGTGTGTGTGTGTGTGTATAACTGTCTAGGGGACAGAGAAGACCAACAGGAGAAAGGAGAAGGGAGGAAAAGGAGGGCAGAGAAGTAGGGGTGGGGAATATGCTTAATATACAATAGCTTGAAAATAAAGGTAAAAATTTTTAATGTGATTTGCCAGACCTAGATAATTTTAGAAAACAACATAAGAGGCTACATCTATATCCTCGGAAATGATTTCTTAGGAAACAGAAAGAATTAACATAAAAAATTAAACATACATTTAAATACTTTAAAACTGAGAGCCTCTGTTGAGACAAAAATATAAAATTTTTATGAGCTACTGGGAAAATATTACAAGTAAATAACATTCATATCAATATATAACAAGCAAAGGATTCATAATCAAACTATATAATGAATCCCTGACTTGGTGTTGAAATAGCAAAAATCAAATTCAAACCAGGAGATCAATATAGACATCTCATGGTCTGTGCACACACACACACACACACAGGTTACATGGTAATAGCTAATGGTCAGAGAAATGTCAGTTACATACTGATACTATGTTATACCTACCATATCAGTAAAATTAGCCTGTTCTATAATACCAAATATTGGAAGGATGGTGCATCCTTGAGGATTTGCCTGCACTTCTAAAGGACATGAGAATAGGTACAACCGCCGCAGCAGCCAACTTGGCATTCCCTTCTGCTAAGCAAATGCAAAGATAACTTGGCATTCCCTTCTGCTAAGCAAATGCAAAGGCAAATCCCCTACAGGAGTCCTTGCTGATTCAGACAGGTCACACGTTCCAGAACGTCCATAGCAGAATGCTTATAGCAGGAAGACAAATAAGAAAACCCAAATATCTATGGCTGGAGACATGGCTCAGTAGTTAAGAGCACTCGCTGCTTTTACACAGGCTGGGTTTTGAGCCTCAGCACCCCATGGTAGCTCACAACCATCTGTAATTCCAGTTTCAGGGATCCAGTGCCCTCTTCGGTCCTTCAAGGGCACCAGGCACACATGCAGTGCACATTCATACATATAGGAAAAACACTAGTACACACACACAAAAAAAAAACCCTAAATTTAAAAAAACCCAAATGTTTATAGTCAGAATGATGCTATATTTCCATATAGCAAGTTCTACATACTCAAGCTGTGTTGCGCTAAAATGATGGACCCATAGCTGCATGGACCATTCATGTTAAATGAGAAATCAAGCTGAGTACAGTGTCGAGAGACCAGGTTAATATAATTTAAAATCAAACAAAATCAATTAATATGGCTTTTAGAGATACATATGTAATCACTACTACTAAAACTATTTTTATATTCTTTAAGACAGTGTCTCACTACGTAGTACTGGCTATCCTGGAACTTGCTTTGTAGACCAGACTGTTCTTATATTCAAAAAGATCTGTGTGCTTCTGCCTCCTGACCTGGGATGTCCTGGAACTTGCTTTGTAGACCAGACTGTTCTTATATTCAAAAAGATCTGTGTGCTTCTGCCTCCTGACCTGGGATGATAGTTGTATGTCGCCACCACCCCACCACACACACTAGTTGTGATTACTGTTTCTGAAAGTGATGGCAGGATAACCATACATTGCCCGGTGATGTTCATCTCTGAGGGACAGAAGACAGGCTGGAGGGAGCAGCTGGCAGTGAGTACAGGGCTGGGATGGCCTGGTGTTGTTAGCCGGGCAATGGCCATAGCTGCCTAATTATCCCGCTGCCTCCACAGTCCGCGATTTCCCCTACACATATTATAGGAACCCTTTTATAGGAACAAGAATCATTCTTTTTAAAACACTTACCTACTCAAAAGACCCTTCCTTTCCAAAAGGCCTTGGCGGTTTTACAATTCATTTTGAAACTCCTTGGAGAAAAAAGTTAATTCCTCGGGTGTTTGAACTACTTCAAAGCATGTGAGCAGATGAGAGACGTTTGAATTTTATAAAACTTTGGGGTCACACAATTAAAGATCGCCATGAACCAACGGCACTGATTTATAAAAGATAACAATGCAATATTCATAAATCAAGTAGCGAAGGCAATGAATACGTCAACCCTAACAAGCAAATCAGTAGCTGGGTAACTGTAAAAACACAGCCAGTCCGTGACCACATAGAATCACTATGTAAATACAGTAGAGAAAAAAGGCACATGAGTATTTTATGAAGGTGGACAAAGTTTGATAAAATTCCACAACCATTCCTGATTTAAAAAAAAGAAAATGTGGATAGGAACTTATAATTGGATATCATTATCTACCTAATGTATCTGGCAGGCCCCATGCTCAGTGGTGAAATGCTAGCATTCCCATCTAAGTCTGGAAGGAGTTGAGGCTCTTCGCTTCCACTGCTCTGACTCAACTTGCCCTTCTAGAAGGTCCCTGCAATTGTGACAGGCTAACAGGAAGGAAGAGGTTCGTATAGGAGGAGCTCTGTCATTACACACAAACTGAAGGCATACATGCGCTCACACGCACATGCATACACATGCATTATAAACACACACAGATGATTCTGGGTGGAGGATGCCGAACTGTGAACCATTGTTATATCTGAGGAGAGAAGAACCCTGAAAACGGGGCTGGGGAGCTGGCTCAGCTGGTAAAGTGTTTTCCCTGCATGGGGACTTGAGTTCAGATCCCCAGCAGCCGGGTTAAAAAGCCTGGAATGGTGGTAGGTGCCTGTGATCTCAGCACTGGGGAGGCAGAGGCGGCAGGATCCCAAGTACTCATCAGTTGGCCAAGCTAGCAGAATCACTGGGTTCCAGGTTTGGTGAGAGATCCTGCCCTACTCCATTGGGCTGTTGGCAACTGATGGTTGCCAAGGAAGGGAGAGTCACTTTCCTTGGGGATGTGGCTGCTAGTAGGTTGTTTTCGCCCCAGTGGATGGCTACATGCCCATGTGTATACAGGACTCAGGGTTATTAGTAGCAAAACAAATAAAAAAAAAAAAAAAGGACACCATGTTGGAAGATTAGATGGAGGGCGCTAGGGGGAGTTGGACAGAGGCAGAGGGGGACGGATGTGGTCAATATATGCTGGATAATGTGTGAAACTCCAAAGAACAAAGCATTTCAAAAAGCTGAAAAAAGATGTCGCCGATGAACATGCAAAGTGAGTAGGAAAAGCCCATGAGGTCTCAGCCCTACACAAAGGACTAAAGACAACCACGGAAAGCTGGGAGCGGGACAGGCGGTCTTCCCCAGGGAGCACACCAATTGGTTGTCCAGTGCTAAATGGTCAGCCCTGAAACACACGTACAGGTAATTCTGTAAAAACTCAACGGGTAATATTTAGGAATATTTTGGACACACACACACATACACACACACACACACACACACACACACGCATGCGCAATAAAAATTACTGAAAAGAAGTCGTGAATCTGAAGGAGAGCAGAGGACTATGTGGGGGGGTGGAAGAAGGAAAGGGAAGAAAGAAATGTAAATAAATTATAATCTTGGGAAAGCTCGCCCTTGTTCTTGAGAAAGATGGTCTGCCCTTCGCCACAGGTATGCACGAGGTACACAGGTGAGCTGAGCCTGAGGGTCTGAGAACAGCATAGCTGACCCCGCCCCACCTCATCTGCCAGGAGGTGACACGGATGAGGAAAAGATGCTCTCTCCCCTCCATCCCTTGTTGTCTGTGGAAGACAGGAGAACTGACCCCGAGTTCACGAATGGGAGAACTGACCCCGAGTTCACGAATGAGAGAACTAGCCCTGTCGCACATCCACTGCAGCAAAAGGAGATCGGGTTCTGCACCTGCCTGAGCAGCACACTAGAGACTGACCCTGCTGTCCAGGTCCCAGGTGAGCCAGCCCTGAGGGCCTGAGAACAGGAGAGCAGACCCCGCCTTTCCTAATGTTCCCCCTAGGCAATCAGGAGAGAGGGCCCTGCACCTTGCCTGGGCAAAACAAAACAGCTGGCCCTGGTGAATTGCGTGTTGGGGACCTAGAGCTGAGGGCGCCAAGAGCAGAACTGGTCCTGCTCCTTGCTGCAGGCTGTACTTGGTGAGCTAGCTGAGGCAGTGCTGGAGAAGTGACCAGGAGGGAAAGCTGGCATGCTACCACTCAGGCCCAGAACCAGGGCTATGAGTTGGCCCACCCCAATTTCCAACAAAGGAACCTACAGATGCAAATCAGCAGGATCTCTGTGATCAGGACAACAGGATATTCAAGGGGGTGTAACAGAGACAAGAGGCCTTGAGCCAGACCAATGACTCTGGGCAATGAACACATGCAAGTAAAGAGGAATGGATTAAAGGGTGGGCTGCGGGACTCAACAGGACACAGCTCCCATGACAAGATTCTTCTTTGCTGTTTCTTTGTTTTGTTTTGCTCTTGGTTTTTCTTTTAAATTTGGTTTTGATTTGGGTGGGAGGTTGCAAGGGCAAAGGGTAAATGCGAGGGGATGGGGAGATAAGCGGGATAGGATGATGTGAAATCCACAAAGAATCAATAAAAATTAAAAAAATATAATCTCAAAATTAAAAAATAACAAAAGTACAGGAGAGAGAAAGAGAGAGAGAGGAGAGAGAGAGAGGAAGATGTTTGACACTGACCTCTAAATATATGCCTGTGCACACACAGGCATGCCTACCTGCATACATGTGCGTGTACACACACAGACACACTTTAAAGCATGTCATTTTGGGCTGGAAGTGTAGTTCAGCGGCAGGTTAAATACCTACCATGCAAGATACTCTAGGTTTATTCTCTAGCATGAAGGAAAAGAGAGAGAAAGAAAGAAAGAAAGAAAGAAAGAAAGAAAGAAAAAAAGAAAGAAAGAGGAAGGAAAGGAGGGGGAGGGAGGGAGGGAGGGAAAAAGGAAGGGAGGAAGGGGGCGAAAGGGAGGAGGAGAGGGTGGAGGAGAGGAAGGGAGAGAGAAAAGAGGGGGAAGAAGAGGAAGGGAAGGAGGGAGAGAGAGATACAATTAGTGGTTTTTAGTGTAGTCACAAAGTTGAGCATCTACCCCAACACCACCAAATTCCCAAACATTTTCGTCACCACAAAAGGAAAGTCTGCAACCATTAGCAGTCCAAATACTCTTTAATTTGAATAGGTGTTGCCATATTGCTTTACCAAAACTAAAGCAACATCCTTTGACATCGTCTCACCACAGAGTACGAACCCTTACAGGTTTCTGGCTGCCCTTACTTCCTCCTCCCTGAACATGCCAGGATCTCACTAGTCTCGTTGGATAAGGGCAGAGAATGCAGTGCCCCCACTCCTCTTCTCCACAAAGACCCTGCATCCTGGCATGCTTTCCACACTCACAAAGGCACTGAGACAGCTGGGAGCGGGTGGCGGTGGTAGAGTTCTTGTCAAGGGCTGGTTCCATGACCAATATTGGAAATAGGGGACTAAATGCAAACAAAGTGTGTTTTTGAAATTGAACCAAGGGCTGGAGAGATGCAATTTCTCTCCAGAGGACCCTCTGTTCTTTCTTGCAGAAGATCTGGGACTGGATCTCCGCGTCTTGTCAGGTGACTTACAATACCTGTAACTCCTGCTTCAAGAGATCTGATGCCCTCTTCTGGCTCCGTAAGCACTGCACTCATGTGCCTACCCCACCCCCAACACACAAACAATTACAAATAAATACAAAAACTTTTAAAAAATGCACTGAAAGTCCAGCCTGACTTCAACAACTGTTTCACAGTCCTTCAGAGGACGCACCACTGTGTGCAAGTGTACATGGCTACTATTCGGATCTCGTGAAGGACAGAGGCATTCTAGTGACCCCAAGGCTCTAAGTTCAATGCCATGGCAACAAGGAAACAAAAGCAACAGCAGCCTTTTACACCCAGTGCACTGACCTAATGCCAGGCTGCTCTGTCCTTGAATGACAAGTACCTATGTCCACAGGGCCATCCAACTGAGCCGTCCTCTGCACACACTTGCTTCCCCCACTCGTGGGCCTCCAGGCCCCCATTTATCTGGAAAGACTTCACACCCAAGACAACAACTGGTTCTGCAAACTGGTCCCAGCTCTGCCGCTGGGTTCAAAGCCCTGGGCTGAGAATGCAACCGTCTCAGCAGCCTGGGCGGACAATACCTGTTCCCCTTTCTTCCTTTCCTCCTGTGTGCTTTAGGGAACATCCGAAGGGAGGATAATTAGAACCTGCAAGAAAACCCACTTACAGGCAGGAGGAAAGGAAACTGTGGTGACTTAAGGGCGCCGCCACATGTTTATGGGTGCGTGTTTGTAAGTAACATGGCAATAAAAAAGACGCTCCTATAAAATGCCACATTCTTCGAAGATCTACATAAACAACATTCTCTTTTAAGGGGTGGGGACTCGGTCATGTCCCTTCCTCATCATTTCACTTCCAATAAGCAAAAAGAATCCTAATTTTACCATCTCTTAGTAGGGCAGACATTTACAGAGCCGACTGCACAGAAACATTCACACACATGTGTGTACACACATGCATGCACACATGCTGGAGAAATAAAGAAAAGGCACAGGGAGATCTTTCTGTGGCCCAGCAGTGCAGGTGCCAGGGGTAGCAGGGTAGGAGTCTCACTGCCTCTCTTCGGGCTTTCTGGCTGTTCGTATTCAGCATACATACTCAAACTCCAAAGCCAGTCTGGTCCCACTCTCCTGAGTGAGCGGTCAGTGCTATCTACACACCACCAAAGTAAGGGTGTGTCTGTGTGTGTGCGCTCTGCCTTCATTTCCTTCTGCTTTGCTAACTGCGAGGCGAAGCAGAGCCCTCTGCCTGTGTAAGAGGCTCCAGGACATGCATTCCTGAGTGGCCCTCCCTGGGAGCCAGTTGTGGGCAGGTAACTGAAGCCTGCCTTCTGCCTTGCTGTTAATAAGAGTAATTGGCACACTGCGGAGGGGCTGCGGCGGTGCTGTGATTTGCTCAGTACAGAGGTCTCCTCTGACCAGATGTGTCGGCAGTGGTGATAGAAATATTTTCCATATGAGCTTTCCTCTCGCCTGCTTAAGTGCTCCGGGCTGAGTGAGGTGGACCCATTTGCCATTTACTCCACACAGTAAAAAAATCAACAGGGAAGTTGCAAACTTCAGCTACAAGCAGAGGCCAGTGGTCTGTTGGGAGCTTTCAGCTTTCCAAATCTACCAGGCATCTCCACATCCCTCTCGAGAGCTCCATTCCCCAGAGACTATCCACTGTGCAGAGGGCAAAAAGCCTAGGACAAATGACCCAGGAGCTGAGAGCTCGTGGGACCCACCTCAGTCTTGCAGCATGGGCGCAGGCTGAGGAAGCATGCTCGGGGAGAAAAGCAACGACATTAACTTTCAGGACTCACTCGGCTCCTGACAAGGTGAACAAAAGGCAAAGCTGGGAAGAGGCCTCGTAGCCCTTTTAGAAGCTGTATACAGTAACTGGGCTTTTCACAGAGGGAGATGAGCTCCCTCCAAGTCAGTAGTGAAGGAACGGAGGAAGACTCAAAGTTGGTGCCAGCTCATTCGCACGGCAGGGCGGGGACATTAAATGTTCCTTTCCCCCTGATCAATGATCAACACTTCAGGCTCTGCCTGAACCAAAACTGGTTCCCGGAGGCATCAGTGATGTTCAGAAACATACCCAGCAAACACACGAGCTAGACCATTAAGAAGCTGCCCCCACAAAAAACATGCCTCCTTTTTCTGGCAGATCTAAGCACACTTTTAGCCATGCTGGGTGCCACTTTTCCTCTCTACACTCATGACAGAAAGTGAAACACCGGTTTACCCATGCCCCTCAAGGCAAAGAAAGAGAAAAGCATGGCAGGAAGGCAGGAAAGCAAGGCAATCTCTCACACATGCAGATTCTCTCTGAGGCACTGGGGTAAAAATGCCTCAAAGGCTGTGTCCTTCCTGCATCTGTACTAGACCCTACTAGAATCTAACACATACGCCACCCTCCACCCCAGCCCCGCAAACAGCAGCAGAAGCATGCATGCCTCAGGCATCTGCCACCCAGGGCATGCCAGGTCCCCAGGGTGGCAACTGCATAGACAGCCTGAGCACAAGATTTCAGAAAGTACAGGATCCTTCAAGAAGAGAAGAAGTTTCCCTGTGAGAAAAGTCTAAAATAAAGTCATATAAAGCATTATTCTTTGCACACCATAAAAACCTATTCCTTGATCCCTCTTCATAGAAAGAAGGGGAAATTTAATACTGACAAAAAGAGAACTTCTGACAAGATGGTTTATTCGGCTTACCTCTCCCCCTGGTCTTGCTAACACTGCTGTCTCAATGTGGAACAATGTTAATAACAGGTAGCTGACAAGCATCATTACCCAGAATCAGAGCTACCCTGGAGGAGAATCCGGCTGCCAAGAGCTAAGGCTAGCAGATGCACTTGCGGCTCCGGGATCCCAGCCTGGAGTTCCGTGGGCACCGCGCTGGTTCCCTGGCTCCTTCCCTCACTGTGCTACCCCGTGCTCGGAGCTCAGCCTCTGCGCTGAAGAAAACTGGTAAGCTGATCTCTTCATGTAATAACTTCTCCTGGCTGGGGGAGGGGACAGGAGCCGGCTGGGAGCTGGGGGGCTGCCTTTAACAGAAAGCAGAAAAGGGGAGGGACAGAAATGATCAATGTGGAGGCTGCATCTGGCCTCATTCATGAAAAGGCTCCAAGGTAAGCACTTCAAATGCAGGGGGACGGCTCTGCCTCCTCAACTGAGGCAGGCAGGAGGCGGCGGGCTGCAACGAGAGGAGCTGCAGGCTGGCAGCTTGGGGAGCCGGGACACTCAAGGCCTTCTTCTTACCTCTGGGTCTGGGGCTAAAGGGCTTGGTGAGCTACACAAGTTACTAGCCCACTCTGGGATATACCCCCCCCCCCTTCCCCACTGGTCCTAAGTCAAGAGGTGGGTGGATAGCTTCTGCATTCTTTTCCATCTGATTTGATGGTTGCAGAAATCTAGGCAAAGACTCCTTTATCAAAGGCAGCCTGGAAAGTAAA
This sequence comes from Chionomys nivalis, assembly GCF_950005125.1. Taxonomy (NCBI): domain Eukaryota; kingdom Metazoa; phylum Chordata; class Mammalia; order Rodentia; family Cricetidae; genus Chionomys; species Chionomys nivalis. The sequence goes on from NC_080089.1 coordinate 59,290,018, forward strand.
GGAGTCACCAGAGGGCCACCTGCTTGTCACGTGAGCACGAATGGACGGGAACTGGGGAAGCCCCTGTATCTCCCTCTTGCTGCATTGCTGAGTCATTGTACCTACAGCAGTATGAGGAGGAATCACTGTTGAGGATGTAAAAATAAGAGATAAAGTGCCGGGAAGTGAACTCTGGGTGGTTATGTTGTCGAGAATGTGTGGGACACAGGATGTTCTCGGAGAAAGAAGACTCAAGCCTTAGACTCAGAGTGACTGCCAGAGTGGGATTGGGCACAGGGGCTCACACAGACCTGCTGGCGACTGCAGACCTTCAGAATTCAGCTTTGTTCTGGAATAGTATGGATCAAGGTCCAAAGTGGTTTGCAATCCACCAAGAAGTGGATTCTGCCCGCAGAGGCACGCAAAAGCATTCTGGGGGTATTGGTGGCCAGGGAGAATAGGGCAACATCAGGCCCAGTGTCCCCTGGAATCAGACACACAACTTGGCACAGTTTGTGCTGTAGAAGTACTAGCTTTGTCTTTGGTCTGATGTAAGTTCGAAGCTCAGCACCAGAACGTAAAATAACAAATGCTTGAAAGTCCAGGCTATGGGTATTATTCTGCATGAACGAGGAATGGCTGAGCCTAATCACATTTTGCAACCTCTTAGGATTGCCGGCCATGCAATGATGATTTCCTAGTGAGATTTCTCAGAAGGCTTGGGGGAAAATCGTTTAGATGTCCTCTTGCCAGAGAATCAAGAGCAAGGAGGATGTTACGGTCCCATATCCACAAACCTCATTTCAGTGGTCCTTCTGAGCCCAACAGTCAGGTCTTATAACTATTCTGCTTCCCACCCATTCTGCTGGTGAGAACACCTGGGACTCACTTGTTCCCACCCTTACCTCCTCAACAATCGTTCTTCAAGCTATCAGTACCCACAGTGACCGAGGAACACAGCAAGGAGGAAGAAAGAAAAGTATAGGGTTTGTTTGATCTTAATTTTGTCTTTGCACCCCCTTTCCCTCCTATTCATTGTTATGTGTCCATGCTGAGTTTTTCTGCTCCCCATTAGAAGCCTAGTTACTGACTCAGTGGTTTGCCAAAAGTGCAGGCATTATTTAAGCCCAGCTCCTTACAAGACCAGGGATGTTTCCTAGCCAGGGGTTGGGAAATTCCCTGCAGAGGGTTTGGCAGGAAATACCTGCAGTTTTGCAGACCATATGGTCGTCTCTGCGGCAGCTACTTAGCTCCCATCATAACAAATGAGCACACTGTAGATGTGGCTGTGTCACTGTACAACATTACCTGTGCAAACCGTCTCTTGTTGGCCTGGAACTGCCCGGCGGGCCAGGCTGGCTAGCCTTCAAGCTTCGGGATCTGCCTGTCTCTGCCTCCAATCACTGCACACAGCTTTATGTGTGGCTTCTGGGGACTCCAGTTCAGGTCCTCGGGCTTTCAGGGCAAGTGAGGCTGTTTCTCCGATCCTGCAAGCTGACTCTGACACCCCTCCCCTGTGGCAGGAGCCCTGAAAATGGGAGGAGGGGCCCTTCTGTCTCAAAGCACCAGAGGTCATGTCTTAGCTCTGATGTGACTTCTCGGCGGCACTGACCATGATGCCCTTCAAAGAGATGCTGTGGTAGGAGACACCCAACTTCAGGTTTAGCCATCATTCGTTATATGATTGAGCAGCATTGGCAACACTAGCAATACTGTGCAGCTCCACTGCTATCCGTTTCCAGAACTTTTTCATTGTCCTATGAGAAACTATGTATGCATTAAACCATAACTCCCCACCTCTCTCTCCTCTTAGTCCTTGGCAACTCCTAATCTAGTTTCCATGTCTATGACTCTGTCTATTCCCAGACATGCAATGACAGACACACTTTGTCCCTTCCTATCTGAATTATTTCCCACAGTTTATGGTTTAGAATTTACTTATGCTGTGGCATATATCAAAACTTCACTCGTTAAGGCTGATTAGTATTCAACTGTATAGCTAGACACTTGGCGACAGTGACTAACACTGCAAAGCACACAGGTTCTGTGTGTGTTCTGGAATCCCTGCTCTCAGTCTGTCTGGATCTAAATCTGAATGTAGAATTGCTGGATCGCATGGCAACTCCCGATCCTGCTGACGCTGCCTCTTCAGCATGTCCTACGAGCATGTGTAACTCACTGAGGACCAGCTGATGTTTCCCACAGTGGTGGCACCGCTGACATCTCTACCTGTGATACACAAAGGTGATGTAATACACATCAAGCTGTCTTTATCCCTGGCCAGTGCTTGTCACTTCCCACCTTCTGATACCAGCCATTGTAGAGGAGTGACGTGCATGTCCTTTTTGAATCACTCTAGGGGGTTCCTGGAGACCACCTCCCCCCCTTGCCACCCCCACGTCTAGTTTTCTTCTCATTGGTCAGCATTCTCTGAGCACCATGAACAACATTCGGGCTGGGTCTCACCTAACCCTGATGACAGCATTATTGTGCTAAGTAGCTTGACCCATGCCTCACAAGGTGTACAATGGGTAGATGCTATGGCCAGTGTTCTGGTCCTAACACCCACACCTCACTACTAGAGCCCATCTCTGGATGCCAGAACAGCACTGCCACCATTTTTTCTGAACACCCTCCAGTCTCCATGATGCCTCCTGGGGCAGAACTTCTAAATACCTATGTTCCAGGCCACTTCCCTTCTACATCTGCTCTTCTTGGGCCAGCTCACTATTTTACAAGGGTGATCGTCAAGCACCATTTACACACTCATTGCTGCCCATGACTAGTCACAGCTAGGACACTCCCTGACCTGCAGGCCCACAGACCCAGGTGTCTGGTGTATAGGTATATTTCCCTGCTGTATCCCACATTCAAGAGATCTAAAACAGAACAGCTTCCCTGAAAACCCATTCTTCCTCCTGTTTCTCGTTGTCCCTCCAAGAATGATGTCATTTTGTAGGACAGCATTGCCTATGTAATTCCAGAGGCTGAAGATGCCAATGACAAGGCTCTTCCCAACCCCTCCCTTCTTTATTTAAAATATTGATAAACCATTGATCATACAGAGAGTCCATCTGGCCAACTCTCTGAGCCCTGCTGTCCTTGCTCACTTCCAGCCCTCCACCATCTCACCATGACTTTTGTGGTCACCCCCTTTTCTCCTTCCTGCATTCTCCAGCAAAAGCACCAGTAAGACACAAGACTCATCACGCTGCTCTTCTGATTTTCAAAACCTTTTTTATGTCAGAAAAGTATTCGGGCATAATTCAATAGGAATAAAATAGTTGTATAGGGAGATGAAAACCAGTTCTTCCTAACGTTAATGTCTTAAATACCTGGGGTGCAGTTATGAAAACTAAAATATGTGGGGGGGTGGTGGGACACACCTTTAATTGCAGCACTCAGAAGGCAGAGGCAGGCAGATCTCTGTGAGTTTGAGGCCAACCTGGTGTACAGAGAAAGTTCCAGGCAGCTAGGGGTGTTACACAGAGAAACTTTGTCTCAAAAAAAAAAGCAAAAACAAACAAACCACAACAAAAAGTGAGCAAGCTAAGATGTTGTTACTACTGTGCAATAATATTAACTTAGCTGTGGACTTGTTTATGATTTTTCCCATGAAATCTCCATTTCTTGTTTTAGAACCCAGTCCAGAACCACAGGTTTGGGGGAGGAATAAGATGGAGGTGACATGCCCACCTGACTGCATTCGTCAGGGACATACAGCATCATCACCGATGCACTGCAGACAGTGCTTACATTGACCACCGATGCACTGCAGACAGTGCTTACATTGACCACCGATGCACTGCAGACAGTGCTTACATTGATCACCGATGCACTGCAGACAGTGCTTACATTGACCACCGATGCACTGCAGACAGTGCTTACATTGACCACCGATGCACTGCAGACAGTGCTTACATTGACACCGATGCACTGCAGACAGTGCTTACATTGACACCGATGCACTGCAGACAGTGCTTACATTGACCAATCTGGTGAAAGTGCTATCAGCCAGCTTTCTCCTTGAGTAAAACCATTATTATTTTTTTTTCCCTTTTCCAAGTTCTACTCGTTATAAATGCCCCACTTCCTTGGGAGGAAGTATCAAAAAATATTTGGACATGTTTTAAAAGCAACAGTTCACTAATAGATATTTGGGGAGATGTTTTGAGGCTATGCAAATATTGCCTTCTGCTTAGAGTGACCAGTGTTAGTATCTCTCTGTGACCCTGCCTGCAATAAATTGCTACTACAGTGTCCTGGGGTGACCTTTCTGTCTCCCTCACACTTTCTATGTGTACAAAACGGGATTCACCATCATGGAGGGTTTGCCTATCTTCTCCTATAGCTCCAACATTTATACTCCCCCACTTCTTTGATGGCTCCCTTAGGGATGGTGCCCAAACAATGAGACCCATGCTCTTTCTTCTTTTGCAGCTTCCTCCCTCCGTCTCTGTTCACAGCCACTCCACTTTTGAGCCACTTTACCCATGAGAAACCACCCCCAAGCTACCACATGCTCATGGGTCCCATGCCTTCTTCCACCTGAGCTCTGTTGAGGATGTCATTTTCCAAGCCTCGTTGACTAAGCTCCCACTGCTCCTGGCCTCTGAAAACTCAGCTCAGATTGTCTGGATGCACTAAGTATCAGGAACCACTCAAATGCCCATCAGGAGGGACAAACAGAACAACATGTGATATCCACAAAGCTTTGCCCCAATGCTTTGTTTGGAGACAGGGTTTTGCTCTGAAGTCCAGTCTGGCTTTGAGTTTTCAATCTTCCTGCCTTAGGCTTCAGGTTCCTGAGAGTGGGCTATCTGAATGTTTTCTGCTCTCTGTAGCAATTAAAACAACAACAACAAAAATCTACCATGGTTGCTTCCTATGTAAAGATAGGAAACATTAAGATTTACCCTAAAGTGAAAAAGAAAAAGTGCACAACAGAGACCGCCACCCTGCAACCCGTGTGTGCATGTTTCTAAGTGCTCATATGTGTATCAATCATCCTGCAACCTGTGTGTACATGCTTCTAAGTGCTCATATGTGTATCAATCATCCTGCAACCCGTGTGAAATGCTTCTAAGTGCCCACATGTGTGCTAATCACCCTGCAACCCGTGTGAACATGCTTCTAAGTGCTCATATGTGTATCAATCATCCTGCAACCCGTGTGAACATGCTTCTAAGTGCCCACATGTGTGCTAATCACCCTGCAACCCGTGTGTACATGCTTCTAAGTGCTCATATGTGTATCAATCATCCTGCAACCCGTGTGAACATGCTTCTAAGTGCCCACATGTGTGCTAATCACCCTGCAACCCGTGTGTACATGCTTCTAAAGTGCTCATATGTGTATCAATCATCCTGCAACCCGTGTGAACATGCTTCTAAGTGCCCACATGTGTGCTAATCACCCTGCAACCCGTGTGTACATGCTTCTAAAGTGCTCATATGTGTATCAATCATCCTGCAACCCGTGTGAACATGCTTCTAAGTGCCCACATGTGTGCTAATCACCCTGCAACCCGTGTGTACATGCTTCTAAGTGCTCATATGTGTATCAATCATCCTGCAACCCGTGTGAACATGCTTGTAAGTGCCCACATGTGTGCTAATCACCCTGCAACCCGTGTGTACATGCTTCTAAGTGCTCATATGTGTATCAATCATCCTGCAACCCGTGTGTACATGCTTCTAAAGTGCTCATATGTGTAGCTGCACACAATAGTTAGCTAGCAATGATAACTGAAGGGAGCGACACTGAAGAGCTCCAGGGTGGAAGTAGGAGGGGGATGCCTTACTACATATCTGTGTTGTCTAGTCACCTGCGAAGACCCGAGCACTCGAAATGTGGAGTCCGACTTGCAGCGTGTTGTAAATGTTAACACAGGGTTAAACAAAGTACAATATTAATTAGCTTCATTTCACGTGTTTCAGTGTGGCCATTAGCAAAATTTGAAATCACCTAGCATTCCTTTTGACAAGCATTTCTATATCCCCTTTGTACTTCATCTTCAAGCTGGAATATGTTGCTATTCAAAGTTAAATAAAAATGGAGATAGGGTAATAACAATAGTTAATAGTCTAAATGAATTACTACACACCAGTCCCACTAATTCCCAACTGGCCTAGGTGTCATGTTTCCCAGGAGTTATACCTCACCTGACGCCGTGGCCAGCCGGGGGCAGTGACCCTGTCTCCTGTCTCCAACTACCACCCTCTGGCAACACGCAGTGTAGCATTTACCGCCATCCATGGTTGTGATTGCTGATGAATACGCCATGCCTTCATCAAGACACAGTGGGACCTCTGGACAGCTGACGTGTCTTTGTGCCCATGCTCAGACTCAGTCCAGGCTGCCTTGTTTGGGGTTGGCTGAGGAAGGGAATGGAGGCACACGAGGAAACTCTTGCTTGACTGAAGAGTGGACAGGTCTAACAGTTCATCTTAGAAATCAGAAAAGGCAAAGGGGACAGGAGAGCATCTGGAACACTGTCAGGGAACACCTAGGTGGGAAGTGTGTGTGTGTGTGTGTGTGTGTGTGTGTGAGAGAGAGAGAGAGAGAGAGAGAGAGAGAGAGAGAGAGAGAGAGAGAGAACAGAGGTCTGAAATCACATGGTTTATATCTTGTGCACTTCTGTCTTACTGAGAATAAATTCACAATGTATTTTCCCCTCTAAAGATTTTACTTTATTTCTTGCAAAGAATGCCCCTCACTTGCAGGCAGGAAGATGCAGCCTTCTTCACAGAGCATGCATGATATATTTACATGGTATGAAATAGACCTATGGCTGGGGTGGGACTGTCAGTCAGAGAGCCAGCCCCATGCACGAAGAAAGCAGGAGAAGCAGGTGTTAGTAATTAACTTTTTTGTGTGTGTGAACTGAAGAGCCATTAACTGGCCACAGAGGTGGGAAGCAGAAAGCACTTTACTGTTGGGGTTCTAGCATGTTCTCTCCATTAACGGTAAGGAACATCAAGAGCACCTATAACAAGTGGAGTCACCCCGCCCTTACCTCTCTCTGGTTTGGGCTGAACAAAGTCTGGCTGTGTGAGCACCTGCGGTCAGCAGGGCAGCTGGACAGACTTAGGGAAGATGGGGCGGCTATGTTGCTTGGCTCAGCTGGGTTCAGGGGTGACACAGAACTGAGAGCAGATCCCAGCAGGAAGCCCTTCATGTGCTGTGCTTCAGCCTAACTCTGCTAACACACCAGTGAATTACTTTAGAAGAGGCCGCAGGGCTATTCTCTTATTGGCCATATTCCTGATCGCAAGAATGCACTTGAAAATACAGACTCAAAATGTGCTCTCTAGATTAGCATCTTCAGAGAACTTGCCAGAGATGCAAATACCTGTATCCCACCTTTTACTAACTGAATCAGGAATTCAAAGAATGGGTCCCGCCGGGCAGTGGTGGCGCACGCCTTTAATCCCAGCACTCGGGAGGCAGAGGCAGGTGGATCTCTGTGAGTTCGAGACCAGCCTGGTCTACAAGAGCTAGTTCCAGGACAGGCTCCAAAACCACAGAGAAACCCTGTCTCGAAAAACAAAAACAAAAAAAAAAAAAGAAAGAAAGAATGGGTCCCATTGGTTATAACACAGGTGGATGCCCACCGGGATGCCCTATGTTGGAATTCTCTGCTTGTATTTATTATTATACATCACTACTAAGAAACAGCTCTGTCTAGTCAACCTCATTTCAAATTTCAGCTCAAGGAATTACTTTATAAAAACTTATTTTTGTATAAAACGAGACAGCCAGATATGAAAGCATAGTGTTAATCTACAATAAATGCAACTCAACCAGCGAAGGAAGAGACAAGCCCTTTCCCCAGCTAAGCACGTCAAAGGATCGGCATGCGATCATCAAGCCAATTCAAACCTGCAAGGGAAGGATGGGAAGGGTTGGGGACATGGCTGGCCACTAGGAAGCAATGAAGCTATTTATCTAATTCCCGCCAGGTGCCAAAATAAATTTCTGATGGATTAAAGAGCTCAGACAAACAAAACAAAAATGGAAGATGGGTGAATATTTCTATATTTGGGGGATGGGAAAGAACTTGCATGCATAGCCCTAACAAGAACAGAGATTAGGTCTTTAAATTACATATTTATGTATAGCTTTGTAAACCCCATTCATCAGAAATACCATAACAGAATTAAAAGTCTAACGCTGAGGAGAATACAGACTTCATTTTCTCATTTTCTTAAAATAACAGATCCTGTGATGGGGCCTGAAAACACGGTGGTCAGCAAAAGCAGACTCAATTCCAGTCATTGTGGAGCTGGCGGGCGCAGAAGGCCAATGCTAATGAAATCCGAGAAATCTGCCTGATAGTGCACGACTAAGGGGCCGCAAGGAGGACGCGCTATGGTGTGAGGGTCTGTCCTCATTAGGGGATTGCCTTGCTTGGGAGCAATAAGGGCTTTTATGACAACAGGAGAGGAGCAGGTGTGGATGAATAGGGTGAGCACGAGGGAGGCCAGCATCAGCTTGGGCTGAAGACAAAGGGAGGCACCATGAAAGAGTTCTGTCTTTCTGTCTGTCAGCATCTACTAAAAGGGCAGGGGCAGCCATTACAGGACCAAATTTGCATTTTGCAAAGGCTACTTTGTTTTGCAGAGAGGGATCAGGAGGCATGAAGAAAGGAGGCCAGGAGAGGACTCAGAAGGTTACAGCCATGGTCTGCATCAAAAGGGATGAGAGCTAAAGCGGGGAGGGAGGAAAGAGAAGTGAAATTAGAGTGTATAGTACGGAGAGGGGCCGTGCCTGTAATGGATCTTTTAAAAGGGCTCAGCTCACATAAAGGCAATTTTGACATTCAGGAGAGTGGCTAAATAAAGCATGGCATGTCCCCAAGGGAAAATCCTACCCAATCACTTTGAGTGACCATATCATTTACTTATTGATATTGGCACATTTTTATACTATGTTTTAAGACAAAAGGAGACCACACAGTGAAGAACTCTTTCAATCACTGGAGCCAGGTTAGATGGACACTGACATTCAGAAGGAGGAAGATGGGCTCTCTACCTTTTATTGCATACCAAATGAACTCAACATGGATCAGATTGTCCATCACAGTGCTCACAATATATAATATCCTACGCTATGCAGTAATACAGTGCATATTGTACTAGTACATAACACTGCATAGTGTACAGCAGCGTAATATATTGGGTTATATACTTAAAATATACTCTCAGCAATTTTCCAGTATGAACCATAAAACCAGAATATGACATAATAAGTACATCAAAAAGTTTGATTTAGTCATTCCATATATCAAAATAATATGTGGTATAGCACAATTATATATATATATATAATATGATTTTTATTTGTCAATTAATAAATTGGGAAAAGCTCCCAACATGTTGCCATTCGAATCCCTGGAGTCTGGGAACATGCTACATGTGTTGTTCAGCTTTTTGTCATCATCTGAGTCTCGGGAACCTCAGTTGAGAAAATGCCTCCATGATGTAGGCAAGTCTTTGGGGCATTTTCTTAGTTAATGTTTAATGTGGAAGGGCCTAAGCCATTTGAGGTCGATGCTATCCATGGGCAGGTGGTTCTGGGTTGTGTAGGAAAGCAACTGAGCAAGGCAGTAAGCAATAATATTCCTTCAGAGTCTCTGCTTCAGGTCCTGCCTCCAGCTTCCTGCCCTGATTTCTCTCAGTGTTGGACTACAAGCTAAAAACTGAAATAAACCCTTTCCTCCCAAGTTGTTTTTGATATGTTCTTTTCTATTTAAAAAATTGTTTTAAATTTATTTATTCTAGGTGATGAGTGTTTTTCCTGCATATACGTATGTGTACCATGAGCATGCCTGGAAGAGGGCATTGGATCCCTGAGACTAATAAAGATGGTTCTGAGCTGTTATATGAATGCTGGGAATGAACCTTTATCCTCTGTAAGAGTAGATGCTCTTAACCACTGAGCCAACTCTCCAGCTCATTTGGCCAGCGTTTTACCAGAGTAATAGAAATATAACTATTTATAGGGACACGGCAAAGGGAAATTAAAGAGCTGGTAGAATGACCAGCTAATTGGGTGACTTTAAAATAGGTAGGTTAGCGTGTATTATCCAGGTGGATTCAATCAATTACAAGGATCCCTTCCATATGAAAGAAGGAATGATGAAGTCAGAGAGTTTTGACTTGAGAGGCACTCAGCCTGCCATTGCTGGCTCTGCAGCTGCACAGGAACCCTGAGCTCAGCGTATGTACGTCCATAGAAGGAAGCTTCAGGAGACAAGAAGGCAGCACTCTTCCCTCAAGTCTCCCAGGTATCCAGTCCTATGAACACCTTAGCAATACTATTATTACTATTATTGTTGTGTTGTGTGTGTATGCACACCACAGTGCACAGAGTCTACAAGAAAGCTCTCAGGAGACTGTTACTATTATTATTATTATTAGTGTGGTGTGTGTGCATGCGCACATGTGAGAAGCTTACAGGAAAGCACCCAGGAGCCCGTTCTCTCCTGTTGTCTTTACACGAGTTCTGGGGATCAAACTCGGGTCAGCAGGCTAGCATGGCGAATTCTGCGCTATTTGGTTGTAAGAGGTGAACTAGAGACACAAGTTCTGAGATGAAGGAACCTTGCAAACATAAAGCTAACCGAGGGAAGTTAGTTCCAAAAGAGCATTTGTTGGCTGCTGCCATTTATGGGAAAAGTCTGAAATAAGAGAACGTATAAAGGCAAAAATTAGATTAGCATTTCCCTAGGCTGAGGAGCTAAAAGGGAGGTAGGGAAATGACTGTTAATGAGTATGGAATTTGGGGGACTGTTGCAGTGTGTGTGTGTGTGTGTGTGTGTGTGTGTGTGTGTGTGTGTGTATGTGTGTGTATGTGTTTGTGTGTGTATGTGTTTGTGTGTGTGTGTATGTGTGTGTATGTATGTGTGTGTGTGTATTTTAAACTGGCAAACTGCATGATACATGAGGTAGATCTTAGTTGAGTTTGCTTTTTGAGGCAGCCAAAATTCAGCGTCCTTAAAGATCTCTTTTGGGTAAGCACCAAAAAGTATTAACCCCCGTCTTGTTTTTCAAATGTTAGTTATATTCTACTTTTCTTTGATATTGGGCCAAAACAAATAAGTCCATTTAACTGACAAAGTTATTCATTTGGAAAAATTATGAAATACAACTGGGAAAGGCCATCAACAGCAACAAAGTGTGTGCGTGGAGACTGAATCAAGCAAAAGAAGGTAGGAAGTAGAAAACAGAAGAGACACGCAAGGAAGCAGAAATCAACCTGCTGCCACGCTTGCCCCATCCACCTTCACAGAAAATGAGTCTTAGCAATGATTTCCCCGGGGAAGCAAGTGGCATGGAGCAGCTGGTGAAACTCTAGGCTGGACAGGTGCTTCCAGCATGAGCTTCTCAAACACAGGGCACCTGGAACCTCTACATATCTGTAATCAGTAGATCTGGGGGGTGGGGAATAGCCCCTAGTGATGCTGGCAGTCACTGTAGGGAGGGGCAGTGCCCACACTTTGAATCCTAAAGCCTCTAGTAGGCGATATCAGAAGGCTTAGTGACACGCATGGTTTGAACCAACACCGATTCTCTATCTATGAATGACACAAGTCCAAATTATCTAGCTACAGTTTCTGTATTGTTTGCACGAGGGAAAAGCCTTAGGAATGTAAATGTTTAACCACAGGGTCTGAGTCACCTTTCTGTTTAATTTTGACTACCACTTAACTATATAAATAACGTGTTGCAATATTTATTGACACTGACTGGGGCTTATTATATTGGTTACTTGTCAAGTGAAGAAAAGTTGCAATGCAGTTTTGAGGGTGGAACCATGTCACCATGGACACGCTGAGAAGGTGGCTCTCCAAGCACCGTAATACTAGCTACAGCTCTGAGTGGTGATTTCTATTTTTCCAGATTTGTGAATCTACATAGTTTAATGTTTCCACCACAAACTCATGAAATTTTAAGTAGTCATCTTAAGAAGTGAATTTTACTTGTAGCCAGCTCAGCAAAACATGCAGCAGCACCCTCTAGAAGCCATTCATTCAAACTGCAAACCTCTCACCAACAGGGCTGAGACAATATTTCTTTTTAATTTAATTTTATTTTTTTAATTAATTTATTTATTAAAGATTTCTGCCTTCTCCCCGCCACCGCCTCCCATTTCTCTCCCCTTCCCCCATCAAGTCCCCCTCCCTCGTCATCCCTAAGAGTAATCCGGGTTCCCTGCCCTGTGGGAAGTCCAAGGACCACCCATCTCCATCCAGGTCTAGTAAGGTGAACATCCAAACTGCCTAGGCTCAGTCAGTACGTGCAGTAGGATCAAAAACCCATTGCCATTGTTATTGAGTTCTCAGTAGTCCTCATTGTCCGCTATGTTCAGCGAGTCCGGTTTTATCCCATGCTTTTTCAGACCCCGGCCAGCTGGCCTTGGTGAGTTCCTGATAGAACATCCCCATTGTCTCAGTGTGTGGATGCACCCCTCGCAGTCCTGAGTTCCTTGCTTGTGCTCTCTCTCCTTCTGCTCTTGATTTGGACCTTGAGATTTCAGTCCGGTGCTCCAATGTGGGTCTCTGTCTCTGTCTCCTTTCATCGCCTGATGAAGGTTAATATTCAGGAGGATGCCTATATGTTTTTCTTTGGGTTCACCTTCTTATTTAGCTTTTCTAGGATCACGTATAATAGGCTCAATGTCCTTTATTAAGACAACATAAGGGGATCAAGGGGATTCGTATTGGAAAGGAAGAAGTTAAGCTTTTGTTATTTGCAGATGATATGATAGTATACATAAGCGACCCCAAAAACTCTACCAAAGAACTCCTACAGCTGATAAACACCTTTGGGAATGTGGCAGGATACAAGATCAACTCCAAAAAATCAGTTGCCTTCCTATACATTAAGGATAAGGTAGCAGAGAGGGAAATCAGAGAAACATCACCTTTCACGATAGCCGCAAATAGCATAAAATATCTTGGGGTAACTCTGACCAAGGAAGTGAAAGATCTATTTAACAAGAACTTTAAGTCTTTGAAGAAAGAAATTGATGAGGACACCAGAAAATGGAAGGATCTCCCTTGCTCTTGGATTGGGAGGATCAACATAGTAAAAATGGCAATTCTACCAAAAGCAATCTGAGACAATATTTCTAAGGGATTCATGGCAGTGCACTAATGGGTTGCTTGGTTTTCTTCCAAGGATACTAATTATCACCCTCATCTCATGTTAATTTAACTTAATTAAATATGGCTAATTTTCCGATTTGAACAGAACAGGGGTGATTATTTCTCTCTGGCTTTGTATTAACAGACCTGTCAAATTTCTGTGCCAGTAAAGTAACAGTGCCACACGTGTTGGTAGAACGGCTTAAACATGTAGGACGGAGCTTCATGTCAAACAGCACGACCTCAAAGCTGCTCGATTTCATTGCTGTTGTACAAAATACCTTGAGCAAAAGCAACTCAGGGGAGGGAAGAGTCCACTGAGCTGACAGTTCCAGGTTACAACCCACTGTTGAGGGGAAGCCAAGGCAGAAGAAACGCAAGCGGCTAGTCCCATCACATCCTCAGTGGAGAGCGGAGAGAAATGAAAACACTCAGGCTGTCTGCTCGCTCGCTGCTGCCTATGCTGAGATACAGTTCAGGGCCCAGCAGATGGAATGGTGCCACCCACTGTGGGCTGGGCCAGTTAACAATCAAGACAACCCCCACAAGGAGCAGAAGGAGAGAGAACATGAACAAGGAAGTCAGGACCATGAGGGGTGCACCCAACCACTGAGACAGTGGGGCCGATCTATTGGGAGCTCACCAAGGTCAGCTGGACTGCTACTGAAAAAACATGGGATAAAACCGGACTCTCGGAATGTGGCGGACAATGAGAGCTGACGAGAGGCCAAGGAGAATGGCACAGGAACTTTCAACTGGCGATAGATCGAGAGAGAGACAGAGACCCAAATTGGAGCAACGGTCTGAGCTCTTAAGGTCCAAATGAGGAGCAGAAGGAGGGAGAACATGAGCAAGGAAATCAGGACCACGAGGCGTGCACCCACCCACTGTGACAGTGGAACTGATCTATTGGGAGCTCTTCAAGGCCAGCTGGACTGGGACTGAATAAGCATGGGTTGAAACTGGACTCTCTGAACATGGCGGACAATGAAGGCTGATGAGAAGCCAAGGACAATGGCACTAGGTTTCGATCCTAATACATGAACTGGCTTTGTGGGAGCTTAGCCTGTTTGGATGCTCACCTTCCTGGGCCTGGATGGAAGTGGGAGGACCTTGGTCTTCCTGTAGGGCAGGGAATTTGGACTGCTCTTCAGTATCGAGAGGGAGGGGGAATGGACTGGGGGGAGGAGAAGAGGAGTGGGGATGGGGGAGGGGAGTGGGGGGAGGGGGCAATGTGTGGGAGGAGGGGAGGGAAATGGGAAACGGGGAGCAGTTGGAAATTTTAATTAAAAAAGAATAAAAAAAAAATAAAAAATAAAAAAAAAGCTCCTGCAGGTTCAACGTTCCTCAGAGGTTTCCTCATATTGTATTTTTGATATTATTTCTCATAAATAGAGAATGGAATTTAATTATTCAACAGGCAGTTTGAGGTATGCCCTATTTATGTAACAAATAAAAACATTTTAAATTGAAAAAAAAAAAAAAAAAAAAGACAACCCCCACAGACATGCCCATAGGCCAACCTCATCTAGACGGGTCTTCACCTGAGATTCTATTCCTAGGTGATCTAAGTTGTGGCATGGAAAAACTAGCCAGTACAAGGGCTCTGGTCAGTGCCAGGAGTTTAGTCTTGGGACCTCCCAGCATGTCTGTCTTTCTGCTTCACTTCTCCCAGGCCAAGCTATGGGATAAGTGCCAAAGGAACCACAAAGCTCTGTGCATTTCCAGTCATGGCTGAACACCTCAACGGTGCATGCGTGCTCACTTCTCAACAGTGTGTGGGTCCTTATTTCAGGCTGCAAAGCTACAGAAGTTTCTGAGGGGTTGCAGAAAGTAGCATGAACTGGAGAAATGCCCTTGTAATATGAACCTCAGGCTGTTCCTATTAGTGAGCCAGAAAAGAGGACAAGAAGCGGGACATACCAAGTCCGTGAAGGATTCTGACGCAGCCCTGGGCTTGCTCCACCAACACAATTTAGGGGCCTGTTGCCCAATTTCTGCACTTTCTATCAGCAGTTGAAAAAGTACATGAGGTGATGGTCTGTTCCCTTAAAAGCCTATATGATAAGGGCTCAATGAGTACATATGTATGCACATGTATGTAGAGATCAGGGGCCACCCTAGCCCGAGGTCACTCTTCACTGTGTGGTTTTTAAGACAGAGTCTCTCTCTTTGACCTAGAACTTCCCAATTCAGTGAGACTGGCTGGTGGTCAAAAGGCTGGTCACTGTGGGACAAAGCTGAAATTCAAACCCAGGGCCTCTGTCTCCATAGCTGAGCCCTTAGCCACCCTGCAACTGTGACTGAATTCACCCACTTGTATACAACTTGGCTGCCTCCACTGGCCAAGCCACCCATCTCCCCAGACAATTTCAACTGGCTCCTAACTGATCTCTGAGGTTCTACCCTGAGTGACACTGCAAACCAAGAGCAGAAACAGGTTGCCCCCTGTTGGGATAATCTTTTTGTAAACTGTGTGAAGATGTGTCCTTTCTCACCTGCCTAAGGCACCTTCTGACTGGTTTAATAAAGAGCTGAATTGCCAATAGTTAGGCAGGAGAGGAAGGCAGGAATTCCGGGGGAAGTGGGAGAGATAGGAACTCTGGGAAAGAATCAGAGCTGTGAGAGATTAACCAGCCAGCTGCAGAGGAAGTCAGATATACGGTACTGAGGGCGGTAATGAGCCACATGGCAAAACACAGATTAATATAAGCGGGTTAATTTAAGTTTTAAGAGCTAGTTGGGAACAAGCCTAAGCTAAGGACAAGATTTCATAATTAATAAAAAGTCTCTGTGTCATTATTTGGGAGCTGTCATTCCAAAGAAAGTCTGATCACATGCCCCCTTATTAACTTAAGGTTTTTTTTATTGACCTTGGGATGAGAAGCCTTTGGAACTGAATGAAGAAGTCCACAGTGCCACAGGAGGAACCACATGCCTGGTACTGTAAATCCGGCCAAGAACCGAGGGTTGGGAAGTCTACATCTCCAGGATAAACCTATTCTTATTGTTTTGCTAGACAGACTTAGTATTATACTGCTCTCTTAACTCCTATCTCTCTACTTATAGAACAATGCTACTCTCCGACCTCCTCACCAGAGAAACTTCTCTGTGCCATGGATGGTGACTAATAAATAAACTCTAAACTGGTCAAGATGCAGAGCCAGTGGCATGCTCAGTCACAAATGGGACATCCATGCTCAGCCCCCACCAAGTCTCAGGGACCACAGTGGGAGGAGCAGAGCAGAGCAGTGTCTTCCAGACACGACAGGACACTGTTCTTGTGCACTTAAATCCTGTACAGGATTGCACATGATCCAGCCAGTCGCCATTCTAGCATGGAATGGGAATGGGGTCTGAAAACCCCCCACTCCTGAGGAGCTATGGAGAGAGGATGGCTTCCGGGGGAGGGAGAGTCAGATTTCTTTAAGTGTGTGGCTTCCAGTAGGTTGACCATGCTCCAATGGACAGCCCCACACCCTGTAAATGAACCAGTTGAAGGAAATGGGCTATTAAATTTTAAGAAGTATGAAATCTGAGCGGATGGGTCTAGAATGTATGCATTGTGTCACATGTTAGCCCTGGGGTAAATGTGACCCCCTCGCTAGTTGCTTCTCTCATATTTTTGGTTGTGAGCCTAGCTTGAACAGACTAGCCCCCAACTGCTTCTCAGTCCTACAGCATGATGCCCTTCCTTTTAGACCTGCTGAAGCTGAACTCTGGGAAGATGAAGTTTCTCTCAGCATACTTTGTCCAGGATAATATAAACCTAAAACACCAATCCAGACAAGTATTTAGAGGAAAACTGAGTAATTGCCTAAATTCTGAGTTTAAGATTGAGAAAAGTACTACGGTATTTCTCCTCCTCTTTCTAAGACCCCTACTCAGGTCAGCACCCGGCAGCAGGAGTGTTTAATCTAAAGCACAATTCTTATAGTTAATCACTAACTCCAGCTTTCGGCTGAATACTGTTGTGTAAAAAAAAAAAAAATCAAACAGACCTCTCGCTGACAGAGAACCACATTCCATTTGTCTTATGATCAGTAGACAGAGAATATTTTAAATAAACAGCGGAGTTCATTTTTTGAAAACTATGAATTTTCTTTCTCCCAGGGTGACCAAATGTAAAATGTGCTGTCCTGTTGTGAGGAATGTCAAGTATTGTCCTAAGAGGGGGACATTTTTCAAAACATATCCCTTGTTTCAGCAGGTTCGTTAGCTAAGAGAAAGCCAGCACAGTTAGACGAACACCTTGGCATCTCAGTGGCACCGAGGAGCTGCTTCCTTGGCTCAGTCTAGATGTTGGGGCAGGAGTGTGCCGCTCCTCAGGGCCTCCGAGGCAGCCAGGGTTCCCGAGGCACTGCTACCTGAGCATGTCATTTCCAAGGTCATCCAAGGTTGCTACCCACCTGGCAGACGGGAAGGGGAGATGGCAGGGGATCATCAGGACTGGTCTACTTTCCACTGGCCCTATCCAGCTGCAAGAGGGTCGGGGACCGGGAGAAAAGAGACACAGGCGGGGGGCTGACAAACAGCCCAGTGGTCTCCACCATGGTAGTCAGGATGTCCTCAAGTGGACATCTCAACCCCTGTATGATATATTTTCTAAAAATGAAGTGTGTTTGTCACGAGGTGTCTCAGCCCAGACACCTCTGTGTGAGATGTAAATACCATCTACACACAGCACTAAGATTTCCCTCTGTTCCTCATCCAGCCACATCCAGCCTGAGAGGAGCATGTCTCACCATCCCGACAGCTCTGCTTAGCTATTTTACTCCCAGAAATAGAAGCCATGGCCCAGTGAGTGAGTCTTGGCCCACATTATCAGGTGCAAAGAAGAGAACATTCACTGACGACCTGCTTGGCAGATCCCTCATTTAATAACATTATGTGAAGAGGTTTTCTGCCCATTTTTCAGATGAGGAGGCGGAGTTCCCTAGAGGGGATAACTCTGCCAGCATCGCAGAGGTGGACCTAGGTCTCCGTACTTTCCATGACATATTGCTACCCGTGGAGTCACTGTGGTCAGGTCTGGAATAGGAAGTCACTGTCAAGCCCTCCAGAGGCAGCTCCTGATAGTCTTATGAGTCATAACTTATATCCTTCATAAAAGTCCCTCAGTGCACAGAGAGGGGCACTTGCCTCTGATGGCTTCATGGCCTCTAGTGGTACAGGAACGAAAGGATGATCATGAACGTGAAAGTAGCTGTCTCTCATACTCAACTTCTGTCATTTCCAGTAAGCTTTATTGAAACTTAGACGCTTTCCCTAAGGCCAGGTGTGGTGGTTTGAATGAGAATGGTCCCTACAGGTTCTTATGTTTCAATACTTGCTCCTCAGTTGGTGGAATTATTTGGGAAGAATTAGGAGGTCTATTGTAGCCCTGTTGGAGGAGGCATGTCACTGGGGCTGGCTTGGAGGTTTCAAGTCAATACACCCTTCCTTCTGTAAGTTGCCTTAGACATAGTGTCTTATTACAGCATTAGAAAAGTAACTAAGACACCAGGAGAACCCAACACACTGCTGTCTTTCCCAGGCTTCTACCTAGTCTACAGCAAGCAAGACGTTACCCCCAGCACGCAACAAAACCGCTGGAGCAGAAATTCAAAACTGTCCTTGGTAATAGTGAGTTTGAAGCTAGCCTGTTTCAAAAAAGGGGGAGGGAGCCCACAAAATTTGAAGAAAATCCAAAACACATAATGGCAAGAAACTAGAGATGGAGGTCTAGGAAAAGAGGAAGGGGGAGAAGGGACTAGGGGAAGGAGGGAGGGGGAAAGAGGAAGAGAGAGTTTCTTAGAGTCTACTGCTATTGCTGTGAATGGATCGAGGGTTTGTAAGCTTTTTATGTGTGTCTACAAGGCACTACCAAATATTCTCAAAAGTTGTCCATCTAAGGGCATTAAGTACATCATTGACTATCAATTTCAGAAAGGCACAAGAACTTGCCACTGCTGTTGCATTCGCCATCCTGTGGCCCCTGTGGTTGGAAAGTATTGTTTTACTGCCCTACCCATGATGCTTTTTCTTATAGTCATGAGAGGAAGTGGTTGCATATTTCAATAAACAAGTTAGTCCATGTATACTTCTATAAAAATGCTGAAACTGACTAATTCATTAAACATAAAAATTTCTTTCTCACAGTTCGGGGCCAAGATCAATACCTTCCATCTGGTGTTGGTGGGGGCCTGTATCTCTTTGGGAAATGGGGTCTTGTTGCTGGGCTCCCACAAGGTAGAAGGTAGAAGAAGAGAGACCTTGTGGCCTGGTTACCTTGAAAATCCCCTTCACCTCTTCACACTATCTTCACACTATTGTGTTGGGGATGGAATTTCAACATAATTCGAGGGTCATTTTGACCCCAGTTCTGGCCATTTCTCACATGTGCTAACTTGATGTGCTATCATGCATGGCATATGTGTCTCGCTGGGTGCCATGCCCATAACCTTTCAGGTCAAACTATCACCCGACAGACACCAAGAGACGTATTCCAGACTGAAGTAAAAATAAATTTTACACAAAGACCAAAGCTTGGCAGAATAGCCGTGTGTCCCGCTAAGTGATGATCCATCACTGGGCTGCTTTTAGGGATTCGCATCGCCCAAATGGAAAGATGTCAAATAAAAGCCACGGCATTGGCACAAGTGATGGATAAAGCTTCCTTTCACATGTCTGGCCTGTCATCCAGGCCATAAACACGCCAAAAGAGATTCAAACTCATGTTTCCAATGCAGACCGAAGAAATCATTTCTTTCAGGAAAAGCTCCCCTCCCCCAAACACAACCTTACAAGCAACACTCAAATAAACCCAAGAAAAGCATAATGCAACGAGCTGCCAAGAAAGACAGCCTGTCTGGCTGGGAGAGCAAAGGACCGTCTCCACAGGAGGAAGGGGGGGACTCGAGGATGCCCTGCCTGGGCCCCTGTTGTGTGATTTAAGAGAGGAAGTACTTAAAGGCTTAGGCGACCTTCACAGGGACACTGGCAGCTTTCTGAGAGTTTGAAGACACGTTCCCCAGAATCCAGACACCCTTCTCTCTGGGAACCACCAGGAAGTCAAGTTCATACACTGAGATTTTAGAGGGGCTGTGAACGAAGCAATGAATCAGAACAAATGAAAACTCGGACCAAGCAGGTAGCAATATATCGCGGTGCTGTCATGGGCTACAGGGAGACAAGCTAGACGGTTGCAGTGAAATAGTGGCCAGTCACTGAAAAGGCTTTAGCCCTGGATACGGTATCCAGGAGCATCTGCAGCTGAACGGTGTAGAAGCCCCTGGATGAGACACACTGCCCCAGCCCTCTAGACCTCAAAGGCTGCAAGGACTTGGCGGTGTATCAATAGTTAGGAACGTTCCAGGAAGCTACAGGGGTCAGAGCCTTTCAGTAGCATTTACCAAACACTGTGGCTTTCTTTCCCACATGTGTTCATGCACACATGAGCAGAGGCTGGAAGACAGCCTCAGGTCAGGTGTCATTTCTCAGGCACCACCTACTTTAGAAAAACAAACACAAAACACTATGTGTGTATGTATGTGCCTATGCATGGTTTTGTACGTGTGTACAGTACCCGAGGGAGCATAAAAGAGATAGCTCCCATGGAGCTGGAGTTACAGGCAGCCCTGAGTCTCCTGACTAGGACCTGAACTCCAGTCCTTGGCTGTGCCGCCCTGAGACACCATCTTTCTTTTTTGAGGCAGGGCCTCTTACTGTCTAGAACTTAGGAAGCTAAGCTGACTAGCTAGTGAGCCCAGTGTCTCTCTCTGTCCCAGAGCTGGGTCTACGAAGCTATGCTCTCAAGTCCAGCTTTCTAGCCAGTTGCTGGGAATTCAAATCAGGTCCTCCTGTTTGCAAGACAAACACTTTACCTACTGAGCTATCTCCTCAGCCCAACACTGTGTCTCTCCTGCACATGTGAGTGGAGGGAAGTTTCTCTATTTAAAAGCCTCAGTAGGTCCTGGCATTTAGTGTGAGTTTCCATGCAGACTTCTAAGTTTGTCCTGTGAGACAGATCAGAGAGAATGCTCTGCCTATGAATAGGACAGCAGTACTCAGTTCCTTAACTTCCTGGTAATGAATGTTACTAGGAAAAGCATCCCACTGATAACAAAGCCTTCGCCGGAAGCCTTTCTGTACTTAAATCTGTGTAACCAGCTCTCCACCTCACACTCACACAAACTCATTCATAGGCACTTTTTGACCATCTCCCCTACGGCCCTGTGCCCAGGCCTGACCTTTCCCATTCTGTACTGTCTTTTGCCAACTTCCACTTGCAAATCTGATCAATGTCTCAAAAAAATGTACGGTTATGTCCACCACTCATGATTAGGGACATTAGTGTTCACATTTAACTGCCTTGACTCAAATGTAGGTAATATCATTTCTTGCTGGGTGTCCTTGGTAAACTTACTCTCTGTCTATACAACTAGATGGATGACAAAACATATCCCTTAATGCTTAATTATAAGGATTAAATGTGATATTACACACAAATGATGTAACACGGTACCTGACATAAATGACCAGTAACTCTCGGCTGCTGGGAGGGGGCAGCAGTGGGGATTGAGCCAAGGGTCTTACTCAAATGAGGAAATCACTCTACCATTAGGCTATATTCCCAACCCTCTTCTTTTGACTTTGGCATAGTCTCTTTCAGTTGCATAGGCCAACCTTGAATTCATGCTGTAGCCCAGGCAGGCCCTGAACTTGCAATTTTTCTGGCTCAGACTCTGGAGCTGCTGGGATCAAACTGGCTCCTGGTCTTTGTCCTGTACTCATGGAGACATGACTAGTCATCCGTAGCACTCCTTCCCATCCAGCCCCCCACAGCTCAGCAGCTTAGCTTCCTCCACATTGGCAGGAAAGTCAGCCACCCGAGGTATTAGAATCACATCCTGACTACCACACCTACTCCAAAGCATCAGTCTCTGCTGTGGAGAGGGATCCAGAGAAAGAAAGAAACCAAACCACACAACAGCTGGACAGACATTGAAGAAAAGGCAGAGTCTCCGCACCAGGCTGCACAGTGCCAGCTGCTGGCATGGGTCCCTGTGGCTCTCTTTAAGGCTAGCAGAGGTCTAAAGGAAGAAACCTGGCCTTCAGCAGAACACCTGGCTCAGTTTTTCTCCTCTCCATCTTTCTGAACCTCACTCACATCCTGTTTTTCTCAGAGGGTAGGGAGCCACACAGCAGTACTTTCCAGAGGTGTGTGGACCATTTGGTTTTTTCAGACATCCTAACAAAACAGGTCAATAGGTCAAAAGGCTGTCCCCAAAAACCTTACTGAGGCAAGAACAATAAACATCATGTTAAAAGCTAAAGTCCCATAAGGATACAGGCCTGTCCTTTGGATAACCCACTGGCCCCTTTGGTGCCTACCCATGTAGCTATCACAGCTCAGGCCCTGATGGTCCAGAGCGCACAACTTTCATTAACATGTCTGATTAAGATATTGTCTTTCTTTTACGAGCCTCACAAGTCACTAAGCAAAGTCACCCATAAAGTTTTCCTGGTTCTGTACCATCTGAGTTTCCATGGCCTCCACTTGGGATAATTCCCCTTTGGTCAGGGCAGTTGATGAGCCTGGGGTCTCCACCTGCCTTCCCTCATTACCCTTGCCATCCTACATCCATTGAACCAACTTTCCAACACATTAGATATGCCCTAATCATGCCCTAATCCCAGGAACCAAGGAGAGTAACCTTACTTGGTAAGAAGGGTCTTTGTAGACAAAAGCAATGAGATCATTCGGATTATAGAGCTGGGCTCTAAATCCAATGACAGCCGGGCGGTGGTGGCGCACGCCTTTAATCCCAGCACTCGGGAGGCTGAGGCAGGTGAATCTCTGTGAGTTCGAGACCAGCCTGGTCTACAGAGCTAGTTCCAGGACAGGCTCCAAAACCACAGAGAAACCCTGTCTCGAAAAACCAAAAAAAAAAAAAAATCCAATGACAAATGACATGCCTGCGTGTGTTTATGTGTATGACTGTGGAGAACAGAGGTTGACATTGGGCATCTTCGTCAATCATTCTCTCTTGGTTTTTGAGATAGGGACTCTCAATGAATCTAGAGTTCACTGTAGACTGGCTGGGCAGTGAGTCCCGACATCCACTTGTCTATGCCCCTTTAGTGCTGGAACTACAGGCATTTGCGAGCACATCTCGATTTTGTACTTGGGTACTGAGGACCCAAACTTAGGCCAGGCCTCTGAACATACATAGACTGAGAAGCAACTAGAAGACAGGCACATGTCACATTTGTGTGCATGTGTGTGTGTGTGTGTGTGCATATGTGTGTATCTGCGTGTGTGAGTGCAGGCATGCATACCCATGATGCATTTGTTGAGGTCAGAGAAAACTTCAGATGTCAGTTTTTGTGTTCAACTTGGGTTGAAACAGAGATTCTTGTGTTGTCTGTGGCAGCATACACCAGGCTAGCTGGCCTTGAACTTCCGGGAACCCTCCTGCTTCTGCCTCTCATTTCAGATTAGGATACCCCAGATTACAGATGTATGCTTTCATGATTGGCTTCTAAACGGGTTTGGGGGACTCAAACTCAGGCCCTTATGCTTGCCCAACAAAGGTTTTATAAATCACTGAGCCTTCTCTCCAGCCTTAGAGGATAGTTTGGAATTTGCTTCAACTGATCCATGGTTGTGAAACATAGTGGCTAGGCAATAATAATAAACAAGTTGGAACGGTTTGGAGATATACGTAAAGTATACAATTATCACACAGGATTTGAGTTCAGGTAAAAGAAAGGGTCCTAACAGAAAATCAAGAAAGAAGTCTGAGGTCTGACGCTGCCATTTCTAGCTGGGAGACTCTCTGGGTCCCATCATTCCTTAAGAAGGCAGCAGGCTGGGCCGGGCGGTGGTGGCGCACGCCTTTAATCCCAGCACTTGGGAGGCAGAGGCAGGCGGATCTCTGTGAGTTCGAAACCAGCCTGGTCTACAACAGCTAGTTCCAGGACAGGCTCCAAAACCACAGAGAAACCCTGTCTCGAAAAACAAAAAAACAAAACAAACAAACAAAAAAAAAAAAAAGAAGGCAGCAGGCTGCCAGGATCTGTAAAGCCCTGGTCCACCGAAGGCATGGGGTGGATGCAGAGGTAATAGGGAAGATATGTGACCTGTTCAAGGAAGCCTCACTGAACCGGGGATGCACTTGAGAGGCTGAGGCAGGAGGACTGAATGCCCCAGGTCACCCTGGGCTGCTTAGTAAGACGCTGCCTCAGAAAACAAACCAAACTAAAATGAAATAAACAAAATGGGATTGTGGTGGTGTTGTTCTGCAGAAGGAAAAGGGCCACAGACTGGGTAACAGACCAGTAGGCCTTTGCCCCTGAACTTTGTGATCCTTCCTTCAGGGAAGAGCCCCCGAGAGGACTCTCAGCCACCTCCCTGTGCCGACTCGGGGACAGGGAGGCACTCAACACACTTCTGCAAATGCTGAACAAGTGTTCCTTATTTGTAAGAATTTCCTTCAAGAAACTCAAGGAAACATTCAGTTACGGCAAAACCTCATCCCACCAGGTGAGGCCAAATGGACGGGCTCGTTAGCAAGTGACTTTAGAACAGAACCAGATAGTGACGGCAGCCCAGGAGATCACCCTCTTTCTCACGGCCACTTGGCAGAAAATACAAGGCCCCTCCACAGCAGTCCAGTTGCCCTAAGTGGTTAGGGACTATCAAGTCAGAGGACCAGGTGCATGATCTAACCACGGCCATGACCACAGAGTCCACAGCAGCTGAGGTCTGCCCATTCACCCATACTTTTAAATCGGAATAGACACACACTTAAAGTGATGAGATAGATTCAATTAAACATGATGCCTAAGGAATCTTATTTCACTTATTTAAATAAGTTGTTGTTGTTTTTTAAGATACTTTGTATTTCTTTTTAAATAGGAAGTATCCACTATAGGCTCATGCATTTTAATACCTGGTCCCCAGCTGGTTGGTGCTGGTTGGGGAGGTTGGGAGCCTTTAGGAGGTGAAGCCTTGCTGGAGGAAGTATGTCCCAGGGACAGCCACTGAGATTTTATAAACCATCCCATTTCTGTCCCCTCTCTACTTCCTAAGTATGGATGAAGTGTCATGGGCCAGCTTCCAGTCCCTGCTGCCATGTCTTCCCAGCCATGATGAACTCTAGCCACATGGAATTGTGAGCCCAAATGAGCCCCTTCTTGCCTAAGTCACCTGGGATCCGCATATTTTACCATAGCAACAGAACAGAAACTCTACCCTGCGTGTTTATTTCCTTTAAAATTGTGGGAAACTGAGACAGAAATTGTCCATAATTTCACTGCTTGTTTTGTTTGAGGGAAAGAATGGAGAACTAGACAGCTTTTGGGGTGCTTACTGGGTAAAATGAAGGTCCCACTCAAATGCTGTGGTTTTTAGATTAAGCAGTGGGAAACAAGGAAACCAATGACTTCTTGGTATTTTTACCACCTTCCCTTCCATCCTCGTCTTCCCCCAATGCCAGTACCTCCAGGGTCTTTCCTGGCACTGCGGTCACATCTACCAACATTTCAAAATCAGTACGGTCTCAGAAAGACCGTACTGCTGCTCTTGTCCAAGCTTCTTGACTGGTATTGCAACAGCCTTTTGTTCTTTTTGATGCACCACAACTTCCTGGAAAGCACTCCAGCAACCTAGCAAAGTGCTTGTAGCAAGATGCATGAGGCTATAGCTTCTGGGGTAGAGCTATTAGGAGCCAAATCTCACGTCTATTGCTCATTACATAATTGTGGCCAGACTTGTTAGGGCCAGAGTCTAGGTAGCCCTAACACGCCAGGCTCAGTCATTCATCCTCATAGGCCAGTTAAACACACAAGTAACACAAAAGAGGAGGTTCATTGAACATGGCAATGTTGAGAAAAGGAACTAATAAAGTAGTCTACAGACACCCCCACACCTGCCCCCCAAGTCCATCTTTAAGGTTCTGATATGAGGTTTTGGTTTAAAGAGAAGGCAAGAGCTATGTATAGCCACGCAGTTCTGGTAATGATACGGTCCTGCCTGTCAGGTCTCGGCTCCAGTCTCTCCTGACCCGTGGTCTGGCACACTGTCAGAATCATGTGAAATCTCTTTCCAAGACACAAGCTCCTTTTCTGACTGGTAGCAGGTTCAGCCTGTTCCTTCCTCCCAGCATGAGATTCCTGGGGAAATTCTAGTTCCAAGGGACCGCTGTTTTGATAGTCTGATGGTCAGAGGGAGGGGCACAGCATCTTCATTCTTGACAGGACAGTTATATAATCACTTCAGACAAATTATGGGACCCGTGTAGAGCTCGGCGGGATCCATTAAAAAAGCAAGGGACAGCACCCAGGCTACAAGAGGTTTGTGTTTATTGGAAGGCTTAGCCATTGCTACAGCTCCTATTTCAGAGAACAGGTCTGTGTAAACCTGAGCTTTTCTGTGAGCCAAGGGCAGTGGGATAGGAGGGGACAAGATGCTGCCTTCCTGAGAGGAAATCACTAATGCTTCATGAGCCACCTAAGAGAACCATTCCAAGAACTGAGGTCATGGCGGCACCCTATAGGAACTGCAGGACACAGCAGCCCCTGGTGTGACTTCCTAGTATGAACATCTCTGGTGTTAACCACAGTTGTTGGGATCATGGAGCAGGTGGGATGACTTCCATCCAACTCCCCTTCACTGCTGTCTCTCCAATCTCCACAGCAGCCCCCCTCTCTCTAGTGATCTGTTACAATTGGCGCAGTGGGAGACAGATAGATATGCCATTCAGAGAGAGCTTGGGTGTAGAGTTTATTTAGTGGGTATTGGGAAGGGTATAAGGGTAAGGGGATTATATGAGGAGAGAGGGAGGGGGGGAAGAAGGGCAGGGGAAAAGGATACTCAGGTGGCAGGGCAGGCCATCAGAATTATAATTACAACAAAACCCTCATTCCCATTCTGACAGAGTTAAGAAACTTGAACTTAACTCTGTGTCTCATTTTCCTAGGTAAAACAGGCCTATAAAATGTGTGCACGTCGGCTTTCCATAGCTGTGGCAAATGCCTGAGAGAAACTACTGAAAGGAGGAAGATTCGTCTTGACTCACAGTTTCAGGCCAAGGTTGGCTGACACCGATGCTGGTGGTGAGGCAGAGCAGAATGGCAGCAGGAGACTGTGTCAGAGGAAGGGGGAGGGAGGGGAGAGAGAGAGAGAGGGAGAGACAGACAGACAGACAGACAGACAGACAGACAGACAGAAGTAGCTAGGGCAAGATACATCCTTTAGAGACTCAACCTCACTGACCCACTTCTCCTAACCAGATGCCACCGACTAACGGTTCACTTCATCAGTGGATGAAGTTAGTTCTCAGGATGCAATCATCTCTCAGCAGTGCCAATCCCTGGGGACCAAACAGTGCAGGAATCTGTTGGGAGGCCAACTTCTTATCTGTATCCCAACAGACAGTACTGGTGTGAGACTTGAACCACAGCTAGAAAGGCTTGCAGTTGGACAGACTCAGGAGAAAACGGCTCATGTGACTGTGATTTGGTCACTGCCATGACCACGGCAGTGAGTTTTCTACAGCCACACTCTTCTCCTCTCACCATTCTTTTATCTTTCACCTTAATTGTGCCGCACTGGCTTCTCAGAGTCCCTGCTCTGACTGAGAGGGAAGATAAACAGATCTTTTTCCCCTAACCTCCCTCCCTTGGTGTCCAAGGATTAAGCCTAAAACCTCAAGTAATTTTTACAAAGGAAAACATTTCATTAGGGCTTGCTTACATTTTAGAGGTTTAGTCCATCATCATCATCATCATCATGGTGGGAAGCATGGCGGAATGCAGGCAGACGTGATGCTGGAGACACAGGTGAGGTGATCTGATCTATATCCAGATCAGCAGGCAGCAGGAAGGGAAGGAGCCACTGGGCCTGGCTTGAGCTTCTGAAACCTCAAAGCCCACCCCCAGGGGCACCCTTCCTCCAGCAAGGCCACACCTCCTAATGCCACTCTCTACTCATTCAAATAAGAATCTATAGGAGCCATTCTTATTCAAACCACCAGAGAGCCTTGGTCATGTCCAGTCTGCTGGTCATGTTCAGTCTTTTTCTCTCTGCTCTGAACACTTCCAGATGCCTCACCTCTTCTCTCTCTCTCTGTCCCCCTCCCTTCCTTCCTCTCTCCCTCCCTCTCCATTTCCTTCTCCCTCTCCCTCTCCCTCTCCAGCAAAATCTTCTTAACCATACCACAGAGTGATCATGTTAGCAATCTCTGTACTGCACCCCACTCACACACATCTGGTGCAGCACTCATATACGATCTCATTTCGTTTTATTTATTTGTGTGTGTATGTGTGTGTGTATATTTGAGTATGTGTGTAAGTGCATGCAGAAGTCAAAGGACAACTCAGGTGCTATTCACCTTTTAAAATAATTTTAAAGATTTATTTTATTATTTTATGTATATATTAGTCAGCATTCTCTAGAGTCACAGCACTTATGGAATGAATCTCTCTCTCTCTCTCTCTCTCTCTCTCATATCTATATGATTTATTGGAATGACTTACAGGCTGCAGTTCAGCTAATCCATCAATGGTTAGCTGTGAATGGCAAGTCCAAGAATCTAGTGGTTGCTCAGTCCCACAAGGCTGGATGTCCCAGCTGGTCTTCTGTGTATGCTGGAATCCAGAAGAAGTAGCTCCAATGCCAGCAAAAGAATGGATGCGCTAGCAAGGCGAGGGCAAGCAGGCCAAGACAAGAGCTCCCTCCTTCCCTGTCCTTATATAGGTCATACAGCAGAAGGTGCGGCCCACATTAAAAGTGTGTCTTCCCACCACCCCACCTAAAGATCAGGACTGTAAGTGGATCCACCCACTCCAAACCACAGAGGTCAGAGAAGGGAATCTGATACCCTGGAACTGGAGTTACAGATGGTTGTGAACTGCCATGGAGGTGCTGAGAATAGGACCTCTTAATCGCCGTATCCCAGACCCATCCATCTTTTTAAGGTCAAGTCTCTCACTGGCTGGACTTGCCTGGCCAGCAAACCTCAGTAATATGCTTGTCTCCTCCTTCCAGTGTTAGGATTTAAAAAAAAAATGTGCCTAATGCCGGGTGGTGGTGGTGCACGCCTTTAATCCCAGCACTCGGGAGGCAGAGGCAGGCGGATCTCTGTGAGTTCGAGACCAGCCTGGTCTACAAGAGCTAGTTCCAGGACAGGCTCCAAAGCCACAGAGAAACCCTGTCTCGAAAAAACTAAAAAAAAAAAAAGTGCCTAAAAATGTATGTGTGTGTGTGTGAGAGAGAGAGAGAGAGTGAGAGAGGTGGTATGCATGTGTGTGTGTGTGTGTGTGAGAGAGAGAGAGAGAGAGAGAAAGATGCAGTGTGTATGTGTGTGTTTACGTGTGTGTGAGAGTGTGTGTGTGTGTGAGAGAGAGAGAGATGTGGTGTGTATGTGTGTGTGTAAGAGAGATGCAGTGTGTGTGTGTGTTTGGGGGGGGGGATAGAGAGTTCTGGCTTCAAACTCTGCTCTTCCTGCTTGCAAAGCAAGCATTTTACCAAGTAATCCCCAGTCTTTGAGCCCAGAAGAGTGCTTGGCTACACTGAGGCCCACAGTAATCCTCAATGACTATTGCCGGATGAACAAGAACAGGATGGTGCCGCTCAAACACCACAACGCTCTGATTAGACACATCTGGCTTTACATCTGCATTTTCTGTGTGGGTTTTGAGAACTTACCTCTCTGGGATTCAAATTCTAACTAAAACAAGGAGGAAGGGGAAATCACATCACTAGGGTGTGGTGAGGATCCATGAGGTTGTGTCCACCACATCTACCGCAAAGCTTCAAGGAACAGCTACCCTGCTAGCTACGATCCATGGGAAGATGGAGACCTTACACTAAGGTTACCTAGCCGTAGGCTAGCCCTAGCCATAGGCTAGCTCTACCATCCCACCCAGGTGCAGACTTCATTTTGGGAAAATTGCCTTCCTTTGCCCAGGAAATGTATCGGCTCATCACGACGCCTTCCTGATGAAAACTGAACCCATATTTCAGGGCTTACGGCTAACAGATGCAGGATCCCCAGGTATTCCAATGTCTTGTATAAATTATCTAGAGGAACTAAATTTTCCATAGCCTAATTGAATGTTTTAAGAATGGGGGGAAGAATACAGGACCCTTCCAGATTTGTACTCCTAGGGAATGGCTTACTTTGTGCAATCAAATCAAGTGTGTGTGTTGCCAGAGCCTCCTGTCCTCTGAGGCTTCCCAGATCCACTTCTCCTGAACCTTCCTGCCTGAGGTCTCAGGATAATCAAGGAAAGAGAAGGTCTGGTCTGTTCTATTCGCCAACATTCACAGCCAACAGAAGAAGCATCTGCTGTACTGTGTTTGTCTTCCTCTGGGGACCCTCGAGCAGCTTCACGGCTCTGGCAGGAATTTTTTTTTTTAATGTAAGTGGTTCAAATCTGGGGGTGGGAAGCCGACACAGTTGATAAAGCACTGGTCGCACAAACCTAGGGACCTGAGCTGGATCTCACGTGTGGACAAAGCAAGGCATGGCGGTGTGCACTCATGATCCCAGCACTGGAGAAGTGGAGAGAGGAGGGTCCCCTGGGTGTGACAGTCACCAGCTTAATCGAAATTTGAGTGCTCCAAGTTCAGGGAAAGATCCTTGCTCCAAAACAAGGTGGGTAGCTCCTGAGGGATGGCTCCTGAAACTGTCTAGGGAAAGACACACTCGTGTAAACACACACACACACACCCACCACATTACACTATACTGAAGCTCCAAAAAGACTCAGTACTATGAGTCCAGAGAGTCACATAAAAGTGAGCGAGCTGGGTAAGGAGCGGTGACTGGGTGATCTGACTGAGAGATCGGAGATGGGCACACTGAGCTCTGAGGTCAGAGAGGTCATCAGGGGCACTGACCATCAACACTGGGCCATGATGACATCCCAGAAATACTGTGTGGAGCTGACGAGGCATGCTCACAAGAGCCTGCAAACCAAAAAGTGCCCAGTTCAAATGTCATTCTGCTCGATTCTCTCCTTCCTTCCCTTGCTAACAGATCCACATGGACTGTTTCAGTGACCTACACCCCCTGCAAGCTTTTGGGTATCTGTTTCCACCGCTACGATGGCCAGAGTGTTCCCACTTGGTCCCAAACCCTACGCAGACCCAGGCTGAGTGCGCTGTAAACGCCTGATGGTGGATGTGCAGAACTTGTCTTCCTGCAAGGAGAGCATCTCTCAAGCCATTACATCTACTGGTCCTTTGAAAAAGATGCCAGGGTTCTGCCAGAGTATGCCCTGAAAGATAGCCAAGGCACAAATTAACACCCACTTTCCGGCAATGGGAACCGTTCCTGAAAAAGCCACTTGCAGAACCGGAGGCAATCTGGCATAATCTGGGAGCCAGCACACAATTTATTACTTCACAAAGAACAGGACTGCAGTCCAGCGGCAAGCTCGCTGCTGGGAATTTTCCTTTCCCACACAGCTGTATTTCAAAGGCCTGACACTCGGGTTACAGGCCCGGCCTTTGAGCAAAAGGCTTTAAACAGCAGGCGACCTACAGGATGCCATAACTGGAAACCAAGTAGTCTATGTCCTCCTCAGTCCCTCACC
The DNA here is from genome assembly GCF_950005125.1 of Chionomys nivalis. Lineage (NCBI taxonomy): Eukaryota > Metazoa > Chordata > Mammalia > Rodentia > Cricetidae > Chionomys > Chionomys nivalis. The sequence continues at coordinate 59,321,741 of NC_080089.1, forward strand.
CTGGAGATGGGGACCCGGGGCCCAGAGGGTTAGGGCAGTCACACAGCAAGAGGGCTGCAAACAGCCCCCAAACTGAAGCACCATGGCCACAGATCACTCCTTTTTCCAGCTCCCCCGTTGGTCGACAGCCGCCAACCCACCCATGTGTTCAAATGAACCTTTTTTGAAATAACTATTTTTCTTCTCGCAGTAGAATACAAAAGGCATCACTGGTTTGGGGAGTCGGAGCTGAACAATATCAAAGATGGATTTCTAATTGATCTGAGAGCTCAGGCTTCTGTGGGTAGAGAAAATACTTAACACAAGCACTGAGGTGCTGCCCTGAGTTCAGAGGACATGGACAACATCCACTCACTGCCACTAAAGCCATTAAAAATTCTGACAATATTATCAGATACCTTAAAGACAGCAAAGCCTTTAACCCAGAGTTTGACTTAGAGAACTTTCTTTAAAGAAATTCTGAAAAATGGAACCTACAAGATATTCTCTTACAGGAGGGCAGTAGGTTGGAAAAAAAAAAAGAAAAACAAATACAATATTTAAAAACCCTGCTAAAACCTTAAATATATAGCAGGTGAGATTTTACTTAAACAAATTTGATTATAATCACATATGAAGTCTCATATGAATGGTAATTTATTTATTAGTGTGTGTACTTGTCTGTATATATCCCATGATAGAAATGTTTGCTGATTACTGATTGAAAGGCACTTTATAAAAAGTAGTATGTATACTTTGAGGCTATTTTTGTTAAAAAATAAAGTATCTTTATTTGTTGGAAATGATAAAAGGTCATTTACTACTATTGTTATAGAATAATAGGATTAAAGGAGGTCTTAAAACACTCTCTTTTGGTTTATATTTCTATTATTTTTTTGCAATAGATACACATGGGTTATACCGTGAGTATTTTCTATGTGTATAAGCAAGTATGGTATATGTATGAGTGTGGTGTACATGTGCTCTGTATGCTTGCCTTATTCCCTCAAGACAGGGTCTCTCACTGAAACTGAAGCTGGGCTGGTGGCTAACAAGCCTTGCCATCCTTCTGTCTCTGCGTCCAACAGCACTGGGATTATTGATATGCATAGCTATGCCCAGCTATGCCCAGTTACGCCCAGCTATGTACAGCTATGACCAACTATGCACAGCTTTTCACACGGGTGCTGAGGTTTCAGACTTGGGTCCTCATGTTTGTAAAGCAAGCGCTCTTTCCCACTGAGACATCCTCCAACACGGAAATATGCACAGCCACCCCAGTTTATGCAGAGCTAGGAATCAAACCCAGGGCTTCTTGTATGCTAGGTAGGCACTCTGCCAATTGAACTATGCCTCAAGCCCCACTGTGAAGATGTTTAGGTCTTAGGAACTAGGTTGTAAAGGTAGGGAGTTGTTCTCTTGCAAGAAGAACAACTAGGTCATAACCCTTATGGGAAAGATCCTCACAGGATTATTAATTATCTGAGATGGGTTCCTACAGAGGAGCAACCTTAATACCTGCTCTTCTGGAAGACTCTGCCGCTCAGACAATGCTGATCTCTGTGCCAACATCTGTCAAGCCCTCCTAATTATTCCTGAAGGTGACTGTAATAAACATTGGCTCTTTTCATCTCAGGTGCCATGCCCAGGACTGGAATCTGAACCTGAAGGTATCCCTCCACCCTTGACTTGCTCCTGAGCCTGATATCACTTGCCTGCTTCCTACACCAGTATGAGTCCTTGGCTTGAACATTAGGTGGCCCCATGTTCAAGCACGAGCTCCTTCAGTTATTTCCTGCTTGACTTGATTATGTTTCTTGATCTTTTTGAACCTGTTTACTTTGTAAATGGATTATTTATACATCACATGACACAAGCCCCTAAGTGTATGTCTTGCTGAGTTTTGGCAAACATTTATAAATATGATCTCTTTATAGATGTGATTCTACCACTGGAATCAAAATATAGGCTACTTCGCTCATCCCCAAAGAACTACCCCTACTTATATCAAGTCAGTTCCCTAATGTGTCTTAGAGCTGCAGGCAAGTTAAATCCTGCAGATCAACTCTATAACTCTGGGGGTAGCTTCTCCTCCTTCTCTTTCTTTTACTTTTATTTATATGTATTTTGTGTATGTGTATGGATGTGTAGGTGTGTGTACTGTATATGTGGGTGCCCTTGGAGGCCAGAAGAGGGCTTGGAATCCTTGGAGCTGGAGGAACAGGTGACTGTGAGCATCTGACATGTCATGTGTTCTGGGAGTGGAACCCAGGTCCTGTGGGAGAGCAATAAGCTGAACTGCTACCCATCTCTCTAGTTCCTGTGCTGCTCTCTTGATCAACACAATGACTGAGACCCATTCATCCACACTGCATCAATTGTTTGCTGCTGAGTGGATCTCTCCTATTCATCAAGCAACGCTTTGTTTACTCACCCACCTACTGAAAGATGCTTGGCTTGTTTCCATTTCTGAGTTATGAATACAGCTGGTATTAATAGCCATGTCCACATCCCCCCTTTTCCTCTTTCTAGCAACATGCATGCACTGGCATGGTTTGATTTCTTCTCAGTAAATACCTAGAACAGAAATTGCCTGGTCATTTCTCCAATGGGGCTGTGCCATTTCATTTGCCTGCTAGCAATGTATGTGAGGTGTTTAGTCTCCCATCCTTTTCAACACGTATTTTCTCTAGGGACATCATCTTAATGGCACTAAGGAAGTTTCTGCTTATATTTTCCAAATGGTTTATGATGGTGAACATCTTTACACAATTATTGGCCATTCATATACCTTCCCATGCTACACACTGATTTGAACCTTTTTCCCTTTAAAAAATTAAGTTGTTAGTCTTATTATTCAGATTATGATATACATACATATCCATACATACATGCGCACACTGTATACAAGACCTTTGCCATTAAAATGGTTTTGAGGATACTTTCCTAGCACCTTCAAAGTGAAGACCAAATGAGATGATTCTCTGACAGTCTATGAAACTTTATCCTGCCACTTATAAGGGACAGCAAAACTGGGCTGGGAACAATGCAAGGACGATGTGACCCCTGTGTACAAGATGCCATCAGCTCCTTCCATCGCGGGAAGTCCCAGCAATGCTCACAGAGGTATGATCGACTACGCAAGTGCTGTGTCCTTTCTATAGCTCCACGTGACTTCCCCCACCTGCTCCTCTGGTGAAGCGAGAATCAAAATGTTAGCACAAGGGATGAGCAGAAAGAGGGGAGTGAGGGTGCTGTAGAACGCCCCGTGGCGTAGGGCAGTATTCTACCTGCAGGGCAGTGTGCCTCCATCATCTCCCATTAGGGGTTCATGCACCCATCTCTTTATCAACTGCTGAGTGTCAAGGCTGTGTTGAGCACAACTTGGGCAGTATAACTATGAACACAACAGACACAGGGTTTTTTTTTTTTTTTACACAGCTTATCTGATGTTAGTCAAACCATCAAGCCAGCCAGTACTATAGTACAGGGTACCTTGTGGTTGAGACTGCCCATGCCATGTGCCTGCCAGTTTCCCCCTCCCACATACTCACTTTAAACTGGAGTATTTGGGGAGACGCTAACCTAGCTGTGGAGTATGAACTAAGATCTTCCTAGCACCTTGAAAGTTAAGGGTTTGAAGAAGCATGCTGTATTGGAATGTTTCCTTCCATCCTTGACTTCCTGATATACCACTACTTCTTCAGGCATGTTTAAATACTGCATTTCCGTGATAGGGCGATGGTCCAGAGGATAAAGCACCTACTGCACAATTAAAAAGACCAAGTTTGAATCCCTAAATTGCTTTTGGTTAGAGTACTTTATTCATATTTATTTACTGCCATCTGAAAATAAACTTAGATATTTCATGCTTGTTTGAGAAGGACTTTGGGAGGAAATTCTTTTGTGAAATACTCATAAAAAATCCCCTGGAACGCCTATGATTGACCCATGATACTTCTCAAGTATTTCCTAGAGCTAACTCATCTGGGCTGAACCCCACATTCAATACCTCAAAACCCCATACCTGTGAGAGCCACCATCATGATTCTACAAGTGGAAAATTCCATACCAAGGTGCATGAATGGGGGCAAAGCTCAGGTAGTAAAGGGCTTGCCCGGCACACATGATCCTCAGCGGCACACACAACTAGTGTGGCGGTGTATGCTGCTAACCCAGTATTTGGGAAGTAGAGGTAGGAGGATCAGCACTGTAAAGTCATCCTCAGCTACAAAGTGAATTTGAGACCAGCCTGGGGTGCACAAGACCTCAGGAAAGTGATGTCACCAGATGCTTGAGCTCCTGCATCGGTTTCCCCAAAACGTCCATAACTTAGACTATAACTTACCACTGTAAGCCTAACAAACCCCTTCCTCCCCTCAGGGAAATGAAGCTAAAACATACCCAAAACACAGTTATTTACATTTAAATTCTTAAATATAAAAATGATGTAGAATTCAGCTCCTACTCTAGCACTTAGTGACCATGAGTGATCTGGCACACACGGAAGAGTGCCCGCCCCGCAGAAACAGGGCTCTCATGGTGACTGTTGGATACTTAAACCCAGGGGTCATGTGACAGTGGTCATGGTGCTTTTTCTAGCATATGAAAGCTAACATTCTACATCTGCACACGCAAAGAAGCAGGTCCCTGAAGAGCATGAAGACTTAATAGGGCCGACTCGGCATGGCTGTCACTCGGGGCATACACAGTTGCCCTATCCTGTGGGATACCGAATGCTTTCATGTCTTTAAAAAAGAAACACAGGGAAAGAAGTCGGAAAAGAATCCTGGTCTTGTTTTTACAATGTTGGTGGCATAATAAACAACCGTTTAATGTTCTGAGTAGAAAGACAGAGCCCCCAGGGAAACAGGAGGGAACGGAGATCAATATTTACCAGCACTCATTACCCCACGTTAAATATTAGCTTAAACTTAAAGCCCATGGTTTTTGTGACCGCCTCCCCTTCGGCTCACATTGCAGCGGTAGAGGGACAATCGGTTCAGGAGCAGTGAGAGCAGTTTGAACCATGGCTCTCCTATGTGCTTTACTGTCGTCTATGGTCATTTCTGTAAACACAGGGGTCTCAGGGAAATAGTGCCCCCTGAAGTGGCTCAACCTCTGTGCCATGTAAACCTCAGAGGAGCCACAGGCACTGCTGGTGTGGCGAAGGAGGAGCAAAGTTAAAATGATTTGTGGGTTGAGGCAATGGTTTAGTGAACACTTGTCCTGGAAATGTGAGGAACTGAGTTGAATTCCCAAAACCCAGAGCAAACGGGACACAGTAGCACACACCTATAATCTAAGTTCTCCTATGGTGAGACAGGAGGCAGAGGCAGGAGAAGAGCCACAAGTTTTCAGGCCAGTCAGTCAGTAGCAAGACCTGGTCTCAAGCAAGATGGAAGGCAAGGACCTGCATTCTGACCTTCACACCTGCACCACAGCAGGAAAGAATGCAAAAGAAAAAAAAAGAAGAGTCATTTGCTAGAGTGCTCCAGAAAACCCGTGAGCTGAAGTGGGGGGTTGGCATTTCACACGAACCCTCAACATAAGAAACATTAGCTGGTGACTGCTAGGCCTCTGCTCACAGTACCAGAACTCTGCTGAACGAAAACCTTCACACCAAGGGAGAACACACGAGACAAGGCAGAGAATTTGCCCATCCCTGGTGCCCATGACAAAACTTCATCATCATCATCCTTTATAGGCAATATGACTCCCTGGGCTGTTTGCTGCCAAGCCTGATGACCTCAGTTCGATCCCAGGGGTATGTCTTTTCTATATAGTAGAAAGAGAGAATCGATCCTCATAGGTTGTCTTCTGACCTTTACACAAACACTGATATGCATGTACCCACAAACACACACCCAGAGAGATAGATTGGTATAGATAGATAGATAGACAAACAGACATATAGATGTATAAAACAATTCTAAAGCCCCCAAGCCAAAAAAGAATGGAAATGTAGTCTTTAGGGGGACCAGGGGTTTCTGTGGGGAACACTGAGTCAAAGAAGAGGTCATTCTAGAACCGCAGGGAAGTGCCAATCAGCAAAACCCCCTTTACACATTGAAATATTCACAGACCTTGCCCTTCCTACAGCTTTCAAAAAGATCCTTAACAAACACTGACTGAATACAATCCCCATACCAGCTCTGGGCGTGTGCAGTAGATCCCAAGGCTTTTCTTATCAGTGTTCCAGAGGGAAGGGACTGGCCTTCAGAAACAGCCCAGGGGTCTGGCATTGGAACCGTTTTGTTGGGATTCATTGTGGTCACACAGAACTTGACAAGAATCAATAATGACACAGAGAACTCTGGAAGTTGAGCTGTGATTTCATCGAAGTTGCTTAAATGATTTATGGTTGGAAGGATCAGAGAATCAATCTTCCAGATGAGGCAAAAGCCAAAGCCAAATTGGGGGTGAGGGGTGAGAGAGGTTTGGAGACCCAGTTTTCTCCACATAGATCATTCATGAATATGAACTAAACACTCAACATTTGCCATGGAAGATTTTTTTATGTTTTGAGACAAGGTCTCTTGTTGACCAGGCTAGCCTTGAATTTGCTGTGTGGCTCAGGATGGCCTTGAACTTCTTATCCTCCTCCTTCTACCTCCCAAGGGCTGGGATTACTGGCTTGCGTCTTGTGTTACCGTCCTGGATTTATGTGGTACAGGGGATAGAACCCAGGGCTTCATGCATGACAGGCGTGCAATCTACTAACTCAGCAACGTCTTCAGCCCTTAAACATATGTTTAAATTTATTTTTCTGGAAAAGAATATCTAATTTTATGTTATTCAACTCAGTGAGAATACTCAGGCTTTGAAGAAAGTCCTTATCCTGTCACCTTTACTGACAACCTTTGTCTTGATGAGGGAGAGAACTGCCATGTTTCTTTTAGTGTGTAGAGAGATGTTTCCAGTCTCACCTTGGTTCAATCCCTAATTAGCAAGAAGACCGAGTGTGTGACCAGGCCACAGACAGCACAGTCCTTCCCTTCTCCTCACCCCTCCCAGTTCCTCACTTCCATCTGACTCCTTTCAAATTAGGGGCCAGAATACATCCATCTTTATTCTCTTTCAAACCTCTCCCCAACTCACTTAAACATGTGCCCAACTTCTCATCCACCGCACAAGAGCCTAGAATGTATCAAGATTTGTTAAATTCAAGAAAAAACCTATTTCCCACCCCGTAAGAGCATCTGAAGTGTATAAGGAGACCTCTGAGCAGCCCTCCTTATATGCACGCTCTGCTGCCTCCGGTTCTGGCCCCTGGATAGTAGAGACTGAGGTTCAAGAGAGACCAACAGAGAAAAAAAACAGGTGGGCTTCAGACAAACCTGGTCCCTTTTCAGTTCAATCTCACGCTTGTTCTAGATCCAGGGAGTGTGACTGTATCTCTGGTGCTTGGTCCCTCCCTTTACTCGGGTCCTCAGCACATACTATGCCCGTGCAAGGACCACCCTGCCCACATAATCTAAAACAGCTCCTTCAGGATACCCCCCTCCAGCTTCTCTCTCTCTCTCTCTCTCTCTCTCTCTCTCTCTCTCTCTCTCTCTCTCTCTCTGTGTGTGTGTGTGTGTGTGTGTGTGTCCCACATTCCTATGCAGCCACATAACATTTTTGCTTGTTTGTTTTGAGACAGGGTTTCTCTGTGTATGCTGTCCTGGAACTCGCTCTGTAGAGCAGGCTGGACTTGAACTCACAGAGATCTGCCTGTCTCTGCCTTCCAAGTGCTGGGATTAAAGGTGTGCGCCACTACCACCTGGCGTCACATATGACATTTTACATGGGAGCTGTGTATTTGAACCCAGGTCCTCATATTTGCCCTTACCCACTAAGCGATCTTGTCAGTCCCTAATTAAATACTCTTTATACATTTTTAAAACATTAATTGTGTGTGCAGGGGGCATGTATGTGCCATGGCACATGTGTAGTCAGTGGACAACTTTCAGGAGTCTGTTCTCTTTATCTTATTTTAAAGCAGGGTCTGCCTTGTCTTCTCTGCTGTGCTGTGTACTGGCCTGCTCGCTTCCAGTAGATTCCCCTTCTCCACCTCCTATCTCACTATGAGGGTGTTAAATACAGATACACACCACGGTATCTGCCGTTCTTTACATGCATTCCAGGCATTGAACTCAGTCTGTCGGGAATGCACAGAAGTTTTTGCTCACTGTGCCATCTGCCCAGCTCCTTGGACATCTTTATGAGCTCTTGTCACCAATATTGGATGCTTGTGTACTTGTCTATTATCTGTTATCCTTGATAGGGCAGCAAATTTGCCTCATCCACTCATCATCTTTCGTGCCTAATGGGGTGTCTGTCCTGTTAACAGAACCTCAGTAAAGCCTCTGGAATAGATCCTCAGGCAATCTCATTCCCTGGGAGAAATGGTTACCAATCCCAAGTCATGATTATGCCTCCCAGCTGCTGAGAGCTTTCTAGATATTAGACACTGTGCCGAGTTCCGCTAGCAGGCAGCTCATTGCGTGTTCCAATGAAATGATTTCATATCAATGGGCAATGCTCTGTTTTTAATCAATAAAAAGCCCCTTACGCTAGTACAGTAGCGTCACATGTCTCTAGGGCTGTTCACCACCCCTTCTCTACCCCAGTTCAGAGACAGCTTAGACTTTCTGCCAGTGTGTAGTAGAGTGATTCCTACTGTATTTGTTTCATTTTTAAGAATATTACTGGAGGAAAAAAATTCTTTTTAAAGCCAATAAAACACCACAATAACCTATGTAGATGTTTTCACTCAGTCTGAATGAGCCAGTTGTGTGTCTTGGCGGATGAATCCTCCAAATAAGCCGCAGCTGGTAGTCCTGACATGTAACTAAGGTCAGTGGCTTTCCTTACTGAAGGGCCCATCTCAGGAGCTCAGTTTATTTCACACCAAGTATTTTCAGGTTACTAGAGGATCTAATGGGGGGAAGCAACTGATAAAATTTGTAGGCTTTGAGGTCTCAAAGACCCAGGTTAGGGTCTAGTCCTAATTGTACAAAGTTAAGGGGGTGCTTTTTCTCCTGAAGTCTTGATGGACTTACTGCCCAGTGTCACTGTAGAACTAGCATGCCCTATTATTTGGTTCAGGGGTTGAATTTGTCCTACATACTAGCTCGACCAACTTGGTGAGGTTTCCTAATACAGGCAGATCTGAGATCGCTGAATGAGGAGACAAAGAGCTTCCTTCCATAAGGCTCAGCAGACAGCATGGACGTCCACATTTGCTCTTATCACTTTTGTCCCAAGTCCACTGAGTCAAGACGGGAAGGCCTACCAGCACGTCCTGTGTGTATGTGCGCTTGCACAAGCATGTGTACACATGTGTATGTGTACCCATATGCATGCACATGTTCATTGGAGGCCAGAGGTCAACATTGGATGTGTTCCTCAATCAACTTCCATCTTCTTTTTTGAGGCAGGGTCTCTCACTGAACCTGTGATCAGTGGTCTGGCTACACTGCTGGCCAGCAAGGCCAAAGAGATCCTGCTGTCTTTGTCTCCCCAGTGCTGGGATTATATGCACCTGCTGCCACACCTAACTTTTTTATGTTGGTTCTGGGAGTCAAATTCAGAATCTCATGTTTGTACAGCAAGCACCTTACAGACTCGAGCCATCGCTCCAGCTCCATGCCCAACCTTTTGACATCATTATACGACGCTGCCATCTACAAAGTTCACATGTGTGACACATAATAAAATTATAGTTTTTCCATAATATTGTAAGTGTATGAGTTTATGTTGGATGGCACTCCTAGCTATCCTGGGACACATGTGGTCCACAGGCTTCAGCCTGGACACTTTACATTGCCTGTGCAGCATGCTGGCTCTGCAGCAGAACACAGAACCTGGGGATGTAATGCTTTTATGGCAATCGATAAACAAACCCTGGGACTAGAAAGTGGTCAGTGGTTACAAGCTCTTGTGTAGTCCTGAGGACTGGAGTTCAGATCTCAGCACTCACACGAGCCGGGCATCCTATGCACACCTGCAGCCCTAGCTCTGGGGTGGAGGCAGAGATGGAAGGATTACTGCGGCTTCCAGCCTACCTGTGAAAATGTGAGCCACCCTGCCTCAAAGGACTGGCAGAGAATGATAGAATAGGGCACCCAACGCTATTTTTCTGGAGTCTGGGCTCACACACACTTGCCCATAGACTCACAGACACGTGCACACACATAAATAAATAATAAATCTCACACACACAAAAAATTGAGCAAGCCTGTTGTTCTTCAGCCTGGAAACAGACCTCATTTCTAAAGATGGCTCACTCCAAACACAACCGTGGAGAGTGGCTCAAGTAAGCAGCAGCCATGGCTCGTAATCCTGGCAGAACAGCAAGCCGCCAGCATGAGCCACCGGTGGAGAACTGTCTCCCAACTCAGAAATGATAGGCTCATATCAGGCTCTGAAGATGCTGGCTCGCATAACTCTCGAAAAGGTTTCCCTTCATATAAAGGGGGCTCCTTGTTGCTTCCAGTATCACCACTCAAAGAATTCTAGTTTTTCTTCTAGGAGACTATTTTCAAAAGCAGTTTAAAGTTTTCGGAAGCTATTAAAAACGATACAGGTAGGGTTGGGAAGGTGTGCTGGCAGGATGGCTCTGTGTCTAAGAGTGTGTACTGCTCTTGAAAAGGACTCATGTGGAACAGCTCATAGCCACCTGTAACTCCAGCTCCAGGCCATCTGACACCTTCTTCTGGACTTAGTGGGCCCTGGCACTCACATGTGCACATACTGGCCCCCACAAACACACACAATTAAAAATAAATCTTTAAAATTATTCTGAGGACTAACAAATGACTCAGTAGTTAAGAGAAGCAGTTGTTCTTCCAGAGGACCCAGGTTTGATTCCGAGCACCCATATGGTAGCTCAAAACCATCTGCAACTCCAGTTCCAGGTGATTTGACACCCATTTCTGACCATGCATGTAGTACATAGGAATACATGCAGGCAAAACCAGGTAGCCACACACTTTTTTAAAATTTAAAAATTATCTTGGGGCTGAGGAGGCAGCTTAGTGGTGAAGTGCTTGCCAGGGCATGAGGACCAGAGTTCGGATCCTTAGTGGTGCACAAATACGGAGTGGCATGACAGCTGCTTATGATACCAATGTTCAGAAGGTGGAGATGGAGGGTCCCCGGAATAAGGTGGCTCGCTAGAGAAGCTGAATCAGAAAACACTGGGTTCAACCAAGAGAACCTGCCTCAATATATGAAGTGTAGAATAAACAAGGAAGACACCCAATATCAACACGCTAATACATGCAACATGGCCACACACATGCAAACTTCCATATACATGGGTCACAGTCCACACACACATTGTCATGCAAGTGTTTCTCCCCCCTCCCCCTTCCTGTGTGCAGCTGAAATGTGCCTGCCCTTCCTCTCAACAGCCTGGCCAGCCTCATGCTCCCACCGACTTGATGGACTCTGTCCCCTCTGGAGCTGTAAGCTAAAACAAACCCCTTCTCCTCTCAGCTGCTTTTGGTCACAGCGTTTTATCACAGCAACAGAAAAGTAGCTAGTTCAGACATAGTTTTGTGTTTTGTTCATTGACAGAACATTTCATACAAATATAAAATAGCAGGATCTAGAATTGTATTTCTAATATTTACGAATTACATGCAAGATAGGTTTTGGTGCTTTACAGATTCTACATGGAAAACATCATCCATTCTTCTACTCGGAAGAGAAAGGGGAAAGCTCTGGTTTAGCCCCTTGGCTTCATCAGCAAGGTGCAGGAAGCAGACATTTAAATGACCTCCTTCTGTTTCCCAGCAGCCCCTTTCACGGAGCTGGTGCTCTGCTCTGGGAACCCATCCTCCTTTTCCAGGGCTGTAGCTTGTCCTTGTCCTCTAGGGATTTGGGAGAGGCAGTAGCGCAGGACTGGGTAAGAAGGGTCTGGCCAAAGTACTTGTGACCATCTGAGCCTGGGGGAGGAATCCTTGCCATGTGGACCAACTATTGGCAAGCTGGACTGAAGTTCTCTGCTGCAGTGACTGTGAGGGAGGAGACACATTCCCTCAGGTCCCTCCTCCATCAGGCTCCTCCTCCCTCAGGCCCCTCCTCCATCACGCCCAAGCCTCTGATGGTAAATCATCATCATTAACGGTCGGCAGCTGATAGATATGGCTTAATCCAGAGCAGAAGTAGCTTGGAGACTCTGGTAGGCAGGGCAGCAGGTGGGCTCTGAGGAGACACTGGGGGGCTAGCCTCTGCTCTCTGACATATCTAGACAGTTCCCCACTCCCTGGGTCATGAAGAAGTTCCCTTTCTGCCTCCTTAGCAAGGTTCAACCTTATACAGAACACTTTCTCAATAACACGCTCATCTCTCCCTTCTCCCTCCACTATGATCTCCCAGTAACTCGACGGTGTCACTGTGAAATAAGAAGCTTTTTGTCATCATTGTTGCTGTCGATTAGGCATTTGGTAGCAGTGCCCTGGCCATTCCTCAGGTGCAGAGGTGTCAGAGAGGTGGCAGGGGTGCCATACATCATTATGTCTAATTGGGGAATTGTTAATGAGTCCAGCTAACTTACAGTGGATACTGTGGAGCTTCATGGAATTAGTCCCTAAAGACATAATTCTGGTCCTGCTTCCACGGGGAGTGTCTGTGTAGAGCAAACTCAAGGATCCATGCTAACTCTGAACCAGGGCTGAGGGGTATGGGGTCTGAAGATTTAGTCTTTGTTTTTGTGGAGCTTGAGGTGCACAGGGAGGTGGATGAAGCTCAAAGTGAAAATAAATGAAATAATTGCTAAGAATATTCATTAATAATACTAAGTTATTACTGCTCAGCCCTTTTCTTTTAAAGTCTGGGAGGATGGAGAAGACAGTGTCCATGGCCCAGACGTTGCTTTGTGACTGGCAGGGAACTACATGGCCAAGTGCAAGCCTTTCAATACATTCCCTTCAAAGCCCTGTGCTCTAAAGGTAGTGGTCTGAGATGGCACCTGTAAAGGTTAACCAAGGGCAATGACTTTTACCCTCAAGTAGAAGGGGCAATGTCTGGAGTCTGCCTCGGGGGTTGTTAAAACATGTAGTGGCAGAATCATGGCTACTACATGGCTACCAGGAAAGCTTAGGTGTGGAGTTATGGTCTGGTGAGACAGCCATGAAAAGTCCAAACGGGAAGCCCAACCAGCTGCAAACCTAGAACCCAGCCAGTTAAAGGGAGCCCAAGACCTCCCTCCCCACCTGTGTGTGTGTGTGTGTGATGGGAGTGTGGTGTGGTGTGTTCCTGTTGAAGATAACAATTCAATGCTCACTACTCTACCTCCCACAGTCTAAGAATTATGCGTAAGTCAGCCTAGCTTACATGGTGTGCTGGTATGTATGTATGTATGTATGTATGTATGTATGTATGTATGTATATACCCTTTCCTCATCGTTTGTTAGCCAATCAGTATCACAATAGAAGATGGAACAGCACAGGCTGCACCTTCTAGAGGCAGCTGGCAGGAGGCCCTATTGCAGCACAGACATGGGATGGGAGGACAGTCCTGAGGGCTTCAGAAAGAGCAAACAAACCATCACTCATCCCAACAGAGATGCCATTTCAAAACACATGGCTACCACCTGGACTGCAGAGGGGAAAACGAAAACTGTAAATAAAAACTCATCTGCAGGGCTGAGGCTGTGGTTCAGGTGGGAGAGTGCTTGCCTAGCATCCACACCCCCGAGTCCAGGTCCCGGCACCTCACAGACCAGGAGGCTCACACCTATAATCTCACACTTGGAAGATGCAAGGAGGAGCATGAAAAGTTCAGACCACCACGACGACATAAGGAGTTGCAGGCTAGTCCGGGCTACATGAGACCCTGTCTCAGAAAGCAAGCATACAACAAGGACAACAATTAAATTTGCTCACAAGAGGTTTGGTTCCCAAGACATAAATCAATAAAGTTGCAAATGGAAGTTAAGCAAGAACTAGGTGGGAAGTAACCGCACCATGACTTCCCGTGGGCAGAAACCAGCCCTTGACACCATGCCTGAACAGACAAGGTCACAGGGACTTCACCCAAACAAAAGAAAACTTTTGTCATGACGCTGTGGGCACGGGCCACAGCATTTGGCAAGTGCTTTTCTTGCACTTTCCCCCTCAGAACAAACAAACAAAACACCATTTTGCTGACCTGATCTTTTAAAAAGATTTCTTAAGCTTTTTTTGAATTCTTTTGCTGTATGTTTCTCAAAAACAAACAAACATCGGAACCTCCTGATTATACAAAGAAAACAGGCCTGAGTTCTAGTCCTCTGGATGGTCCTTTGACCTCCTCATTAAGCCTGAGCTAATAGCTATTAATCACCTAGCAGCTGCCAAAAACGTGTTTGTGCTTCCTAAATTACAGCACTTTCCTTTTGCAAGATCAGATAACTGTATTATTTGGCATTTCATTAAAAATGGCTTTTCCTATTGGAAATGTACTTTTCCATCTCTGTTTCTATTCCTACACAAACTTGAACCACTTAAATTTCCTCTACTTTTGCAAAATTTTAAGGTTGGAAATTCTCTCCCTCCTTCAGCTTTTGACCATGGCTTTTCTATTTTGACATTTGCTATTTCAGTCGCAAACTTTGGCCCTGTTTGATTTGGCAGTCTACTTTTGGCCGCCATCTTGTTCTTTTTCTATATCTAATTTAGCATTTCAGCTCTTTCAGTTTCCTTCCCCCAAGCCCTCAGAAAAACTTCTTCTTGAAACCTCTCTTCCGTCCTGGGCAAGAAAGCCAAGCAGGATCCTTCCAGGCGCAGGGTCTCGTGAGGTTCAGAGAGTTCTCGCTCGGTGTTGCTCTGCTACCTCCGAAGCCCTCAACGACAGTGCTGTGTACAGACGGGACTGCAGCTAGAAACAGATCAAGGTTAATCTCCCTAGTAACCCTGTGCAAAATTGTGGTGAAGGTATTTCTCTTCTGGTTTTCTTCCCTGACAGCCACTGTCCCCATATGATTTCTAGAAAATGCCAGAGAACCCATTATGAGGAATAGTCCACAACACACTTCAAAAATATCCAGAGCATAATAAACAGAAAAGGCTGAAAAACTGCCACGGACCTGAGCAGACGACAGAGATGCAATGATCCAGGAGAAAGTGGATCCTGGGAAGAAACCGGGAGAGGCTGAGAAGTTCAGAGAAGTCCAGAATACAGTTAACACTAAAGCAGCAAGGGTGGCTTCCAGTCTTGACAGACGTACCTTGGTAGCCTAAGGAGTAACATGGTGGTGCCGACACTGGCTGAGCTATCCCTAAATCAAACATCTACCCAGAAAAGGCCATCAGTATTACTTGGAATCCCTCGACTGTTTGAACATGTGGCTTTAGCCGCGGGTTCTATTTCCCAGCTTCCTTCTACTCTCCCTCCGGTGAGCACTCACAGAAGCCATCTGTGAGAAGAACGCATAGCTTTAGTTTTCATTCTTCTAAGATTCCCTGTAAGGTCTCCTGACCTAGTCAAGAGGTTCTTTTATTTTTGATTGTGTGTCTAGGGGTCTAGCTGCTAAAGTGCTTGCCTTGTCAGCGTGAGGTTGAGGTCAGTCCCCAGTATGCGTGTGAGAACGCCAGGAATGGTGGTTTGTGCCTGGAATCTGGCACTGTAGAGGCAGAGCCAGGAGGATCTGGGCTTGCTGCCCAATGAACTTCAAGTGAGCATTGAGCTAATGAGATGGATGAAACAAATGGCTTCCTAAGCATGGTAGCCAAAGTTGTCCTCTGGCCTCCACACACATACACATGTATGAACACACGCAAATACACACATACTTGTGCTCATGCATGAATACACCCATGTTCACATGCACGCACACACATGCATGACACACACATGTGCGCATGCATGGACACACACATATACACACCCACATAAAAATGTCACCGGGTGCTTCTTAAAACCAGCAGCGGTGACTGTCTTTACCATGATGGTCTCCCTGTCTTTAGCCCTGCACACACAAGTGTACCCATTTCCTCACGTGTTTATTGACCACGCACAGACTTGGGGTCTGCCACAGGCCAGGCCCTGAGCTGCACTCTCGACCTGGTCTGCTTTTGTAGTGCCAACCCTCATGTGGCCAGGAGAAAGGATGTGAGCTTTGTAGAGTTCGCGTACACAAACCCAGGCCTACCTCAGGGCTCCTGCAGAAGTGGGAAGTGCAGCTTGCACTGCAATTTGAGAAGCCTTCCTTTTCCTTCTTTTCTGCTCCTTGCTTCTTTCCCTGAACCCTAACTCCCTAAGGAGCTGAGTCCAGTGAGCACTCGCATGGTGAGCACTGGTACGGATCCACTTTTCATAGATGTCACAGTGCAAAGACCTGTTCTTGTGCTCAGTGTGGGACTTTGCTCCCCTGAGAGACATGGGAAGGGCAGTTCCATGCTTGTCTCAGTTAATGCTGAATCAAATGCAGTTAAATGAGGCCACCAACCCAGCTGTCAATAAGGAGGTGGCGCCTTTCTCTGGGGGGTGTAGTTTAGGGCTTGGGACCAGGGCACTTGCCTATCAAGGCCTGGGTTCAATCTCCACCATGAAAAGAGAGGTGAAACTGACCCTTCTTCCTTACTAAAGATGCCATGGCCAGCCTTCCAGTGTGCAGAGTGCAGATGTCCCTGAACTGGGTCCTGGGGAAGGCTGATGGAGTTCCGGTGGCTTCTCATGCAGTGCAGAGATAGAGGGTGTCTTGGTTCACTTTCAGCTGTGAACCCGACAGGCTCTCAAAGAGTGCTGAGAATCCCAAGGAAGAATAGCTTTGTACAAAATCTGGGTCATGAGGCCTTCACTTTGGGTCCTGTGATGATGGGCAAGTGTGCTATATGAGTGAGCTGAGGAGCAAATGGTAGGCTTCACGTTCAACCTCAGTCCAGCTCTCTCCAAAGAGGGCTTTAGTCATATCTCTAAAGTCACAGCAAGAACCATTTCTGTAGTTCCCAAACTGTCTTGTCTATGGCACCCCACACTACTCTTGTCTATGGCGCCCCACACTACTCTTGTCTATGGCACCCCACACTACTTGGAAGTCAGTTGTGAGCTGTGCATGTTTAACTTGACTCATATAACTGCACACACACACACACAGGCACACACACATATTTATGCATATATGTATAAAACAGAATACATATTGTGTTCTATATAAGCTCACATACCATATAATCAATTACAGGAGTTCATTTGGCTGCACAGGTTTGAGGGGACAGAGGACCCTGATGCACACAGGAACTGACCACTAACACGTTTGTCTGAAGACTGAGGACTCTAACACTTTGGTCATTGGTCAAAAAAGGCTTCATTTATAAAATAGTTCATTTTCTCTCTCCAACTCCCATTTGAAATATTTCCTACCTTTATCCATGTAAAGATGGAGCCTGAATTTATCTTCTGTAGAGCATCTTGTGTCTGTTATATATTCAAATACTGTATGTATGTATTATATGTGTGTATATATATATATATAATATTCTATATAGCATTAAACCCAAGGTACAGCATATATGATGACTCGGAATGTTATGTCAGTTCTTTTGATTCTTCTGACGCTTCTGCATACAATATTTCAATCTCTTTTTGTGTTCTCCTCCCCTTCTTTCAAAGTCCCTGCTCCTATTTAACATGTGAAGTGGTAGACAGGAGCCATCAGGACTGCGTGCAGCTCAGGTTGAACAATGGGAGTAGACTGTACCATTGCTGAATCATCTCTCTTACTTGCTTTAAAAAGAAGTTTACAATTATATTTATTTATTTAATTGGTGAGCATATGACTTGGTGCAGGTATGCAAAGCTCAGAGGACATCTTGCAGGAGTCTGTTTTCTCCTCCCACCACGTTTGAACTAAGCATCGAACTCAGGTGGCCCAGCTGTCTTTTTAACCTTCGGAGTCATCTCAGCAACCCCTTCTTGCTGGCTTCTGGATGACATATTTTCTCCTTTTTACTTGTGGTCCATAAATACTTCTAGGTTGTTTTTAATACTGTGTGTGTGTGTGTGCACGCGCGCGCGTGTGGTTTGTACACATATGTACACAGGTGCTTGTTCATGCTTATGTGAATGTCAGAGGACACTGGTTGTTCTTCTCTGTTATCTTCTGCTCTATTTTCCTGAGGAGGGGACTCTCACTAAACCTGGAGCAAGGCTGGCAACCAGCAAGCCCCACCAATGCTCCTGTTCCCACCCTGCACAGCACTGAAACACAGGTGTGCGTGGCCACTCCTGACTTGAACTCAAGTCCTTAGGATTAGTCATCAAGCTCTTCTGTGCTCTGAGCCAGCTCCCAGGGCCCTTCAGTTTTCTTTCACCTGGAAGAATATGCAGCATTGTCGCTCATTTCTTCATCGCAGTCTTCTGATTTGTTACTATTCCTAATTTCTGAGACACATAGAAAGTGCTATATTTTCAGATATCTAAGAAGACTTGCCCAGTTATCCCATTCCTTTCAGTAACTCTGTCAACTCCAGTGACCTAGCCGTTGATCTCTGTTCAAGGGGGCGCTCATGAAAGTCCAGTTGCCACAAATGGTCTAGGGTTTTATGAACTACGTCTCTATGAGATCCGTAGTGTGGATTAGCTCTACTTTATTCCCGACATTCATCACTGTCAAAATCCTCATTTGCAGGCTCACATTTACACGCAGTCCACATTCCTGGGCAGATCTTAAACCGAGTTCAGTCCGAGCGTTTCTCTGCATGACGCATCCCTTCTTTGGCGGTGGAAAGTATGGAACATACACTAAATAAAGGATACAGATACGAGCAAGAGGAGCCAGGAGGAGATGGTCCTGCAGAGTCACAGCCCCCACCGAGGGTGTGTGGGAGAGAGAGACAGAGACAGAGACAGAGACAGAGACAGAGAGAGAGAAAGAGGTATGTGTGTGATCACAATAAAAGGAAAAGAAAGTGCTGGGGATAACTCAGTGGCAGAGTACTAACCTAGTATGTGAGAGGCCCTGGGTTTGGTCCTAACCATTTCAAAATAATGTGTCAACTACCAGAGACATTGAGTAGTTTAGAAGGACTGAAGAGATGGCTCAATCACTGAAACACTTTCCCTGCAAGCATGAGGACCTGGGTTCGATCCCTAAAACCTACTTAAGAAAGCCAGTATGGTGGTATATTTTTATAGTAGTGCTGCTGGGTCTCTGGAGACAGGCAGATCTCTGGAGCTTGCTGACCAGGCAGACTAAACTAAAATTGGTTATCCCAAAGTCACAAAGAGACTCTCTACAAAAAACCAAAACTAAACAAAAAACAAACAACCCAAGGAACACCACCCAAGGTCAACCTCTGGTCTCTATCCACATGCACCCACCTATGCACTTACATGCACACACCTGTACACATATACAACTGTATAAAACCATGTAAGACTAAGTGTAGAGACACTATAGCACATGATTTCCTATGTAACACAGTAAGAAGGTGCCAAGGACAATATGACATTCAGACACTGAGTGCTAGAAAGTCTGCTCTTCCTTGGGTGGCCCCAGCAAATGGAGAATAGCTTTTTCTCAGAGCCTTGGAGGAGGAAGAAAGAAGTTCTGCTTATGTGGAGGTCACTGGTCAGCAGAACTGCATATGAGGAGGGAAGCACGGAAGACGGGGAGTTGTACAGACTAAGGGTTCACACTGAAAGTCTGTGCTTGGGAAAGGCCGAAAACTGAGCATGAAGAATCCGCTCTATCATCAACTCAAAGCCAACGAGTACTCTTAAATTTGCCGATCCCTCGTCATATGAAGACTGACCTTGTGGCAACACAGACTTTATGGGAAAGGCAGAACTGAGGGGCAGAGAGCATGGGGGTAGCCCCTGCGGCATCTCAGAGCCACTGGTGAAGTCTGGAATTGAAGAGTCAGAGGAAGGAAGGTGGAATTTAGACAGACAGTAGAGAAGAATATCTGGGGAAGACCCCCCCACAGAGGGGAAAAACCAAGAGATTAAAAAAAAAATTAAAACAATGAAAGTTTCCCAATGTCTATTAACTAGATATCATTAACTTGTAAGTACAAAGATAGCAGGAAAAGAAAAAAAAGTGAAATATTCCAACATCCATTGCTAGCACTTTGACACAGCAGGAAGGGTCTTTGGATCTCAACTTGCAACAAGCCCTAAAATGTTAGCATTTTTAATTAGGGGAGAAGTAATCGGCTTTCTCCAGATGGAGCAGTTCCCTAGAAAGCATGATGAATGAGGATGCTGTGTGGACCACGCCCCTGGATTCCTTCTGTCGGTGAAGTGCGGTCTAATCCGGCAGCAGGGTTTCTACTTGTTAAGCAGTACTTAATGGTCCAAGTGCACCGACTGTTAGACCCCAGCAGCTCCCTTCCTGCCGCCCAGGCTGGGCCAAACACCCAGGTCATCGGCTCACTCACGCTTGGCCTCCCCTCGCAAAGAACTCAGATTCCATTGTATATGATTTTAGCCCTTGCAAAACCATGTTGAATTCCTCAGTCTGAGAAATCCTCGGGCATGGTTGACATTTACAACCACGGTCCAAGGGCAATCCCTGACTCACAGAACGTCGGAAGCATTTACTTTGTTAAATGTGGCATTAAAAACGCATCCTGTGATGTCTCAGCCCCTCACAGCTGCGTGCAGAGGCCGACAACCTTATGCTGGTAAACGGAGAGACAACCACCTCAGGCTGCACACGGGAGGAAGAGCGTGTTGTCTTTATCCTCCTGACTCTGGCTTATTCCAATCAACAGGATGAGCTGAGCTCCAGTTCCTACCGTTTTTTTTGGTGGGGGGGGGGGGGCAAATGACGTGCGTTTTAGAAGACGTATTTATGGGCTGGAGAGATGGCTCAGAGGTTAAGAGCACTGACTGCTCTTCTGGAGGTCCTGAGTTCAATTCCCAGCAACCACATGGTGGCTCACAACCATCTGTAATGAGATCTGGTATCTTCTTCTGTCATACATGGAGGCTGAACACTGTGTACATAATAAATAAATAAATCTTAAAAAAAAAGAAGACGTATTTATTTTTTAAGTGTAGGTGTTTTGCCTGCAGATATGTCTGTGTACCATGTGCCTGATAAACCAGAAGAGGGAGAGAGGTCCCCAAAGGCTAGAGTTATAGGCACTTTTGAGCTACCGAGTGGGTGCTGAGAACCAAATCCCAGGTCTCTGGAAAAGGAATATGTATTCTTAACTACTGAGCCACCTCATCTCTCTAGCTTCTAAATGATGTATGTTTTATTTTTAGGGTTGAATAAGCCCCGTTATAGAGATTCTTCATGATCTCTTGTGTATTCATCTGTTGGTAGACATCTGGACTGGTGCCATAGGTTGGCTATTGGGAATACAGACACAAATACATACACAGATATACACAGACATAGACACACACACACAATACAATACACAGAGAGAGAGATACAAATACACACATACATGCACACATACACAAGTAAAACATGGGACTAAGCGGGAGGAAAAAGGGGCTAGCAGAAGGAAGAGAGGGTTCAGGGGAGAGTCATGGAATATGATCCAAGAATATGATATAATTGGATAAAATATTATGAAGCCTATTTCCTCGTACATCGAGTGAGTATACACTCAGTGAAAAGAAACATTTCAAGTAATAAACAGCATAAAGATGGTTTTAAAAGCCTTATGAACTGGGGACCCACACAACCTATGAAGCCCAATTGACTAGCCCTGCTGTCTATATAAGTTCTCTCAGACAAGAAGCAGAGAGTTAAGCCCTAGACTATAAGCTCATCCTAAGCATTTGTATCCTTTTCTGCTTGTATGTTTAGAGACAGAGTCTCACTCATCCCAGGCAGATCCTGAACTGGCTATGGAGCTGAGGATTATTTCCAACCTTCCTATCTTCAGGGCCCCCCAGTGCTGGGATTGCAGGCATGTGCTACCACACCCAGTTTTTATGGTCTACATATCTATATACAATCTTTCAAGGACATGCTATGTTCAGAGCCACAGTCAAAGAATGTTTCTCTTTCACATTAATAAGACATTTTGTAAAACATTCCAACTGGTGCAACTGTATTCTCCCTGTAGAAGTGTCCACCCTGTAGAAGCTTCCGCCCCGCAGAAACGTCCTCCGCAGAAACATCCTCCCCGCAGAAGCTTCCGTCCTGTAGAAGCATCACCCTGTAGAAGTGTGAGCTCTGTAGAAGCGTCCGCCCCGCAGAAGCGTCACCCTGTGGGGGACAGCTTCAGGACCTGAGCACCGCCTTCCTTTCTACTGAACCCTGTCTGGAGTTAGAGGACAGCGCCAGCTGGTGTTCTCAGCCCTAGGATGGGAGGTCCGCAGTTTGCTCGGGGCTCTTGTATTTTCTTCTTGTCATCATTACTCCATTCAGGATGGACGGCTTTCAGAAAATGCTCCCAGGGTGGCGACTCTCACTGTCAGCCACTGATAGCCACTGCCATACCCAGCTGGAGAGGCAGAGAGCACAGCACACACTTTTGGCTAATCCTGCGGTGGCACTCTGAGTCATGCCCTGACCCATTCTCCCCCTCCCGAGGACAGAATGCCAGGTTTATTTCATGATCAATGTGCCTGCGTGGATGACTGAAGTTTCTGCTCCCTTCTCCAGGGAAAGGCTTTAACTACAAACAACAGGGACTACACTTTCAGCTTTTCTCCCCTTGCATTAGCCTGCCACCTGGGGTGCAGCTCCTCCGTGGACAGCAGCTCTAACAGTCACCATGCGCCCTCAAACAACCTAGCTCAAGGGACACACTGAGGGTGTCAGAATAGAGAGCAATTCAACATGGTGGCTGCCCCCATTCAGATTCCTTCAGAGTAAAATGACCAAACAGTAAAGCAAAACCCTTTGGGACTGATGGCTATCTTTGAGCCTCCTGTTCATGCCCTTGATTCCAATTTTAATTAATACAAATATTTGATTACAACAGTGCCGTATTGTACCCTAAGTGAAATGTAATATGCCCAACTTATTTTGTTCTGCCCCTCAGGGACATCAGGATCAAAAACTGTAGCTCAGGTTAGTTACAGGTGTGATTGCACATTCCTAAGCCGGCTTACCTCTACTTAACCAAAGAACACCTCAGATGCACCTGTAACTTAAATAGCCAAGGTGGGGTATTTAAGCCATAATCCATCTCTTCCTGCTAGCGAGCAGCTACCGCCACCAGCCTCCAGGTAGAACCATGAAGAGCTGGCTGTTTTGTTCCTCGGAGGTGTTGGGGGGATGGGACAGGGGTGGGAGAGGCATAGAAGCCCTGGCTCTCCCTTCCGAGTAAAAGTACCTCCAAGATCTGGACTTCGAATTGGTCCCTCCGATGACTACCATAAGCTTCTAAGGTAGACATTCATTTCCTGGAGAGGGCAGCCCAAGAAAGCAATTGAAAACCAAAAGTACAGGGTGCCGGGTGAGACCCCGGGAATAGGGAAGCATGTGTGTAAAACAGTTCTCAGGGGCGAAGCGTTAGGCTCATTCCTCTGTGGCCCATGGGAGGATTCACATTCAGGATTTAGGTGTGTGTGCTTGCATGTGTGTGCATATGGAAGCCAGAAGACAGAACCTCAAGTGTCCCAGTCCTCAGGAGCCATCCATCCTGGTTTTTGAGACAGAGTCTCTCACTGGCCTGAATTTGTTCATTTGGCTCAAAAGCCTGAGCAGTGAGGCTCAGGGACCCGCTGGTCTCTGCCTCCACAGTGTTTTACTAAGTGGGTTCTGGGAATGAATTCAGGTCCTCATGCTTGTACCACAAGCACTTTCTTGGTTAAGGTAATCTGCAGCCCTCACTACAGATTCCTAGTCATCACAAGGACAATGACACCGGCCTTCGTTCCAACCCTAAGCGTTATGCAGTCTGTACCCATTTGATGTGTGGCTGTCAGAAGCCTTAGGCCTTGTTCCCTTTCCCTTGCCATTTTCTAACAGAGAAATTACACAGCCGGGATCCAATTTTCATTGAGTGTTATGGGAAGAGCAGGAGTGGAGGGGGATATTAGGGAGAGCCCACGTTCAAGGTCCGCCGCTGTCCCGGGCAAACCGCTACTGTGGGAGATGGGATCTCAGCTCCTGATAAAGGAACTCGGGTACTCGGGTGTCTGGATCCGGGGCCCTGCATTTGAGGGCAGGGCTGGCACCACTACAAGCAGTAGGTGGGGAGCACTCATTTTGGCATTCTTAAAAATCACCAAGCGCCTCAAATTTACGGCAAGCAAAGCAAGGTTGGGTTGCTACTGGCAGCTGTCCTCTTGAGGAGTTAGCAGCTTCTACCTTTCGAGGAAACCCGGGTCCCTCCCACATCTCCCTACTTTCTGAAAATCCATAAATCACCCATGTTTCCTCAGCCTCCTTCCCCTTACCCAGCCAAGAGCCATAGCTGGGTCACCTGTATCAATACTTGGGAAGGTGCTTGGCCCAGTAAGTAGGGGAGCAAGAGGGATCCTGTCTCCCAGCACCTCATCAGGTCCCATAAATTACTTTCTAGGCCCGGGAAGAGAAAAACACACCCAAAAGCTGCCGATTTATAAAATGTTTTTCTCTCTTTAGAGTATTTTATTCCTCCAGCCTCATGTGACATAAATAGCGTCTAACCCTTACACAGGAGTTTTTAATAACCAGCTGTGACATTTCACTAGCACTGGTACTAAGTGAAAGGCCAAAAATAACTCCTCCCAATGTATGGAGGCCTCTGTTAGTTGGGCTCTGATTCGGTAACAGCTTATGAAGCCCAGGCTTCTTCCTGGAGTGAGGCCGAACTTCACAGAGAAATGTCCAACGCGCGTGCCGGCAACAAGCCAGAGGGTATTTCGTGAGGTCGT
Source organism: Chionomys nivalis (assembly GCF_950005125.1). Lineage (NCBI taxonomy): Eukaryota > Metazoa > Chordata > Mammalia > Rodentia > Cricetidae > Chionomys > Chionomys nivalis. The sequence goes on from NC_080089.1 coordinate 59,346,477, forward strand.
GGAAGGAAGAAGCCAGAATAGGGAACAGTGAAGAGGAAACACTACATAGTACAGACTTAGTTTGCTTGAAAGCTTTTAGAAACACTCAATTAGCAATCAGTGCCATGGGTCTGGGATATTGGTAGAGTGCTTGCCTCGCACGGAGGAAACCCTGGCTCTCATCCCCAGAACTGTATGAACTGGGCATGATAGCACATGCCTGCTGTCATCCTGGTACTTGGGAGGTGGAAACAGGAGGACCAGAAGTTCAAGGTCATCTTAGGCTATGTACTGAACTTGAGGCCAGCCTCCACTATATGGGACCCTGTCTCCAATAGAAGTCCTATTTGTCTAGGATCTATTGTGTTTCCTTTGAATCTGGGGAATGTGATAGCACATCCGGGGCACAGGTTCCCAGACCTGTGGGACGGAGAAGAGAAGACAAAGACAGAGACCAGCCCTCCCCTTTCTGTATTAGTGGCGGCCATAGCTTAACACCCACCCGGGCAAGCTCAGTTTCCAAACACAGGCAAGAAGAGCTCGCCTGGAAAGCCTGCATTCGCAAAGCTTTGGGTGTCAGTTTTCAACCCTCCTCTCCGTATATATAATTTCCTCAGAAAGTTGATTCTTAGGCTGGGGGCATAAGCTCAGAGGCAGAGTACTCGCCAGTGGGCAACAGGCTCTGGGGCCATGCCCAGCTCTGAAAAACAAAACAAAAAACAACTTGATGTTCACAGCTTTCAAACTAGAAGTAGGTCAGGGTCAAGGCTGCTGGATATCACACCCCCAGGACTGGAGCCACACAGGGCAGTTCTCATACTGTAAGCAATAGTGCTATGCGCCATGAGGATGCTCCTGGGAGCACCCCCTCCCCAAGCTGTGATAATAGCCTCTCTGTCATGTGCATTTTGACTAAGACCACAGGCTATACAGAAGGCACCAAGACGAATGGCTGGGCCACTGTGAAAATACAGTAGATATCCACGTTCTTGGTGGCAGAAGCTGTCCCCAGAACTAAGAGAGACCTGCTGGCAACTGTGAGGTATCTCACTTCGTTCACCATTCAGAAGTCTGGGGGTACTAGAGCAAACTAAGCCCTGGTTCATATTCAAATGCTGGTGTACACTAGCTATACGATGCCCACCAGTACACAGAGGGTCTTGGGACCTTGGTTTATTCCACCATACAATATAAACAATGATTATACTTCCCCATACATGATAAAGATTTCATGTAAGAAGTACAATGGGCATTCTACACATATCAGTTATTATTAAACTTGAGATGGCTCTAGTCCAAACTCAAAGGGAAGAATATAAATGTGTCAATGTTGTAGACTCGGGTGACAATTTTGTCAGCAAAGGGCTTGTCATGCAAGCATGAAGACCCCAGTTTGATTCCAGAACCCACTTCAAAACAAGCTGGGGCATGGTGTTGTGGGCTTACAATCCTGGAGACAGGGAGGTGTAGGCAGCAGATCATTTGGGCTCCCTGGCAAGCCAGTCTAGCCCATTTAATGAATTCCAGGTAGTGAGGGACTCTGTGTCAAAAACAAGGGGTATGGCACCTGGGGAACAACAGTTGAGCCTGTCCTCTGACCTATGCCCACATGCATACATACACTGGCACACACATACACACACGTATGTACATACACAAACACACACATACATACAAACACACACGTACATGTACAAAACTCAGAGTAGAGGCCACTGGTAGTGGCATAGTTCAACGTCAAAAACCTCTGGCTCTGACAAAAAAATTCTGCTACAGTCAAACTGCCCTGGAACATGGAGAGTCTGAAGAAGAGCAAGCCAGTCTAGTGTGCATGTTTGTCTGCAACCCCCTCCCCCACAACCTTCCCAACCCAGTGTTGCCCTAGCAACCCAGGCAGCTTATATCTCTCAACACACAAGGAGCATCCATGTGTCTCGGAAGAACCTTTCTTTCTGTGAACTCTTCTCAGCCAAGATGCCTATCGCAAGTCACAGTTTTTATTTGGAAAGTCTGAGGCCTGGAGCAGTTTTTTGAGGGGGCAATTTTTTTTTTTTTTTTTTTTTTTTGGTTTTTCGAGACAGGGTTTCTCTGTGGCTTTGGGGTCTGTCCTGGAACTAGCTCTGTAGACCAGGCTGGTCTCGAACTCACAGAGATTCGCCTGCCTCTGCCTCCCGAGTGCTGGGATTAAAGGCATGTGCCACCATCGCCCAGCATGAGGGGGCAATTTTATTCATCATGATTAACCCTTTTAACAGCTTGTTACATGGTGTCTGAAAACACATAGAAGGACTTAAATATGGTATATTTGGGAATAATGCTTGCCATAAACAAAAGGAAGCCAGTTACTGGGCTCTTTGTGCATGGAACTATGATTTAGGGGCTTCATCAGGAAAGTGGGGGCTGTTTTTCTGTCTTGAAGAAATACTGTGTTTATTCTAAGCATAAGCAAAGAAGAGAAATAAAAAGATGCCCCCTTCTGGTGCTGACTACTTTCTTGGAAGCCCTCTTTTCTCAAGTTAAGGGAGGGACAGGAATTTGGAGGGTGAGGAGGGAAGTGAGTTTGCATTGAGGGCAGCAGAGCCTTGGGCATTTGGTTTCCCTGTGGAACACACTGCAGGTGGTCCCTTCAAAGCAACACCACAGGTAGGTGTGTCAGCACACACCCTCAACCCAGTGCTGGAGGGCAGAGCAGGTGGACCCTCGAGGCTCACCTGTCTGCCAGCCTAGAGCTGAAGGCTAGGGGGAGACTGTCTGAAAAAAAATAAGTAGATAGCATTCCAGGAAAGACTGCCAAGGTTATTCTCCATCTCCATATACATGCACACACAGTGCACCTGCACAAACAAGAACCTGTACACACACACACACACACACACACACACACTGCAACGGGGAGAACAACCAAACTACTTTAGATGAATGGGGTCCCATCAATGTAGAAACCGAAACTGATAGTACCACTGTTGTGAGAAAACGCAAAGCTGCCAGTACTCAAAGCATCAAGTACACGATTTCCATCATGTATAAATGGGTCTCCGAGGCCAGTGAGAGAAGACCACTACCTCCCAACCTGAAGAAAGGCATGAACAGGTCATTCAAAACAGAGCCAGTGGTGATAACAAAGAAACATCCCACCTCATCAGTATCCAAACCAAGCAGAAATAAGACATTCTTCCTTAACTTTCCAATTTTGTAAAGATTAAAATATACTTATGGACTGGGGAGATAGCTGTGTTGGTAAATTGCTTGCTAGCAAGCATGAGGATCTGAGTTCAAACCCTAGAACCCACTTAAAAAACTAGGTGTGGCATGCATTAGTAATCTTAGTTCTGGGGAAACTGTACCAGGCAGGCCCTGAGGCCAGCCTTCTAGTCAGTCTAGCCTGTTTGGTGAGTTCAGAGCCAGTGACAGTCCCTGTCTCAAAAAAGGGGGGGATGGCACCCACGAATGACACCTGAGGATGTCCTCTGACCTCCATACACTTACACTCACTTGCCCACAACCCTTACCCACACACAAACAAGACAACAAGACTGTGTTCATTGTCACCGTGACAGTGAGCAAAAGGACAGAGTCTCATTTTCTCACAATAGTTAACAGTGTATTAACTTTTCTGGTGGACAGTTTGGCAAATGCCATAAAGATATTCACATCCCTTAGACCAAAATACTTCTATTTCTTCGGGACAATACCGAGAAAATATAATATATGCTACATATATGCACAGAAATAATCCTGGAAAGGTTTTTGCTATAATGCAACTGCATGTTAACTTTGATTTGAAAGACTGGTAGTTTATGCTTTAGACTTGGACAGTCTCTTATGAAACTACTCAGTGCCACTGTTTTTAATCAATAAACCTGCCATTGTTAATATATAAACAAATAGGTACAACTGTGTCCCAGTAAAACCTTCTGGATTAAAAACAAACACCAGTGGCTGGGTTTAGTCTATAAACTTATAATTTGTCAACCTAAATAGTACAAATTAAAATTAAAAAATAGAGCCACCTACATTTTTACCAATCTGAAATGACAAAATACTTCATATGGTCAGTACAACCTTTTTTAGGGATATGGGGAAACACTTGTGTGAAAAAAAAAAAATCTGGACACAGGCCGTAGGCTTAGAGAAATCCCAATTCCCTAGGGGAAAGAAAATATGTAAGCATGGAAAAAGGATTAGAAAGAAACATACACGATTTTTATAGCAATGGTGGTTTTAATTTTCTTTTTATACTTCTCAAGATCCAAATCCTCTATAATGTGTATGTATTTAATTTTTTAAATTGAAAAAACAAAGTTTGAAATCACACAAGTGGACTTCTGCTGTGAACACGATTGCACAAGTCGGTCCTTTTCCTAGTCCATGTGGAAATAATCCAAGCTTGAGAACAAAGAGGAAAAAGCCCATCATCTTCCATTTCCAGCAGAATCAGGAGACAAATTGCAAAATTTTTAAAAAATTTTATTTGTGTGTGTGTGCATGCGTGAGTGTGTGCATGAAGGTGTGTGCATGCGTGTGCACATATGTGTGCACATGAAGGCCAGAAGAGGACATTGAATCTACAGGAGCTGGTGTTATGGTTGTGAGCTGCCCAACATGGATGTCAAAAACAGAACTGGTCTTCTCTGGAAGAGCAGTCTATGCTCTCAACCACTGAACCATTCTCCAACCCCAACAAACACCAAGATTTTTTTTTTTAAAGAATACATATAACAAACAGAGGAAAAGAGAGGGATGTATAAAGAAAAAAAAGATTTTAGAGGCAGCAATTTCATAAAATCCTACAAACAACACACTTCTGGAGCTCTGTCTCCACAGAGCCCCACTCCCATAATGCCCTACCTCCACACTACAGGTCTCCCTATTTTTTTGGATACACAGTCTTAATCACATTTTAGGACAATATGCTTTAACATTCAGGAACTCAGGGAACTGTTCCCATGAGCCCTTCCGGAGAAAGTCCTAGAAGATAATCGCTGGCCAACTGGAAGGTAACTGAGTGGAAACTGGGTCACTCTGGCTACACTAACGGTGGAGACCACAGAAAATGTGGGCACTGGGGGTGGAATAGGAAAAATAAACTGAGGAGGAGCAGCAGGAAGGAATTAATAAAAACAGCAGGTATTAGAGTGATGGAGTAACTCACTAATAGAATAAATAGAGCTAAAAGCTTTTAGAGGGCAAGATAGCCATCTGCTAACCAGCTTAATCAGGAAAGGGGGACGGAGCAAACATTCACAGTAAGAAATGTTCTGAAGAAACAAGTACAAGATCTAAGCAGGAATCATAAAAGACTACTTTCCTAAAATCAAGACAAACACATATGAAAACCTAGCTGAATGGGACAATGTTCAAAAATAATAGAATTTGGCTAAACTGACTCTAGAAGAGGAAACATAAACAGACTGATTTCCATAAAGGATAAGAAGAGGATCACTGGTAAGAAGCCTCTCCCTAGAAAGGACCAGACCCAGCTGGTTCCACGAAGGGCTCCTATTCAGCTTCAAAGAGCAGAAAATGCCAACGTTATCAAAACTATTTTAGAACTTAGATGTATGTCACATCTCCCACATATTCCAAAGTGAACTCTAAAGAAAATGTATGTATACATACTGATGTAAAAATCATGAAGTCAATATTAACAGACACTCCAGGATATTGACAGAACTATCATAACCAGGTGTTGTTATGACAGGAATAAAGGCCAATCAATTGTAGAAAATAAATTAATTTGTCATATTAATTATAATTGTCATCTAATATCCAACATTTTTTGTAGGGTGAGGAATTGAGTCAAAGTCTCTCTTCGTGGCCTTGGCTGTCCTAGACTCATTATCTATACCAGGCTGGCCTCAGACTTGAGGCAATCCTCTTAGCTCTGCTTCCCAAGCCTCAGGATACCAGATGTGCCCCCACTGCATCAGTTCTCACTACTTATTCTTGATAGGAGCATTTAAAAAATAAAAATACCACCTTAATATAATAACAATAAACCTACTGCTTCCTAAGAATTTATATGACGCAAAAGGGAAAATGCAAGATGCATTTTTTATATCTGGAAAAAGACAATGATTTAACTCTTATTTAACATTGTATTAGAAGTAGTAGCCTATGTAATTGGATAAGAAAAGAACTGAAGGTTAAAAAAATATTGACCAGAAACAGATCAGATCATCGTGACTAGTAGATGATACGGCAACGAGCTTTTAATATAAAAAAAAAAAAAAACAAGTGAAATACTAATTTCCAGAATCCAAAAACTTTCATATTTATAAACAGTAAGTGCATTTGAACTTTGCTGGAGGAAATTCACAATAGCAGTATAAAAAAGATGAAATACACAGAAGACAGTTTAAGAAATGTGAAAGTCAGCCAAGTGGCTGTGGCACATGCCTTTAATCCCAGCACTCGGGAGGCAGAAGCAAGCGGATCTCTGTGAGTTCAAGGCCAGCCTGGTCTACAAGAGCTAGTTCCAGGACAGGCTCCAAAGCTACAGAGAAACCCTGTCTCAAAAAAACAAAAAGAAAAAAGAGAGGTGTGGGGGAGAGAGAATTGAGTCATTTCACATTCTTAAATTAAAATAGAATTATGTTGAATGTACATACACAGCAACAGCTTCTCTCTGGAAACTAGATGGACATCTAGATGCAAGACTCTATGCTAGCTGCTGCTGCACCTGCAGACACAAGGCATCAGGAGCTTCTCTAAACCATACTGCTCTGGGCTTTCCTGCTGATGATGTCTTGAGTGTTGTGGCTCTTAAGACACTCACCGAATCTAGGCACATCTGAGGCCCAGAAGCTGTGGCCTTAGTCAGCAAGAACAAGGTTAGCATTGACCTTCCATAGTGTAATTTCCACTGGGCTGTGGGGCTGAACACTGGTCCACAGGTGTTAGTAAAAGCCACTGACTCCAGAGGCAAAGGGACAACAACAGAATTTCTTTTCCTGTAGTGAGATGTGAACTGATACATATGGCCCATCTTCCTGTCTTAGGCACGTTGTTCAGACACACAGATACACAGAGACAGAGAGGGAGAGAGGGATAGAAAGAGAGAGAGAGAGACAGAGAGAAATCAAATAAAAATTTCAGAATAAAAAAGAAAAACCTAAAGGTATCACAAAATAAATAGAGCAAATACATTCAGATTTTATTTATTTATTCATTTATTGTAGAACTAGGGGTTGAACCAAAGGCATCAAACATGGTAGACAAATGCTTTGCCACTGAGCTATATCCTGGCCCTGGCTGCGATTTTGAAGCAATTGCAATGCAGTTAAGTGTGACCATAGCCAGTATCTTCTGTACCGCAGTTAGCTGTGACCGTAGCCTATCACTTCCATACCCAAAGATGACTAGATCTGAGGAGTGTTCTCAGAATAGACCTGAAGGCTTTATGAACTGGTGGAAAGATAACAGGCAGTGTTTTTAGAATGGCAGCGTTTAACCTAAAAGATGGTTCTATGGTACCCTCACATAATGCCCCATTGGTAATCTATTGAACTCAAGGCGAGGGGGTGTCTTTAGGAAAAGGGCCCCTATTGAACTGGCTCACACTCTAGAAGTTTACGACCACCACCAAGCATCAGCCATGTCAGCAAACAGAGAAATTTTGCAGGGATATCTATGGATTGAAAGATGGATTAGTCTCAGCGGTTAAGAGCATTGCCTGCTCTTCCAAAGGTCCTGAGTTCAATTCCCAGCAACCACATGGTGGCTCACAACCATCTGTAATGAGGTCTGGTGCCTTCTTCTGGCCTTCAGGCATACACGCAGAAAGAATATTGTATACATAATAAATAAATAAATCCATAAATAAATATTTTTTTTTTTAAAAAAAGATGGATTAGTGGGTAAAGGTAATTGCTGCCAAACCTGAGGACCTGAGTTCAATCCTTGGAACCTACATGGGAGGAAGAGACAACTGACCCTCACAAGTTCTGACCTTCACACATGCACCATGACGTATCTGCCTCCCTAAATAAATATATAACAGGTGGGGTGTGTGTGCGTGTGTGTGTGTATGAGAAAAACGAAAACCAGAAGAGAAACAGAAAGAGGCATGCGAACAACAAGTTCCCATAAAGGTTTCATTAAGATGCGCGTGAGCCCGCAAGCTGCAGTCAAGGCGGCAACACCACGGAGAATGGACACTTGCTTCCACACAGTGCTCACACAGCGGCCGTGTTCTGCGAAGTGGCTTTCTCATTGCAGCCACATAATCATGGCCCTGTGGGGCAAAACTATTCTTCCCATGATTCTCCAACTGGGCTGTAGAAAACTGAACTTTCCCAGGGTTACACCACTTGAACCAGAACTCCCAAGCCAGCCAACAAGTGGGGAGCCATGGCTGCTAATGAAAGAATTCAGGGCTTAAAATCCCCCCAGGAAGCAGAGCAGAATGAGAGAAATATTGACTGGAAAGGAAGACGGACACCAGTTCAGTCCTGACTACAAAAGGGGCTATTTTATGATGTGGTGGTGTGTGTTGACGGGGGAAAAGTCTAGAGTCACCTGAGGAGGGAGCCTCAGTTGAGAGATCGCCTGCATCTTCAGAAGAGACCCAGCCCACTGTGGGTAGCACCATTCCCTGGGCAGGCAGGAGGGCAGATGAGTGTCTTAGTGAAGGGAGTTTGCTGAGCAAGCAGTAGCATGGGTGTCTTCAGTTTCTTCTCTGCTTTTGACTGGAAGTGATGTATCTAGCTCCTTGAAGTTTTCCGTATTCACTTCCCTGAAGTGACGGACTGAACCTCAAATTATAAGATAAAATAGATCCTTTCTCCCCTAACCTGCTTTTAGTCAGAATATTTTATTGTAGTAACAGAAACAAAGCATAAAACATACAGGAATGGGTATTAAGGATACTCAAAACTAAATACATAATATATATAAAATGTCTCATGCACCCAAACTGAATCATCTCTCACACAATCAGGAGAGGAGAGAAAAATGATATGACTTCAATTTGTTCAGCATTTATTTTCTTTAAAAATAAAAGAGAGAGAGAGAGAGAGAGAGAAATTTGCCACAAGTAATTACTATGAAAAAGGAGCTATTCCTGGGAAGAACGTTTTTAATCATGAAATGATATTTAACAACAATTATTCTCACAGTCTGAAAAAGGAACCCATCAATAGGTTACAAAGTTCACAGAGCATGTGCAGAGAGAATGGTGTATGCTGCTGATACAGCCACCTACTCAGGAATGACATAAAATGCTTGTTAATGCCAACATGCCACTCTATGAAAAACAACGCAGGAAACTCTCTCTCTCTCTCTCTCTCTCTCTCTCTCTCTCTCTCTCTCTCTCTCTCTCTGTGTGTGTGTGTGTGTGTGTGTGTGTGCATGTGTGCGTGCATGCAGAAGCATGGGGTAATGTGTGTGTTGGTTGAAGCCAACCCTGGATTGTTATTCCTTAGGATTCCACCTACTTACTCAAGTTTCTAAGAGAGGAGCTCTCACTGCCATGGAACTTGCCCTGTAGGCTAGGCTGACTGGTCCCCAAGCCCCAGGGATCCGTCAGTGTCCTCTCATTGCTGGGACGTGAGAGGATGTCACCACCCCCAGATGTTTTATATGGGTTCTGGGGACCTAACTCAGGTCCTCTTGCTTGCATTCACCAACTGAACTATCATCTTCCCCCATTCTGCTCCTTCTAAAGAGCTCAGAACCTTGGGTAAGTTACTTGGGTTGTGGTCTCCTCTTCCGCAGATGATGAAGTAGGTCCAGGGTCTACAGCTCTGCTTCCAAATTCTACTCTGCTTAGGCCCCCTTCTTCCCAGCAAGACTGGCAATGCCCAACAGTCAGGAGGCCATGGTTAAGCTCAGTTTTCTTATAATGATCTCAAAACATTTTAAAGATGAATTTACATTCACATCCTCTCCTACCACTCAACCGCAATCATTCTGAGCCATAATAGTCAAAAATGGTGAATCATAACTCTATTATGAAAAAGGAAGTCTGGGGAAGTTCCCTAGAGAAAAAGCCACCAGCATTGATGAGGATAGCCGAAGTGGCCATGGTGATTATTCATTTGACACTTTTCCTTAGCCTGGCCCTTTACTTCCACATTTGGAAGCTTTAGCTGGAGAGAGCAGCTGAAGGGAAAAGAGTGGGGAACTGGCATCCTTGGAGACAGAGTGTTGTAAACACCCCTGGAAGGTCACCGAAATGCTCAACACAACAGAAGACTAGACCAGAGGTCAGTTTCAGAGAACATGGGATATCTTAAGTGGACTAATCTGAATATTTCATCAGATCACAAACTTAGGACAAAAAACAAAACAAAACAAAAAAACCACCAACCAAAAAACCTAATGCTTCCCAATAAGTTGGAAGGAAATCTTAGCTCCAGGTTTTACCTCATAATGAGGTGTCATTCCACTGTAAATTTTATAGTGTCATGGACAGGCTGTGTCATGTCTCGGGCTCATTTTCCTCAAATGCAAAATGGGGCAATAACTCAGTTTCATCAACCTCACAAGTGAAAAAGAGGATTACATAAGATGTACGTAAAGGAGAAGAGAGAAGAGGAAGCAGAATTTTGTGTTAATGCTATTGCTTTTGATCCCTGGTTGAAGCTGAGGTTAAGAACAACACCTTAGCAGGATCTGCACACGGTGCAATAATGGCTCCCTTACAGGAGTAACCAACCACTTTCTGATTCGATGTGCGCCCCTTTCTATAGGAAGGACTCCTTATCTGGTTCTGTAAACATGGTCAAAAGCACATGGCTGGGGGCTGTCATAGACTCTAATGGAGAAGCTACTGCTTCTATTTTGTTAAGCAGATGTGACATGCCCATCAAATTGCCTTCTAAATAACTATATTTATGCCCACAGGTTATTGCTACTGCCGGCTTTAATCAAAGAAGGTTCTTTCTGCAAAGGGAAGAGGCTCATAATTGCTCAATTTGATTAGACTAAGTGACAGTTGAATGCTCAGCCAGATGCAGGACATTTATATCACCCCCCAAGGCTAGGGGAGCATTGATGAAGACTGACAGGAAGAATGTAAGAGATGAAAGGAATGTGTCTGTGGGGTGAGTGGAGGTTACTATGGAATGCTGACTTTGGAGAATGGCATGGCCACTGCATCCCTAAAGCTTATGACAGATGTGAGTCACTAAGCAATATCTGCACATGATTAGGCCATCAACATGAGGTCATGGCCAAGAAAGAGATCACGTGACACACATCGTCCTTGAGGATGTATGCAGTTAGTGGATACTGGAGGAGAGACATTTCCCTCAGTGGCAGAAATGGAAAAGGTGTCTGTGCTCCTATAAACAGCCCTAATGTAACTCATTGTGTCATTCATTAAATGAGGAGAGAGAGAGACAGAGAGAGAGAGAGAGAGAGACAGAGAGAGAGAGAGAGAGAGAAACATTAGTGCCAACAGATGGGAAGAGAAGGGATCAGCAGGAATGGGAGAGACATAAGAAAGAGTGACAGGAAGTAGAATGAGTAAAAAATTAATATATGAAATATTGTACTACTAAAAATAGCTGTACTTCAGGATAATACAGATTGGGTTCAAAATCCAGCTCAGAGCAACTTGGTGCCAAATATATAACCTTTTTGAAGCTGGTTTATTCATATTTAAGTCTGGACTAAGACTAGTTACCTATCTTCCCGGAAGAACAATGAAGAAGAGACCCGTGGCCATTTGTTCTTCTGATGCTGCTCATGGGAACAGCAGCATGTGGGCTGCTCTAGGGCTGATGTAGAAATGTCCTCTGTGGACACGCTTCATAATCAAACAGGGCCGGTGCTGTCAGGAGAAGTCAGCAGACAGGAAGGAATTCCCTGGCTGGCGGAACACTAGGAATTTCAAGGGAAAATATCCTGAAAGTTTCCTCTTGGGACTAGTCTTGCCTCCACCTCGGCTTCAGATTCCAAGAGAGCCCAGGCTCGGAAAAGCTGTTTGATGTTATAGTAACATTTTCCCATGGACTTGAAAGCACTTGAATCTTTTGCTTTGTATGGTTTGGAGAATGAACTACAATGGCCAATTTTTATTGAGTGAGTTTACTGATGTCCTGATTAGGTATTTGTCAACTTGACACAAGCCTGAATTATCTGGAAAGAGAAATATCAATTGAGAAAATGCCTCCATCAGATTGTCTATAGGTAAGTCTACGGGATATTTTTTTAAGTTAATGATTGAAGAGGGAGGGCCAAACTCACTGTGGGCAGTGCTACACCTGGGCAGGTGGTTCTCAATGGTGTAACAGGTTAAGTAGCCTCCTCCATAACTTCTGTTTCACTTCCTGCCTCAAGTTCCTGCCTCGGCTCCACTCAGTGGACCATAACCTGGGATGTAGACGCCAAACAAAGTTTCTTCCCACGTTGCTTTTGGTCATCATGCTTATTACAGTAACAGAAAGGAAATTAAGACAATTAAGTACACAGTAGGCCGAAGTAAAAGACTAAAAAGCAAGCAGTGAATGGATGGATGGATGGATGGATGGATGGATGGATGGATGGATGGCATAACATCATCAAATTGGGCATTCACAACATCCAGCAGAAGGGGAAGCCCCTCTATAGCAGCCAGTTGGAGTTCTCAGAAGGAGGCGTGTCCAGGGCAGAACAGAGTGCCCCTTGGATGAGGGTTCTGAAAGCAGAGTGAAGTATCAAAACCGGGAGCTCAGAACACCCAGGAGAAACCAACTGGGGAGGTGGAGGCGTCAGCTGGAATTCTGAATTGAGCTTTCTCTCTAGGGCTGAACTTACAGCTTCCTTTTCCAAGTGTGGGAACTTTTACATCAAGGGTAAGCAGGAGGGACCTCTGTTGGAAAGAGTTCACTTCTCACTGTCCTCAACACACAACGTTCCTACACTGGGGATGTTTAGTGGTTTCTTCCCTGTCACAGTTAGGGAGGTAGCACACCCCCAGACTTTGGAGGACACTTTGAATCAGACACGCTTGGATCTGAACTGGGGAGGGGCAACCCCACTTCCAGAGCCAGCTTCTCAGTGAGCTCTAAAAGCACACAACAGTTTGTCGATGTAACAGACACTGATCACATCTTTACAAAGCCCTCCTAGTACAAAGCAGGCAGGGTGGATGCTGTTTCCACCCCTAAAGAAACCAAGAAGGCAAAGGCTCAAGTCCAAGCTAGTTTTCTTAAGCAAACGGCCAACCAGCTAAATAAAGGCAGTTCTTACAACCCTTCTCGCCCCACTTGGCCAAGGTCAATAACATCACTTTCACTGAAATAAAATCTGCCCAATAGAAACCCAAATAGGCCTCAACTAGAAGTAATTAACAATCCCTTACCTGTTATGAAGCAAATGTATGTATAATAAAATTGAAATGGCTACAAGCCACATCTTTACATATATTGACCCACTTGAAGTGTGGGAGCAGTTTCAGGAGTCTGTAGATGGAAGTTTCTGTCCCGCCTGGTCCCACAGCCATTCAGTCCCAAGTGAAGATGGTACTTGTATTGGTCAGTTTCACGTTACTATAACAAAATCCCTGTGATAACGTGGAAACTGTTTACTGCGGCTCACTGGTTTGGAGGTTCTGGTCCAGGGCGGCTTCGTTGATTTGGGCACCAGGTGGGAACAGCAACATTGAAGAGTGTGTGGAAGAGCAAGCTGCTCACCTTATAGCCAGGAAGCAAAGAGAGAAAGGAGAGGACTGAAGGCCTAAAACCTCTCACTAGGCCCCTCCTCCTCCAGCACTACATCTCCCAATAACGTCACACCAAGGACCAAGCCTTTGACCCTGGGGGCTCCAGGAGGCATTCAACATGCAATCACTGTAATAGTCAAGAAGGCATGCAGGCTCAGGAGAGCGTTCAGCTGGCAACATGATGATCCCGAGCTCCACACTCAGAACCCATATAAAACAAAACAAACAAACAAGCAAACAAAAAAACCACACATGCACAGTGGCAGACACGTGTAATGCCAGTGCTGGGGAGGTATACATGGCAAATACCTGGCTAGCCTACTTTACTCGGTAAATCTCAGGCCAGTGAGGCCTTGTCTCAAAAACAAGGTGGGTCGTGGCTAATGAGTAAGAGTTGAGATTGTTCCCTGGCCTCTCTCTATCCACACCCACACACCCCACAGGCACATACATGTATGCCTACACACACACACACACACACACAGACACACACACACGATATTTGATAAGATGTAACCAGACTGAAGGATTCAATCCTACTTGGGTATCTGAATCCCAGAGTTTTTTCTTTTTTCTATTCTATTAAAGACAACACTTGGTTATTCTGCATTCCTTATAGTTTCATGCTGCTTACTGGTGATATATTATCAACAGTCTTCTCCACACTTAACCCTTTTTTGATATTTTCATTATTATAAATTGCCATTCTAAGGGCTGGTGTGGTGGCTCGTTACGTAGGAGCACCTGCCACTCAAGCCTGATGACCTGACTTTGATCCCTAGAAACCATATCAAGGTAGAAGGAGAGAACCAACTCCACCAAGCCGTCCTCTGATGGTCATACATGTAATATGGCATGCACACACCCATGTGCATATACACATCACACACGTTATAATAAATCAAAATTTAAGAGTAGCACCCATTTTCCCAGTCTTGTCATAACTAGGGATAGGAATGAAATGTAAAATGAGCTCTGCTGGGCATGGGGGCAGTGTGTGTGTGTGTGTGTGTGTGTGTTTGTAAATGTATGTCTGAGTGTGTACATGTGTGTGTTTGTGTGTGTGGCAGTTGGGGGGAAGTTGTAACACTGTTCTTTTCCCTCGCTTTCCCTTCTCTTCTGTGCTATAAACTCAGATGTAATCCTTGTAGCTTCAAGCACCTCCACGGACCGTGGGAGATACACTAAGAGAATCAGTGGAAATGGCACCCCACTAGACCACTGAGCCAACCAAGACAGCGCCACTTCTAGACTGCTTGTTAAGACAGGAAAATGAATCCTTGACTGAAGCTGCCGTAAACTGTTTACTATTACTTGAAACCAAGCGCCTCAGTGGGATGACGTAAGAGCCGCAGGGATTGCTTTCGCCCTCATGTTTTGTAGTGGGTGCCACATGATGTCAGAATTGGGGAACGAGGTTTGGGGTGGTTTCCTGCTGCTGAAAGTTAAAAGGCTGTGAATTTAGCTCAGTGGTAGAATGCTTGCTTAGCAGAGAGACTGAGGCCCTCGTTTCTTTCTCCAGCAGCACTCCCCGTAACCAGTTAATAACAACAACAACAACAAAAAAAAAACTTGCTAAAAGGTTCTAATCAAAGGCTGGAAATACAGTAAGAATCCCCTGCCTTCTCCATGTTCACTCAGGGAGTCTACCCCAAACATTTATCTACTTAGAGCCACAGTGTTCTTGTAAATGCCCACAGCATGAAGGATTGATTGGCTTAGTTAGGTGAGAAAAGACTCAGCAAGTAGATCCACTCTATTCAGGAAGGAGTGGACACACGCATGTGTGCATGCATGCATGTGCACACACAATGTGGGAATTTTTTTTCCTTTTCCCTTTCCTCTCTTCTTTTCGGACAATTAAAGATTCAAGAAGCAAAATGAAAAGGAGAAAGGCTAAAGCAGGAAGAGGAACCAAAGTTCCTATGGAAGGAGAGAAGAAAGACAGGAATGTACCAGACAGTGGCTCTTGCCTTTGTCTGGTGTGCAGTGTGTGTGTGTGTGTGTGTGTGCAGGCATGTGTGTGTGTGTGTCCATGCACACATATGTTAGTAGGGAACGTGCTCTCGAGTGTTGTTTGTTGAAATCCAGGAAAGGTGTTATCCATCCACCCTGTAAAACAATCATTCTGTATCTTCTAGCTTTAATGTATATGTATACTTAAAAATTTCAGCAAGCATTATCAAGGTAATATGAATGTGCACATATATGTCTATGATATACACATGTATGAGTAAAAAACTCATTTTACAAATACACTTAGAGACTCAGAATTTTTTTCCACGTAAGCTCAGTAACATTGTAGTCTAGAGCCAGCCAAGAACTTTATTCCTGGTTCTCTATTAGAATGTAGTTGGAGCTGGGTGGTGGTGGCACATGTCTTTAATCCCAGCACTCAGGAGGCAGAGGCAGTTGGATCTCTGTGAGTTTGAGGCCAGCTTGGTCTACCAGAGCTAGTTCCAGGACAGGCCTCAAAGCTACAGAGAAACCCTGTCTCCAAAAATCCAAAAAAAAAAAAAAAAAAAAGTACGTAGTTGGGCTTCTTAGTTCACAAAATCTAAAAGGTTACATGTAAACCCCACTGACTAACTGTGTGTCAGTTAACTATTGTCAGCACAGCTGTGTAACCCCAGAATCTCAGGGACACACAGACTCACCTCCGCTCTCTTGCTCCTGAGGTGGTGTGATGGCTGAGGTGACATTGACTAGCAGTGAGGCAGGTAGATAATCTCTCAGAGACCTTTATATCCCTTCTCAACCAAATCCGGGTCTTTAGTTTGGTTTCATTTTTAGCTTGTTGAATACCCACCCCCTCCAAACACAATTCCACAAACTATTTAGCTAACCAGAGACATCTGACTTAGAAAAATCAAAATGAAAACTTTATATAATGCTTTGACCAAAATTCATTTATGTTAATTTATCCTTTAAAGATAAATTGGGTGTGTAAATAGCATGTATCGGGGCCTTAGTGGAAGTATTTTCAATAATGAAGAATGAGGACAACTTGTGACAGACTAGCGTTTAGATCCATTGTCTACTCTGTCTCTTCTCATGGACCCTGGGTACTTTCTTCCCCTTGATCTGAGGCTGGGATCAAACTTGAGCATGTATCGTACTTTGACCAATGAAGCATTCATGCCCAAAGATGTCTTCTAAGGCTTGAACAACACTGATATGGATGGACGTGCACACCTACACTTCCGTTGCTAGTTAGTGTCACTGTGAGGCAACTCCAGCAGGGACGGAGGGAAACACGGTGCAGGTTCTCCCACCTGCCTCGCTCTCATCTCAGCCATCCTGCAAACTCGGGAGCAAGAAAGCAGGGGTGAGTTCTGTATGTCACGGGGATTCTGGTGTGGCTACACAGCTATAGTATGACAGTGCTTGACTAATACACAAACTAAATTTAAAAATTAGATAATTTAATAAGTTGTAATATATGTGATTGTGGCAGTTTGAATGACCCCCTTGGGATCATGTATTTGAAAGTTTGGTCTGTAGTTGGTAGAACTGTTTGGGACAGATTAGAAAGTATGACCTTGGAGAAGGTATGTAACTGGGGGTCAAAGTCTATTCAATTCTCAGTGTCCATGTAGTATTAAATGTTCATTACCATTAACCTTGGTCATTTATATCTCTTTCTGCATGGAGATACAGAAAATGAGATAAATTAAGAAGAAAACATGGAACAAACATAGCTACAACAGTAGGAATGAGGGCTGGGAGACGGGTTAAGAATGGGTACTACTCTCCCAAAGGACCCTAGTTTGGTTCTCAGCACCCACATCAGGGCTTACAACTACTCTAACTTCAACTCTGATGGAACCTGGTGCTCTCTTCTGCCCTCCCTGGGTACCCACATGCACATGTATGCGTACATACACAGACACATAAATAAAACTAAATCTTAAGAAGAGACAAAAGTGAATTAATCCTTCAACATAAAATATAGGAGCAGTTTTGTGTTTATATGTTCCAAAAGAGATACCTACATGTTAATAGCATTTTTCTCTGAGCAGAAAGAATATAGATATTTTTACTTCCTTACTTCATTAAAATTAAACTTATAGCAATTTTACTTATGATGAAAATAAATGATTTCACACACACACACACACACACACACACACATACACTAAAAACTTAGAGGTAATTCTGACTGTAAGTTGACAAGGTGTCACTGCCTTGACCAAGAAAAGAAAGCCTTTTACAAGCTTCTTAAAAAGTTACAGGTCTGTCTGGTTTTGTTTTTAATCTGGCAACTGGAGGCTGACATGTACTCCAAAAGTTAAACTGAAGCCCCTTCAAAAAAGAGGAGCTCACCCTGTTTCTTCCACAGATTTGTCTGTTTAGTGCATCAACTGATGAAAATTTATCGCCTGCCTCCACCTCTGAGCAGGGTGAGTAAACATGGCCTTCTGTTTGCCAAGGTCAAATTCCCCTCTCTCCCAGGACTACCTCTCAATGACTTGTCCTTGATCTACCCATAAAACCCCCAATCCAGAAGCCATGATTAGGAGACCACAACCTCCCTCCAATAAAAGCAATTTCATGAGTGTCAAAGAGAGAGAAAGGCTAATTAAAAAGAATTGAGGTTTGTCATCAAAACATAAGCTCTAGATACCACAAATAATATGAATGCATAGACGGACACAGTGGTTATTATCTAAGTCTCCCGGGAATCTGCAGAATCTATCCATGTAGTACCTCTTTAAGGTACAGGGGAGAATGAAAACATTTCAATTAAAAAAAGAGAAGGAAGGAGTGGAAGAAAAGAAAGGGCCTCCAGGGCCAGCTGGCATTTACAGAGCCAGACCAGAGCTTGCAAACATACGTGGCCTAATTTCCCCACACGTGTTTCTGTTCCCCAGGACTGCTAGTCACTGTGGGGGTCACTGCATACTGGCATTGAGGATTATAAGCTGTTTCAATTACTAGACATGAAGCAGACCTGTGGTTTCAGGAAATATTAAAAACCCGTTCACTTGTAGAACAAGGGCAGAAACTTTCATCTCGGCTAACTAGTAAATAGTCCCCTTTTCTAATGGTCCATTGGGGAAGATCAGGCGGGAACAGGCTCTCAGAACACCTTGCCTAGGGCCTGCAGAGGCCCGTATGGCTCTCGTCTCTCACAGTCACTCAGTAGGTTCCTCAAGAGCTCCCATTATCAGAAATACAGCCGTTATTTTGGTTACAGGTTCTATAATTATCCCAGGAGTAGGTGTGTTTAAGCAATAGTGACCTGAATGTTGGTTGCTGCCTACAACCGAAGTTCATTCTACATGCCTAGATCTGAACTCCTCTGCTGTGGCAACCCAAGGTCTAAACAAGTGGTGCCTAATGCTGCAACCCTTTAATACCCTCATGTTGTGGTGAGCCCCACATATAAAATTATTTTGTTGCTACTTAATAACTGTAATTTTGCTACTGTTATGAATTGCAATGTAAGTATCTGATATGCAGGATATTTGATATGAGATCCCCATGAAAGGATCATTGGACCCCCAAAGGGAGACCCGCAAGTTGAGACCACTGGTCTAAACCCCTTTACGAAGTGGCACTGCTCGTGATACTGTTACCCAAAGTACTATGATTTGGATTCCATTTATCTTTTGGGTAGACTCCACCAAACTGTGTTGTCTGGGAAAACTGTATGTTTCCATTTAGCAGACAATTTGCTATGGATACTATATATGCATGTCCATTTCTAAACATGAGTATAGGAACATAGAATTCTGGCCGGGCGACGGTGGTGCACGCCTTTAATCCCAACACTTGGGAGGCAGAGGCAGGCGGATCTCTGTGAGTTCGAGACCAGCCTGGTCTACAAGAGCTAGTTCCAGGACAGGCTCCAAAGCCACAGAGAAATCCTGTCTGGAAAAAAAAAAGAACATAGAATTCTGTATATGTCAAATGCCACTTTAAAGGAGGTTTACACAAATATATGGCAAGATACCAGATAAGGTACATTCAAGGAAGTAGAGGAGAGCACAAATCCAGGAGGAGGGTGAGCATAAGGTGTGATAGTTGGTGTGAACTGTCAACTTGACAGGACCCAAAGTCGCCTGGGAGACATGCTTCTTGACATGTCTGAGGGGGATTATCTTGATTGCATTCATTGATATTGGAAGACCCATCTTAACTGTGGGCAGGGCTATTTTCTGGGCAAGGGACCCGGACTGTACAAAAAGGAGAAAGCAAGTCAAGCATGATGCAAGCTTTCATTGTTGTCTTCTAACTGAACACATGTGACCAGCTGCTTCAAGCCCCTTGACTTTCCCCACCCCAGGGGCCATGCCTTAGATACTGAGATAAAATTATCCCCTTTCTCCCAGAAGTTGCTTTTGCCAGAGTATTTTATTCCAGCAACAAGGAAAAACACTAAGATGCAAGCTGGCTCTCAGTCTTTTGGTGCAAAGGGCACCAAAGCAGCTGCTTGCTCAGAACTAAGATGGCCATTCCCATCCAGTCACGCCTGAAGGAAGTTTATCCCAGGGTCCTCATTACAGGCTGCTGTAGAAAGTGGTGAGCAACACCTCTGAGAAAAAGAAAATAGTGCAAAGACAGCAAGCAGGGGCAGGGTGGTGCTTCTTACAGCCCTAAGAAGATGGAGAGCACACGCCTTCATCCTTGGGTCTTAGCATCTGAGAGTACCCAGCTCAGATGCACAGTGCCTAAGGCAGCCAGATCCTGCGTGTGTGCTAGTGGGCGATTTTTAGACAAGGTCTCTCATTGGTGTAGAAATTTCAAAGCAGGCTAGAAGGGCCAGTCAGGAAGCCTGAGATCCGCCTGCCTCTACCTTCCTGGTGCTGAGATCACAAGTATATGCTCCCCTTCCTGGCTTCATTTCAAATAGGCTCTGGAAATTGAACACAGGTCCCAAGCGCATGACTGAGCCACCTCCTCAACCCTCTTTACAGCAATTATTTCATAAGGTGCAGAGTCCAGTCCTCAAGTGAAGATTGTCCTGAGGGTTGGAAAGATAGCTAGAGAAGGATGGGGTCAGGGGAGGAAAGATGGAAATGTCAAAGATGCTGGCGGTGGGGCTTTCAACCAGAGGCACAAGCTGGAGCATGGGAGGAAACTTAGGCTACATGGTGGGGAAGCCAGGAGCCTCTCCACCTCCAGGGAGAAGGGTGACACAATGAGACTGGGAAGGGCTGAATGCAGGAGGGGTTGGGGACGCAGAGACAGCAAGGTGCCCATGAGGTACAGGAAGCAGCCGCTTCTATTTCTTGTTTCCATCGTGGGCAGCGGTCTCCAATGCGGCCTCCATATCCCCAGCCCACTCCTGTCTGCCCATCCTTTCATCTCTTGGCACCCAAGTTGCCTTCAGCTTGGGGAAATGAATTCAACTCCTGTGTCCTGTGGCATGGCACGTCACTTCCTCTACCTCTGCCCAGCTTCCAAACAGCTGCAATGCCATTTTCTGCACGTATGCACAGTGGTACTTGCTGTCTGTTTATATTCTCCTTCAAGGGCACATTAAACAGAAGAAGCAGCTGGTGTTTGAGGAGCTGGCCATGTGATACCTTTATGCAGATGGCCCTGTGCCTGGCTGTCAGGGCATGGGTGGAGTGCTGGCTTCCTTTCTGTGCTTCCTGCAGAGCCCAGGGGTTGGAGATTCTCTTTTGTGAGCCTGCTGGATCTTTATTACACATTGCTTGTCTGTTTACCTTTGTGAACTGTGCTACTTGGGGGACTTAATTCGCACACATCTTTCTGAGAGGGACAGAAAGAGAGAATGGGCAGGTCCAGTTCCCCCAAACTCTTTGCAGACTGCATCATGATGTTTTGAACAACAAATAACATGTGTGAGAATGGTACCCATAAGACTACCATAGAGCTGAAAACCCCTCATCACCCAGTGATGTCAAAACACTATGCCTCACAGCATAACAAATTTTGAATATGATTTTGGTGGTGCTGGTCCACACACACCTTTTGCATCAAGACATGATGAAACACACTCAATTATGAGCATGACCGGATGCTTGCTGCTGACCCATGATGCAGCTATGACGCTGTAGTTTTACATTTTACTCCTACTCTTAAATAAACAAACAAACAAAAGGTGCTCCCACCAGTCAGTATGCTGACACTGCACAGGCAGCAGCCTCCTACATCTGATGGATAATGTGTCTCTTGATTACTCTAGGAAGGCACACTGGGGACCAGTCGGTGGGGACCAGTTGGATGGCCCAGTGAGTAAAGGGGCCATGAAGCCTGATAACTGAGTCCAATCCCCAGGACTCACATGGTGGGAGAATTCCTGAAGTTTCTGTCCTCCACGTGCAGGTGTTGCATACAAAATCCTGGAATACACACACACACACACACACACACACACACTAAAAAAGTAATAAAATGTTTTAACCTAAGTCACACTGAGTGACTGACGCAGACTGTCTAAGTTTGTATTAGTACACTCTGACATTTTGGGAAACCATCAAATCAACCACAGATACATGTTTAGCTGGTTTACATTTTAAGCGATGCAGGAGGATATCACTAGGGAAGTGAGGAGTCTGACCCCTGTTTTCTACTGGGAAGTTGCTACTGGGTCCTCATCGATGCATCCTATAGGAAAGGAAGATAGGCATCCTACAGGAAAGGAAGACCACAGTCTGGAGCAAGGATAAGGCAGCTGGGGCTCCCTCAGGCTCATTTTTCTAACAAAAGCATCACTAAAAAGCCTGAATGTGTACTGCTCCAAACAGACCTCCCAGTACCAGCATCTACATGGAGCACGGTTGCATAACCCAGGTAGTCTCTGGCCTGCATTACATAAGACAACTCCCACAGCCCCCACCACTGCTGCGAAGGTCTCATTTCCTCCTCAGAAGAGGTTTTCTAAATTTAGACACAGGCCCCCAGTCACAGTTTCAATTAAGATGGACTTTATGAGAATAACATGCTGTGAACCACCTGTGAAAGCCAAAGGCTCTTAAAACCCGAGACGCAATTTCACGTAGGTCAATGAACTGGACTTCCAAAGAGGCATCCACGGAGGGGTTTCTGGAACATTCATCTAGGAATAGAGGGGAAAGTCTTTGGGGAGACCAACCCTGGGTTGTTGATTGAGGGGCTCACCACGAAATGCAAAGAACCCTCTCCTTCCCACAGGGCAAGTTCTCACCAAGAACTTCAACTGGGAACTCAAGTGGGCAGAACAGGAGGTTCCTAGGGATATTTGAGCCTTGCTGAAAAGGGTTTCTGCCCCTGCTTGGATGAGTCTTTAACAGACCCTCAGCGAGCTTCCTCCAGAGTGGGTCAACTCCCCATGGTGATACAGATGGGTATTATGATTGGGCATGGTGGCTCACACTAGTGAGTTCAGTGCTATGGAGGCTGGGATAGGAGTTCCAGGTCAATCTGAGCTACAGTTTGAGTTTTTGGCCAACCTGGGTTACCAAAAGAAAGCCTCATCTCTAAAAATCTACAAAACCCTTAAAAACAGCTAACATTGACTGGAGGTGTGGGTACACCCTGCAGCATTCTGGACACTTGGCTATACTAAGTCCATAGCTTCTCTCCAAAAATGCAGGTGTGGTTATTATGAGCATTCTAAGGAGGGCAGTTGACAGGGTCACACAGACATGACCAGGCAGGGATAAAACCCTCTATCTGCCCCAACACCCCGAACTGGGCTTCACTAACTGCTCCTATTACCTGCGTGGATGGAGCCCTGTGACGGCACAGAGAATCCTTACCACCACTCGGTCAGGCAGGCCTTATTATCCTGTCATATAGAGAGGGAGCTACAAACAGCCCAGGGGACTTTCTAAGGCACGTGGCTGAGCCAGGACTTGAAGCATGGCTGAGCAAGGCAGTACTTGCTTCTCATTGTTGGAATGAACTCCTGCTACATTACACAAGGAAAGCCATTAGCCATGGTATGGGGGGTAAGGCAGGCACAAAGGACTAGCAAGGAGGGGCGATGGGGGACAAAATGGTCCCTTGAGAATCCCTAGAACACCTTGGGGCTGGCCTGGGCAAGAAGGACCATGAATGAAAGGGAGCACACCATTGAGTTCAGCCTTAAGAATGAAGTGGACAACATCAATCATATTTACCATCCTGGAGGGAGCCTGGACTCCTATAGGGCTATCAACAGCCTAGAAAGTGTCACCCTAGTAGGACACACACACACAAACACAAATATATCTATATCTATATATGTATGTATGTATAATTTAAAGACATACAAGGATACAGTCTACTAACTTCAAATACAAGTTAAACCTTTGGAGCTTTACAGCTGAGTTCAAGGTCCTGCCTCAGGTCCTCACTGGGGTTGTGACCTTGAACAAGCTTCTAGACCTGTCAGTCACATACATTATATACATACATGTATATATGTAACGTATGTATGATATATGTTTTTTCTCTATACTGTAATATAAAAATCTGTGGGTCTCCATTTATATTTTCAATTGTTTTTGTATCTTCTCTATCACATACTGTTGATTCATGTCTCTGTTAAACAAACACCGACTGGAAGTCTCCCATATGGTCGGGTCCCACTCTGTACCCTAAAGATTGACACAGCTGAGAGCAAGACAAGCTCCGTGTAGCTCAAAGGCAGGGAGATAATCAGACTCTGGGTTTCCTGCCTTCTTTCCCAAAGAAAGGCAGTCTTCCAAAGGTATATTTGATGCAGATGTGCAAAGCATAATGTGAACACACATCTGGCTAAACGTCCTCGTATGGATGCTACAGTAGTGGATAGATACCAGCTGGATCTCAACTCACAGGAAGGGGCGGTCAGAAGAGCAGAAGTCATTCGCTGGCAGTATCCCTGCTATGAAAACAGCCACTGGCACATATCTGGCAGACTGAGGACAGAGGGGCCACACCAGTCTCTCACTGTGCCTGCCGAGCTGTACATGTGTGACTTGCAATTTCAACGGAGAACTGGGGTAATCTGAATCTGTGACCTAATGAGCAACTGCACATGTATAAGGAAAAGAGCTATGTGTGAGCTGGGGATGTGGTTCGGTTGGTAGAGTGTTTGCCTAGCCTACATGGGGCCCTGAGAGCAAGCCCCAGTACCACATTAACTAGGGGTGGTCACACAAGCCTAGAAGCCTAGCACTTGAGAGACAGAAGCAGGAGAGTCAGAAGCTCAAGGTGAAAGTCACCCTCCAAAGGCACATGAGACCCTGTCTAAAGAAACAAACAAGAAAGAAATGACAAAATCAATGCCAAGTGCTGTGTAGGGCTTTTGACAATGAGGACGGCTGACATCCTGATGGCGCCTGGGCAGTACAGCTCATGAGAGGTTAGCGTGGCCTGCAAGATTGAGAGGCTTGACCTGCCGAATCCTCTTTGGAAGTGGGTAAATGGAAGAAACACTCATGTTCTGTCCTCAGATGTGTGGCCTGAGAGTCTAGCCACACAGAAGAAGAAGCAGGGCAAAAGGAGGGGTGGGAATCTATGGCAACAGGTGTGACAGATACAGTCTACATGTAGCCTCCACCCCATACTGATTCTCCTAGTTGCCATAATAATCGAACTAACGGATTTTTTGTGTGTGAGGCAAACACCCAGCTAGAATAAAGACTACATTTTTCCAGACTGTTATGCAATTAGATGTTGCTGCGTTACTAAGTTCTGGCAAGTAGGACAGAGGCAGAAGTAATGTGTCAAACTTGGGAGACATTTTTGGCTTTGGTGGTGGTGAGGGTAAAACCCATAGATTTCTTTGTTCAATCTTGACAAGGAACTCTACTTCTTAGTCACACCTTCAGTTCCTTGGACTTTCAACATGTTAACATCTTGAATTGTTGTGTATATTTCTCTGAGTGCAGGTGCCCCAGGGAGGCCAGAAGAAGGCATCAAATCCCTGGAGTTGGAGTGGCTGGAGGTTGTGGGTTGCCCAACTCGGTGTTGGGAATCAAATCTTCCTTCTCTGCAAGAGCACCATGTGCTCGTAACCACTGAGTCATCTCCCTGACCTTCCACTTGGATGTCTTAGTAGTGAGAATTTATACCCATTGCTGACTGGACTATGTGTGGACGGCAGGAGCTGCTGCAATCCCTTCAGTTGGTGTCATCTTGATAAAGGAAGGCCACAGAAGAGGGTTTGACACCACAGCGCCCTGGACTTCTCATTCCTAGATCTGTTCGATGAGAGACTCCTTTGAGACACTGCCAACCCGATTTTCTTTTTCTTCAGTGACAACTAAATCAAATGTTATGAGGAAGTGAGAAGAAATGACCAGAAGAAGGGAGTGCCAGTAAAGGTCACTTATTAAAGTCACCTCTGGTGACATTTCTGGATGTGCCTCTCCGAAATACCTTGGTGTAGACCGAGGCTGCTTGTTCGTTTCCCAGATACCCAGACCCAAATAATCACACAGAAACTATATTAGTTTACAACACCGTTTGGCCTATTAGCTCAGGCTTCTTATTAACTAACTCTTACATCTGAGATTAGCCCATTGCTATTAACCTATGTATTACCATGAGAATGTAGCCTACCGGTAAGGTTCCTGCATCTTTCTCTTTTGGCAGCTACATGACTCCGCCTATTCTCTCTATCTCTGTTCAGACTTCCTAATTGGCTATATTCTGTCCTGCCATAGGCCAAATCAGCTTCTTTATTAACCAAGGTGATAAAAACATATTCACAGCATACAGAGGGGCACCCCACATCACCTAGGCATACTAGCACTTCAGGCTGCAGGAACTCCAAAGATGGCATGTGCAAGGAATTCTGAGGCGAATAAAAGTTTTAGTAAATAAATGTGTCTTTCTCCTGCTAGCCTGCCTTTTGTTATAGTGACTTTAGCCATGATTCTGGGACATAGGATGGCTAAGGAAAAGATATTTCCACTCCCTTTCATACCTTATGACCACCCCAAACTTCGAGACATTGAGTTAATGCCTTGTGGATTTTTTTATAAAGTAGATCTGGCAGCTTTTCAGATGAGGACAGAGGCCAGGGCAACATGCGGGGCTGCAGATTGAGGAAATCAGACAAAGCAAGGCCCCAGAGGTCTCTGGAAGCCATAGGATGTTTCGGAGCACCTAGACTTTTCCATCTGAGATCCTTGGAGGTGAGAAGATATCCCCCTTCTGGAGATCTGAGTTAAAGGTGAAGGCAGAGCCTCAGAGGGGACGTGGGAATGAAGATCCAGCCAGGGAAGGCCCTTCTGTGACCGTAGTCTCTGAGCTGAGAGCGGAGATTCCTGAAGGTATTAACCCAGAGAGGAAGGAGCTCCTGTTTAGTTTAAGAGCTTGAAAGGGGCTAGACCGACTAGGAGATGAACAGAGGCCTGGTCCTGAATGACCCCATGAGAAACGAGTACTGCAGACTTAACTGAGAACTCTGATGAGATCACTACCTTCTACGAAAGCATCTGAACTGTAGTACAGAACACAGGCCAGACGAGCTGAAAGCAGGGACACTGTTACAGCTTCTGTGCAACCTAGGCAGGAGGTAACGGTGACTCTTACTCCATGGGTGGGAAGCAGTGGGCACTAGAGAAGGACCTCGGAGGAGAAGGAAACCCCTGAGGGGTGAAGGAAGAAAGTGGAAGAACGGCTCTGAGAGCCGAGCCTTCTGGTGTCTTCCTCCATTGCTCTCCACTTCGGCTTCTTTTTTTTTTTAATATCATTTAGTTCATTTTATTTTATGGACATTGGTGTGAGGGTTTCAGATCCCCTGGAACTGGAGTTACAGACAGCTGTGAGCTGACATGTGGGTGCTGGGGATTGAACCTGGGTCCTCCAGAAGAGCAGTCAGTGCTCTTAACCACTTAGGCATCTCTCTAGGCCCTCCACTTCAGTTTCTGACACAGAGTCTCTCACTGAGCCTGGAGCTTGCCAGCTGGGTAGAACTAGCTTAGTCAATGGGCTCTAGGGAGCCTCTTGTCTGTCTCCCCAGCACTAGGATGGGAGGCAAGTGCCACCACGCCTGGCTTTCTACATGGGTGCCAAAGAGCCAAACTCAGGCCCTCATATTTATACAGAAGGCTTTACTGACTGAGCCATCCTACTGGTCCCCTTCACTTTACTTTGTTGTGACAGGGTCTCTGGGATTGGCTGGCCTGGCAGCAGGGGAGCTCGGGGATCCATCTGTCTCTACAAGCATGTCCTCACACCTGTTTCAGTTGTTGTTGTTGTTGCAAGATTAAAAAAAAAATTATTTTTACAACCAGGCCATACTTACTCCCTCCTCAGGAGCAGAAGGATGAAAACTGGCCCAGATTAAAGGAAGAGTAGCCCCTTTATACAAACATCTCATTTAAACAAAAACAAACAAACATGGGTTCTGGAAGTAAACTCGGGCCCTCAAACAAGCACAACGAATACTTTATGCACTGAGCTGTCTTCCCAGCCCACTATTTGCTCTTCTTTAGAAACCCGTGTAAGGGAGCCAGAGAGATGGTTCCGTGGTTAAGAGCACTTGCTGCTCTTACAGAGAACTGGGCTTCAGGTCCCAGAACCTACACAGTGGGTCACATCATTCTGTAACTCCAGTTCCAGGAGATCGACACCAGAAACACTCATGGTACTTACACAGACATATATGCAGGCAAAAGCACTTACATGCATTTTAAAAAAAAAAAAAGAAAGAAAGAAAGAAAAAGAAATCTTTAAAATTTGTACTAATTGACCTAGGCTGGTCCAGGTCACTCTACTCTCCAACCGATAGCAGGATGGTTGAAGCGTGCTTGGGTAAACAACCTGAGCCTGAACCTTCCGCACAGGAAGACCAATGACTAAGGCTCTGACGAGCTTGACTTCTATGCTGTGGTTTGGGTCACAGTCTCCATGTCACCCAGGTATGAAAGAACGAGTCCTCTTTCATCTGGACTCATGAAATATGAAGCCAACAAGAGTTGCTAGGGAGAAAATAAGACTTAAATCTACCAGCAGCTCTCTAATATGAAAAGGACTTGAACCTCCACTCCCCCGCAAAGGTAGCAGGAACAGCCTTTCAATCCTGCCTTCTGTCGGTCCCTGTCTGCCTCTCACAGTCACCCTAATTAACTGTAACTCAAGTGTCAAGATAGGAGTCCAGGCCAGGATGCAGCAGAGTCTGTACCGCAGCGAGCAGAGGGGAGCCTTTGTGTATTGCTATTATGTAATAAGACGTCAGTCACATCACACTCCTGTGGGGGCCTCCCTGAAGTTAATACAAGCCCTGTTTGCTTCAAAATGGATGTTTGAAAATGAGCAGAAACAGGATGGTTTAGTAAAGAAATTCTAGTGGCTAACGGCTAAAATTTCTTAAGTTAAATTCTAGCAAGAATGAGGAATTGGATTTCCATCTCGAGGCATTTACCTATCAAGGAAAAGAAACTACTCAGGTAAGTGTCGCACACAAATAAAAATTTTACTTAGTTTTAAGCGTGTATACTTACTTTATTATTAAGGCATTATTAATATTAGAAACGCAGAGCCAGGTATAAGGGGCACATCTACAATTCCAACACTTGGGAGGCTGAGGCAGGAGGATTTTGAGCTCAAGGCTAACCTGGGCTATAGAATAGGTTGCTGTCTCAAAGAGACAAACAAAAAAAACCCATTTATTCATTTTTCTAAGTAGTGGTTGAGGGTTTAAGGGAAGGGGTGTTTTCATCTCTTATGCTAACTTAAGTCAAAGTGTTGAAGGCCCTGGAACAGCTGGGAGGTGGTAGTTTGCTCCCCGAAGGGAACTTCTCAAGAAGGCTTGTCAACTCAGGAACTGCGTGTGGCTCTCAACAGTGGGGAGACTGCAGCATTGTGGTTTCTGATCAGGAAGATTAAAGCTTACACCGCAGAAGGGAAAATGTCACGTGGTAAAATGGAGACATTTGGAGACAGCGAGTGTCCTGGGTCGGGGCAAGAGACAACCACCAAGTCCTGTATCCCTGGTAAAGAAACTGGTACAAACTGATGAGGTTGCTCCTTGTAGACGGAAGGGTCTACAAATCAAGGTGCCGTCACCCTGAACTGTGATACCTGGTGACAAGTGCTTTTCAAAGAACACCTCCAAGGATGCCATTTTCAGACTGAGCACCTTCTCCTAGTTAATGCAGTACTCACACACTGACACCCAAATGACCTACTAATTGGAAGCCTGTCTTTTCATCTCCTATCTACCACCATTTTCTGGATCAGGGTGAAACATGATTCCTCTCTTTATCTACAGTGGTTGACTCATTGGAAGTCATGCATAACAATAATAATGATAAAAAACAAGGTCTGAGCCAGAGGAGAGAGCCCAGCCTAAGTGGAGTTGTGCAATCAAGTCGAAGCCAAAACAGAGGGCACAGTCCTGATGTGCGTGGCTGGGTAGCTAGGACTGTGGGAGAAGCCCAACTTGAAAGGGCTTGCTTTGAAAATGGAGCCCAGCTCCATGATTGCTTGCCCCCAGTTCACATGTGGGCAGTGTGAGGAGCTGGGCAGGGTACACTCAAAAGCACTGATATGAAATGGGCGTAGCTTGCACAGGACCTTACCTGTGTACTAAACTCTTCATTGGGGCTGGAGAGATGGCTCAGAGGTTAAGAGCACTGGCTCCTCTTTCAAAGGCCTGAGTTCAATTCCCAGCAACCCCATGGTGGCTCACAAAGCATCTGGTGTGTAGGCATGCAAGCAGACAGAACACTATGTGCATAATAAATAAACAAATACATCTTTTAAAAACAAACAAATAAACTCTTTATTTGGTGAGGATTTCAATTAGAAAAGTCCATAACTCTGAGGTTGGAACCATGCTAGAGAGGATAAGGTTAAAAAGTGAGCCAGGATAGCCAGAAGGAATGACTGACTAGGACCTGGCAGACTTGCCATCACACCTGGTTTATGATATTTACAAGCAATGAGGTAAGACATGGTCTTAGAGTCTGAGAAAGAGTCAGTCAGCAGATCTACCTGGATGAACCTAGCATTCTCCTCATATGGGGGCTTAGGAACTCGAGCAGAGGAGACAACTCCCAGCTTCTCTATCCGTTTTCTTCCTCTAGAGCAAGAGGCAGGTCATGACAGCTGCCAACTGCCAATGTCAGAGACCCAGAATGTATTGATTAATCAAGGCATTTGGCAAAGTCTCTCAGGAAATTCTTGTGGACAAGATGGAGAAATGCAGACCAGATGACAGTATAATTTGGGCGACTCAGAGTTGGCTGAAAACTTGTTCTCCAAGAGTGCTGAAGGAAGGGGGAAGGAAGGCATCTGGGGGACTTGCCAAGAGGCGCTGTCGCTGTGTTAGCCTACTCTTTATTACAGTGAGCGACTTGGATGCAAACACCAAAGGAAGCGATGTTGATCAAGGCCATAGAGGACACAAAGCTGGGAGAAATAACCACTATGATGAAATCAAGATTGAAGAGTTAACAGATATCAAAATGAGCTCAACAGGCTGGAACAAGGAGCTGGACCAAAGAAAGAATTGGATGGGGATAAATGTGAAGTCTTTTATTTAGGTTCAAAGAAACCAATTACGCGCATATAGACTTGGGATGTCCCGAACTGCCAACAGTTCCCTTCAACAAACACAGATAATATTAGCTCATCACAGCCAAAGATAATCCAGCAGTTTGACATGGTTGCAAAAGGAAGCCAATGGAATCTTTGGTTATAATAACAGAAACACAGCATCCAAATCAACGGATTTGGAAGCACAGCCTTGCTTGCTCCACTCTGTCCTTTTCAGACATCTGGCCTGGCGCAGCGCCTTGCCAATGGAGAGCACTCAGCAAATACTTGTCGCGCAAATGAATGGATACCACGCTTTCAGATGGATCTCAGTGGGAAAGGGATTTGGAGACTGTCCTTAGAAGAGAAGCCTGAACAAACATGGGATGTAAAGCCTGGGGCAAACCAAGGAGACCTCCGTCAGAGGAGGTTTCAAGTATGTGAAGGACTATCAAATTTGGTTTCGTTCCAAGGGGAAAATCTCAAGGATCAATGGTCAGAAGATATGTAAAGCTAAATTTGGCTCCAGTGGGTAGGGAGAGTGTTGGACTCTGGGTGTGGTGACACGCACCTATAAACCTAGCGGACCTGCTGAGCGGGAAGACAAATGGAAGTATAGAAGGGTTCTAAGTTACAGTCCAGCCTGGGCTATGCAGCGAGCTAGAAGCCAGTCTGAACTACATCACAGGATCCTGTCCCCAAATATCCATTGCCTGCCATGCTAAAAAATTAAGAAAAATAGAAAGAAGTGGTAGTAATGTATTTTTCATGTTGAAGAAACTAAAAACTAGAAATGGGCCAATCACTGATCCTATCTTTAGAGTTTCAGAACATACCCATGGGAAGCCAGCCTGGAAGGTCTCTAGACATGATTCTAGGGCCTGGGGAGACAGAAAGCTCACTTAGTAAAGTACTTGAGGACCTTAGTTTGATCTCTAGAACTTGTATTTTAGAAGCCAGTCTGGTAGTACAAACTTAAAACCCCAGTGCCGGGTAGCAGAGGCAAACAGGGGTTTGCTTGCTCCTGGAGCCTGGTGAGTTCCAGGCCAGTGAGAGATCTTGTCTCAGTGAGTAATGCGGATGGCATCTGAGAAACAACATCAGCATGGCCCTCTGGCCTGCACAAGTACTTGCCCCATGTGTGTAACCCCTCCCTACACACTCGCATTAGTCCACACACACGGACTGTGCACACGCAGAGAGAGAGATAGTTGTGTGATGCTCTGTCAGTTTGTTCACTCAGCTCCAAACAAACTTGCAACTCAATGGAGAGGCTCGTGCCAGGCAATCTTGGCCATGGACTTGAGAGCAGCTGCTAACAAAGGCAACTGTCCCTTGCCAGGGTGGGACCTCGGAGTGGTAACTTGTGAAGGGAGACTGAGTTCTGATCTGTTTGTTTGACTTTCCTCAACACAGACCCCAGTTTTCTCTAATAACATCTCAGGGTGGCCATAATATTCTGCCTTTTTTTCTCTTGTGGGAAGCTCCAGGGTGCCCAGTGCTTTGAGAGGATGGTTGTGGCATACTGATACCACGCTCGGTTGCTCGCAGGGCTCTTTTGGCACCTTGCCTTATTTGAGTTTTATAACAGCTCCCAGAAGTGGGCACCGTGTTTTTACAGGTGACGAAGTGCATGTTCAGAAGCCAGTGAACACTTCAGAAGTGCCAGCAGGATACGCTGGACTGTATGAGGCGCTCTACATGCGCTCCTGCAGTCTGGCCTAATGCAGACCTCTTAAAATGCACTGTGCTCACGCCGGAGATCAGAACACTGACGTTTAGAAAGGGAAGTATGTTACCTATGATAACACCACTATCAATATTCTCAAATGAAAACTAAAACTAAGCCTTTGAGCTCCAAATCCTAAGGATTGGTCTCCACGTAACAAGACAAACAACATAGCTCCTTGGGTATTGAAGTCACAGAATCCTTGTCCCAAAGTTGGGCAGTGTTGGGGCAGCATTCCCAGACATGAAAGTCTCTCTGCCAACCGCTTCTTCCAGGCTCAAGACCTCAGATAAATTACTATGTGTTAGGGGTTCCCATCTATAAAATAAATTAGGATTGTGACACGGTATACTTTGTAAAATTGTTCTGGGGTTGGGTGAGATGGCCGGGTCACATGCTCACACCTGGTATATTCCCATCACAGCCACTCAGTGTCCTTGCTGTGATGAGAAAAGGTCCCTTGTTTGATTGGTTGGCGGTTTTATTTTGTTCTGCAGGAAGCATGACCCCTTCACTATCTTACCAAGGGGAGCACTCTGTAGCCCTGGCTAGCCTCCACCTCACAGAGATCCTCCTGCTTCTGCCTCCTGAGGCAGTGCTGGGATTAAAGGTATATGTCACCACACCTGACTATTTTACCAGTATGTTCAGGCAGAGCTTTTGGCTGCAGGAAAAAATTCTCTCTAGAAGCAGAAAAATTTTTACAGGTCCAAGACAGTCTACAGTGTGAAGAGAGTGGAAATACCCATGGGGAAAAAAATAAATGACCAAATGGCGTTGCTGCCTTGGGACTCTTCGGAGGCCCAATAGGGAATGTGTGCAAATCTATTGATTTAAGTCACCCAAAAGTAAACCACAGACGTCAGAAAGGCTAGGCGCGCCTTCCTCCTATCCATACCAAACCGCAAAGTAGCATTGCCACTCTTCGAGGGATTCTATGAAGGGAGTCAATCCAGACTTAGTTTGTAGAAGGTGGCCCTGGCTATAAGGTCAGTGGGTCAAACTGGGCTGAAATGGACATTTGACTAAGGTAGAGTCACAGAGGAAGGCAGCTGAGCTCACTGAGTCTGGGTGGGGTCGATACCAGCCTCCGTTGCTCAGAGACCTAGAACCGTCAGGACATGGCGCAGGTACTGTGAGCCTGTTCTCCTCAGCCCAGGGCCCCTGGGGTAAAGACGCCAACTGTGCCTTTGGGACTTCCACTTTTGTTTATTGGAGGGGCGGGCTTCTTCAGCCAAACTTCTGTTCCTCGCCTCTCATCCAAATTATGGTCCATATGAAAGAGTTCTACCCCAAATTCACGTTTATACCGGGAAAGGCAGGCTGCCAAGAAGAACAGCGATGTGTTATGGCTGGATTTCAGAAGCTGAAGGCAAACTGGCGTCGAGGACAGGGCTTGTGGCCATATGGAGATGGTGTTATTGAGAAGTGACACAGAAACAACCTCTAGGCATGGCTGTGATGGTGTTTCTAGACTGGCTTACCTGAGGGGGGAGGTGGGAAGGACCACCCTAACTGCGGGCAGCAACATCCCCTGGGCTGAAGTCAAAGGAGAAAAGGAGCTGGGCAGGAGCATTTAATCTGCCTTTACTTCCTGACTGTGGACGCTGTGGGGCTGGCTGACTCAAGCTCTCAGTACCACGTCTTCCCTGCCATGACGGACTGTACCCTCAACCCTCAGCGGAGTCAAAGCCTCCCTCCCTTAAGCTGCTTATGCCCAGCATTTGGTCACAGGGGAGAGAAAAGGTACCAAAATGGACTTGGCTAACGAGATGAGTGGCTGTGGTGGGCTGAAAGACAGCTGCTCATTGAGACACAGACTCCATCCATGCCGGAAGCCGGTGACTAAAGACGTAACGCCTCAGTCTAAACAATGAGCCTCCTAATGTGACATTGTGCTGGCTAGTCTTTTGTCAACTTGGCACAAGCTAGAGTTATCTGAAAGGAGGGGACCTCAGTTGAGAAAACGCCTTCATAAGATCCTGCTGTAAGACATTTTCTCAATTAGTGATTAAATGGGGGAGGGCCCGGTCTACTGTGGTTCGGGCCATCTTTGGACTGATGGTCCTGGGTTCTATAAGAAAGCAGCTCGAGCAAGCCATGAGGAGCAAGCCAGTAAGCAGCACCCGTCCATGCATCAGCTCCTGTGGCCAGGTTCCTGTCTTGACTAGCTAAAATAAACGCTTTCCTCGCTAACTTGCTTTCTGGTTACAGGGTTTCGGTGTCACAGCAATAGAAACCCTAACTAAGACAGCCTCCCATCAAGCTCTCCCAGAGAACAAAGGCCACCAAGGAGTGTGCGGGTAAAGAGAAGACACCTCAAATCCATGCAGACAAGATGCAAACCCCCAAAAGCAAAAGCCATGGAGACTCCAAGGGGTCTGGCTTTGGAATGAGAACACACACCTCTCTTTTCTGCCCTTTAACTGAGTTTGGGGGACCTTTGATAATCTAGGAGAATAAGACTTAGCTACGAATGTGAATTTATTTGGTTGCTCTTTGGCCATGAACAACATAAGGGACAAGGATTGCTGATGGGGGGGGTAGTTTTAATTTCCAATTACCTTCCTGGCCACTCCAGATGAATTTGAACAGCCCTAGCTTTCCCCGGGACATTCTTCCTTTGAACTCCCAGACTTCCCTTCATTGCAAGTTGTAATATGAACCAGATTTTTTCCCTCTCTCTTGTTTGCTTAAAAGGCGTTAACTATAAATTAGAGTGTCTGAAGAGCGAGGTGTCACTCGTGGGGCCTGGGCTCCCTGGGCCCTGGAGCCTCATGGCTGGGAGAAAGGCCAGGGTGCCTGGCTCTTTGGCAGCCAGGCTCCCAGACCCAGGCCAGGGAAGATCCCACCTCCCTTTCAAAGTGATCCAGTTACATCGACACACTAACTGCCCTGTTTGAATTGAGCGTTAAACCATATTCCTTTTTCTTTTTCTTTTTTTTCCCCCAAACTTTTGTCCTAGAGGAGCAGGAGAAGGAAGTATTTGAAATGCACACTTCTGTTGAGTTATTTTCCACTCGGTGCTTCTGTTCTAATGAACCTTCACACTATTTGCTTCTCTGTGTGTGTGTGTGTGTGTGTGTGTGTGCTGCGTCCAGGTGCACATGCCTATGCACATGTGGGGAGGACAGGAGAGAACCTTGGATGCCCTATTTTGCTAGCATTTTCCTTAGTCTCTTAAGTCAGGGTCTCTCACTGAACCTCAAGCCAGGCTGGTGAGCCAGAAAGCTGCAGCCATCCTCCTGTCTCTGTTCCCAGCAGTGCTGAGCTTCCTGGCAGGAATATGGTCACACCTGCCTTTTTCACATGAGTGCTACAGGTTTGAACTCAGGTCTTTGTACTGAGCCACCGTCCTAACCCTAATGACAATTATTAAAACGTATGTATCCATCACAGTTGCATGAGAGAAATATCAGCGGCACATACTTCCCTCTTTCAGGATCCGGAAAACAGGCATCAACATATAGACAATACGGCAATGTAGTTTGCCTTTGTTTCTATGGTACCCAAGCTCATGGGTATCAATTCAAAACACAGGAAACAGTCCCTGAGTAGCCAGTATGTTCAGTGGGCATGTGTAGGGACACAGAAAGCAGAAAGGTCTCTGGTGTCTTTTCTTTCTTTTTAAAATGTATGTGTTTGGCCTGCATGTATGTGTGTGGACCACATGCATCACTGGTGTTCAGTGAGGTCTGAGGATGGCATCAGATGTCCCTGGACCTGGAGGTACTGACAGTTGTGGGCTGCCATGTGGGTGCTTGGAACTGAGTCTAGGTTCTCTCCGAGAACAGTCAGTGGGCTTAACCTCTGAACCACCTCTCTATTCCTCTGACATCTTTTCTTACAAGGACACACAACCTAACAGCTTGCTCAGGGCTTCCTCTCCAAATACTATCCCATCATCCTACTGGAGAGCATTTTCCACATGAGAGGGCAAAAGGAGGAGGCATGGGGATGGGTAAAGCTGACCAGCAAGGAGGGACAGGATGGAGGCCAGAGCCCACCAGTCCTCCCCCATGCTGTGGGTATACCTAGAGCTACAGAGACCACGGCTGGGATAAATGAGATGAGGACAGAGGGGATGCTCAGAGCCACGGGCGTAATCCACAACACTGTGGAACTTGAAAGTTCTAGGCCCAGGCTCTATCTGCTTCCTGAGGGTCACCTGTTCTGCTGTGCCCAGTTTTCCCTGTGCAGGCACAGCTCCGCTGTGTGGAACCAAGAGCAAAGTATCTCCAGCCGCCTGCTGCAGAACACCGGCAGGGTGAGCCTCCACATGTCTTTCATTGATGCTGTTTTGTGGAACTTGAGGCCCTAGGGCTACACACCCTTCAGTGCCACTGCAGTGGTGACAGGCCCACCAGCCCCTGAGTTTTCAGATACACTGCTGGATTTATTTGTCTCAGTCCAAATCCTCCTTCCCCTGTTCCTGCCTTTGATTGCATCTGGATTTAATAAACACAACTCCCATAGGCTACTCACTTCCAGGCTGGAGGGCTGTCCCGTGCTGGAAACCCAGTTT
Source organism: Chionomys nivalis (assembly GCF_950005125.1). Classification (NCBI taxonomy): domain Eukaryota; kingdom Metazoa; phylum Chordata; class Mammalia; order Rodentia; family Cricetidae; genus Chionomys; species Chionomys nivalis. The sequence continues at coordinate 59,383,779 of NC_080089.1, forward strand.
GCTATCATTTTGATGTTGCTCATAGCTTCTCTTTCTAGTTTAAATCATAAGTGATGCCCTCCCTCTCTCTTCCTATCCCACCCAGCTTGCATCCAGAACCCCCTCTCCCTTCTGCCTCCCTCCCCTCTTGGGGCACATAACATCACCCAGCTCAGCCTGCTTGGGCGCTGGGGCCGAATCATGCGGGAGTTCCTTTGTCTCAAAAGCCTGCCGGCACCAAGCAAGGTAGGCACTTTATTTACGAGCTACTCAACCAGCACGGAGATCTGATCTTGGCACCAGGAGAGCCAGTACCGGGGTGAGTCAGTTTCGGACCCACGGCAGCAGCCTGGGACACGGAACTCAGACGTTCCCCATCCCCCCCCCACTTTCTGATCTTCCTGCGGGGGCTAGACTCCCCGGATACTCCCTCTCTCTTCCTATCCCACCCAGCTTGCATCCAGAACCCCCTCTCCCTTCTGCCTCCCTCCCCTCTTCGGGCACATAACATCACCCAGCTCAGCCTGCTTGGGCGATGGGGCCGAATCGTGCAGGAGTTCCTTTGTCTCAATAGCCTGCCTGTACCAAGCAAGGTAGGCGCTTTGTTTACGAGCTACCCAACCAGCACGGAGATCTGATCTCGGCATCAGGAGAGTCATCACTGGGGAGTGCCATCACTGGGAAGGTACATCAGTGGGCAAGGAGACCTGATCCTGTAAAAGAAGATCCATAGGGGAGCATTTGGAAGAAGAGATGGGCAGGCGTCAATGCAAGAATTCACCCAACAATCTGAAAAACAACATGAAACCACCAGAACCCAGCGACCTCACAACAGTAGGACATGAACACCTTAATCAAGAAGAAGTAGAAAAAAATTGACATTATGAAAGTGATAGACGCCCTTAAACAGCATGTAAAAAGTGCCCTTATAGAAATGGATGAGAAGTATAAGAGAAAGTTTGAAGAATTGAATAAATCAGTGACTGATACCCTAGGAAACCAAGGAAAAACAATCAAACAGATAATGGAAACAGTTCAAGACTTGAAAACTGAAATTGAGGCAAGGAAGAAAACACAAACAGAGGGCCGGCTGGACATGGAAAATCTAGGTAAACAAATAGAGACTACAGAAACAAGCATAACCAACAGAATATAAGAGATAGAAGAAAGAATCTCAGATTCTGAAGATACCATAGAGAAAATAAATGCACTGATCAAAGAAAACAGCAAGTCCAACAAACTCTCATCACAAAACATTCAGGAAATCTGGGACACAATAAAAAGACCAAACCTAAGAATAATAGGAGTAGAAGAAGGAGAAAAAGTGCAGCTCAACAGTCCAGAAAATATATTTAATAAAATTATAGAAGAAAACTTTCCCAACCTAAAGAAAGATATACCTATGAAGGTTCAAGAAGCATACAGAACACCGAATAGGCTAGATCAGAAAAATAAAAAAATCCCCTCGCCATATAATAATCAAACACAAAGCATACAGAATAAAGAAAGAATATTAAGAGCTGCAAAGGAAAAAGGCCAAGTTACTTCTAAAGGTAAACCTATCAGACTTACACCTGACTTCTCTATGGAAACTATGAAAGCCAGAAGGTCCTAGATAGATGTACTGCATAAACTAGCAGCCCAGACTACTTTACCCAGCCAAGCTTTCGATCACTATAAACGGAGAAAACAAAATTTTCCAGAATAAAAACAAATTTAAACAACACGTAGCCACAAATCCAGCCTTACAGAAAATAATAGAAGGAAAATCACAAACCAAGGAATCCAACAACGACCACAATAACTCAGACATTTAGAGACCCTTCACCAGCACAACTCAAAGAAGGAAAACACACAAACTCTACTACTAAAAAAGTGACCGGAGTTAACAAACACTGGTCATTAATATCACTTAATGTCAATGGACTCAACTCACCTATAAAAAGGCACAGGCTAAGAGATTGGATACGAAAACAGGATCCAACATTCTGCTGTTTACAAGAAACACACCTCAACCACAAAGACAGGTACCTACTCAGAGTAAAGGGCTGGAAAAAGGCTTATCAAGCAAATGGACCTAAGAAACAAGCAGGAGTGGCCATACTAATTTCTAACAAAGTTGACTTCAAACTTAAATCAATCAGAAGAGATGGAGAGGGACATTTTATACTCATAACAGGAACAATTCATCAGGATGAAGTCTCAATCCTGAATATAAAACCACCCACGTACGTAAAAGAAACATTACTAAAACTCAAGGCAGCCATCAAACCGCACACACTAATAGTAGGAGACTTCAACACCCCTCTCTCACCAATGGACAGGTCAATCAGACAGAAACCTAACAGAGAAATAAGAGAATTAATGGAGGTAATGGATCAAATGGACTTAACAGACATCTATAGAACATTCCCCCCAAATAGGAAAGAATATACCTTCTTCTCTGCAGCTCATGGAACCTTCTCAAAAATTGACCACATACTCGGTAACAAAGCAAACCTCCACAGTTACAAAAAAATATTAGTAGCCACCTGTGTCTTATCAGATCACCATGGATTAAAGTTAGAATTCAACAACAATGCTACCCCCAGAAAGCCTACAAACTCATGGAAACTGAACAGTCAACTACTGAACCACACTTGGGTCAAGGAAGAAATAAAGAAAGAAATTAAAGTCTTCCTTGAATTCAATGAAAATAAAGAAACAACATATTCAAACTTATGGGACACTATGAAAGCAGTCCTAAGAGGAAAGTTTATAGCACTAAGTGCCCACTTAAAGAAAACAGAGAAAGCACACATTGGAGACTTAACAGCTCACCTGAAAGCTCTAGAAAAAAAAGAAGCAGACTCACCTAGGAGGAGTAGAAGACTGGAAATAATCAAACTGAGGGCTGAAATTAACAAAATAGAAACACAGAAAACAATCCAAAGAATTAATGAAACAAAAAGCTGGTTCCTGGAGAAAATCAACAAGATTGATATACTCCTAGCCGAACTAATAAAACGGCAGAGAGAGAATATGCAAATTAATAAGATCAGAAATGAAAAGGGGGACATAACCACAGACACAGAGGAAATTCAGGGAATCATAAGATCTTACTACAAAGACCTATATGCCACAAAGTGGAAAATGTAAAAGAAATGGACACTTTTTTAGATAAATACCATATACCAAAGTTAAACAAGGACCAGGTGAACAATAGCAATAGCAATAAGACAACATAAGGGGATCGAGGGGATTCGAATTGGAAAGGAAGAAGTTAAACTTTCGTTATTTGCAGATGATATGATAGTATACATAAGCGACCCCAAAAACTCCACCAAAGAACTCCTACAGCTGATAAACACCTTTAGTAATGTGGCAGGATACAAGATCAACTCCAAAAAAATCAGTCGTCCTCCTATACACAAAGGATATGGAAGCAGAGAGGGAAATCAGAGAAGCATCACCTTTCATGATAGTCACAAACAGCATAAAATATCTTGGGGTAACTCTAACCAAGGAAGTGAAAGATCTATTTGACAAGAACTTTAAGGCATTGAAGAAAGAAACTGAAGAGGATACCAGAAAATGGAAGGATCTCCCTTGCTCTTGGATTGGGAGGATCAACATAGTAAAAATGGCAATTCTACCAAAGGCAATTTATAGATTCAATGCAATCCCCATCAAGGCCCCTTCAAAATTCTTCACAGATCTAGAGAGGACAATAATCAACTTTATATGGAAAAACAAAAAACCCAGGATAGCCAAAACAATCTTATACAATAAAGGAACTTCTGGAGGCATTACCATCCCTGACTTCAAACTCTATTACAGAGCTACAGTAATGAAAACAGCGTGGTATTGGCATAAAAACAGAGAAGTCGACCAATGGAATCGTATAGAAGACCCGGATTTTAACCCACAAACCTATGAACACCTCATTTTCGATAAAGGAGCTAAAAATATACAATGGAAGAAAGAAAGCATCTTCAACAAATGGTGCTGGCACAACTAGATGTTAACTTGTAGAAGAATGAAAATAGACCCATATCTATCACCATGCACAAAACTCAAGTCCAAATGGATCAAAGACCTCAATATCAACCTGAACACACTGAACCTGATAGAAGAGAAAGTGGGAAGTACCCTACAACATATGGGCACAGGAGATCACTTCCTATGTATAACCCCAGCAGCACAGACATTAAGGGCAACATTGAATAAATGGGACCTACTGAAACTGAGAAGCTTCTGTAAAGCAAAGGACACTGTCACTAAGACAAAAAGGCATCCTACTGACTGGGAGAAGATCTTCACCAACCCCACAACTGACAAAGGTCTGATCTCCAAAATATATAAAGAACTCAAGAAACTAGACCGTAAAATTATTAGATTATAAAATGGGGCACTGAGCTGAACAGAGAATTCTCAACAGAAGAAGTTCAAATGGCCAAAAGACACTTAAGGTCATGCTCAACCTCCTTAGCGATCAGGGAAATGCAAATCAAAACAACTTTGAGATATCACCTTACACCTGTCAGAATGGCTAAAATCAAAAACACCAATGATAGTCTTTGCTGGAGAGGTTGTGGAGGAAGGGGTACACTCATTCATTGCTGGTGGGAATGCAAACTTGTGCAACCACTTTGGAAATCAGTGTGGCGGTTTCTCAGGAAATTCGGGATCAACCTACCCCAGGACCCAGCAATACCACTCTTGGGAATATACCCAAGAGATGCCCTATCAACTATGTTCATAGCAGCATTATTTGTAATAGCCAGAACCTGGAAACAACCTAGATGTCCTTCAATGGAAGAATGGATGAAGAAAGTGTGGAATATATACACATTAGAATACTACTCAGTGGTAAAAAACAATGACTTCTCGAATTTTGCATGCAAATGGATGGAAATAGAAAACACTATCCTGAGTGAGGTAACCCAGAACCAAAAAGATGAACATGAGATGTATTCACTCATAATTGGTTTCTAGCCATAAATAAAGGTCATTGAGTCTATAATTTGTGATCCTAAAGAAGCTAAATGAGAAGGTGAATCCAAAGAAAAACATATAGATATCCTCCTGGATAGGGGAAGTAGACAAGATTGCTGGGCAAAAAATTGGGATCTTGGGGGTGGGGCGGGATGGGGGTAGGGGGAGATGGGAAGAGCAAAGTGAGAAGGGGAGGATGGGGGAATCTTGGGGAAACGGGATGATTGGGATAAAGGAAGGGAGGATAGGGGAGCAGGGAAGCACATAATCTTAATTAAGGGAGCCATCTTAAGGTTGGCAAGAGACTTGAACCTAGAGGGGTTCCCAGGTGCCCAGGGCGATGTCCCCAGTTAGTTCCTTGGGCAGCTGAGGATAGGGAACCTGAAATGGCCCTATCTTATAGCCATACTGATGAATATCTTGCATATCATCATAGAACCTTCATCTGGCGTTGGATGGGGATAGAGACAGAGTCCCACATTGGAGCACCGGAACGAGCTCCCAAGGTCCCAATGAGGAGCAGAAGGAGGGAGAACATGAGCAAGGAAGTCAGGACCGTGAGGGGCGCACCCACCCACTGAGACAGTGGAGCTGATCTATTGGGAGCTCACCAAGACCAGCTGGATTGTGAATGAAAAAGAATGGAATAAAACCGGACTCTCTGAACATGGCGGACAATGAGGGCTGATGAGAAGCCAAGGACAATGGCACTGGGTTTTGCTCCTACTTCATGTTCTGGCCTTCTGGGAGCCTAGCCAGTTTAGATGCTCACCTTCCTAGACCTGGATGGAGGGGGGAGGACCTTGGACTTTCCACAGGGCAGGGGACCCTGACTGCTCTTTGGACTGGAGAGGGAGGGGGAGAGGAGGGGGGGAGGGAGAGAGGAGGAGGAGGGGGAGGGAAATGGGAGGCTGGGAGGCGGCGGAAATTTTTTTTCAATAAAAAAGAAAAAATAAATAAATAAATCGTAAGTGATCTTTTTCTTCCCATCTGCAAATGTTTTTATGAAATGTGGTGGAAGTCGACCACAGAATGAGGTGAAGACTGGCTACTGATAACTCTTTCTTTTTTAAGAGACAGGTTTTTGAGTATCCTAGGCTGGGCCTGCACTCCTTACATAGTTGATGATGACCTCAAACGCTAGATTCTCTTGTAGCCAATTGCCAAGAGCTGGAATTATTACCACCACACTGTGCTCTGAGACTGAACCCGGGGCTTTGTGCATGCTAGGCAACCATTCTACCAGCTGAGCGACACCCCAGCTAAGCTTGCGTAGTGGATCTTACAGATGCGGGATGCTGTTCCAATGACTGGCTTCTTACCTTCTAGTCGTTTTCTGCTTGGAGCACAAACCAAATCCTCCCAATGAAACCTTATTTCAAACGTACTATCTCAGTTTGAGCCAAGGTTCTCTGGTCAAATTTCATGTCTTGCTTGGGTCCCAATGCATTTCTACAATCTGGTTATAGTGACTCTAAAGGGCTGGTTTAGAAAGGAATAATTAACACTATTGGCTACTGGGATTTCATGCCAGAACATGGTGAAAAGATCAATCTACTTATCTTTCCTAGTTTCGGTGTAACTAACAATGGGACTACCTGTCTTCCTCAGACGCTACAATGTAGATCTTGTGTTCCCAACCTGTTTTTCTGAAGCACAGAGATGTCAACTACCCTGTGTAAGCCTGGAAAGCTGTGGGACAAGACGCAGACTGGCACCACACCTCCCTTGCTCCTCTTCAGAGGAATTTAAAAGCCAATTCCTTAACTGCTAACGATAGATATATCCCCACCATCTGGAATGTGATGGCCATGTCAGGGTATGTGACAGATGGAACAGACTTCTCAGGGTGGTGCCTTGGGTGGTGCTGAGGCCCTACCGGGAGAATCAGCCCCTCTGTGTCCTGGTTTGCCTGTTCAGCTGCAGCGAGGGAGAAGAATGGGGTCTACACAATCACTGGCTGCATTTACAGTTAGTCCTCAGTTCTCACCGCCTCTCCTTTAACCAAATCCATCCACCCAGCCGCACCTGAAAGCCGCTAATATTGAACTTTTCATCACCTTTGTTCAGAAATTTGTGAGTTTTCTTCTAGGTCGTTAAGTCATCCACACTCAATGTGTGATCGCCCTCTAGGGATAAGTGGTGGTAACTGCAGGTTCCCATAAGCAGTGTTTCCTTCAGGTTTCAAGAATTATGTAGAGAAAGCAGGAAGGACACTATTGACACTCTTCATGCATCTAGCATGGAAGGTAACTGTAGCTTTTGTTTTTAAGGACTATGCCATGCAAGGATGGAAAAATAAGTTAATAACTCCAATTTTTTATAACTGCTAGGGGTTTTTTGTATACACTAAAATCGTTCATTCCTCAAATGGTGCCAAAGTTCTACTGGGAATTAAGGATAAGATGTTTCCTAAATGGTCTATGCCACCAAAATATCTGATGCTGCCTTGGGAAAATAACATCTCTCTGGACCTGAGTCTTCCCACCGTGTTGTGTATATTCTTAGGGCAGTGAGCATCCTAGTTAGCCTTAACTGACAGCTTGACACAGCCTAGAGACGTCTGAGAAGGGAGTCTGAGATCATATTGCCTTGGGGCCATATCTGAAGTAGGGAGGGCAGCCGTCTTGATTGTTAATTGGCTTGGGGTGCGGGCATCCCCAACCATGGGTGGCATCACTCCCTAGGCAGAAAGTCCTGGGCTATGTGAAAGCTAACTGATCATGAGCCTATGAGTGAGCAGTTTTCTATGGCCTTTGCTTCACATTCCTTCCCTGTCTTCCCTCAATGATGGACTGTGTGTGACCTAGAAGTGAAAAGCCAAATAAGCCATTTCCTCCCCTAATTTGCTTTTGGCCATGGTACTTGTCATCAGAACAGAAGGGGAAGTAAAATGGTGGCTCATATGGCGTAGGCATGACAAGGATCACGTGCAGGTATTTCTACCTGACATCTCAAAATGCTTGCTCCTTGGTTTCAAGCAAGCAGAAGAAATAATGAAGTTAAATCATCTAAGACTCTTTGGAAAGAAGCTGGAGAGATGGCTCAGTGGTTAAGAGCACTGGCTGCTCTTCAGAGGACCGGAGTACAATTCCCAGCACCCACATGGAGGCTTACAACCATCTGTAATTCAAGTCTCAGGGAATTTGATGCTTTTCTGATCACTGTTGGTACCAGACATGCATGTGATACACAGACATACATGCAGGTAAATATTCACACACATAAATAAAAATAAGACTCTTTAGAAGTGGCACTACCTAAGTGTATACACAACACCCAGCTTCTCTTTCCCTACCTGCCCGAATACAGGCTCAGTGGAGTAGAATAGGCAGTGTGTGCTCAGGAGACCACGAGGTCACACACAGCAAACAGCGGAACAGCGGAAGGGCCCTGGGCGGAGGACGAACTGCAAAGGCTTTCAGTGCTCTTCCCGAGCAATGCCTTTCACAGGCAAAATGACTCCCCGCAGGCACAGATACTCCTGCCTTCTGTGCCCAGCGCCTTTTCAATGGTTCCACTCAGGGTTTGCCATTTGTGGGTTTTACTCAACAATTATCACTGTGTGGGCTTGTGACAGTGTCCTAGGAACCGTGCTTTTCAAGAGCGCTCCATCACAGAGCCTGGGTGGCCAGGGAGCAGCTTCAGGGCATTATTGACTCTTGCAAAGGATGGGGTGGTCAGAGAAGTCTCTTCAGGGGGCTCCTTAGCTGAGCATCTGGGAATTTGCTCATCAAAAGAGAGGGAAGGCTTCAGTAGACACCACTATTTGCCAACCAATGAGTATCGTTTCCTTCCTCTTGGCTGAGGGTACCTTGGCATTAAATGCCCTTGAGAGCGTCTGGGTTTAGAGATAGGCACAAGATAAATGTTCTTTGGCAGACAGGTTCCAAAGATGCTTTCTTGATTTGTCCGGAAGTACTCCAGACAAAAGGAGCTCTTCCTCCTTTAGATGGACCACATGTCTTCCCAAGATGCCAAGGCCCGCAGCAGACATCTGGGAAACTGGGCAGAAATGAACATGAGGAACTCACTAAGGCCAGCAGAGTGGGAATGGGAAGCTTGTCCTCTGTGATGCCATAATGTTCACTTATCTCCCCTGGAGCCACCAGAGGCAGGACTCATGAGAGTTAACGAATCTTTAGTGTGTAAGCTTTAGGGTGGGATTTTCAGAAGGAAGCAGGAGCAGACATACTGGAAGGACTGAGAGATGGAAGGAGGTGACTAGAAGCAGGCCAGTGAAGATGGTGGAAGCTCACCGGGATAGAACAACCCAGAACAATAAGGGAGAACTGAACACCGTGGAGAAATTTCTGCAAGTTTATCAGCAGGACAGCAATGTGTTTATATTCATATTTCATAAGATGGAACTGGCAAGTGTGTATAAGGAAGAGCAACCTCAGAGACAGGAAGGCCCAGGAAAGCCACCTGCTTCTCTAAACAGTGGTGATGAAGACTTAAAGAGGAGGAGGGACCCAAAAAGCTGCTAAGGAGCACATTCCTTCCAGGTCTTATCACTAATGCACCATGGGACAGAAGGAAGAATCTAGACTGATGTTTATATATCTGGCCCGGCTGACTGGTGTTGTTCGTGAAAACGGAGAAACAAGCAAGCCCATCGCTGATGTCGAGGTTATTGTCTTCTGGAGAGCTTGATGGGTAATGAAAGGTGTAAGTTCAGTTTTAACTACCCAAAGCCTTCAGGTTCCCGTTGTAAGCTGGGTAGAGCTATTCTCCATGCTGTCGCAATGGGGTAAGGCACAGATAAGTGTTACTGAGCGGGTGGTGGGAGGTGGGGGTGGGGGATTTGTGCTTAATGCTTTGATTACACAGAAAATACTGGGAGTCTAGGCCTGTCACAGTTAAGCTCTGAATCCTACATCATCCCACAAGAGCCTTTGACTAAAATGATGTTCCTGACCCATGTTTTGACCTCATGACTTGGGCACCCAGCTGCCTACTTGCAACTGCCATTTGGAACTGACCAGAAGGATGACCTAGCACAGAGGATCCCCTGCCAATGGAGTTGATGGGGGTCAAAATGTGGGCTCTGGGCATATATAGGGGTGGCACACCTGTGCTAGATGGTTGTAGGGGCTACCTAGGAGCACCTGGTAAAAAATGAACAGATTACACGAAGGGAGGAGAGCCCTGCTGCTTCCTGGGGCGGTCTTGTGCTCGACTCGTCATTTAAACATGTCTTCTGTGTGAAGACTGTGCTGACTCCCTGTGAGAGACAGTGGGAAGATCAAGGATGAACAGGACAAGATCGCTTGCAAGGTGAAGGTGCTTCTGGGCATCCACAGGGAGGCAGACAGGAGAACTAAAAGGGGCAATAGAGGATGGCAGATAATAAGCAGACATGGAGGTACACACCTAGAACCCAACACTTGAGAGGCAGGGGCAAGAGGATCAGGAGTTCAAGGCCAGCCTGGGCCATATAGTAAGATCTTGTCTAAAGAAAAAAGTAGGGAGGGCAGGAAGGAAGGCCTCTTGTCAAGAGCAGGTTCAAGGAGGGAATAAATATAAGGAACTGGGATTTGATGCAAGGCGGTGAGGAGCACTGTACCAGTGTGTAGAAGGGAATCTCTAAGTGTGGAGCCCAGGACAGAGGGAGGACTGGGTTGCTGAGGATGGACACACTGACTCTCTGCTATATTTCTGCTCTGGTTTGTTAGATTTCCTGTTGAATTCTTCAGAACTCCTGACTTGTAGCATCTTGGCAGCAAAGGGATGCAGGGCTGATCTTGTCCATGCCTGTGCTTAGCAGAAACATCCCCTCCCACCTCTCACTCGTCTACCCAGTTCCGTCAGTCTGTCACACTCAGCCTGGACACTCACTGGTGTCCGCCACTCTGTCCTGGCTGGCTAGTCACGGCAATGAGGCAGGGTCTCATTCATGTAGCCCCGGTTGGCCTTGAACACACTCTGTTTCAGGAGGGCTCCGCCTCCGTAGTGCTGGGTTCACAGGTGCCCAGTACTGTGCCCAGAGCTACACAGCGTTGGAAATGCTTCCTGCACACCAGACAAGCCTTCTCTCCAGTGTGCTGCATCCCTGCGTGTTAGTGCTTTCTTGTACTGGCTAAAGATCAAAGCCTTGAGCTGGGGTGATTGTGGGATTGTCAGATTCCAAGCTGACAGGAAGTACCTATCTTTCCTGCTAGCATTTGCCTCAGACATTCTTCTCCTCCAAATGCACAAATAAGCAAGAACATCTTTTATACATCTTAGAACATTTTGAAATCTTACTCCTTCAACACAGAGTGTGCTAGCTAAGTGGTGCGTGCTTCAGAGTGAATGGGCAGAACCTGGCTTTGAATATAGCTTTTTTTTTAAATTGCTTTTCAAGAAAGTACATCTTGTAAGCCTTTAAGATGAAAAAAAACAAAAACAAAAACCAAACCCAAAATTTGGATGGTGCAGTTCTGAAAACTGCCAGCAGGGGGCTCCCGACAGTGAGAACACACGGGACAAGGGTGGGGGGAGGTTCGGTTGTTGTTTTCATCCTTGAGAACTGAACGGCATTTTCCTCCTAGCAAAAGTCAGCATTGCCTGTTTCCTAACCCAAGTTAATGGCCTAGCAATGCCAGGAGTCCTCCTTGCACATAAACGAATGTTTCAGATGTTTTCCTGTTTCTTACAGTTTAGACCCAGCTCGTCAGCGGGGCAGCCTGGGTCGAGGGACCCTGGGGCGGAAGGGACAGTGCTGCCGTTCACCTTCTTGTTCTGAACAGTATTTCTGAGAACCCAGGGAAGTCAGACAAGAAAGAGGGAAGGAACACAAGACAGGAGTCGGGGCTCTGGTCCAACCTTCCTCCACTAAAAAAAACACTGCAAATTCAGTGAGAAAGATAGAAAATCTTCCACTTTTCTCCCACCCAATTTTGTACTTTGAAAGACTTCACATCTACAGAAAGAGTATAGGAAAAGTATACAGAAAAGAAAGGAAAACCCCAGAGGGTTAACATCAGCCTCCCTTTGTCTGCCGTCTGTATCTTCTGCATATTAATAGATTCCATCAACAGGTTTTACATATTAGTCAGTTCTGTCAACATTGATCTTAAGGTCAGTGTTCTGTCCTCAAACTGCTTAGCAGGGTGCTCAAGTGTGTGAAATCTGTGTGCAAGCACGAGAGAGAGAGAGAGAGAGAGAGAGAGAGAGAGAGAGAGAGAGAGAGAGAGAGAGACTAATGAGGGTGGGAAACCCAGAAGCTGAGGCTGAGGCTGGGGATGTCAGCCAGGCTCAGGGACACTGCCCCGACAAGGTACCTGTGAGAAAGACAAAGGAAGAAAATGTCTAAGCCAAGGGAGCTGATACCTGGAGGGCCGAGGAGTCAAAGGAACTGTCCTCTGGAACAAGCCAGAGTGCCAAGGGTCAGACGGTGCCAACTGGCTCACATGCCAAGGGGCTCACGTGCATCTTCCGGTTTAATCCTCACAACTTTGTAGGGCCAGCACTATAACCAACCCCTCTTTATAGAAGGGAAAAATGAGGCTCTGAGCAGTCATGTGACTTAACAGAGGAGACCCAGCTTGGGAAGGGCAGCTGAGGAATCCCTCCTGAATGTCACGCTGTCCTCTCAGGGCAGGTGGACACTCTCCACGGCTACTCAAGTCTTCTGTCTAAATTCCTCCCGCTCCCCACCGTAGCCTTCTCTCCTCCAGAGACTCAGAAGCAGATGGCTCCCTTTATCTGAGGCTCACAATTCCTTATGTCTCCTTATATCATAAAGCGGTTCCTGAGGTTCCAGAATCCAGTCACAACACCCAGGGCAATGTCCATACCGAGCCACCACGGTCGCTGCTAGCCACACAGATGAACCTGGCCACATTCTCACCCCACCACTGGCATGACATCACTATTACTGCCACCATCACCACCACCATGCTAATCCCAGCCCTTCCCATGGCAAACAGCTTCCTTTAATTCTCCAGAAACTGTAGGCAGTGGTGTGAGCCGCCCAAGTTTACAGATTGATCCTCAAAGGCATGTGGGACCCATTCGAAGCACTTGAATAATATGTTTATACTGATATCTTCTTGGGGAAGTGCTAACATAAGGCAGATTTTAAACAAACAAACACAATTTAGAATTAAGTTCAGGCAACAGGTTTTTTTGTGCATAAAGTGGCTGGGTGCTGTTCAACGCTCTTGGTGTTGTCATAAGGAGAATTCGCTTTTCTAGTTCTTAGCCGCAGAGCTCTAGTTCCATTTATTTCATCCTGTTCTGTTTAGTCTATTGCCACCTCCCAATGAAAACAGTAATTTATGATAGACTCCTCTGGGCTGCTCTAAAGCTCATGCAATCCTGCTATTGACCACTAGACGTCACTATCAACTAGTTCTAGAAAGCTTTATGTACCAACCCTGGAAACATTGCCTTCAGCACCCAATGTCCTAGACAAAGTGCGACATGACCTGACCTATCTACAAAGTCTGAAACACACGGTAAGACACGGGCTTCTGATAAAATATTACAGGTTCCCAGTTGCAGTCTGAGGGAATCAAATATTTGCTTTTATTAAATTCTTTCCTACTATCAAGGTACGTGAAGCGCCATTAACCCAGCAGGCACTGTGTTTTATTTTTATAATGTATTTGAAGATCCACATCGTACATACATTAAGTATTTAAATTAGACTCCTAGAGACTGACTAGGAGCACAATGAGGGTGGGCATGCTTTGGGTTTGAAAGTGAGCCTCACCTTGCAGGAATGAGGACCCACGTCTGGTCCTCAGTGTGGCGGCATGTGCATGTAGTTCCTCCAGCACTGGTGACATGGAGAGAGGTGGATGGATCCCTGGGACTCACTGCTCAGCTAGTCTAGCCTGTATGGTGAGGCATGCCACTGAGAGATCCTGTCTCAGACACAAGGTGGAGAGCATCTGAGGAACAACCCTCGAGGACAGAACAACTCCTGAGGATGCCCTCTGGCCTTCATTCGCACGTGTAGATGTGTGAGCATGCATGGGCACTCACACCCTCCTCTCCCTGGCTATTTCACCCATGAATGGTTTCTCACAGCTCACACAGGAGACACAGAGACAGGAGGATTTGTTATGGGAACACAAGTCTGTAACAGGAAACCAGATGCTTGGATGGACACATGCCGCCTTCAGTTCTTTAACAGAGCCGCTGGCCATCACTGATCTCCCTTTCTTGTTGTGGGGTCAGGGCAACAACCTCTTCCTCGGGCCCTCCACTTAGGATGTGAGGAGAAGATGCCCAGGTCATGCCTTGCATTTCACCAGGAAGTGTAGAAGGGAAAGTAGGAGGGGAGGACTTTCCGAGTCATCAGAAGACAGGTTGATGCGCCTAAAAACTGAAGTGATACTGGAACCAGAGAGATAACTCAGCAGTTAGGAGTTCCTAGAACTCTCCCAGAGGGCCCGGGTCAGTTCCCAGCACCCCACAACCAGTCCCAGGGATCGATGCTCTCTTCTGGCTCCCAAGGTACCAGACATGCACATGATGCAGATATACATGTAGGGAAAACGCCCATACACATACAATAAAAAACATACAAGTCTTTGTAAAAATGTGATCCATCAAATGGAATAAAACATAAGAAGATCCTGCTGTTTACTGAAAGGCAGGAAAGGACTTCAAGAGCAGAGCCATGCCGTCCAGGGGAACAGTGATTCCCCACCCTACAAATCTAGTTCGTTCTGAAATCAAGAATCATATACAGTCCCAACTTCCCATTGACCTTTGCTCTAGCCTGCTCTCCTTTTGCCATCTGGAATTGTTGCAATTCTTGCCATCATCGCCCTAAAAGCCTTGGGAAAATCATTTCCCAAAATCAAGTAAAAAATACAATATAAACAAAAAGGTTTGCAGCCAGGTTGGTGCACCTATATTCTGAGCACTCAGGAGGCTGAGACAGGAGGATTTCAAAATTTACAGAAGACCAGTGGCAGAGGAGAGCAGTCTGTCTTTCCTAACCATAACATGCCTGTGTGTTTTATTTCTCTTTCAAAACATATAGTATATGTGTCTGAATAAACGAACAGTCTAACAGAGTAGCATAGAAAGTCCAAAACATTTATGTACCTACAGTGACAAAAATCTCAGAGACCATCAACAACAGTAAGTGTAACTGAGCGGCCACCTGAAAAACAGCAAAATAAAATCCACACCTCATGAGACACGTAAGATACATTCCAATTGGATTCATAAAAATGTAAGAATGTAAACGCATAGAACCATACATCACTATCAGAAACACAGCAGAGGGAGTCTCACTACATATCCAGGCTGGCCTTAGTCTCCCGATCCCCCTGCCTGAGTCCTGAGGGCTAAAATTAGAAACGTGTACCAACATACCCAGCTTGAGAATTCTTTATAACTTCACAGTGTAGAAGACCTATGACATAAAAACCTTAATTATAAAAACCTGATAAATTGGGCTGGAGAGATGGCTCAGCGGTTAAAAGCATTGCCTGCTCTTCCAAAGGTCTTGAGTTCAATTCCCAGAAACCACATGGTGGCTCACAACCATCTGTAATGAGGTCTGGTGACCTCTTCTGGTCTGTAGGCATACATGCAGACAGAATATTGTATACATAATAAATTCTTTTAAAAAAACGGATAAATTCCCCATGTTCAAAATTTAAAACTTCTGCATGAAAAGAAAAAAAAAATCCCATCAGCAAAGGACCAGGTCAATAAGCTATCTAGCCCCACCCCTAAAAGTATTCTTGCAATGTAAAACATAAAAAAAGAAATGTCTGGTGTATGAAACATCCCTACTGCTGAAGGAAACGGTCCATAGCTGAATAAAGGAACAAGCAGAGGATGCAAGAGGACATCTAGAGGAATGTAAACACTAATGTCTGGGTCAGGAGGGTTCAGGCAAGTCAGGATGCTGGGGCACACATTAAGTCTTGCCAATCAGTCAATGCCTCCTCGAGCTTCATATCCCAGGTACCTCACTCACATTAGTTCCTTAAAGGTGTGGAGACATACTATCCCACTGAGAAATAAAATTGACTAGAGGTACCATTATTCAAGTATCAGAGTGGCAAAAGTCCAATTGGCTATGAAAAATGGCCTCATTTGTTGGTGGTAGGAGTGACGTCCCTGCCAATCACACTAGGGAGCTATTTGTCATGCAGCAACTATTAACATTGCAAATCCACACATACACATCATTTTTTAAAAGATTTATTTTGTGTGTGTATGTGTTCACACATGTGCACGCACACACATGTGACACAAGTGTGGGTGTGCACAGAGACTAGAAGGGGTTGGAGTTCTAGGCAGGGACGAGTCATATAATATGCATACTGGCTACCAAGCTCTGGAGCAAGAGCTCTTAACGGCCAAGCCATCCCTCCAGCCCAGGATAAGTAGACACTCTTATGTTGCTTCCGAGGGTTTATCACTGCTTGTAAATGTGTAAAGGAACCCAAACACGTGCATTTGTTATGGCATTGCTGCTAACGGTTGAAGACTTCGTGTGACGTACCATGCTTTCCTTACACCATCCGATACCGCACGAGTGTAAAATGAAGGGAGGTGTGCTTTAGATGCTTAGACGAAAAGCTCCCCCAACACGAGGTAAGGAAGAAAAGCACGGTGTGAGGTAGTATTGCAGCATGTATCCAGTGGAAGGAAAAATAATAACGCATGAGAGTTGGAGAGATGCCTCAGGGGGGAAAGGCGCTTGCCACCAAGTCTGACGACCTGAGTTCATTCCCCAGGACCTACCTGATGAAAGGGGAGAACTAACTCCTGCAGGTTGTTCACAGTTTCCATGTGTGCGAGCTATGGCACATGCATGCATACACAGAGACACATAAACACACAGTAAATAAATAAATGCAAGAACTTTTGAAAGAAAAAAACAATAAAACACCAATTGTCAAGTAGATGCATAAAAACCTGTCTTCATGAAGATGCTATCAAACACTGGTTCTTTCTTCTTGCAGGATGGAGAAGGATAATATTTTTGATGCTTAAATTAGATAAATGTCTGACTACCAAAACCACAAAATATGGTTATAAAAGCATGAAGTCCTAGGTTAGCCATCCAGCACCACACAAGACAGCGTGGGGGTGCATGTCTGTAATGCCAGGACTGGGGAGGTGGAGTCGGGAGGAGCAGAAGTCAAGGTCATCCTTAACTACTTAGAGAGTTCAAGGCCAGTCTGGAATGACAAGACCCTGTATAAAAAAAGAGCAAAATGAAAAATAGTGTCCTATACGTTTGTCCTCTAATGTTGACGTCTAGCGAGGTGTGCAGTACCCCAGCCTGTCTTTCCAGAGGTTTCCCACTAAATTTGTGGTGGTAAAGTGATACTTGATTCACTCAAACTTTGGCAGAAATTTATAGGGGATGCCTAAAGATGGTGTTGAGATGACATATGTCCCCTTCACATCTTCACCAAGATATCCAAGCCAGGCCCCACTTTGGTCATCACTGTCCTAAGAACACTATGCCCATAGCAATAAGAGTGCAATCCTACAAGTTACCAGTAGCTGACACAGGTTGCTTCTGCAAGGACATGTACAGGGACCCAAAGGAAGTGAGTTACTTCGCCTGGGCCGGCTAGTGTTTGCCAACCTCACACAAGTTAGAGTCATCTAGAAAGAACAACCCCAAGCGAGAAATTGCTTCAACCACATGGGCCTGTTTATGGGCAAACCTGTTGGGCATTTTCTTGATTAATGATTGATGTGGGAGGGTCCAGTCCAATGTGAACAGTGCCACCCATGGGCAGATGGTCCTGGTGTACATAAGAAAGCAAACTGAGCACACTCTGGGGAACAAGCCAGTAAGCAGCAGCCCTCTACGGCCTCACCCTCTGTTGCTGTCTGCAAACTCCTGCCTTGAGTCCCTGCTCTGATTCCCGTTCAATCCGGACTACAGCTGAAAGTGGAAACCAACCCTTTCATAATGCCCATTAGCCCCTTAGTCCAAATAGGCTTCATGGGCTATCCAGACCTGCATAGGTCTCTGAACCCCTGATGCTTTATGACATGGCTTGGGGACAGTACCTACAGGTGTGATGGTGTCAAATGAGCATTGTATAGTGGTTCTGCTCCTGTACCAGGACAGATAGTAGCCTCAGTGCTGGGACAGATGGTAGCCCCAGTACCAAGACAGATGGTAGCTACAGTGCCAGCCTGTGCTTGGTGTAGGGGCAGGGCCTCAGTGGATGTTTCCCCTCTTCCTAGTACTAAGTGACAGGTACAACCCCTGCCAATTTAGATAAAGCCCTGCAAGATCCCCACCTCTTCAGAAAACCACGGGAAGGGCCATGAACCTTGCTCTTCCTCGTGCACTCTAGCCAAGGAGGGGCCATTAGGACCACACGGGAAGCTCTGGGCATCCTGTCCGCAATCTTACCCACAGACCCGTTTTTATATTGGACATCCAGGATGGTCTCATATTCTATTCCTGACTCATTATATCATCCTGTTTCCAGGGGAGTCTGTTGAGACTTAGACAATGACTTAGTGGAGATTTCCATTGCTAAATCCAGCACAGGTTCAGGAAGATGTAAGGGCCTCCTTAGCTAAGGATAGCCCCATCAAGAGACCAGATTAACTATGGGCAGAGAGCAGAAGTAAGTACAAACCAGTAAGTACAAACCTGGCACCCCGACATCTGCCAGCCCCTGCGCACCTCATGTGAGTCAGGTCTTCCTATTCCAGCAGCTGGAGGTCAACGATACTGCCTCCTCTTGTCACCTGGACCCTGTGCTCCTCAGACACCTCCCTGTGACAGTCCACTTAATGAGACTTTCCACAATTATTCGCATTTTCAGGACCCTGGTAACTGCCAAGAACTCCTCCAACTTTGTAATTTTTTTGCCACTCAACAGGCTTTTTATTATCTTTTTCCTCTGGGCTTCAAGCCTAGTATGGTAGGAACCATGTTAGTCTTTCCATTGTTTTAGTGCCAATGCCTAGCCCCAGTGTGTGGCAGGGATCCGCTAGCTGTGGATGGATGATTATGTGTAGTACTGAGGATAATATAGAATTTTATATGACACCTGGTAGGCAAAGAGTTAGATACCTGAAGAAGAAGGCAGCCGTGTCTCACGTGAGGCAGCGGGGCCTCCTTGTGGTTAGAAATCATTTAAGCTGCAGACTCAATGCTCCTGTCGAAACAGTGACTAAGCCACCGGAGCATCTTCCCACACACATGTACCCCAGAAGGGTCTGTACCCTCAAAAGACTTGGATTTCAATGAAGCATTGTTTGCACTATCATTGTACTCCCCTGCGCACTACATTGGTGTGTTTCCCTATGAGAGGAAATCCCCTAAAAGGGAAATCCTGTCCATCATGATCTGGGAAGGCAAAGGGTCATCTTAGGGTGTAAATACACAACCTGCAACATAAATACCCATAAAAAATTCTTTAACATTCACAACACAGAACTCATTGGGTTGTTTCTCAGATTCTCCTTGAAGTGTTTGCTTTGTTCAGTGAACTTCTGTTCTGTCTATGTCTCTAGAATGAATTCTTCACTGCAAGAAGACAAAACCCAAGAGACCCCTATAATGTTCTAGTGTGCATGTGTGTGTGCATGCACACACATAATTAGAATCAAGCATATATTAATCAAGAAATCAAGACAGACTTAACATGTTAGGGAGTTGTCTGAGTGGCTAAAAATGAGAGATAGGATACCTAACAGAAAAGAACTATACAACCTGGGAAATTCACCAGGTTTATGCTCAGTTTCAGTTTGAAGGCAGATTGCCACAGGCAATGCCTCGTTTGCTGGAGTCCTGGAAGCTAGGCTTCCATACACTGCTTCACACAAGGACTTTTCGAGCTTATTTGAAGATTCTAGCAGGGGAGCACAGCTACTCTTGTACTCTTGACCAAGGAAAGTTCTTCCTTTCTCAGGGTAGGCCAGCCCCTTAGACTGTGTTAGGAAGCTTGAGGAGGGTGCTCACTACAGGAGCAGCGAGGAAGGAAGGAGGCACCTGCTAGCCTGCGGGATCAGCCTGCAGCCAGGTCCGCTCACAACATGCAGATTTTAGGAGGTCCCGAAAGCGGAGCAAGGGCTGCAATTATGATCCTCTATTAATAGTATTCTTGGTTCTTTTAAGGAGAGGTTTACCGACAACTTCTCAGTTTGCTTATTCTTTCATATATTGAAGAAAATTTATTGAATAATTTTTTTAAATTAAGCACTGAAGATAAAATCAATATGATCACATATAACACACACACACACACACACTCACCATATATAATTGTCTTTCTGGTTGAGGCACCCAGGCACTGTTGACATAGCATGATGGCCTTGTAATGTCACCAGCACACGGTTCCGTTAGAAGCATTTGCTGGCCGGGCGGTGGTGGCGCACGCCTTTAATCCCAGCACTTGGGAGGCAGAGGCAGGCGGATCTCTGTGAGTTCGAGACCAGCCTGGTTTACAAGAGCTAGTTCCAGGACAGGCTCCAAAGCCACAGAGAAACCCTGTCTCGAAAAACCAAAAAAAAAAAAAAAAAAAAAAAAAAAAAAAGAAGCATTTGGATCTGAGTTCCATCCTCCGGAAGTCACATGGCAGAAGGAGGGAACTATTCTTCCAAGTTGCCCTCTAGCCTCTAAATGCATACCAATACACATACTCACAGGGGGAAAAATGTGCGTGCGTGCGTGTGTGTGTGTGTGTGTGTGTGTGTGTGTGTTTGTAGCAGAATCCACTAGCCAAAGCTGGTAAGCAAAAGAGAAGGGACGATTTAGAGCAAATGAACAGGGAAATGGGTGCGTGCCTATTAGCCCCAGGGCTGGGGAGGCAGGGACAGGAGGACAACTGGAACCACCACTAGCCAGCTAGCTTAGCCTTCAAACAGTGAGTTCCTGGTTAAGGGAAAGATCTTGTCTCAGAAATGAAGGCAGAGAGCAACTGAGAAAGGTAGGCTTGTCAACCTCCAGCATCTACATGCATGTAACACACACACACACATGCACACATGCACACACGCGTGAACACACACACAAATACAAAGCATATAGTACAGGACTCAGCACATGGCGCACCAGAGGGTTCTTTGCTGGCTTGCAGCAGTGCAAACACTTGCCCTGTTGGGATGCTGAAGTAGTCTGTTCTTCACAGAGCACCGACTCCTGGGATGTTTGTGTCAGAAAAATCTTTTTGTACACTGCATGAAGGTGTGTCTGTTTAACCTCACCTGCCTAAGGCACCTTCTGATTGGTTTAATGAAGAGCTGAATGACCAATAGCTCGGCAAGAGAGGATAGGCGGGATTTCCAGGGAGAGAGAGAATATCTGGGAAAGAATCTAGGTGCCAGATTCACCAGCCACACATGGAGGAAGTTGGAGATATGGTACTGAGGAGAGGGAACGAGCTACATGGCAGAATACAGATTAACATAAACAGGTTAATTTAAGTTTTGAGAGTTAGCTGGGAATAAGCCTAACCTAAGGCCAAGATTTGGAATTAATAAAAAGTCTCTGTGTCATTATTCAGGAGCTGGCAGACCAAAGAAAGACCCATTACAGGTTTGGCTCCTCCAAAAACATTTCATTCACATGGGAAATCAAGGAGAGCCTCCGTCTCTGTCGTTCTCAACTTCCTTCATTCTCCATCTGATACGACCAACGCTGCATTTAGTAAATGCTTTTACATTTTATTTGAAACTTTCTCATGGAAACAGCACCATAGGATGCATCTTCTCTGAAGATTAACATTGTAATATAATTCGGGAAATTGAGACTGCAAGAATCTTTGTGACCATGGG
Organism: Chionomys nivalis; assembly: GCF_950005125.1. NCBI lineage: Eukaryota > Metazoa > Chordata > Mammalia > Rodentia > Cricetidae > Chionomys > Chionomys nivalis. The sequence goes on from NC_080089.1 coordinate 59,405,466, forward strand.
ACACTGAGGCTAAACTTGACAGAATTCATACCAACAAGTTGCTCTTCTAAAAGAGAAGTTTCTAAGCCACTGAGGATGGGCATTGGAGAGATGGTTCAGTGGGTAAATCACTTGCTATGCAAGCAAGGGGTCTGAATTTGGATTCTCACTGTCCGCAAAAAGCCAAATGTGGGAGTACAGTAATCCTACAGTGAGATGGGAGGTGGAGGCAGGAGAATCCCAGGAAGCTTGGATCAGAGAGACTGGATGGAATACCAGCAGAACACGGAACCCTATCTCCAAACAAGGTAGAAGATAAAGACTGACACCGAGTTGTCCTCCCTTCCACGCAGGTGCTGTGGAAGAGGCATGCATCTGCATTCACACACACGAATACATACACTGAAAGGTTGGTTATGGTTTTGTTTTGGAAGGCAATGAGGGAGGAGGTTGTACATAGAGATATATAAATTATACTTTATTCGCTTTAGTATTAAACACACAGAAATTTACATTCAAAAAACATTATAGCCAAAGGGTTTCTCCTTAGATGAAAGCCAATCCGGCCACCTTTGGTGCACTAACTGAAAAAGCATTGCAGCCCGTTTTGCATGGACAACAATTAGGCTTTAGCTTCAGAGGTCCACTGGTAGACGAAAGGAGGGCAGAGGGCCATGCAGAGACACATGCAGTTATGAAGTCTGTACTCTCTTATTAAGATACGTGTATTTAGCTAAATCTGCCCCACGGAATGTGTGGTGGGGAGTTCGTAGAGTAGATTTCAGAAGCCTGAGGAGGTGGGAAACTTCTTGTTTCAAGTCTGCCTTCTGCTATAAAAGGCGCTCAACACCTTTCCTCTGGAAGCTTGCCTCAAATGGTGGAGACAGGATAAAATACACCATTCTTTTAAAATGCTACTCATACACTGGCAACATCCTTTCCAACTAAGACAGCCATGCCCTTTCTACCACCCCGACTTCATAGGTGGAGAAGGAGCACCAGACATCACCAGGAAAGAAGTGTCAAGTGTCAAGGCCCCTATGAAGTATGCAGTGTGCAAATAAATCGGTTAATGATTGAAAAGCTAGCATGACACGGCGCTACTCTCAAAGATCAAACGCTCTGAGCCGACAAGCTGGCTCACCTCAGCCCTGCGAAACCATCAGCTACAGGTTAAATACCCACACCACAGACTCCCAAGCCCACTGGTCCTTACCTTGCACTGTCCCGAGACACAGATGGCTGTACCATTCTGATCACAGGGGGTGCCATCAATGACCTTCTCAGCTTGTCGCACATAGAAACGGTAGCCGGTTGCTTGGCAGTTCAATTCACACTTGCGATTGCCCTTTACTATAAAAAAAGAAAGAACAAAGATGAGGTATGGGTGACCTCAGCTCTGTAGAGTCAATCCTCGCTCTTCCACCTATTTTTATGGAGATAAACTTAACATAAAATTAACTGTTTCGACCAAAGTAGGGTGAGTATACTCATAAGATTGTAGAGCCAATCGCCATAAAAAAAAAAATTCAAAACATTTCCATTACCCCAGAAAGGAACCTCATGCCTGTTAGCTCTTCATGTCCCTCCTTCCTCCAGAGCCTGGCAACCACCAATTTACTTTCTGTCTGTTCTCAAGTATGTCTTACAGTTGTAGAAAACTCTTAGCCCTTCTGCATTGGACAGTCTGGAAAGGACTTTGTAAAGGTCTCACCACTGTAAATAAAATTTCTACTTTTACACCATACCATGTTTTTTTATTGTTGTAGTTATAGTCTATGAATTTGCAATTTTGGTGAGCATATAATTTTTAACTTTGCTGTTTTTTCTTGAACTTAAAAGCTACACGGAGACTGGGGATATGATCATTTGGTAGAATTCTTGCCTAGCAAGCATGAGACCCGGGGTTTGAGCTCTAGCATAGCATAAGTAGGACATAGTGGTACATGCCTACGATCTCACCACTCCAAAGGTAGGAATTCAAGGTCACCTCCCTGGTTACACAGACTGCTGGTTAGGTTCATCTGGGAAGAGGGAACCTCTACTGAGAAAATGCCTGCACCAGACAGCCCTATAGGCAAGTCAGTGGGGCTTTGACTTTTTGATTGATGGCTGATGAGGAAGAATCCAGCACACCATGGGCAGTGATGCCCCTGGGCAGGTGGTCCTGGACTATCCACAAACCCAGCCTAACCCAAGGAAGTTAGCTGCACCCATGAAAATAAAAGCAACAGATAACCCCATACCAGCCAGCCCCAAAGAAGGGAAACACACTAAAACATTACCCCAGAAAGGAACCTCATGCCTGTTGGGAGGGAGGGAGGGAGGGAGGGAAATCTAGCTTAAATCACACATCAAACCCCACATACTAATAGCAGGAGACTTTAATACCCCACTCTCACCAATGGACAGGTCTGCCAGACAAAAACTTAACAGAGATATAAGAGAACTAACAGATGTCAGGACTCAGATAGACTTAACAGATATCTATAGAATATTTCACCCAAGCACAAAAGAATATACCTTCTTCTCAGAACCTCATGAAGCCTTCTCTAAAATTGACCACATACTCGGTAACAGAGCAAATCTCAACAGATACAAAACAAAAATTGGAATAATCCCCTATATCTTATTGGACCACCATGGCTTAAAGTTAGAATTCAACAACCAAAATTACAGAAAGCCTCCAAACTCATGAAAATTTAACAGTGTTCAATTGAATCACCCTTGTGTCAAGGAAGAAATAAAGAAAGAAATTAAAGACTTCCTAGAATTCAATAAAAATGAATTCACAACATATACAAACCTATGGAACACAATGAAATCAGCGCTAAGAGGAAAGTTCATAGCACTAAATCCCTACATAAAGAAAGTGGAGAAATCTCACACTGGTGAATTAACAGTACACCTGAAATCTCTAGAACAAAAAGAAGTAGACTCACCCAGGAAAAGTAGATGAGAGGAAATAAATTGAGAGCTGAAATCAATAAAATAGAAACAAAGAAAACAATACAAAGAATCAATGAAACAAAAAGCTGGTTCTTGGAGAAAATCAACAAGATAGACAAACCCTTATCCAAACTAAGAAAAATGCAGAGAAAGAATATCCAAATTAACAAAATCAGAAATGAAAGGGGGGTATAACAACAAACACTGAGGAAATCCAGAGAATCATTAGGTCATACTATGAAAACCTATACTCAACAAAATTGGAAAAATGTAAAAGAAATGGACAATTTTCTGGATAGATACCACATACCAAAATTAAATCAGGACCAGATGAACAATTTAAATAGACCTATAACCCCTAAGGAAATAGAAGCAGTCATTAAAAGTCTCAAATAAATAAATAAATAAATAAATAGATAGATAGATAAATAAATGCCCAAGGCCAGATGGTTTCAGCGCAGAATTCTACCAGAACTTCAAAGAACAGCTAATACCTATACTCCTCGATTGTTCCACACAATAGAAACAGAAGGAACACTGCCAAACTCTTTTTATGAGGCTACAGTTACCCTGATACCCAAACCACACAAATATTCAACTAAAAAAGAGAATTACAGACCAATCTTACTCATGAACATTGATGCAAAAATTCTCAATAAAATACTGGCAAACCAAATCCAAGGACACATAAAAAAAAATCATTCAGTATGATCAAGTCAGCTTCATTCCAGAGATGCAGGGATAGATCAACATATGAAATCTGTCAATGTAATCCACCATATAAATAAGCAAAGAAAAAAAATATGATCATCTCATTAGATGATGAAAAAGCCTTCAACAAAATCCAACACCCCTTCGTGACAAAGGTCTTGGAGAGATCAGGGATACAAGGAACATATCTAAACATAATAAAAGCAATATACAGCAAGCTGACAGTCAACATCAAATTAAGTGGAGAGAAACTCAAAGTAATTCCACTAAAATCAGGAACAAGACAAAGCTGTCTACTCTCTGTATATCTATTCAATATAATACTCAAAGTTCTAGTTAGAGCAATAAGACAACAAACGGAGATCAAGGGGATAGAAAACAGAAAGGAAGAAGTCAAACTTTCACTATTTGCAGATGATATGATAGTATACATAAGTGACCACAAAAACTCTACCAGGGAACTCCTACAGCTGATAAACACCTTCAGTAATGTGGCAGGATACAAGATCAACTAAAAAAAAATCAGTAGTCCTCCTATACACAAATGATCAAAGGGCTGACAAAGAAATCAGAGAAACATCATCCTTCACAATAGCCACAAATAACATAAAATATCTTGTGGTAACACTAAGCAAAGAAGTGAAAGACCTGTATGACAAGAACTTTTACTTCTTTGAAGAAATATACTGAAGAAGACATCAGAAAATGGAAAGATCTCCCATGTTCTTGGATAGGTAGGATCAGCATAATAAAAATGACAATTTTACCGAAAGCAATCTACAGATTCAATGTAATCCCCATTAAAATCCTAACACAATTCTTCATAAACCTCGAAAGCAATACTCAACTTCACATGGAAAAACAAAAAACCCAGGATAGTCAAAACAATCCTGTACAATAAAGGAACTTTTGTAGTCATCACCATCCCTGACATCAAGCTCTATTCTAGAGCTGCAGCAATGAAAACAGCTTGGTATTGGCATAAAAACAGACAGGTAGACCAATGGAATCAAATCAAAGACACTGATATTAATCCATACACCTATGTGCATCTGATTTTTGACAAAGAATCTAAAATTATACAACTGGAAAAAAAAGAAAGCATCTTCAACAAATGGTGCTGGCATAACTGTATATCAACATGTAGAAGAAACCAAATAGATCCATATCTGTTTCCATTCACAAAACTCAAGTCCAAATGGATCAAACACCTCAACATAAAGCCAGCCACACTGAACCTTATAGAAGAGAAAGTGGAAATCAGCCTTGAATGCATGGGCACAAGAGATCACTTCCTAAATATAAACCAGTAGCACAGACACTGAGAGCAACAATTAATAAATGGGACCTCCTGGCACTAAGAAGCTTCTATAAAGCAAAGGACACAGTGAATAAGACAAAATGGCAGCCAAATGAATGGGGAAAGACTTTACCAACCCCACATCAGACAGAGGACTGATCTCTAAAATATATAAAGAACTCAAGAAACTAGACATCAGACAGGCATTGGTGGCACATGCCTTTAATCCCAGCACTCGGGAGGCAGAGGCAGGTGGATCTTTGTAAGTTCGAGGCCAGCCTGGTCAATAAGAGCTAGCTCCAGGACAGGCTCCAAAGCTACAGAGAAACCCTGTCTCAAAAAACCAAAACCAAACCAAACGAAACCAACCAAACAAACAAACAAAACTAGACATCAAAATACCAAATAATCCAATTTAAAAATGGGGTGCAGATCTAAACAGAGAATTCTCTACAGAAGAATCTCAAATTGCTGAAAGACACTTATGGAATTGTTCAACATCCTTAGCTATAAGGTAAATGCAAATCAAAATGACTCTGAGACACCATCTTACACCAGTCAGACTAAAATCAAAAACACCAATGATAGCTTATATTAGAGAGGATGTGGAGTATGGGGAACACTTCAGCATTGCTGGTGGGAACACAAACCCATACAGCCATTTTGGAATTCAGTATGGTGGTTTCTGAGAAAATTGGGAATCAATCTACCTCAAGACCCAGCAATACCACTCTTGGGCATATACCCAACGGATTCACACTTATACCACAAGAACATTTGTTCAACTGTGTTTATAGCAGTGTTATTTGTAATAGCCAGAACCTACAAACAACCTAAATGCCCCTCAGCTGAAGAATGGATAAAGAAAATGTGTTACATTTACATAGTGGAGTACTACTCAGCGATAAAAAAAAAATGACATCTTGAAATTTTCAGGCAAATAGATGGAACTAGTATAAACACATCCTGAGTGAGGTAGCCCAGACCCAGAAAGACAAACATTATATATACTTACTCATTAGACATAAAGCAAAGGATAACCAGCCTATAGTCAACAAACCCAGAAGCTACATAAGAAGGAGAACCCTAAGAGAGACATACATGAATCCCCATAGGAAAGGAAAATAGAAAATTGGGAGTATGTGTGGGGGGTAGTAAAGGGAGGGTGGAAAGGGAGGGGGAGGAAGAAGGAGGAGGGGAGAAGGGGAGAGGAGAGGAAAACATGAGGAAATGGGATGGCCGAGATGGGGGAAGGACAGAGAGGGAGAACAAGGAAAGAGATATCTTGGTTGAGGGAGCCATTATGGTGCTAGCGAGAAACCTGGCACTAGAGAAATTCCCAGGATCTACAAGGATGACCCCAGCTAAGATCCTAAGAAATAGTAAAGAGGGTGCCCAAACTGGCCTTTCCCTGTAATCATATTGATGACTACCTTAATTATCATCATAGAACCTTCATCCAGCAACTGATGGAAGCAGATACAGATCCACAGGTAAGCACTGGGTCGAGCTTTTGGAGTTCAGTCAAAGAGAGGGAGGAGCAATAATATGAGCAAAGGGGTCAAGACATGATGGGGACACCCACTGAAACTGCTACCTGAGCTAATGGGAGCTCATTGACTCTGGACTGACAGTGGGGAAAACCTGCATAGGACCAAGGCCCTCTGAATGTGGGTGACAGTTGTGTGACTGTGGCAGTCTGTGGGGCCATTGGCAGTGGGACCAGGACTTGTCCCTAGTACCTGAACTGGCTTTTTGAATTCCATTCTCTTTGGAGGGTTACCTTGCTCACCCTAGATATAGCGGGGAGAGGACTTGGTACTGCCTCAAAGTGATCTGCCAGACTTTGGTGACTCCCCATGTGAAGTCTTACCCTCTCCGAGAAGGGGATGGGGGGTGAGGTGGGGGGAACGGGAGAAGGGGAGGAAGTAGGAACTGGGATTGGTATGTAAAATGAGAAATGATCAATTTCAAATTAATTAATTAATTAATAAGAAAGACAACCCAATGTGATCCTGGAGAGCAAGCCAGTAAGCAATCTTCTCCAGTCTCTGCTTCAGTTCCTGCCGTGAGTTCCTGTCCCAACTCGCCTTCAACATGGAGTATACAGTGAAAATCAACCCCTTTGTCCTCAAATTGCTTTTGATCATGGGGGTCTTTATTACAGCCACAGGAAGCAAACCAGGACACACAGTGAGTTCGAAGACTGCTTGGGCCACATGAAATCCTGCCTTACAAACAAAAATAAATAAACAAAAGACCTACAATGTTGTATCGTTTTTATGCTCTTACGTTTGTTTGTTTATGTGCGTGGGTCTGGATGCAGACACACGCCTTTCGAGAGTCAAGCAACTGAGGAGGGAAGGCCTAGCCTAGGCATGGGGGGCATCATTCTGGGCTGAGGCCCTGGACTGGATATAAAAGAACCAAAAGAGAAAGTGAGCTGGGTGCCAGCCTTCCTCACTCTGTGTCCTGACTGAGGACACCATGTCACTAGCTGCTCTGCACTCTGTCCCACAATGGTCAACTACACTCCAAGCAATAGGCAAGGACAAAATCATCCCTTCCTAAGTTGGTTTTATCACATATTTTCGAGGCAGCAACAAGGAAAGAAACTAATCCATGCTTTCTTCTCATCTGTCACCTGCCAACAGCATTCCCTACCTCAGACTCTGTATTTTTGTCACCTTGCACAGGACCTGGTACACAGCAGATGCTCAGTGCTAACTGCATAATGAGAAACAGTCTCGCTGTTCCCAAAAGAAAAAAAAAATTATATTTCACATCTAAAAGAAGCAGCCAAGCCAAACATTGATTTTTCATACTGTTTTTTTGAAAACAATATAAATTCCTTGCTTAGTCACAGACAGCAGGTTCAGGGTCGTGCCTCTGTCAAAAACTCAGACTACTGGATTTGGTAATCCTGGCTTTTTCCTATACAACACAATACATCATATTTTCCCTAGAGTGGCTGCCTGCCTGTCACAGCAATGAACTTCCTTCTGTTCCACAGCCACTAGATCCTGCTAACAGGAAAGGAGGGAGGCTCTGGGACCACAGGGTTCAGAGAAAGTCGAATCCTCTGTGAGCACTGGGATGTAGCTTACAAGCCCAGAGACTGCTTTCCTGCTTGGGTGATCTTTGGAAAACTAACCTCACAGAATACTGAACACCAAGATGGACATATCTTTGGGAATTTCCCCAAAACCAAATTATTTTATTGCTTTAAGAAATATGGAGGTTGAGCTGGTAGGTGTGAGGTACTGTGTTCTGGATGCAACACAGAAAAAAACGGGGGGTAGGTAGGCAGAAGCAAGGGAACGCAAGCCAGAGCAAGGCTCGTCGCGTGAACACTGCACCTGAGTGCAGTGACCACAGTGGTCAAAGAGGATGTCAGATCCCTTGGAGCTGGAGTTACAGCAGTTGTGGGTCACCTCACACATGCTGGGAGCAAATGCCAGTCCCCTGCAAGAGTGACATGCACTCGTAACCATTCAGCCATCTCTCAGTTGCATGACTTTTCTGATTTTATTCCTTTCTTCTGGGTCCTCATTCTGTGAAGAGCTAGCCAGGACTGACTAGGTACACTGCAATTTTTTTTTTTAATCTGAGACAGGGTTTCTCTGTGTAGCCCTGGCTGTCCTGGAACTTGCTCTGTAGACCAGGCTGGCCTCGAACTCACAGAAATCCGCCTGTCTCTGCCTCCTTAGTGCTGGGATTGCAGGTGTGCACCGCCACACCAGCTACAATTTTATTTCTTGGTATTTGCAACCACAATATAAAAAGGTACTTGGAGAATGCCCTGCCTAGTTTTATGTCAACTTGACACAAGCTAGAATTATCTGAATTGGAAAAATTCCTCCATAAGATCTGGGGATAAGACATTCTCTTAATTAGTTATTGCTAGAACAGGGTCCAGCACGTGGTTGGTGTTGCCATTCCTGGGCTGGTAGTCCTGGATTCTTTAAGAAAGCAGGCTGCTCACCACACACACCTCCACCCCTCCCACCCCACCATCAATGCCTGAGGCAGGTGGGAGGGCTGGCCCTGAGGTCATCAGAGCAGTAAAGCTGGTCCTGTCCCCCACCGGCTGCACCACTCAGGAGTGTGGACATCCCAACACTCAATCCCAGCACTACTAAAAATAAAATATTGCAGTTCCGATACCGGGCGGTTTCTCTCCAAGCAGATTCGCCATGGATTAATAGTGCAGGGAAGAAGAAAGAATCAAAAAAAGGACTCACCAACTAGCAGCTGCGGGTTAAGTGCCAATGGGCACACATTTCTTTCCCACGTCCCTCCTGACTGTTCCTCCCCCTTTCTGTTCTCCTCTGCTTCCCAATGCTCCCCTGGTTCCCATGGAGAGCCCTCGACCCTTTACCCTCAAGAAGAGTGGTTCTGGGTTTTTGTTGTGGTCCCTCAGCATCGGGTATCAGTTGGGAACTTGCTGAAAAGCAGACTCTTCAAGGAGGTCTCCAGACCTCCGGAGGGTGGAACCCTGGGGATGAAGCCCTGTTCATCTCCAAGTTTTGGAGCCACTGTTCTCAAGAACTGTCAATCTGGGGGACGTATCTGGAAAGTGAGGAGCAATCTTGCTTAAGCCTGTGGTGTTCAGACCCCACAGCTAAAATGAAAGATAATCCTGGGTGGGGTGGGAGAGTACCTGCCTGGCACAAAGGAAGCCTTGGCTCCATCCCATCACCACAAAGGGAAAAACTGCAAGATAATATACCCCAAATACAAGCATTCTCCTTAGCTGCAGTTAGGGTATTACCAGGAAGCAGAATCCCTGGTATTAAAAAGTCCCCTGGTCGTGCAGGAACTAGCTTGTTGGAGCCCATTCCCTATGGTGGGATGCCATGCTCAGCCTTAAGGCAGCGGGGAGGGGCCTTGTTCTACCCTAACTTAATGTGCCAGACTTTGTTGACTCCCCATGAGAGCCCTTACCCAATGGGAAGAGTGGATGAGGGGGCTGGGAGGGGGAGGCAAGAGGGGTGGAAGGAGGGATGGGAGGGAGAACTGTGACTAGAATGTAAATTGAAATTAAAAAATTAAAATAAAATGAATTCCAGGCTAAAAGAAAAAGAAGAAAAAAAGTCCTCTGGTCAGGAGAAAAGTGCTCACAAACATATAAGAAGATCTAGACTACTTAGAGCAGCCAAGAGCTGAAGAACTGACCTACTAGTACATCTGAAAGATTTAAATTACTTACTGAGCTCTATCTTCTTGGAAAGATCCACTGGCACAATAATTTTGTTTCTGTTTTTTGTTTATTTGCTTTTTAACAATAAACCCAGAACTGGGGAGATGCTCAGCTCATCACATGCTTGCCACAAAAGCATGAGAACCTGAGCTTGGGTCCCAGCACTCACTTAAAACCTGCGTGTCCACAACTCCAGTGCTGAGAAGGAAACTCCAGGCTCATCGGAGTTCCCCACCAGGCAGTCAAACCAATCATGACACTCTGGGTTCAGTGAGAGAGCCTGTCTCAAAAACAAAAAAACAAAAAAACAGTGAAGGGGTAAGACATCCAGCATCAACCTCTGGCCTCTGTGCACTGAGGTATTACACACACATACACAACACAACACACATAATATATACTGTATATTACACACAAACTCAAAAATACAAAGACAACAGAGAAGAGTTAACAGCTGCATTTAAAATCCAGGAAAAAAAACAAAACAAAACAAAACAGAAGTTCCCAAGAAAGCTGGTCTTAACTGGGAATTGAAGCTTAGCAGTTCAGAATCTCCAGGGGACGCTTTGGAAAGAGGGGACAGTGGGGACCTGAAGACAATCACTCTGTAGTGGGAATTATGAGTGGCGGCTACACTTTCCAGGATGGCTGCCTAATGCTCTGGAAATCAACCTGCACACAACACAATTCAGCTGATGGCAAAGGCATCTAGAGCATCTATCTAGAGGGGGTGTCGAGACAGGGTTTCTCTGCATAGCTCTGGCTGTCCTGGAACTCATTCTGAAGACCAGGCTGGCCTCGAACTCAGATGTGCCTCTGTCTCCTACGCACTGGCATTAAAGGTGTGCACCACCACAATTGACAAAATGGACTGTTGTAGAATATTAAGATGTGTCACATTTGTTGATGCTGTGGAACATTTTGTTTAATGATGCAAAAATGTGTTGCATTCTTTTATGTTACATGTGTTTAACTCTATGAAGTTGGGTTAATTTGCCTGTCTAAAACACCTGATTTGTCTGATAAAGAGCTAGCTGGGCAGAGAAAGGATAGATGGGGCTGGCAGGCAGAGGGAATGAGAGAAAGAAAAAAAAACAAGCTACAGAGCCGGACATAGCATAAGAAGGAAGAAAAGATACACAGAAATAGAGAAAGGTAAAAGCCCAGAGGCAAAAGGTAGACAGGATAAGTTAAGAAAAGCTGGCCAGAAATTAGCCAAGCTAAGGCCGGGCATTTATAAGTAATAGTAAGGTTCCATGTAATTTATTTGGGAGCTGGATACTGGGCCCCCCAAAGAGCTGAGAGTAGAAAACACCCAACAACAATGGACTTGAAACTGTCACTAGTCACCGTTCACAGATCAAAGGGTTAATCCATCAGAAAGACACTACAGAGAACCCCTAAAAACATGAAGGAAATGGGATAGGACTGAATGGGAAAGTTGTGTGCACCACCACACAAGACCTTCGAATTCCAGAGCAGGTCAGTTCCCACTGTCAACACAACGAGTAGCAACTGGGAGGAGACTCTTAATGAGGCTAGACCTGTGGGCACCTGTGTGGCATCTGTCTCCATTATGACGGACGTAGAAGGACCCACCCTAAATATGGGCAGCACTGTGCCATGGGCTGAGCTCTAGAGAGCTGGCCGAGTCCACAGCAAGCACGTACATATTCTCTCTCTGCGCTTGACTGCCGCTGGGATGTGACCAGCTGCTTAAATCCCCACTCTGCTTTCCCTCCACACCAGGCTGTGACCTGGAATTGTGAGTCAGTGAACCCTTTCCTCCCCTGGGCTGCTTTTTGCCAGTGTTCTTTTATCATAGCAACAGGAACAAAACTAGAACAAACCTTTCTGAGAGAGCAAATCCATTCCTGCAAGAACCAATCCTGTCTCAGAAGAAAGACATTAGTCTTTAAGGTACCACCTCCCCCACTACACTGACACACCTCAGCAAAACAACAGCACTTTCAAAAGTTTCATCTCTCGATGCCGTCACATTGGATATTAGATTCTAACATGAATTTTGGGGGTGGACATTCAGATTATAACAGGAACATTATTCACCAAATTTAAAAGTTCAAACAGCCCAAATATTATCCAGTTGATGAATGACTAGGAAAATATGCCATTTCTATTCAGTGGAGCATCATCTCCCAGTTCAAAGGAAGGCGGAACTCAAACATCCTGCAGCACGGATAAATCTTGAAAACATATGCTAAGCGAATGAAGCCAGTCATATAAAGTCACACGATGTATAATCCCATTTACATGAAATGTTCTACAGAGGCAAAGTAGAGTGGAGGTTGTGGGGGCTAGAGAGAGGGTGCTGCTGACAGGGATGGACTTTTTCTTCAGATGATGGGAATTTTCTGCAGTTTCTATAACGGAGATATTACACATATATAATCTTAATGCACCAAAAGCCACTCAGTTGGTGAATTTATAAGATGTAAATTTTAAAATGCAGGAGGTGCAGAAACAGTTACCTTCCCAGATTTACAGGCAATCAGCAAATAAACAGCTCAAGAAAACTTCCCTAGGTTCATGGGGAGATGGTGTCAGAAGTGGGATCTGAGTTTCACTCAGTTACAATCAGTAAGTTCGCTCTGATGAGCACAAAGAGAAGAGAGAAGACTCTCACGCCAGGGATCAAGGGTGCGAGGGATGGACCAGTAGCAGGTTTGTTCAGTCTTTCTTGGTCTCATGGCCCACATGTGCAGTGAGTAGAGGTTCATGGGATACTCGGTACACGGTGGTGTGCAATGCAGCTGGGGAACACCGAGCTCAAGGGATCCACTGCCTCTACCGGGTGCAGTAGACAGTTCGTTCTTCATCTCCAAGGAAACCCATCGCCTACCACAAAGCTGCTCAGTGCAAATACAACTTTGAGAAATGGCCTGGTTTTAGAGTGCTAGGACCTTGCACTCTTGACCTAGTTCACATGACTTCTAAGGGCACATGAGACCTAGAGAGAAACATCTTTCATGGACAGAAATAACCTCACACTAGGGCATATCATTGCAAACTCTCAGGACACTTAGGACAAAGACAACTACAGCCTCCAAGATGGCAGAGGCACACCAACAAAACACAACCACAGCCACCAAGACAGAAGAAGCACACCACCAAAAGACAACTTCAGCCTCCAAGACAGAAGAGGCACACCAAAAAAAAAGACAAATCAGAGTTCTCAACAGTAGCTTGAAATTTGGATGATAATTGAACATACATTATAATTTTTGAAGAAAATAACCTCAAAATTAGAAGTCTAGACCCAGTCACATAGTCCATCCCCAAGGAAAACAAAGTATTTCCGAATGCAGTTTGCCTCTCAGGGACTCTTACTGGAAGGTGCATTGTGGCTGGGAGTTTTCTCTGTCCCGCTGGTCCCCTTGGACCAGTTTCTCTCCCACTTGCTAGTTCCCACAGCCACTTATGAAATAATCATTCAGAGGCTAATATACTGGTTTGACCAATGGCTTCAGTTTCTTACTGGCTAGCTCTATAAATTAATCCATTCCTATTAGTTTATATTTTACCATGAGGCTTGTGGCTTGCTGGTAATATTCAGACCTCTTTCTCCTTTGGCAGCTACACAGCATTTCCTTGACTCCGCCTACTCTCTCTCTATCTCTGTTCAGATTTTCAGCCTAGCTTTACTCTGCTAAGCCATTGGTGAAAACAGCTTTATTCATCAACCCATAAAAGCAACATATATGCAGAAGAACATCCCACACCAATGCATTCTCTCACAATTAAGGACTAAACCCAAGAATGTGGAGATGCAGTACCTGGGATAGAAAGGATCTAAAGTAAGAGGAAGCAGCGAACACTGAAGACTGGGATGAACGAAGTCCCACCCAGACAGGTGCGCACAGGCAACACACCTGTAATCCCATCAGTCAGGAGACTGAGACAGGAGGCTCGTGAGTTTGAGGTCAGCCTTCATAGTAAGACAATAAATAAATAAATAAATAAATAAATAAATAAATAAATAAATAAATAAATAAATGGTAAGTATTGGAGAAGGGTCAAAGGTTCAGAGCTAACTTACTCTAAGGTATGCACAGGTTTAATTAAAAATAAAAATTAACTTTCAAATGTAAAAGATAACCTTAAGTCCCAGTCTCAGAAACAGACTCCTCTGCTGGGGCCACGGGTGGCAGGTCCCTCTCGTTTCTCTTCAAAAGGAACACAATAGAGCCGGGTGGTGGTGGCGCACGCCTTTAATCCCAGCACTTGGGAGGCAGAGGCAGGCAGATCTCTGTGAGTTCGAGGCCAGCCTGGTCTTCAAGAGCTATTTCCAGGACAGGCACCAAAGCTACAGAGAAACCCTGTCTCGAAAAACTAAAAAAGTAAAAAAAAATAAAATAAAAAATAAAGGAACACAATATACACAGCTCTTTGCTGTCTTTCAAGGAATTCTGCACAAGTAGGAAGCAAAACAACTCTTTCTAGGACAGCCTGATGTGCCTGGTGTGGGGGCTTTAGGCTCCCGGGAGCTTCCCATTGGATCAGTGAGAGAGGGGCCGCTGGGCAGATGACAGGATGGCGGCAGGAGGTGAAGTTCAAGCTGTTCCTGCAACTGTACATCCTTGGGCTCCTCGTGGGGAGAAAGTTTCAGGTAAGTGTGGAGGAGCGCCCCTGCACACAAGAGCTCAAGTCTGTTCTTGGACAACCAACTGATAACATCTGGGCTTGGTGTCAGATCCACTCAGACTTTCCAAGTTCACGCCAAGTTTAGCACTAGGCCTTCATCTCTCAGGCTCCCGTGCTATTTTAGGGAAAGAACTATACGATAGCCCTGTTCAACAGGAGCAGCTTTGCGAATGCAGCCCATAAAATCTGGACATGGCAGGATGCTGACCTCACCCATGCCGATGCGAGAAAGTAAATGAGTTAGACACATGTTGATGTGGGTCGGGAATGAGTGAGGGACTTAAATAAGATAAAAAGGGTTGCCTGGACCAGAATCACGGACACAGGTTTCTGGAATCGGTCCCAGTAAATAATCCAGAAGCAGCAGTGGCAACATGACCCATGTGCTATTCCTGTTTATGACAGAGGATCTGTCTGCCCTTATACTCTGAGTTCTGGCCTGGATAATGGCTCTCTCCTAACCCCGCCCCATCAAGACTGCATTTTCCAGGACAAAGCTATGGAAAATCAGATGAGCAGAGTTCTTCTAAGGGCCCCAACTCAGCTCTGGAATTGTAAAACTCTTATGAAAAAGGCAGAAGAGCAGAGCGACGAGACTGTCTGAGTCTTAGCTTTTCCTGTTCAGAAGAGGCAGTTTGGAGAACATTCCACTATGAAAGCTTAAAAGGAAAAACATCCCACTTATCAGCTGCCTAGTATCTTAACCTCCCATCCCATGCACAGGTCCTAAGCTCTAGACATTTGCCTGTGCTGCCCCAGTGAATCTTGTTTCATTGACAGTAAATAGGTTTAGGATTAGAGACAATCAGCAAAAACTTCCCTCCCTGTCTCTCTCTCTCTGTCTGTCTGTCTCTCTCTCTGTCTCTCTGTCTCTGTCTCTGTCTCTCTCGTGTGTGTGTGTGGTACATATACCTGTTCATGAGGGTATGTGCACATGTGCTTGAGGGTGCACATGTATGTGGGTGTATATGGAGGCCAGAGATTGACATCAGGATCTTCCTTAACATCTCTCCACTTTTGTTTTTTATTCATTTGTGTGTGTGTTTGTGCATGTGCTCACTGTGTGTTGGGAGGTGTAGGTCAGAGGACGATTTGTGGGAATCAATTGTCTTCTTCTGATGTAGGTTTCTGGGATCAATCAAACTCAGGTCACCAAACTTCAGACTTCACTGCAAGGGACTCTACCCACTAAGCCATTTTGCCAGCTCTTCCACCTTATTTTTCTGAGATACGGTCTCTCTTTTTATTAAAAAAAAATAATTTATTTAACTTTATTTTCTGTGCATTGGTGTGAAGGTGTCAGATTGCCTGGAATAGGAGTTATAGGCAGGTGTGAACTGCTGTGTAGGTGCTGAAAAATGAACCCAGGTCCTCTGGAAGAACAATCAGTGCTCTTAACCACTGAGCCATCTATCTCTCTAGCTTCCACAAGGTCTCTTCTGGAACCTGAAGCTCACTGTTTCAGCCAGGCTGAGGCCAATGGGGTCTAGACATCTGCCTGTCTTTGCTGTCCCAGTATTGGGAGAATATGCATAGACCACTATGCCAGCTTCTATATGAGCTCTGGGGATGGAACTCGGGTCCTCGCTTTATTGTCTAAGCCACTTCCTCAGTCTCTGCAAAATATCTTTTTTTAAACCCTGAAAAGTCTCTGGCACATAAAGCTCCAGTCATGTTAAGCGCCTGTCTGCAGCACTCATCAGTCAAGCATACATGTTACACATCCCAGAACCAACTGGAGATCTTGTTAAAACACACTCCACTGGACCCTGAACTCTGATCCAAAAGCTCTCTCCCAAGGCCAAGAGTCAACATTTCCAACAAACCCAGGGGACGTCAAGTCAATACTGCTGCTCTATTACCACCCAAAGGAGACCAGGCCCTTTGACTGACACTGGTGAATCTGGGTGGAAGAAGGGGCCTAGTCAGGCCCCCAGGTCACTGGCTCACACTCTGGGAATGCACAGCCAGAGTTAACCTAGACAAAGGACTGCAGCTGTAGACTTGCAAGCCAGCCAGTACTGCAGTTACCTAGAGGCCTCACAAGGAGGAAGTTCTTGGTTGAACTTTCTGGGAAGACCCACACTTTACAGACAAGGGAGAGTTCTGAGTATCCTAATACATGTATTTAGCTGACCTATGCCCACCTTTACAGTTTTGTTTGTTTTGAGACAGGGTCTCATGTAGCCCAGGCTGGTCTGGAACTTACTTTTGCTGTTTTTTGGGTTTTTTTTTTTGTTTGTTTCAATTGGACACAAACATAGAAATACTGGGAAGGAAGGAATCTTAATTAAGGAAATGTCTCCCTAAGATTGGCCTGCAGGCAAATCTGGGAGTATTTTCTTGATTCATGATTGGGGTGCGAGGACCATGACCACTATGGTCCTGGGTGCTGTAAGAAAGCAGACTGAGCAAGTCACGAGGAGCAAGCCAGTAAGCAGCAACCCTCCATGGCCTCTGCTCCAGTTCCTGCCTCTAAGTTTCTGCCTTGAGTTCCTGCTCTGACTTCCTTAGATGACGGCCTATGCCTGAGAGCTGTAAGCTGGAATAAATACTTTCCTCCCCGATCTGCTTTTGGCCATGGCATTTTACCCCAGGAATAGAAACCTCACTAAGGTACCATTATGTAGCTGAGCATGACCTTGAACTTGTGATCCTCCTAAATTTTGTTTTATGGTTTTATGTGTTACTGAGATCAAATCTGGGACTCACAAGCCTGGCAAGCATTCTCCCAGGTGAGCTATATTCTCAGCCCCACCGTTGTTGTTGTTGTTTTGGGTTTTTTCTTTTGTTTTGTTTTGGTTTGTTTTGGTTTTGGTTTTTCAAGACAGGGTTTCTCTGTCTAGTCCTGGCTGTCCTGGAACTTACTCTGTAGACCAGGCTGGCTTCAAACTCACAGAGACCCACGTGCCTCTGTCTCCCAAGCGCTGGGATTAAAGGCATGAGCCACCACTGCCCAGCAGACCCACCAATTGTAATGCCTACACTTCACTGAGCATCACTACATGCCAGACTCTCTCTATAAGTTGACCCAGCTACAGAAAATGAAGACACTGAAGTCTGAACAAGCCGAGTGGTTCACTCATAGCACACAATAGCCATCAGCAGATTAACCCTTGTTAGCATAGGATTCCACCTGAACTATCCCATGCTGGGAGCTCTGGGTTGCTCAAAAAAAAAAAAATGCTGTCAGCTGTTGTTTGGTTTATAACTATGCCCCCAGATCACCTACTAGATGCCAGGTTACATACTCACTCCCATGTCCACTGGGTATACTGGGTAGCTGAGGATTTTCTCTGTCTACAGGGCAGCTGGTAAAGAAAGCCTGTTTCTTGCCCTGATCTTAGGTCCGTGGAGTGGTCTGTTTCCTTTCTGGATTTCTTTCCCTGACTCCCCCATCCATTTCAGGGCAATTGCAGAAGAGAGTGGTCTACACCCAAGCCAAGCACTAGAGCTGACATTCACCCATACTTTGATCGCTCCACCCTGGCTGCCTCGACTCAACCCTGCATTCATCTGGAGGTCAAACAGTCCTCTGCTGGGCTGTCAATCACCCATGCCCATTTCTAGGGCACAGTCTGATTTTCCCGAGGATGGACTGCATTTCCCTGAGTGGCAGCAGGCGTTCTGGAGACCTCCTTTACCTCCTGTCTTGGCACTGACACCAGTTGTGCCAGTCACATGTTCTAGGTTTTCCCTTGACCATTCACTCCCCCTGCCAATCCCAGCCCTTGCTTTTGTAGCTCTGTCAAAGGACACACGACTTCCTAGCCAGAGTCCCTCACTACAAGCTCCTGCCTTCTCTCACTCATCTGGTTCAATCAGTATGATCCCCAAGCCTTCCTTCTCCATAAATCAGTTCTACAATGTCCATCTTCTTTCACTCCTGGGGAGACACCTTCCCACTGCCATCCTGTCCTAAATGCCACATGTGCCCTCTGCACTTCTGGGGCTTTGCACAGCTTCTTCCATCTGGCTGCCATCCCTGCGTCCTAGTCTCTGCCTAAAGCAAGCGCTGTCTTTCTAGATGTGGCTCAGCCACCAGTTCCTGGAAGCTCGCTCTGCCTCCGTCACTCCCTCTGATCTGTCTCCCTACTATATGGACTGTCACACTTGGAAAGAACCCAGCTATGTCCCAATCCTCTCATTCTGCACAGTATGGAAACTAAAGCTCGGGAAAACGAGAGGCCTCGCCTAGAGTCGCTGTGGTCCATGACCTCACCACACTTGAATGCACAGAGATTTGCTGAGTCGATCATAAGAATGCCCAGGGTGAAGGAGCCTGTATCATGCTGTGTGCTTGGGAGGCACTGTGTGTGGACCACTTTGGTATCCTAACAACTCATCCTACATTACAGACAAAGAGCTCGAGGCTGAGAGGTGAATTTGTTTAAAAGTCACATGATTAGAAAGTGGGAGTCTGGGGCTCAATGGGCAAAGCACTGGCCACCCATGCATGAGGCCCCAAGTTTGAGTCCTCAGAATGTATACAAGTCTGGGCATGACATCACACACCCATAATCCCAGTGCTACTCCTGTGTGGAGATAGAAGGCAGAACAAGAATCATTCCCGGAAGATCAGGTCAGCTTCCCTGGAGTACACAGCAGCAAACTACAAAAGAGACCCTGTCTCAAGCCAGGTGGAAAGCTAGGACTGACACCTCAGGTTGGCTTCTGACCACCACATGCATACAATGGCATGCACATTTGTGGCCCCCGCAAATACAAATCCAGACCTCACTCCCAGTGTTCACTGTTATTTTATGTTAATTCCTTCCTGCCAGTACATGTTATCCTTCTAAACGGAAGCGCCTGTCTTCAAAGCCAAGGACAGTAAGGGCACGGTATCATGTAAGCAGTGGTACTTGTACACATGTTATCTCTCCGTTACTATTGTGTGTCACACACATGTGTCACGCACCATGCTGGGTACCAGCGCTTGCCTCCCGCACACTTTTCCAGAGAGTGTGGAAACAGCAGTGGCTCCCTGTTTGTAGTGCCTTGCTGGACACATAGTTTCATGGGGATCAGCTAAGTCATCTTTGGCCAAGTCAGCCGACTTTCTGAAGTGTGTCCTTTCTCTCTCATGTCACAGTAAATCCAATGCTAGAAAAAAAGGACTAAAAACAAATGTCATTATGGAAAAAAATAAACCAACAACATGCTGTTCAAACTCTTCAAGCTGTGTGACTTGAGGTGTTACATCTTAAAATGTTCTCTATTTAATAAAAACTAAAACTCCGAAGGGTGCTCAGTAGAGAGCCAGCTTGGCCCACTGTCAGGAAGGCAGCCCGACAGCTTCAGCAGAAGCAGAGTTCCTAATGAATTTCTTATGGCTTGAGAAAACTTAAGGCCATCTGAGTAGAGAATAAGTATGAAAATATGGCAGACACACACCCTCCGAAAGGCCATGTGGCAGGGGGTTCTTGTTAGGAGGCTTGACTAAGGCTGTCAAAAGCTTTAAGAAGGAAGTGAGTTCTGGTACAGAATGTTCTTTGAAAACATTTCAGCCAGAGACTCTCAGCAGAGAAAATGGTAGCATTTCAAGTGAGGCCTGTAGGATAGGCTCACTCACTTCCAGATATCAACTTAGTAAGATCTATATCCATACATATGTGTGAACAGATACGGTACATATGTCTGGACGGTATAGATTAACAGGCTTGTGAATTGTGTATATATGTATATATATATATGTGTGTGTGTGTGTGTATAGTGTATATGTGTGTATAGTGTATATGTGTGTATGTATATATATAGTATGTATGTATATGTGTGTGTGCATGTGTGCATGTACCTATATGTACACATGTGCACTCAGAAGTATACATAGATAGGTCTCTTCTGGGTTCTGTTGGTATTAAGCCCAAGCCATCAAAAGCAATATGAACAAACCATGGGTGCAAGAGTCCCTAATATAGTTAGCCTTACTAGCTAGTTTGTCCTGGGGATCCCCTGTCTTTGCCTTCAGAGGCTGGAATTATAGGCAGGCTGCCTGCCACACCTACTTGGTATGTGCATGGGTTCTGTGAACTCTGAACCCCAGTCCTCAGGTTTGCGGAGCAAGTGCTTTAATGACCCACCCATCTCCCAGTCTGAACTGTATTCTTAATTATAAAAATCTTACCTTCCAGCAGCTTGATTTTCCTCCATCTGTGGTCACCAGACTCAGAGCAAGAAGAGTACTTAAGAACTTGGCTATGAGCCTGGAGAGGTGGCTCAGCAACTAAGAGCACAAGATGCTCTTGCAGAGGACCAAAGTTTAGTTCTCAGCACCCGGGTCAAGCCGTTCACAACTGCCTGTAACTCCAGCTCCAGAGGGACCGACACCTTTGCTTCCAGAGAGATATGCACCCAGACACGCGTACTCACACACAGCCACACACAACCACACACAGAATTTTAAAAATACTCAGATTGGGTGTGGTGGTGCTCAGTCTTAACCCCAGGACAAAGGAGGAAGAGGCAGGCAGACTCTGTAGAGTTCAAGGCCAAATCGGTGTACCCAGGAAGACCTTGTCTAAAACAAACAAACAAACAACAAACAAATCTCAGCTAGTCTGACCACCGTCCTCTGTGCCAGAAGAGGCTCAGAAAGGAGTGTGGAGCTGTTCAATGTCACAGACAGACCTCTGGTGCTTCTGTCATGCCTCCCTGTTGTGCCCAAGTCAGCACTGAGTTCAAAAACACAAAACAAAACAAACAAATAAAAAACCCAGCTTAATCCATTGCTGAGTTGAATTAACAAACTCATTTACATGTCTCCATCCTGAGGGGGCTGAATAGACACAATCCCAGACGGCTAGGAGCTTTCACAACAAAACACACAGCAAGCCAGACAGCTTATGCACAAACACAGGAGCAGACACAAAGGCCCCATGCTCCAAAAGCCCCCTTTGCTCGCTCTACAACAACAGTCTTCTACAGGCTCCTACAGGAGCCTGGGAACGAAGCCTTGCTTCTGTTGGCTTAGCCCTTTGGTTGTACAGGGCAAATGTGAAAGACAGTCCTTTCTACTGTGGGGTTGGAAACACTGACCACTTTGGGCCCCAGTGTTTTTTTGGTTTTGTTCTGTTTTGTTTTTCAGGCCTTCTCTACAGGCAGAACACGTTCCCTCCAAATCTACACAACCAAAAGGAGGCTTAAAAAAAAAAAAATAAAAGCCTGGGGCTGCTCCCTTCACCACTACCTACCAAACGAATGCAGCCCCTAAAACGCAGGCTCCACATTCACAGGATGAATACTGGGGAGAAAATAATCCCCCTAGTGAGCCTGGCTTTCTTTAAAAGATGTCAATCCACCCACCCCAGCCACAATCACAGGCCAGCATCTCCCTCCCCAAAGACAAACAAGGTTTTGGATAAATGAGAAAGGAGGTGCCCTTGTGGCATCATGGAAAGGAAATTCTGTAGGCAGCACAGCTCCCTCTCAAAGGAAGCCCCAGGAAGGATGCTCTCGTCAGGCCCCACAAAGCGTGCCATGAACACATCATGCCAGAACCTAATTGAAATCTCAGGCTGAAACAGTATTTTGCGGTATTTGGGGAGAAAAGATGTGTACAGACAAAGAGGGAAAACAAAAGCTGTATGCAGAAGAGGCATGAAAAGCAGCCCACTTCTTGACCGTGGGACAATTTGGACGGTGGCCACTGAGTTAAAGAGGTGTAGCTTCCCTCCCAAGCTGGGACCTGCGGGCACTTTGCAAAACTGGCTGCTGCCAGCACTCTGATTCCATAGCCAAGGCCTTTAAGGCCCAAGAGGCTCCTCAAACTGCCATTGTCTTCAAAGAAGTACAGCATGGAAGGTGCTGCTTAGACCCAGGACAAACAACCAACAAGAGAATGACAGAAAAGAAGCAAAGAAAGAAAGAAAAAAGGAGACTGGAGAGACAGCTCAGTTAGTACACATGTAAAAATACAAGATGAAGAGCTAAAGGAGACATCCAGTACCGACCAATGGCTTCAGACACAAGCCCGCATATGGGCATGGTGGGGTATAGTGATTTCTGCATGACTCTTACTTAGGTGTAAATATGAGTTCTCCACTAAACTGAGCTTGTGTCACTAGACAGATTCTGGCTATGAACCTTGTCTTTCTTATCTGCCAGAATGAGTACGGCTTATCTCAAAGACTCATGTACACGCACTGAATAAAAACAAACTTCTTTTTTCTGTCTTGAAGCCGGATGCCCAGGGAAGTAGTGGAATGCCTGCCTGCCTGCCTGTAGGAGTTTTACATACATGGAACTATGTGTCCTGATCACAAAGCAGCAACCGGTAGCAGATTTTTTTGCTTTTATGAGGTTTACATTGGCCGGAAGGTAGTAAATTGTTAGGGTATTGCCAAAACCCTTCTGAGCAGTCTTCTCTTTTCATTTTCTTTGATAATTATCATGGAAGCGTGGCCAAGTTGAAAGATGCGTGGAAGAAGGGCAGACAGGTCAGTTCCGTGGTGTCCTGGCTGTCCTTCAGGGCTCCAGCTGCTTGGTGGCCAAACCTTGGGAATTCTGCTCAAGGGCTCAAGGCTGACTTCCTTCTCTTCACGGTCGTGCAAACAGCCACCTCCAAGTTTTATTTTGTCAATGGACCTGCACAGAGATCATTTTAATCTCTCTACTCACTACAGTCTGCTATGGTCTGAAGGGCCACTGTCTCCAGCAATTCAACCATTACTCAATGACAGAAATAACCCATTTATTTTGTCTTAAAACTACATTTATTTATCTATTTATTTATTTATGCTTGTCTGGGTGCAGAGGGGACTGATACACATGTGCAGAGGTCAGAGGACAATGTGCAGAGGTCAGAGGACAACTTGCAGGAGTCAATTCTTCCTTTTTAGCCTATGGGTTCTTGGAATTGAACTCAGGTCATCTGGGGATTGAACTCAGGTCATCAGACTTGGCAATGAGCACCTATGCTTACTGAACCAACTTGCCATCCCTGTATTTATTTCACGAGACAGGATCTCCCTGTGTAGCCCCATCTGACCTCAAACTTAGTCTCAATCTACTTCATCCTCCTGAGTGACAGGATTGCATGTGTGTATCACTATGTCTAGCTGTGGTGGTTCAAAAGAGAAATGTCCCCCAAAGGCTTAAGCCTTTCAACACTTGGTCCCTACCTGGTCACTGCTGGGGGCTGGAGTTAGGAGGGATGGCCTTGATGGAGGAAGTATGTCACTCGGGGTAGGCTTTGAGAGTTTATAGCTTTGTCTCATTTCCAGTCCATTCTCTTTCTCTCTGCTTTATGTGGTTAGAGATGTGATCTCTCACCTTCCTGCTCTGGCTGCCTGCTGCCATGCCTTGTCTACCATTACAGACTCTCCCTCTGGAAGCATAAACCCAAAGAAACCTTCTATGGCTGCCTTGGTCATGGTATTAATCACGGCAACAGAAAGGTAACAAATACATGGGATTTATCTACTACGAATCTTTTCCTTCAGCAATGTCCCCACCAACATATTCTCTGTTACTGAAAAATGTAAACAGAGTATGAGACTGGAATCACACACACAAACACACACACACACACCAGGTGTACACACACCCATACAAGCAAGCAGCAAGTGCATGTGTATCGTATGTAGCCATAGCCAGGGAACCTTCGCAATGATGTTCTTCTTGGGTTCAGTTACATACTTGACCTTGACTGTGCAGCCACAGCCTGATATTCTTCATTGTTTTGAACAGATGTAGCCAGCCATAATTATCTAAAGTTGGAGGGCTCCCTCTGGGAAGACGTGGTATTTCTGACAAAGTGATATCAATTATTAACTATTCTCCTTTCTACTTTATCACATAGATCAGCATCTGAGAAAAATTACTAGGTAACTTAGTATAATAAATTCCTCCTGGGGTGAGGATCTGATATATAAATGGACAAGCACTAGTTTAGATCTAGACCCTCCATAGTCTGAGAAGCTGGAGCTGAGAGGAAGCTATAGCACAGTCAGACCAGCCCAAACTGGGATGATACTCTGCAGGGGAGGGACAGGCAAGCACTGGTAGTTTATCTACGCTGCTCACAAGCCTTGCCTTCCAACAATCCTAATCTTCAAATTCTCTCTAATCTATTCTGGGTTTCTTCTTTCTGTTAGACTCCTGGGACCAGCTAATTAAAAGCAAAATCCCAGTGCAATGTTTAGAGTTAACTGTCAAGCTGATGGGGTATGGAAACACAGGAGAGAAGCCCCCAGTCACACCTATGAGGGATTCTCTAGCCTCTGGGCAGGCCTGTGAAAGAGTCTATCTATTAAGTTAATAGAGATAGGAAGGCTCACATGAAAAGCGGGTGGCACCATTCCCTGGGCTTGGGACTTAGACTATATAAAATGGAGGAAGTGGGGCTGGAGAGATGACTCAGGAGGCAAGAACACATGGTGTTCTTCCAGAGGATGAGTTTAATTCTTAGCACTCATGTTGGGTGGTTCAGTTCTAGGAGATTCGATGCCCCCATCTAGCCTTAGTGGGTACTTCAGGCACATGCTGCATCAACATATACTCAGGCACACGTATAATAAACAGATGAATAGTATTTATTAAGGAGGAAGTTAGTTGAACACAAGCATTCATCTTGCTTTGCCTCCTGATTGTGGGTGTGATGTGACCAGCTGCTTTCAAGACCATACTTGGCACAATGGACTGCATAGTTGAACTGTGAGCCAAAAGAAATCTGTTCTCCCTTAGGCTGACTTTGCTGTGGAAAAGTAACTAAGGCACTCGCTGCAACCAAATTAAACAGCAAACAGGAAATGCAAGCTCTCTTAAGCCTTTGGCTTGGATTCTACTGGGCCCATCAAATTTAGACTTTATACTGTTTGGTTTGTTTGTTTGATTTTGAGAAAGATGAATAAAGGCAACTGTTAACATTTTCTGATATGCTATTTAAACAGAAATGGGATGATGGCTTAGAAATGTTTATTTTTTTTAATGGAAATAATACCTCATGTATAGCATGATGGCTGTTAGCATAAACAGAAGAGAACTTATGTGTTGGCAAGTGTGTGGTTTGAATGAGAATGACCTCCACAGGCTCAGATACGCGAATGCTTGGTCCCCCAGTCAGTGGACCTGTTTGGAAAGGATTAGGAGGTGTGGCCTTGTTGGAGGAGAGGAGGTGTGCCACTGAAGGTGGCCTTGGAGATTTCAAAAACTCCTGCCATTTTCAGCCAGTTCTCTCTGCCTCCTGCTTGCAGGCTGGATGTAAGCTCTCAGGTACTGCTCCAGTGCCATGCCTGCCTGCTGCTATGCTCCCTGCCATGGTGGTCATGGACTTTAACCCGTCGGAATTGGAAACTCCAAATTAAATGCTTTCTTTTATAAGTTGTGTTGGCCATAGTGTTGTTTTTTGTGGTGTTTTTTTTTGTTGTTGTTTTTGTTTTTTGTTTTTTTTTTCTACAGCTATAGAAAAGGAACTAAGACAGCAAGGATGTGGAGAAACCACACTACTGGTAGAAATGTTAAATAGTACTTCTGTGGAAAATGACAGAATTGTTACTCAAAAACATTTTAGAAAAGAATTACTACGTGACCCAGCAATTCTACTTCTAGTTAAATACCCTCAAAAGTTGAAAGCCGAGCCTTAAAGAAATATGTGTATACCTATGCTTATGGAAATATCCAAAGGATCCAAAAATCAAATGGATAACCAAAATAAACATAAAATATGCAGTGGAGTAATATTCAGTTTTAAAAAGAGAATTTGGATACATGATGTAATATAAATGAATCTTGAGGATATTATTTTGAGTGAAACAACATCAAATCCAGTATGATTTCTCTTATGAGGCACTTGGAGTAGTGAGATTTATAGAGCTGGAGGGTAGAAGGGAATGAGGGGGGGTGGGAGGGGTGTATGTATCTGGGCACGTATGTGCGTGTGCACATAGGTGAATATATCTGCGTGTCTATATGCAGAGGCAAGAGTAGAAAGTCCTGTGCCTTGCTTGACCACGCTCAACCGTATTTTCTTTAGGCAAGGTCTCTTACTGAACCTGGAGCTTAGCTGGTAGCCAAGAAGCCCAATGATCCCGTCTCCCTCCCCTCCAGTGCTAGTATCACAGACACACGCGTGGCATTCTTTCCATGGCTGCTGGGATCTGAACTCGAGTCCTCCATCCTGCACAGCAAGTGCTCTAACTCATGAAGACACCTCTCCAGCCCCAAGAAGTTTCTGTTTAATGGGACACATCTCAGTTCTGACAGATAAAGAGTTCCAGGGATTGCTCGCACAGCGTGAACATGTTTAAGAGCATTGAAGTACACACTGGAAAATAGCAAAGACAGTAAATGTTGAGTATATCACATTAAAAAAGAAACCAATATGCCAGAGTTCACACAAACCTCTAAAACAGTGGTTCTCAGCTTTCCTAATGCTGTAACCATTTAATAGTTCCTCATGTAGTGGTAACCCCCAACCATTGCTACTTTATTTTTTTTTCATTGCTACTTTATAAATGTAGATTTACTACCGCTAAGAATCATAATGCAAATATTTGATATGTGGGATATCAGCTGTGGGCAGGACATGTAATGTGCAACCCCAAAGGGGTCACCACCATGGATTGAGAACCACTGCTCTGAAACTTTTCCATACCTCTCCATACATACAGAACTTCAAAGTATCTAATAAGCAGCCCAGTGAAGCGGAAAAACAACACCAGTGGCCAGACCTAATGACTCAGGATGCTGTCCATGCAGACCGATCTACCCTACAGGGGTCTGTGTACTCTACCTGGCCCCTCTCCATCTGAAGCTGGGCAAATACAAGGAGCTGAACAACCACAACCCTGCCAGAAAGAAATGTGGTCTAGTACACGAAAACACCAGCCAGCCTTTGGAAACTGAGGTGACGTCACGGACCTAAAGTCAATGAGGCGAGTGTGAAGCCAGCTGTGTGCGCCCATCTTGAGCTGCACATCATAGCTACACCCGAGAGTCCTCTCTGTCACACTGTCCCTGCACATGTGGGTCTCTGCAGCTCTGCAGCCAAATGAATGACTCACAAGGAAGGTAAGGGGAGCGAATCCAGTAGCTCACCTGCAAAACTAAGAAGCCCTTGGAGTGGTTGAAACTCCAACTGATTGCCTCTTACTGGACAAATCCAAGGGATGGTCTGTGAGTAGCAAAGCAGACGAGTTCATGTTAAGTCTCTTGGCTTTATAGAGGACGTGAGACATCCAGAGCGCTGTTTTGATCTTTCTTCTGTGCATGCATGGAAAGCAAAAAAGCCCTTAACTGTCTATGGCCAAGAAACAAATGTGTCTGCCTCTCCCTGGACAGATTAAATAGCTCTATGTGGAGGGAAAAAGCTAGATCAAAGAAAAGTCCACATAGTCCTGGCCGGAATGCTGCTAGAGGTTTCCTGGCTGGAGGAGAGGTGGCCTCTGATTGAACCACGAGGAATGTGCAAGAGAGGTCTCGGCTGGCAAGAGAGATGCTTCTAATAAACCATGCTCATCGGGAAATCTGAGGTACATACTTGGGAATCCTTTACGCTCATATCACCCCTAAATCCTTGTTGTATATACTAATAATTAACACAATATGTTTGTTTTTAAATATTGTATTTATTCTTTGACAGCTGTATACATTTATAAACATATTTCGAGCACAGCCCCTCCACCACTACTTACCTCCCTCCAGCTCCACCCAGTGCGCCCCCCCCATCACCATCTCCACTTCAAGCCTGCACATTCGCTCACAGGCATGTGACAATCTACCGAGGCATGGGTGACCTCCCAGTGGCCATATCACCAAAGGAAAGTGGCTCTCCCTCTCTTGGCAGTCATCAACTGCCAACAGCTCCTCTGCCAAGCATGGACCCTCGGGGATCCATCCACCATCCATCCATGCTGGAATTCTGACTGCCTTGAACTTATGCAGGTATCAATGCAGGCTAACTGTCAATCAAAACTGGGAAATAGGACCCTATTGCTGAAGACACCGCTCATTTGCATGCAGGAGACAGAGAAGCTGGCCTTGAACTAACCAGGGAACTCTCAACTGCTGGCCATCTTATATGGTACCAGATAGACTTCTTTATGTGTGTATGTGTGTGTGCAGATGTCTGCGGAGGCAGGCACAGTACTCCTCGGGTATCATTCCTCAGGGGCTTCCCCCCCCTTTTTTTTTCTCTTTTTAGGCAGGGTCTCTCATTGGCCTGGAGCTCAATAACTAGGCAGGCTGGCTGGCTGTTCAGTGAGCCCCAGAGACACACCTGTCCCCCCATATTCCTAGCACTTGGATTGTAAGTACAAGTCACCAAGTCTGCCTCGGCTCCTTTTTTTTTTTTTTTTTTTTTTTTTTTATTAATGTGGGTTCTGGGACTCGAACTCAGTCCTCATGTTTACTTTACTGAGTGCACTAGCCCCCCAGTCCCTATTTCTTGTTTAAAATTGTATCATATGCATTGAGCTCACCACGAAAAGTGGGATCTTCGTATAGTTGATAAAATGTTTTGGGAAAAGTGGAGCAGATACTAAGTGGCTTAGTACATGCCTAGACCTAGTCACCTCCTCCTGAATTCATTTTTGCCCTAAAATCTGAGTCTGTCTCCATCAGACAATCTTACTGAAATGAAATTCACACTCTTGTGTATCTAGTCATTAGGGAAAGACTTGGGGAGAAAAACCAAGGAAAGAAATAAAAAGAAAAGAAAGAAAAAAAACAACCAAAAATGATTCCCTTTAAACTTAAAGCCTTGCTGTCACCTCCAGCTAATCCCCAGGGAAGCCTTCAGTGGAGGCCATTTGATTTGTAGCTGGAGAAAAAGCCTGAAGCCAGGGCGTGCACAGCAGATCTGAAATGTTTCCCTAACCCTGTGGTCACCGAGACAACAAAGTCTCAAGATTCCCTTTCTTCAGCAGTCGGCCTGCGGACTTGTTGCTGTTGTTGTTTTAAATGTTAATGAGTTGAGCCTAGCTGCTGGCTCCCAGCACTCTGCTCTTCAGCTCTTCCAACCTGTGGTAAAAGCACCCTGCCCCAGCCCTCAAAGGCCCCCGCAGAATATAGGCAGGTTCAGGGAAACAACTTGACTCAAGGCCTGCAGACAGAAGAGTAGAACACTAAAGGGAAAAAGACAAGGAAAGCCGGAATCTGGCTGTCTTGACTCCTAAAGCATTCTGTATGATAATGCAAACGCATGCTGATGGGAAGGCAGCCAGAATGTTCTGCTGGCTGCACTTTCACACACAGGAATGATGATGGTCAACCCACCTCAAGCAAGGAGACAGCAGGCTGAGGCTTTCATCCTTCCAAAAGCAACGCCCCCGCCCGGCCCAGTTAGTTAGAAACCCAGGCCCTGAAAGTCTCCAAGGAGCTTCTAACTAATTTAAAGCAAGGAAGTCCACATTTTAGAAAGTTCTCTCTGCCTCTTCTAAGGAACAAATGATTCTGCCTACAGAGGTGGGTGTCTGGGGCTGGCATGCCTGTCAACAGTTCCCTTTCACGTGGGAACATCCCCACCTGCTGGAAGTGCAGACCAAAGTTACATCCCCCCGCCCCAGCCCATAAATCTCTGCAAATATACACTTTTATTTTCTCTCTCAAACTGGTCACCATCTGACTGAAAGCAGCTGTCTGTCCCTCTTCCTTTTCCTGAGGTCCCTACTGGGGACATTTACCCCCATGAAATTTACAGGACTGCCCCAGCCTTAGCCTGGGGTTAGGCAGGTCCTTGCCATTTGTCTTCCTTGACAACAGGACGTCCTTAGGTCTGTCCTGAAAACCCCTGCAAGCCCTCCTGAGTTGGGAGATTGTCGGCCTGAGGGTCAGAGGTTTCTGCACTTCAGTGGGCTGGCATTCCTTTGAACTGCGGTCTTAGCTTTTCACAGCCTGAGTGTCTTTATTTGTCCGGGCAAACTATTCAGAGATTGTCTATTTCATCTTTGATTCTCAAAGTAAAAAGACTCATAAACATGTAGGCGGCAAGGGCAGACTGTGTTTGCCGTTTCTGGTGTGGCTGATGCTGCCAGAGCTCCTGTCCTCTGAAGGCTGACTTTCATTGCATGCTGGCTTTCTTCACCCTCCGAGCCCCTCAGAAACAGCCCGCTGCAGTTCAGGTAATAAGGGCTTCCCAGGGTGGTGGTAGTGAGAGTTAGCACAATGTTTACAAGGTGGGGCTTGGTGGGAGGTCTTCGGGTGATTGGGGTGGGGTGAGGCTCCCTGACAGGACAACAGGACTCCTCCTTTCTTCTTCCTCTCTTGCTTCAGGTCATGAGGTGAGTGGGTTTGCTCTTTTGCAATCCCATCATGACATAATCCTACCATAGGCTCAAAGCAATGCGTGATCATTTTACTTTGCAGTGGAACATTCAGATCTGCGAGTCAAAATCAGGCTTTCACTATAAACACAGAAAGATGTCCAATACACAGCTCAGGGAAGTCTGGTGCCACAGACAGAGAACCCTACTCCCTCAGACAGTACAGGTTTTTCCTCCATTCTTTCTCTTTCTTCATAGCTTTAAACATCATCTTTTCTTTCCTTGGCAGCTTAGATTCCACTCTGGCATTCTCTTCACTTTTTTTTTTTGTTTTTTGTTTTAAAAAGTATCTTTTTTTAATATTTAAATCACACACATATGTTTAAATATATATGCACATGTGAGTGTAAGTGCCTATACAGTGCAGAAATGGGCACCAGATCTCCTAGAAGTAGAATTACAGATGGTTGTAAGTGTGGGAGCCAGCCATGATCAGCTAAGTATGGACAGGTCACCCAAAGGAAGTTCTTTTCTTCTAACCATTATCACCTGCCAGAGTAAAACTCGGCCATTGATAAATTTAACAAGAGGCCTGGGTTTTAGTAGTTTACCCTAAAGCAATACCTGGCTGCAGAAAGAACCACAAACTGAGATTACCTGACCTCCACCCAAGAACAGACATTCAAAGGAAATGCCTAACATTCCAACCACTATAGATAGGATCACCTGCCAGAACACACCAGG
This sequence comes from Chionomys nivalis, assembly GCF_950005125.1. Classification (NCBI taxonomy): domain Eukaryota; kingdom Metazoa; phylum Chordata; class Mammalia; order Rodentia; family Cricetidae; genus Chionomys; species Chionomys nivalis. The sequence continues at coordinate 59,437,216 of NC_080089.1, forward strand.
ACACCCCTAGACAAATGTCAGCCAATCAGGGGTCCGAAAACCTCAGAAAACCCTCACCCCACCTTTACTACTATAAAAACCCTATTCTAATTGAGCTCGGGACTCTCTGTTTATTCCAATACACTGAACATGTGGAGAGACCGAGTTTGCAAACTTGCTTAAAATAAAGGCTCTTTACTTTTACATACAGGACTCGGTCTCCTTGTTGGCTTTTGCAGGGACTTTGCGGATTTGGGCATAACAGGAGCAGCCCAACATGGGTGTTGGGAACTCAACTCAGGTCCTCTGCAAGAACAATACATGCTCTTAACTGCCGATCCATCTCTTCTTCATCACCCCCATGACAGTTTCTTTAGTGTGTGTGTGTCTACTAAGCCATGTATGAGGGGGTCAGAGGACAACTTTTAGGAGTTGGTTCTCTCCTGCCACCATGTGGGTCCCAGAGATTCCATCCAGATGTTCAGCTTTGGTGACAGGTGCCTTTACATGCTGAGCTGTCTCACAGGCCCCATTTACTTCTTAAAAATAAACTGATGCATAAACCCACTGATAAATCATCAGTCCCCATGCTAACGTCACAGTATGAATTTGAATGGTTTCCTGGGCCTTCCTCTTTTTATGTTTATAGCAAGGAGATGGGGAAGATCTCATTCTGCCTGTGAAGGTTTGAGGGAAAGGTACATACATGTCGTGAAGCCAATCTGCTTCAGCCACCTCCTCTTCTAGACAATGATTCTGGTGCAGTCAAAGGTGGGGAAGAGCACTGTCCTCTTAGGAACGGAGGGCAGGTAGAGAACCAAGCTAGACTGGAGGGCACCTAACAATGAAATAGCAACAGCCATGAAACACAGGACATCTGGGACCCCACCCCCGACCTCTCTGAGGACCAAGACCACCATCTCTCAGCCTCCACAAGCATCAGCCAAAATGGAATGAAAGCAGTGAGAAAAACTAAGTGATCATCCCTTCCTTAGACCGCAGGCAGCTGCCTAAACCAGGAGCAGAAGCCTTCAGAAGCTTTTAATCTCAAACAGGTTTCCTTCTCAGCCCTGGAAGAGATAATCAGGGTTATTAAGTAGTGACTCACAATAGGAGATCCATTTTTCAAAGTATGCTTTCATCATGGCTAATATTTAAGGTTATTCTATTAAAGGGAAAACAAATACTGGACTCGAAAAGTGACTGACTGGACAGGGCTGAGTCCAGTCTCTAGCATTTTCTACATACGGAGGATGCTGAAGGACGTGGGATCCTGTGCTGTTCTCAGACACAGATGACCTGCTACAGTCTCAGCAAAGGCTCTTCCTGAAGACACTGTTAGTTCTGGCAATAAATACCCATCCTGAAGCCACAGCCCTCTGCTGCTGTTATGGACGCGTGGCACAAGCTCCACAAGTCCCTCTCTTTCTCCTGTACCTCTCCATTGCCGTGGCCTCCTGCCTTCTGGCTCCTACCCTGGTTCTATTTCTTTGCCACACCACTGCAGGTATTCCCCAAAGGAAAGTCCTGAGGTTCCTCTGGATGACCGCGTGGAGATGTGTCTCTGTCTTAGCCAGAAGCTAGGTCAACAGTTCTCAAACTTCCCTGCACACCTTAGCCACCCAGAGGACTTAAACCTCTGTTGCCAGGTTCCCTTCTGAGTCTCAGATTTAGTAAGTGCGGACGGGGCCCGATTGTGCTTCTCTAACACAATCCTAGGGACCTGCAACTGGGCCAGGGCCCCGTTTTCATAACTAGTCCCCTAAGTAACTACATCAGCCATACCCCTTGTTAACTTAGTTTTCAAGGCCAGATGGAACCCTTCCTCCTAGGTTTACCACGGCCTCTCTCTCTACTCCCATACACCATCCTCCACACTGTTCATATTCTATCAGAAAATGACACCACACCGAGATGGCACAGGCAGGCAAAGGCTCTGCTTCCACAAGAGTCACAGTATGGGGCTGAAGGTAAGAGAGACACAAACACCGGAACTGGCAGACACTGTTCGATGTGAAAAGCGGGAAAGGGCAGCAAGCTTTCCCAACAGATGAATGGATAGAAGATAACCCTTTGCCCCAGAACCATCGCTCCGTGTGTGTGTGTGTGTGTGTGTGTGTGTGTGTATCTCTGTGTCTGTCTCTGTTGCTCCCCAACCTGCTGTGTGTGTACATGTGTGTGGTGTACATGTATGTGTGCATGCATGCATGCGTGCATGCATGTGTGTGTGTGTAAATGTCCATGTCCATGTCATTTACAAGTGTACTTGTGTGTGCTTGCATAAGGAGAACAAGCTTCACTGTTGTTTCTCAGGTGATGTCCATCTTGCTGGTGGTATTTTTTGTCTGTTTTTGTTTTTGTTGCTGTTGTTTTTGAGACCGAGTCTCTCACTGCCCTAGACCTCACTGAGTTGGACTAGGCTGCCTGGTCAATGAACCCTGGAGATCTACATGTTTCTGCCTTCTCAGGCTTAAAAATGTGTCCTACCATGTCTGGCTTTTTCCTCTGTGAGTTCTGGGAAATGAACTCGGGTCCCTCAAACTGAGCTATTGCCCTAGCCTAGCAAGCACGTTCTGACCTGCAAATTGAGATGAATATTTACCCTTTGTTACTGTGTCCATCCATCGACACACAGAATGCAGCTAGCTCCTGTCTCACTTTGGGAGGGGCAGTAAACACTAGATACCCACCAGCCCTCCTTGCCTCTTTCCCATCTGGTCTCCCTTGCAGATAGGACTGCCGGACTATGAAGGCGAAAACCATGAGGAGCTGTTGTTCTGCAAGGAAAATCTCACTGCCTACTACATCCCCCATTGGACAGCTCAATCACTTCACAGTCCAGGGCATCAAGGGAGAGGCGCCAAGTGCAGAAACATGTGTTTGCATCACCCAGCAGGAGCCCATGCAGCACGCAGCCCAAGCGCAGCTGTTCTACAGGACTAAGCACAAGGCAGCATTCTGCATATTCCAGCCCACCCTCTGACCTAGTACGGAACCGAATTCCTTCCAGTGTTCATAAAACATTTCAAGGAAGGGTCATCCCAGTGACTTTCCAACTGACTGGTGATCGTGTCTTTTAATTCCCAGGGACCAGGGTCCAACACGTGTATGTGCATAATGCTTTCTCCAAACTAACCTCACTTTCAGTGGCAACGCCCTCTTCCATGACCTGATTGTGACCCTCAGAATGAAAAGGCAGAGACCCACCACACAGTCACAGATTTTTTGCAGAAAGAATGGACTTTGGGAACATCTGCCTAAAACATCTGCTAGTCACAGAAAGGCAATTTGCCTAGGGGTCAGTCCTTGGCGGCACTAGGCTAAGAACTCAAGTGCCCTGATTTACCATGCAAAGCTGTTTCCGAAGCAGGAGGAAGAGCTCCTGCTCTTCAGGACTGCAGAAGGAAAATGTCAGAGGGCTAAGAGAGCGCTCCATTGGTAAAGGGCTTGCTGTGCTAGCCTGGGGTCATGTGTGGATCCATAGTGCCCACTGGAAAGCCAGGGGTGAGGAGTGCATTATAATTCCAGTTCTGGGGAGGCAGAGACAGGGAATCCCTGGGGTCACTAGCCAGCCAGCCTAAGCTAATCACTGAGCCCTAAGGTCTAGTTAGATATTCTGTCTCAGAAGGCAAGAAAAATAGCTCATGAGGAACAGTAATTGAGGTTGACTTCTGGCCTCCAGGGGCGCACACACACACATGATGGAGGAAGGTCATTGGTTAAAAAATAAAGAAACTGCTTGGCCCTCATAGGTTAGAACATAGGTGGGTGGAGTAAACAGAACAGAATGCTGGGAGGAAGAGGAAGTGAGCTCAGACGCCATACAGCTACTCCCCAGGGCAGATGCCATGAAGCAAGCTGCCAGGTCAGACATGCTGAATCTTTCCCGGTAAGACTGATGCTACACAGATTATTAGAGATGGGCTGATCGGGATATGAGAATTAGCCTGTAAGGGCTAGAGTTAATGGGCCAAGCAGTGTTTAAATGAATACAGTTTGTGTGTCGTTATTTTGGGGCATAAGCTAGCCAGGCGGCCCAGGGAGCTGGGTGGCAGGAACTCAGCCCGCAGCTCCCACTACACACACACAGCATCCATATGCATATATGGCTATATACACCCACACTTTTGAAAGATAAAGTTGAAGGGATGAAGAGATGGTTCAGTGGTTAAAAGGACTTGCTGCTCAAGGCGAGGACCAGGATTCGGATCCTAGCACCTATAATATGTGTCTCATATAACAAGCTGAGCATCCTGGACATGCCTGTGACCCCAGCACTAACAGGCAGGGACAGACGACAACTGGCGCTTGCTGGGCTTCCAGGGTAATTGAGAGAACAGGAGTCCCAGGTTCGTGGAGAGAGTATACAGGAACAGGTAGAGAGTGACAGAGGATGACACCTTGAGGCCTCCACACACCCACACACATACATGCTCAACACTCACATACACACATAAGATGAACAAATATTGTTATTTATGTATTAAATTAAATTTTTTAAAATTTACTTCCCTGGATATGATGAGTGTCTTATCAGCATATATATGTATACTATGTATGTGCCTGGTATCTGTGAAAGCCACAAGTAAACCTTTACATCCCATAATGCTGAAGTTACAGGGGGCTGTGAAGCACTGAGTGGGTGCTGGGAATCGAACCTGGGTTCTCTATAAGAGAACAAGTGTTCCTAACCGCTGATCCATTGCTCCAGTTTCCAGTAGAAATGAAGTTTCAGTATGTCAATGTTCTTCAGTGATAATTTGCTAGTTGAGGTCATAAGTGGCTGTAAAATACCATGCGTGATCCTTCTGAAGGAGAAGTCATGAAAGTCCAAGTTCAAAGAGAGCCTCAACTTTACACGCAGCCAAGAAGAAAGCAAACACGGTCTTTTGAAATGCTCAGTTACCAAATCTGCCCTTGCTAGTTAGGCCACAGCACAGAAGTCACGGCATTCTGAAAGTTAGGGCCGGCTTACACACCATTTCTCATAAAACACAAGAACTTAGGCATTAGACTTTAAAAATAAAAAAAAATGTGTTTTAATTCACCACTTGTAAGTTACAGGCATTTTTAAAAATAACATTTTGATTAAAGAGGCCATCAAGACTGAAACCAGGCACTACTTAGAGATTGTTCCCGACTTCAACCTAACTATCTGAGGATTCTTAGGTCAATCCTTTAATCTCTTAATTTTTTTTTGTCCTTAAAAGAAGATTGTCACAAAGATAAAAGAAGGCTGTGCACAGAGTGACTGTTGAACAACTGTGGCAAGGGTATGGAAGGCCACGCCTGTGGAGTGGGCGCTAAAATAAGGCCATTCATGGAGGAGTGCATTCTGAAGAGGCACGAATTGCAAAAGCAATGAACCAAAGCTCACCACCCAACTCTCGAATCCCCAACTCACTGTGGGGGGTAGGAGAGCAGAGTAAGCACAGAAGATCTTGGAAAGAAATGTTCTCAGTGGGGCTTTGCTGGCAGGTCTCTGCTAAAGCAAAGAAGTGGGTCCCCCCTCAAGGAGAGAGAAAGGGAAAGGGAAGACCACTAGGGGCTTAGTCGAGTTTCCCTACAGTTAATGGGATACTGAGTGCAGGGTCTAATTCTTGTCTGGGAAATCAAAAGGACCAGATGCTTTTGAAGGATGAGGGGGAAATAAGGCACTGTTGTCTTGGGCGTGGCCAAAGCAAGAGCTATGTGTCTTGTTCACTGGGCAGAAGCCATGATGGGGAAAGCGTCTGTCTGGGCCCATCTAAAACACCTAAGAAGATTCCATGAGAAAGAAAGCATTCCAGCAGAGAGGTTCAGAGTGGACCAACCAGTAAAAAAAAATAGCCAGAGAAACAGTGTGTCCTCAGTGGTATTTAGGAAGGGTCCCAGAACTTAACATGCAAGTGCACTGTGCCAGAAACACAGATGAACATATTTATGTCACACACAATGGCAGAATTCATTGACTAACAATACATACACAAAGTTGGTCAGAGCCAGGGTTGTTTTTTTTGTTAGGTGGACACAACCTACAGTGTTCTGGGAAAAGGAACCTCAATTGAGAAAATACCTTCATCAGATTGCCTGTACACAAGTCTATGGGGCATTTCCTTAATTACTAAGTGATAGAGGGGGGCCCAGCCACCTGGGGGGGGCAGTGAGCTCTGGGCAGGTAGTATAAAATATGAGCCAAGCAAGGTATGAGAAGCAAGTCAGTGAGCGACTGTCCTCCATGGCCTTTGTTCCAGTGCCTTCTTTGAGTTCCTGCCTTGATTTCCCTTCATGACAGTGTACAATTATGAACAGAAATAAGCCTTTTCCTCCCCAATTTGTTTCTGGTCACGGTGTCTGATTACAACTATAGAAAAGTAACTGAGACAAGCCGTTTCAATGACCGCCATTTGTCACACAATTCGCCTAACCGGTAGCCCAGCGGAAGCAATTACAAGTTCTCTTTTTCCAATCCTTTTTGCTGTTCTTGTTGTTGCTTTTCAAGACAGGGTTCCTTCTCTGTGTAACAGCTCTGGCTGTCCCGAACTCGCTCTGTACACGAGGCTGGCCTTGAACTCACAGAGATCCGCCTGCCTCCATCACCCGGTCTTTTATTCCAGTCTTTATTACTCATTGTTAACTCTCATATCATACAGTAATATACCCCCCACTCCCCGTGTATGTGTGTATTACAGAATGAATAGAAGCTAAAGAGGCTGGAGCAGCGTTCAAGAGGGTTGAGCCCCGAGACCCGGAGAAGGCTGACCTCTGAGGAGCAGAGTTCTGAAGTCAGCTGAGAGAATCTACACTGATCTGGTAAAGAATCAGTGCTGGTGGGGGTTGCCATGGAGCTGCTGGTTTGAGAGTGAAGCTAGAAAAAGGCAGGAGCAGGAAGCAGCCAGTCAGGTCCGGGTCCAGAAGGGTGACCAGGTAAACAGACAGGCTGTTGAGTAGGCTTCGTCAGCAGTGCAGGACAGAGCCAACGAAAGGAATCTTGGTCGGAGAGGCACACTCCAGGCATGAGCTGACAGGCTGGTGTGGGGCCATGCCATCTCTGTGTTAGGTGTCCATTATGGGGTCCAGGTGAGGGAGTTACATCCTTCCCTTGGTCTCGTGTGTCTAATGTGTCTGATATGTTCTTGGATTTGATATCCCTGATAAGATTTTTTTTTTTTTTGGTTTTTCGAGACAGGGTTTCTCTGTAGCTTTGGTGCCCATCCCGGAACTAGCTCTTGTAGACCAAGCTGGCCTCGAACTCCCAGAGATCCGCCTGCCTCTGCCTCCTGAGTGCTGGGATTAAAGGCGTGCGCCACCACCGCCCGGCCCCCTGATAAGATTTTAATGCTCCGTTACCGCTACAGTCTCGGTTCATCCCAGCTCCAGCCCATCAGAAGCAGAGCTGGCCCTGCAGAGTTCCAGGCATACCCATCTCACAGTGGCACTAGGTTGAGCAGGCTTTCCTCCGCTCTGGTCGTGAACAGAAATGAGGACGAGTGAAAGGCCTGTGGAAAGAACCTCTTCATGAAGGCCATGCTGGTTCATCCCGGAGTCCTTCCCTTCGTCAAAGCTGAAGATCTTACCTAAGATCCCTACAAGGTTAAGGGAACTCGTTCAGCTACTGATGGTGATATCTCACACCTCTATCCCTCTCACCTGACAGAAATGTCCACTCTCTCCAAGTTCCAAGGTCAAAACTTGTCCTCACCGAAATGACTCCTGGCAAATGAACCTCCCTCTTATTCTTTCACTTCGCCCTTTCTGCAGGCTCAAGAAACTGCCAGAGCGCTGGGGAGATGAGGCAGTCAGTAAAGCATTTGCTGTGCTGACGTGAGTACCTGAAGCCGTGAAAAGCACCGGAGTGGCTCGGAGCATGTACGATCCCATCACCATGGGGGAATCACTTTGTTTTACCTGTCCACTTAATACAGCCCAGGCCACTTGAGATCAGCATCTCAACTGAGGGGTTGCCCAGACCAGATATGACTATGAGCCTGTTTATGGGGGATCATATCGGTGTTAATAGATACAGGAGGGTCCAACCCACTAAAGATGCCATCATTCCCCAGGACTGTATACAAAAAAACTAGATAAGTCTGTGAATAGCCAGCAAGCAGCTTCCCTCCACCGTTTTTGCCTTCAAGTTCCTGCTTGAGCTCCTGTCCTGACCTTCCTCAACGATGGACTATAACCTAGAAGTGTACGCCAAATCCATTCTTTTCACTCCTGAGATGCTTTTGGTCAGTATGTTATTACACCACAGAAATGAAACTAGAGGCTGTGGGTGGTGGTGTATGCCTTTAATCCCGGCACTCAGGAGGAAGGCAGGCACAGAGCAAGCTCCAGGCCAGCCAAGGCTACAGAGTGAGAGGGACCCTGTCTCATTAGATAGCAAGCAACAGAGGAACTTGAGGAACTTGACCTTGACCTCTGGCCGGCACATATGCGGAACTCGCTAAAGTTGCACATCATTTTAATCAAACCAGCCCCAAATCCTTCTGCCTAGACACCACATCTTCTATTGTCTAGAAGAACATGAAAGCATTGAATACTATATCTGGAAGGTTTATTTATAGAAAGCTTCAAAAAGAGCGTGGAGGGGGGGATTCTAAGTATATTTCCCAGGGAATAACAAGGCATTGCTTTAAAAGCCCTTTCTGGATCGTCAGCTTTTATAGGTCTGTGCCTTTCCTCGTTTTTAACTAAGCTACTTTACAACTCTATAAACTGCAGAAACTGATAGTGATGCAAATGAATTCGTCAGTAGAGAGGCCGCTGTGAGAGGCTCTGCTCCCCAGGGAGCCAGCTTTACCCAGGCAGCAAATTCCTTCAGCCTTCCTCCTGGCATGTTTGTGCTCTCAGGACCAGCTCTGACACCACGCAGGGTCCCTCACTAGTTAAATTAAACTTCAGTCAAGTTCATTTATTTTGAAACTGAGCTATGATTTTATCCTTTTACTAAAATAGCACCCAATGTTTCCCACTGCTGCCAATCAGCCTGGACCACTCCAGCCATTTCTTTTTCTCTTTCTTTCTTTCCCACCTATTGTATTCTGTTTCTGCTCTGTTCTGTTCTGTTCTGTTCTGTTCTGTTCTGTTCTGTTCTGTTCTGTTCTGTTCTGTTCTATTCTACTCTATTGTGTCCCATTCTATTCACAGGCTCATTTCCTCGGGGACCACAAATTCACATTCACACACATACTCATTTACATACGCATCACACACACACACACACACACACACTATGAACCTTGGGTTTCTTTTGGGGGAGAGAAAGGAAGGGGAGAAGCAGGAAGGAGCGGTAAGATAATAAATTTGATTGAGCCTACTAAAATGGATGGATGCAAGAATCATTACTCTCAGATTTGATGCCCTGTCTTAATGGTTTGTTGATTCTAATTTCTTTCTTAAAAACAATGAGATTGATATGGTTCCAAATTCAAACAGTACAAAAGAGTGAGTATATTCTTCAACTCCATACTCTGGTCATTTATCTAGGGACAGTTCTGTGGCTCTTCCTCTCATCACTGGGCCTCCTTATGGACCAGTGTTCTGGGAGCCTGTTAACAGACAATGAGGGTTTGGTCAAACTGGAGATCTTCTCTGACAGTCAGCCCCTCTCCTTTCCTCTGCTTTCCAGCCGCTCTAGGCTGCTGTGCTCACACCACACTTACACACACTGTCTGCTTCAGCAGCAGTGGCCATGGCACCAAGAGGGATGACACATGTGTACCTGGAGGCCAGAGGTCAACCTCAGGTGTCTTTCCTCAGGTGCCACTCACCTTATTTTTTACTTATGGGGGTGGGGGTTGAGCTGGTGCACAGAGTAAGGATACACACAAAGACCAACAGGAAAAACTAGGTTCCGGAAAGCTGGTTAGAGGTGGTTGCGGGTCAGCCTAGTAAGTGCTAGGAACTGAATTCTGGTCCTCTCGAAGAGCAGCACTCCTAACTCTGGAGTCATCTCCTTCCCAAATACATTGTTTATTTAGTTTTTTTGTCCAGCTTGGAGCTCACCTATTAAGCAAGCCTTGCTGGTCAGGGAGCCAGGGATCCACCAATCTCTGTCTCTCCGGCACAAGTGCCTGCCATTCATTATGCCCGCCCTTTTGACACAGGTGCTGGGGATCATATTTAGGTCCTCATGACTGCAGTAAACACTTTACCAACTTAGCCAGCTCCCCAACCCTCTGATGGATTTCTGTTGGCCAGAAGGTGCCAAGACCTGACTTAGCATACTCTACCTAAAGCACAGTGAGTGACAATTACTGAATATTCCCTGGATGGATAGGAAAATTGTCTCACTGTAAGGGCAAGCCTATCATGGGGACACTCTGTTAAACCCCCAAGAACAGGGGCCAAGGTCAGAATTAAAGGCACAGATGGGAAGGAGGGGAGGGAGGCTACAGCGTCATCTGTGCATAGCGGTGGGGGGAGGAGAGTGGGGATCCTCCATGGCAATTGACTAAGTCTCTAAAAACCCAGAACAGAGGAAGGTGGGAAGACAGTGTGATGGCATTATTTGTAGAAAGGGGAGTGTCCGGGCAGGGCAAGCCTGAGAAAGGGCACCGAGTTGTCCTTTCCCCAAAGAGCACGAGCCTCCAGTTCTTATTTCCACAGTGAACCAAACCCACCATCTACACACACCAAAGCCACCTCTTGGAACCTCATCCAAGATGGAAGTATTTGGTAGTAATCATGGGCCAGGGCCAACCTGAACTATTTCTCACTTTTCAAATCAATAAGGCAGTTGGTAGTGTGTTGGGGAACAGGCCTCAAAACAGATTATTTTACAAAATAACCTAACTCAATTATTTTCAGGCGGCAGAGAGGGAAAATCCATTTCTCGCCACATTTAATTTTCTCACTCTCTTTCCTTTATCCTTCCCAAATCTCCATCCCCACATCTGGAATGTGATCCTGATGTGCAGTCCCCTTTCTCTGCCAGAAAGGTTGCTGGAGCCTGCCAAGACACTTAATCCAGCCCCCGCCCTTATTGAAACTGCAGGCTGGAAAGCAAGAGGGAGCAGAGGCAAGGGTGTGGGGCTCCACTCTGGCTCCCCAATGCCTTGAATACTTTCCCTAAACCTGGCAGCCACCCCCATGGCTCTTGGCTGCTACAACCCACGCCCTCCGGAGGAAGCCAGCCTTTGGGGAGTTCCACCGGTCAATATAAAAGAGCAAACCTGTCAACTCCCACCCAGCAAGGGGTGGTGTCAAGAAATACATGCTTCTGAGAAGACCATGCGTATGACACCCCAGATGGAAGGAGGTGCCTGAGTCGGAGACTCTAACATATCAGTGAAGTACACACAGTCCCTGTGGCAAATGGGCCTATAGTAGGTAGGCTGCCTGCCCATGCCAGGCCTTCAAGCCAGAGATGGTGAGCTGAGAGCCCAACTAGGGGGAGTAGCAGGAAGAGTAGAGAAGAGGTCTACTTCTTGTTGTCCCACCTGATGGCTGACAAAAGGCCTTCACTGACATTTCAGGAACTCGTTGTCCTTAAATAGCACACACAGGGCATGTTAAGAGTGGCTACCATGCCCCACGGCGCAGCAATGACACGCTTATCCTGAGCTCACAGGAAAATACCATCTACACTGTTGAGGTGTGCAGACCCTCTCTGCAGGACCTGTCTGTAGTCCTTCCTCTGTGTCCCTTGGAATCCTCATGCTTCTCAGCGCTGCGGCTGTTCTGGAAGTAAGCCTGCCCTGGGAAGGAACTGTGCAGGCCTAGAAAGTCAGGGTTAGGGGAAGGGGTTAAGGGAGGGGTAGTTCTAGACTCCTCATGCTGGGAAGCTGTGACTGAGTCCATACAAAGTCAGCAGGACTGCAGGTGTCCAGGGAGCAGAGAAACCACCCAGAAAAGAGACACTGCTATGAGCTGCATGAGCTCTGAGGAACTGAGAGCCACGACCTCTTCTGCTCCAGCAGGCTTGACACGTGACAGGTTGCCATTCCCCTAGAGTTCTTCCCAGCCCCTCTTTTCCTTCCTCCCCATCTTGCTGTTTTTCTGCACTTTAAAAAAAAATCAATTTTTCATTGAGCAGCCACTCTGCCCCAAGGACCATTTTTTTTTGAGACAATAAATAAGAAAAAATTCTGTGTAGAAAGGGAGATCTAGCAAACTGAGAGGCATTCAGTGAGAACTTTGCTTTTGAATATGCATGCACACTCAACAGATGCACATACACACATGCCTGTATTAGGACAAAGTTCAAAGAAGCCAGGGGAAGCCTATCTTTCTCAGGAAGTTATCAGGTTTGGGAGCCAATGTCAAGCAAAGGAGAGTTCCTGTGAGCTCAGTGCAAGGAGGCTGGGATTAACACTCCCCTTCAGCAGTAGGCCTGAGAGATCAGCCTTTATCATAACAGTTTGTTCCAGAAGAACCTCTACTTGGAATGTGGCTTAATCTGCCATGCATGGAAGCCTCCAGAAAGAAGGTTCTGACCTCAAGAAGGTCATGGATCTAAAAGAATCTAACCTAGGGCCTGGCTCAAGGTTGGCATTCAGCAAATGGTATTTTCAGGTTCCACAGATTTACCTCCTATCCAAAGCAGAGCACAGGCAACATCCAGACACTAGGAATGCAAGGTTGGCGTGATGGCTCATACCCAGAATCCCACCACCCAGGAGGCTGGGGCAACGAGATCAATGCAGGTTCGAACAACAACAAATCAAGAATTAGCGTCAGGACTGGGAGAGTTTAAGGGGGAGACATCATTAAAAGCACTATAGAAACAACCAGAGTCATATGTATAAATAAGACAGATTTATCAGCCACCAGACATGGCTCTGATCTTGCCACCAGACACAGCTCTGATCTTGCCAGCGCAGCGATGTAGGATTTATTTGGCACTGAAGGCATGTAAAGGTAATGAGAACTCTCTTTCTTTAAACCTGGCTAGGTCATGCAGCAGCTCAGGACCACACAGTACTCCTACACGTTGTTCAGTCGGTTCATTCTGTGATTGTGAGCAACTGACCACAGGGAGGAAGGGGTGGAGCTAGAGTCCAAGCAGCTAGTGGTAAGACCCACAAAACAAGCTCCACACCACCAATGACTTTGCCCAGCACCTAAGGGGTACCAGTTAACTTCTGTAGAGTGCTTAATTCATCAAATACTTTCTGAGTCATCACTTGGAGAGCTAGTACTTGGTGGTCTGAATGACAAACCCACACTGACTCTTCATCATTATCCAACTAGCTTAGTACAAAGCCTCTCTGCCAACTCCCTTCTTGGTAACCTCCTCCCTTCGTCCTGCACCCTCTCCCTCGGGTGTCCCTCGGGTGTCCCTCGGGTTCCCTGGAGTCCATTTCCTTCATCTGTTTTCAGACATTTCCTCAGTTTCTTTTCTCCTCAACACCTTGGGGTTTCCTCTGCTCTACTCATAGGTGACAGGCCCTTCCACCCGTGCCCATATTCCTTTCTTAGTGGGGGAACTACAGGGAAAAGGTCACGCAAGCGGCAAATGGCAGAGGCAGCATTCAAGTTCAGTTTCATTGCTCCTCAAGCCCAGGTCTCCCGTGCAAAGAAGATGAAACTTTCATGGCAGGCACCGAAGAAGTAGTGGGGCTCCAATACTCTATGGGTAACATATAAACCAGTGGCCCTGTTACTGGGCCTTGGAACCGGTAGGAAAGCATAGGCCTTCTTCTTCCTACACTCTCAATATGTGTCAGTGTGCTAAAACAGAAGCATTCTATGTATGATTTAGAGTTTGTCCTCCATCTCCTAGAAGTTCATTGGCGGCTCCTTCTGAGTGGCCTCTGATTTCAGTTCTCCAGCCTGTAAATACCTTTGAACTACATTAAAGAAAACCGAGGTGTGCTTTCTCATCTGCTCTGTCCTGCTCCAGCGGGCAAGAAGAAAACACCATATTATGAACTGTTTTACGAGCAGGTTAAATGTGTTCATAAAGGGCTGGGAATTTGGCTAATTGGGCAAGGACTTGGCCAACCATGCCCAAAGTCTTGGGCACGTTCTCTAGCACTGAAAAACAAAAGTGCTAATTAAAAATGGACATTGAGGGGTGGGGATATAAGTCAGAGCGTGGAGTGCTTGTTTTGCCTGCCTGAGGACCCATGTCTTATTCCTAGCACGGTATAAAGTGGGCATGGTGGCACATGTCTACGACCGCAGCAAGCACCTGAGAGGTAAAGCGAGGAGAATCAGGAACTCTAGCGGTTATATTCTTGGCTACATACCTAGTTTAAGATGACACAAGAGCTTGTCTTTGAAAGAAAATAAAATTGTACATTAAGCTTTTATTATCATAGTTCATTAATTATCAGTTGCAACTCAGCTGAAAGCAACTGTAGATAGTGCAGCAGCATAACGCTTTGATTTCCTCTCCTCCCACTGCTCATGTAAGATCTTCCCAGGATGATCACAGAATGACCTTCCGGGGCAGCCACACCGCTTCTGCTTTACATGCTGCACATTGGTGGATACAAGAAGAGCTGGCTGTGTGTGAGAAGATGGCATGGTGGGTAACAGCATTTGCCACGAAGACTGGATGCATAAGTTCTGCCTCTGGAACCCAAATGGGCGGCTTACAGCTGCTATCCCAACACTCCTCTGGCAAAACAGGTGGCAGACATAGGGAAATCGGTCAGAAGCTCAGGGGTCAGCTAGCCTGGGGCACATGGTGCATCAGCAGGATTAACAAGAGAGACTTTGCCTCAGCAACGTGAATGCTAAAAATCAATTGGAAGTTTTCCTCTGTCATAGACAGACACCCTGTGCACCTGCACGCGTGTGCATGCAAGCACACATGCACATGCACACACACGTAATAAGAAGCTCAGTGGGATGCAGTGATTATGAAATGAAGCAAAGGGCTGTGTGATATGAGGGACTGATGCGTTAATATGTAGGAACACCTGTGAGGCCCTCGGAAGGCAGCTTAGACCCTCCCTTAGCCCTACCCAACCCCTAGATCAGCCTCGCAGAAGCAGCATCTTTGGAGTCACCGGCCTTCACTCACACTGCTACCTTCTCTTAGACTGTCTTTTCACCCGTGCATCCAGATGGAAAGTTCCACTAAGATCCTTCCAGCACCCAAGCTCACAACTGCTTATAACTCTGTTTCCAGGGGGTCTGATGCCCTCTCTGGCCTCCTGGGCACCGGGCATACATGTGGCACACATACATACATACATACAGGTAAACACTCATACATAGACAATAATGTTTTTTGTTTTTGTTTTTGGCCCAGCTTAACTGCTAAGCTTTCCTTCACCCAACAGATTGGGTTGGAATCTATCACTCTTCACCAAGGCTCACAAGAGTACGATGGGTAAACCTCAATCACCACACATAGGACACTGTGTTCAGTTCTGTTCCTCTGGCATCTCTGAGCTCTTAAGAGAAGGACCCATGTATCCCTAACAGACCACATAGGATCTCAATAAACATTCTTGGAAACAACTCAACTATACCAGCAAATCCCAGGGTGTCTGGAAGGCTTAGGAAGTTTCTCTGTGTTCCAAGTTTCCTGGCTTCTGAAGACCTGCACCCTTCAATCCCGTCTGTAAAGGATCCAGTATACAAAGTAATGTTGCTACCCGACTTTGGAGCTGTAACTGCAAGAAACATTCTGCAATTCACCTCCATATAAACACGTTGCTAAGGAAAAGAAACAGGTCTCCTTTGTCAGAGGGAACGGCTGGCAAGCAGCAGGAGTTGGGATAAACTCAGGTCATGTGTTTCCAGCCAGGACCTCACCTCGCAGACCAACCATCAAACCTCAACCTGGCTGAGAAGCTCATGTAACGGAATCAGGGGCACCAGGCAGGCCTGGAGGCTTCAGCCTTTCCAAATAGACATTCAACTTGCTTCTGGTTGGAAAAGGATGCTAAACAGATGAGAAGACAAGAAAGCATCAACCCTGTTCAAAGCGCAATGCTGCCAAGCCTAAATGCGTGTGGAAACCTCTTCTCCAGCTTCCCTGCTAGGCATCCCGAGGAAACTAAGAATGACGTGAGGAGAACAGAGTTGTCATGATTCTTCAAAGGGGCTTTCACTGGGGAGCTGGAGGAATGTGTTGAGAAGTGTAACCGAAGAATCAGGGCTTGCAAGCTGTGGGCGGAAAGTCGAATGCCAAAGAAATGAGTTTCCTTAATGGAGATCAGAATAAACAAGTTAGCAGCATTTGGCGACTGACTTCTGAATTCCCATGGCCCTGAAAGGGAGTGGGGAGACAAGAGCGAAGAGATGTACCAAGAGGTCTGGGGTGCTGTTTTCAGGTCAACCTGGCAATGGAGAAAACAATCTCTATCCCAGGAAATGGCAGGTGACTGGCATCTCCCCATCTCCAGCCCCTAGAGAAAGTCTCCCTTAGGCCCAGGAAGCAGGCTGTGGACAACATTCTACAGGTTCATACAGAAGTTGACAGCAAGACGCACGTGCGAGGACTATTTCAACTGCATTTGAGGATTATCAAAGGCTTCCTTAGTGTGGGGGGACGTCTTGGTGACTACAGTACTTGCCCTACAAGTGTAAGGGGTAAAGTTTGGGTTCCCAGAAACCTTGTAAATGGGGGTGGGCATTGTTGTCCGGTCTGTAATTCCAACCTCAAAAGGCAAAGAGTCGGCATCCTCCAAACAAGCTGCCTAGCAAGGCTAGCTGTATTGGCAAGCTCTGGATTCGATTGGGAGACCTTGCCTTGCTGAAGAAGATGGGAGAGCAATAGAGGATAATTCCTACCACCAACCTTGGGCCACTTGTGTGTAGACCCACAGATGTGCACACACACGTGCAGAAATGGAAAAAAAAGAAAAAGAAAAAGGCTTCCTTACTTTCGTATCCAGAGAGGAAATTAGAGCAAGGGGCTGACAGAAGTAGCAAGATTGAAAGTCACATGAAACCCATAAGCAGACAGAAAAATTGGTATTGAGAGGACAAAGCCAGTCCACAGAAGCAACACACTTTATGGGGGCTTGTCACACATGTGTGTTTCATTTATAGATGCTTTCCCCAAAGAAGGGACTTTGCCACCACAGCCTCCTCCCCCCCCACTTCCTCTTCACTTCCATTTCTTCCTCTCTTCTTTCTTCTCCTTCACTTCTTCTCTTTTCTCCTTTTCTTTTTGTTTGGTACAAGGTCATAAAACAGTGTGCTATGGTTGGGAATGCAGACAGCTCAACTTAGCATTGGCATCAGGCCGCCTCGCCTCTCGCTAGCAGAGGGGATGCCTTCTATTCCACACCGGCCAGGCGGAGCCAGATGCTCCCTAGAACCTTGCAGCCTTCACAGCCTGTGATGGCTTTACCATGCGGTGCTGAACTGGGGTGCAAGGCTGCTTGCTGACAGTATGAATGGACTGTTCCTACTCCCCAGGGCATTTCCACAACAACCCACTGATCCTCCCAGAGCACAGCTGGCCCTGGAAAGTATTTTCCAAACAGAGGTCACTGGTACCCCAGCTAGCATTCAAAGCGAAGCTGTTTCAAGCACAGTGTGTCGACAGGCTTGTAGGATGGTGCTCTTTGAACACAGGGGTGTGAGTGGCTTCACACATCACATCATCTTAGAGGCCATAATAAAACCAGCACCCCCCCCACACACACACACAAACTATGGGGTTTCTTAAAAGAATTACCAACAGGTTTAATGCATAAGTATAGGAACCTGGCCATACACCTTGCCTACAAAAATGCATTGATGTGAAGTCCCCTACCACAACATTTGGGAGTAGCATACCATTGTCACTAGCTCTGGATTTTCCCTCTCCTCCTTCCTTCCCCCATTCTCTTCTGTGCCTTGCTTTTAAACTTCCAAGGGTACCTCAGGCTTGCTGGTTGCTCTGTCTTAGCTAAATTTCTTAGACATTAAAGAAATCCAGCTTTGGAGGTTGTGTTCAAGGGGCCATATTGGGTGGACTCTGGAGTTGGTTGTCTTGAGAAATGAAGGGAGAGAAAGAATAGCTCAGTGTTTCCACTCTACGGACAAGAATATGGCACAGTGGACAGAGTGCTTGCCCGGAAGGTACACTGCTTTGGGTCTCATGCCCAGGATCTCATCAACTAGAAGCAGAGGCACACAGCCGAAATTTCAGCACTAGGGAGGTAGGACAAGAGGATCAGAAGTTCTAGGAGACCCTCATCTACACAGCGAGCTTGAAGCTAACTCCGTCTCAAAACCAAACACGCCAACTTATGTTCATTTTAGAAATTCTAACACTGGGCTCTCAATACGCCAAAGATCCAGAAGGGAAACCAGTCAGGCAGTCCCTGGCAGTCCCAGTTCCAGAACTCAGAGCTTTGGACTCCCAGCTTAATCCTATTCCGTAATGGAATGACCGTCGGGTTCTAGCGTGGCTGGCTCCCCATCAACAACATGCACTTCAAAGCAAAGGAATCAAAAAGAAGCAAACAGACAAACAGACACCAACAGCCCCTTGTTTCATCTACTGGAAAGCAGGACTTCGGGGTATTTTTAGTGACTACATTCTTGTGGTCAGAATCAAGGCGAAAACTGGATTTTGCTTAAAATAATGAAGCTTAAGTTAATGTGCCCCACCTTGGTTTTTGGCATCACACCCCCCCCTTTAAAATTTACTGTTTCTATAATTATAGGGCTGGCGCTCTATCACACCATTGGGCAAGGAGTCACTTGAAATGTGCTAGAATAGAATAGAGATGGAGATTTAATTACCATGCTACCATGGTTTTCTTTTTTTCGGAGAGCAGCATGTCAGCACTTCCATAAACCGATTTGCATTACGTTAAAATTAATGGACTGGAACCTTGCACTCCGGAGAAGAAGTGGACCGTACCCCAGTCCTGCAGCTCTCTACCTCCCGGCACCAGCTGCACATTGGCCAACACTTGAGTCTCCATCGTAGTTACAAAGCCCCTGTGGCCTCTAAGAGTAAGACTGCCTATCCCAGTCCAAACCCACACCAATCCCATTCTCAGACATCCAGGACCTGCTAGTGTGGTCTTGGGGTAGAGAAATAGCAGCTCAACAAAATGCTGAGTCTCAGAACTACTGAATAAAAGCTTATCTCTTCTTTTCCCCCACATTTATCTATTTATGGAGAGAGAGAGAGACAGAGAGAGAGAGACAGAGAGACAGAGAGACAGAGAGAGAGAGACAGAGAGACAGAGAGACAGAGAGAGAGAGAATACATCACAGCATCCATGTGGAGTCCAGAGGATAACGTGATTGAGTCAGTTATCTCCTTCCACCATGTGGGTCCCAGCAACTGAACTCCGGCCAGAAGGTCAGAAGGTTCAGGGTCAAGTGCCTTTACCTTCTGACCCTCTCACATTACTGGTCCAGACTGTGTATCTTAATGACATTTCTACAGAGTGAAGTTTGAAAAGTGCTGATGTCAAGGAAGATGCCCTATTCCAAGGGCTTGGTTCTGGGAAATTGAAAAGACAGCCTGGAATTGACGTTCACAAGCGTGATGGTTAACTTCAGCTGTTAGCTTACACGTGGGAACAGAGTCTTAATACAGCAGGCTGATCTACGGGCATGCTTGTGAGGGATTTTCTTAGCAGGGTTACTTGAAGAGGGAAAACTCACCCTGAATGTAGGCAGCACCATTCATGCTGGTGAACTGAGTGAAGGAACGAGAGCCACCTGAGCAGTAGCCAGCATGCATGAGCCACCGCTCTGCGCTCTTGACTGTGGATACAATGTGATCAGCTGCCTAAAGTTCCAGACGGTGATAGACTGTAACCTGAAACTGGGAGTCAATTAAAATCCTTCTCCTCTGTGTTGCTTTATTTATCAAGGCAACAAGGAAGAAACTGAAACACCAAGTGTGGTACTCTAAATGTAATTGCCCCCCATAAACTCATAAGGAATGGTACTATTAGGAGGTGTGGCCTTATTGTAGGAAGTGTGTCATTGTGGGGGCAGGCTTTGAGGTCTCCTATGCTCAAGCTACTCTCAGCATAGCCAGAGTTCACTTCCTGTTGCCTGTGGCTCAAGATATAAAACTCAGTTCCTCTAGCACCTTGTCTGCCTGCTTACTGCCATGTCACACCATGGTGATAATGAACTAAACCTCTGAAACTGTAAGCCGCCCAGTTAAATGGTTTCCTTTACAAGAGTTGCCGTGGTCACAGTGTCTTCTCACAGCAATAGAACACTAACTAAGACACCAAGGATGACCTGAAAATCAAGCTTTCCAAAAGCTCAGGCCAGCAGGGGGGATAACTTTCATCTTTCCTTCCTTTGTCCAGCTCCCTTCCTTTCGCGCATGTGTTTGTGTGTGTGTGTGTGTGTAGGGAGTGGAGCATATTCATACACGTAAGTATCTATGGGTGTCAGAGGTCGACTTGTGCATTATTGCTCAGGTATGTCTGTCCCCTTGGTTTTTTGAGACACTGGCCTAGGGCTCATCAATTAGGCTAGGCTGGCCGGCCAAGGAGCACTAGCAACTTACCTGTCTCCACCTCTCTAGCACTGGGGTGATAAGTGTGCATGGCCATGGGAGGCTTTTTATGTAGGTCCAGGGGGTAGGGCTCAGGACCTCTTAGTACAACCAACTAAATGAACTTCAATCTCTAAGTTAACAAATCCATTTATTTTTGCGGAATTAGGGATGGAAACCAGAACTTTGTACAAACTAAGTAAACAGCCTACTACTGAACCGCACTTCTGGCTCTAAATTTTATTTGTATTTATTATTTATTTTTATTCTTTTTTGGGGGGTGGAGTCAGTTCTGGAACTCGATTTGTAAACCAGGCTGGCCTTGAACTCACAGAGATCCGCCTGTCTCTGCCTCCCGAGTGCTGGGATTAAAGGTGTGCTCCACCATAGCTTGACTCTTTATTTTTTTATACAGATTCTTGAGTCTCTCAAGCTAGACTCCAACTTACTGTGCAGCAAACGACAGTCTTGACTCTCCTGCCTCCAATTTCTGATTGCTGCAATTACAACTGCGTACCACTAAGGACTAAACCCAGGGCTTTGTAAATGCTAGCCAAGGGTTCTATCAACTGAGTTATATACCAAGCCTCTGTTTAATTTTAATTAGCTTAAATTTTAAAGTTTTCCATGACTACTGATTAACTACTAGAAGCTGGATGGGTATGTAAAAACACCATGGCAGCCCCTGAACCTATCTCAGGCCTAGGAAAATCAGGACAGATCCCATTAAAAGAAGGGAAATTGATGAGACACTAAAAGTGCCGGTCAAATAACCCAGAAAGGCTTCAACAAATATATTTATACATGCTGACTATATCCAGAGAGGCAAACAAGCAGACCACCAGATCGCCAGTGGGAAGAAGGTGGCATTCACACAGGAGGCAGACCTGATACTAAGAGAGCCTCTCCTGAGGGAAGGGTGTGTGAAATATTCAGGGTGATTGAACACACTGGCAAATTTATGAAAGACAAAGGAAGACCAAGAGAGATGGCTCAGTGAATAAACTGTCTGTTTCAGGAGCATGAGTACCCTAGTCCTGGTGCCCAGCAGGAAAAGCCAAACAAGCTGACATGTGTCTGTAATCACAGTGCTAAGGGTTAAGGCAGGCAAACAACAAGGACCCACGGCCAGTCAGTCTAGCCTCAAGTGTGGGTGCCATGGCCAGTCAATCTAGCCTCAAGTGTGGGTGCCATGGCCAGTCAATGTAGCCTCAACAGTGGGTGCCATGGCCAGTGAGACCCTGTCTCAAAATATAAGGTGGAGAAACTATTGAAGAAGACATTCTGGCATCAAGCTCTGACCTTCATTTGTGTCCATACAAGCATGCACACATATGTGCACGCGCACACACATATATCTATAACTACACAAAGATCTTTGTAAAAAAAAAAAAAAGGGTTAAAACTTGAAAGAGCTGTACACCATTAGAATTCGGCCTTCTATCTCAGTTCCCTTATGCCTCTTCTCTCAAGGGACTGCCTGCTGGCGCCTAGAAACACCCGTTCCATTCTTATTCCAGCCCCCAAGACTGCAAGTGTACAACTCCTTATAATCGGAGTCAGACACTCCCACGCCCACAAAAAGAACTAACAACAGAAAAGGAGCTCATGCAGACATGAGACCCCCCCTGTGTGATTATAGTCCGTGTCACAGCCTATGACTGTGACTGGACTGACGAAAGATCCAGGTCAAAATGAATAAACCTTAAAAGTCACTTCTTCTTGGCTTTTTCTCCTTGGATGGTTCATGTTGTTTAGCCTGCACACTTATCCAGAAGCTTCTTCCTCCTGATCACACACATAGTTGGAATTCCTCACTTGCTTTCCCAGTACCACACCTGAAGACCATCACTGCCCCCACAAGCCTCATGTGTTAGACCCTAGGAAACGATGCTAATGCCTTCCCATGGCACAAGACTCTGACAGGCAAAGGCCGTATGCATTAAGTAGATGTTTTATTTGTTTTTTTGTTTTTTAAATCAAATTATAATTTAATCATTTCCCCTTCCACTTTGCTTCCTCCAACCCCAACCCCTCCCATGTCCTTTCCCTCAAACTCCTACTCTCATTATGTAATTATATATATATAAATGCACACATATGTATATATATATATATCACATACATACATAAATATATGAACACAACTTGCTCAGTTCTTTAATGCTACTTGTGTGTTTGTAATTTCAAGGCTTACCAACTAATATTGAATAACCAAATAAGGGGCTTATCCCAAGGGAAGATTATTTCTGTTCTCAGCATTCCTTAGATACCTGTATATTTTTTAAATTTTATTTTATGTATCAAGTCCTTGCTTCTGAGTGTGCGTGTGTACCCCACATGCATGACTGGTACTTGTGGACGCAAGAAAAAGGCACCAGATTCCCTGGAATTGGAATTATAGGCGATTATTAGATGTCAATTGAGTGCTGAGTATTGGATCTGGGTCATCTACAAAAGAAGCAAGTTTTCTTAACTAATGGGATCTTTCTAGATCCAACGGTGTGTGTGTATGTGTGTGTGTGTCTGAATTCAGGTTGTCAGACTCAGTGGCAGCCACCTTTACTGGCTGAGTCATCTTACTGGCCCTCATTAAACAGACCTTAGGATGAATAGCAACACAGCATCCAAGGGGGTGATCACAAGAAATCTTGCTGAATGCTCATGATGACAACTTGGTGTTTCCGTATTTCTCCCCAAGTGTGTAATGATGCCTGAGCCCAGAGAAACCATCACACGATTACTTGTTACACCTACGTTAGTTGGTACGGCAAGAAACACTAAAGAAAGACTTACAGCATGGGCTAGGTGTCAAAGAGGACACAAGAGGAATCTCTGTAAGGGCTTAGGAGCAGGAATCCAGTCAGCACCCCGCCTGCAGGCCTGGTGAGGTGGCACAAACATTTCCGAGAGACTGTCAGTGTGGTGAGTCAAATGGTGTTCTTAACCCTCAAATAAGCCCCTGCACTAAGCCTGGGACCTATGAAACAGGCATAGTTTAATCTTTGCAGGCATAATGAGGTTAAGAATCTAAATGATGTCATGCTGGATTTAGAGTAGCTCTATATTCAATGACATGAATTCTTATAAGAGAAAAGCAGGGGTGATTTGAATCATAAAGACATGCAGAAGAGATCTTAAAGGCCATACGAAGACGGGAACAGAGGGCACAGTGGGGCTTCTACAAAGGCCAAGGAAGCTGAGGATGTCTGGGGCTTCTCATGCTAGGAGGCTAGAAAATAAATCGCCCAGAGAACTTCAAGAAGCAGCCAGTCCTCCTGATCCTTGATCATTGGCTTCTGCTCTATGAACTGCTTAAGAAAGAAAGTCTTCTTGCTTTAAGCCACTGAGGTGGGGGCAACCTAGGGCAACCAGCAGATGGGGGTGGTTTTGCCATGGGTAAAGACATTTTTGTCTCCTAGTTAGGGTACCATGAGGTAGGTAGGCACAAAAGTCTTGCATTCTGCAAGGGCCACGTCTTTCTAGGCCCTTCTTATGTATATGGAACTATACAGAGAAGGCACAGGAATAACTAGGAGGCCTCAAATACCTTCTGAATCTCAATACTAAGAAAGGCAGAAGATTAAAAGCTACAAAGACACACAGAAATAGTAAGCCAAAGAGGTCCCAGGAGCAATGGGGTATCTGAGGCAACTAGCTGCTGCCCCTGGGCCAGCTCACCATCATCCAATGAGGAGGGTACTTCAGGAACTGCTTGGAGCTGCGGGGCTTCTACTCAGCACATCTACCAGGGATGAATGCATGAGAGACAGAGCCCATTTTGTAGTCTCTATAGAGTCTGGCCCCGCCAGAGCATCTATCTTCAGGGAGGGGGCACATAAGGATTCTTGATGGGAAAAAACTCAGAGGGAAGATGCTATTGCCAGCATGGGTTTAGAGGAGAAGGGTCGACATGCAGCAACACTGTACCTCTGTCGCTGCTTCTTACATCTCAGACTCCCAGCATTGAGGAGAACCGCAGGCAGAGCTGAGCCAAAGCCCTCATTGTGTGTGCCCGGAAGCCTCCTACATCCCATAGCAGCCTTTCCCACTACCCAAAGTATGATCTGAAACTAATCAGTTATGATGCTTGTAAACTCCAGGAGGAGAATGGGATGTAGTGGCTCTAGTAAGTATAGTCTACTGTTCTTCTCTAAGACATTATTTTTAAAATCTGTGTAGGAGATGTGTGAACAGGCTCATGAGTACACATGTATATATCACCATGGTGTGCCCCTCCCCTTTCCACCTTGTTTGAGACTGGGTTTCTTTATTGTTAGATGCTGTGTAAGCCAGGTTAGCTGGCTAGCAAGGCTCTGGGTATGTTTCTTGTCTCTGCCTCCCACGTCATTGGAGGAATGCTGGGGTTACAGATATGAGATACCATATCCAACTTTTAAGTGGGCATCTGAACTCAGGTCCATGGGCTTGGGTGGGAAACAGTTCACCCACTGAGACATCCCCCTGCGTGCCCTTAAATATATATTTGGAAAAAGTATTTTGGCCAAGTCAAATGATGCGCCAACTTTTCCACCTGAGTTCACCGGTTCTGTTCCTCTTTCTCACTGTTTCTCTCTGCCCTCCCACTTTCCCTTCTGCCCTCTCCTACCAGAGGGATGCTGGAATTATGCTCACTTACTGCTAACGAGTTCATTATCAGTGGTTACTCTTTGGAGCAATCTGTTACTTCTTCTTGGCTTTCAACTATAGTGCCTGCATTTGTTATACTGGGTGTACATTAGGAAAAGACTGGGACATTGAAATCGTAATTCTAGAAGAAATATAGTAAAGCTCTACTACATGGACGTGAACAAAAAGGAAAGGAAGACAGAAGGAAGGGGTGCGGAAAGAAGGACAGAAGGGGGAAGAGAGAGGCAAGAGATAAAGGAGGAGAGAAGAGAGGAAGAGAGGAGGGGAGAGAAAAGTAGAGTGACAGAAGGGAGGGAAAGACAGAGGAAGGAAAGGGGGACATAAAAGAGAAGGGAGGATGCATGACAGGGGAGAGAAAGGAGGGAGGAGAGAAGAGAGAGAAGGAAACAAAATACGAGAGTGGATGCTACACACTAGCAACGGTGAGGCCATCAGCTACACACTAGCAACGGTGAGGCCATCAGCTACACACTAGCAACGGTGAGGCCATCAGCTACACACTAGCAACAGTGAGGCCATCAGCGCACACCTACCCACACACCCCAGAGATGGTGCAGACCCTCCGGCCTCACACCACAAGAGAACGCCTAGGAGCAGCTGTGGCAAACTTCCAGAAGCTCATTAAGGCTGGCTTGGGCAGTGGGAAGCCACTATGGCTAGAACTCTCCAAGGGCAAGAACACAATCACCCCTCATGGCTTGATCTGAGAGACTGGAATCTCCCACTTACAAGGAGGATGACACACTGGCCTCTCTGGTTCATTTTCCAAGCCAATGTCCCAGGCTTCAGTCACTTATGGTCTCTAACAGGCCCTGAAGTCACTTATCCTCTCTGAGTCACAGTGTCTTAGTCTGTGAAGCAGGGATAAGAGGCCCAGGAGCGAACCCAACCAACCTCACACGGGGCAAGCTGTGTAGCTAAGTGGAGAGTCCAATCAGAGACACACGAGATTCACAGAGTGTTGATAAAATGCTCGGCTCCAAATGCTGAACCGGAGCCCGGAAAGTCAGATCCACCTCAATACTACTTAAGCCCATGCACTTATAAGCTTTCTGTGTGCTTGCCACATGATGCTCGTCACGCCCACCCTGCAAGGTAGGAAGCTTATGATTCCCGTTTCACAGACTGAAGCCGCTGCAATCCGGATCTGAAGCTGTCAGAGGCCCATGACAGGGGTGCAAATGGAGGGGGGCAAACCCTTTAAGTGGTATGGCCTTTGTGAGGTCCTTAGGTCATTGAGAGACATGCTCTTAAAAGAGATTTGGGACCCCAAATTCTCTCCTTATCTGTTCCCTTGTTGGTTGTACTGGTTAGATTTTGTTGTCAACCTCGATACAACCTAGGAAGAGGGACCTTCAAATGAAGAATTACCCAGATCAGACTGCCCTGTGGCCATGTCTGTGAGAAACTGTTTTGATTGGTGATTGATGGCAGTCCCAGTCTATGGGCAGCACCATCCCTAGGCAGACAGGCCGGGGCTGGGCATCAGCTGAGAGAAAACAAGCTAAGGAATGAACAGCCGAGCATTATCCTCCATGTTTCCCACTTCAGTTCCTGACTGAGTTCCTTTCCTGACTTCCCTCAGTGATGGACCGTGACCTGGAAGTAGAAGCCAAATAGACAAAAACATCATCTTTGTCACACCGTAGGAGACTGCTTAGGAGAGCTCTCTCCTTCCAGTCACCTCAGCTTGGTTCAGAGATGAGCCAAGCACAAACAACAGAACTAGCTCAAAAACAAGAGCCAAACTCCCAGTCCTAACGTGCTGGGCCCTGTGTTTGTAAATTCCCAGTCAACTGCCTCCAAGTCTCCCTGCCTTTCTCTGAAGACTCCATAAAAGGAAAAATCAGAACAGAAAGGACCTCGCTACAGAGCAGAGCCACACAGTAATTTACAACAGTCCACATGCTCTGGGCATTACCTCATGGCCCGCATCTAGGCTCCACACAAGTGTATACCCTGAGACTCGAAATTCCCTTGTATCTGAAGGTGGCTTACTCCAGGGCCAAGGAGCATTTCTCATGAAATACGTAAGCAGACTCTTTTCTTTCCAGTTCTCCTATATTGTCAAGGAGCAGACGGCAGAAAGGGGGAATTGAGCCATCACCCAGGGAGTCCTCTACTTCAGGGACAGCCAAGACCATGGGACTGGCTCTAAGCCACATAGCTAATTAGGAAGTCTCTAGGACTCAAAGTTCAGGATTTGGATGGTGGTCCTAGGGGGTGGCTACAGTTACTATCAGGCACCGGGTGTTCTAAATTAGCTAGAAGGTGCGATACTGAACTTCTCATCACACGGAAACGATAAACGTTTGTTCCGGCATATACGCTCGTCATCCTGGTCTGATTCACAGCACACCAAGTGTTATACTGAAGCATCACACTGTACCCAACAAATAGATACAATATGTGCTAATAAAACTTCAAAAATAAAATAAACCCTTTAAAGGGGGTAGGGCTGGGGAGATGGCTCAGTGGCTAAGAGCCATAGCTGCTTTTTTTTTTTTTTTTTTTTTTTGGATTTTTTTGAGACAGGGTTTCTCCGTAGTTTTTGGTTCCTGTCCTGGAACTAGCTCTTGTAGACCAGGCTGGCCTCGAACTCACAGCGATCCGGCTGCCTCTGCCTCCCGAGTGCTGGGATTAAAGGCGTGCGCCACCACCGCCCGGCTAGCCATAGCTGCTTTTTGCAGAGGATCAAGGATCAGGTCCCAGCACCACAGGGCAGCTCCCAACATTTGTAACTCCAGTTCCAGGGGATTCAATGCCCTCCTCTGGCCTCCTCAGGCACTGGGCACATAAGTGGTACAAAGACATACTTGTTTGCAAAACACCCCTACTCATCAAACAAAAATAAATAAATCTTTAAAATATAAAAAAATTAAAAATCGTCTTTTACTATAATTGTCGGGAAAGAATGGAAAGGGAGATTTTAAGTACAGGACAGTTTACCATCTGAGTAGGGAAGGGAGAGGCAGCAAGGAGAAGGTCCCCCCTGCTGGTGGCTCCCGGGTGTTCCAAACAGACTTTTCTGTTTAATTCCTATCACCCTTTAAAGAAGTTATCAGTACCAGATGATGTGGGGAAGAAACTGAAGCAGGGGGACATCGAGTAGCACGCCCACAGTTTCTAGATTCCTACTGGGGAATCAGAGTACAGAGTAGAGTCCATTTTACCTTCAAACCAGCCATTCAGTCTGCGCCACAGTTTCCCCAAACCATTCCCTAATCCTCCAGCCCAGAATGTATCCGGAGACCTCAGCCCTCTCTCAGGACCATCTAGGGCAGCCAAAAGCCTTCCCCGTGTGTGCCCAAAGAGGGGCATCTGCCAGCCTGGCTGAGGACCTTTCCTTCTAGCCAAGGTTCTGGGAACCTCCCAGAGCCCAGTAAAGATTGAGCAGTGAACACTGCCTTGGCGGGTACCGTCTGCCAGGCTGAGTGGCTATGTGCTCTCTCACCCCAGCCCTGCCTGGAAACCTCTTGGCTTTTCACCAGGCCAGACCAGTTTAGCCAGTTTCAGTTTAGAATGGCTTACTAGAGCTAATGAGTTGATTTTAGTGACACAGGGTTTGGCTCACTAGGTAAGCAATTTTTCCAGAGGATGGGTGTGGAGAGGGGAGACAAGACACACTGCTGCGCCCCTCCCCCAGAGCAGGTTTCTTCCAGCCACCTTAGACTACCCTGCTTACTGCCCCCTGCAGCTTTTCCTCAGGGTTACTACCTCTGTCCATTCTGAATCTAGCCGGGTTGTTTTCTGGGCCATCAGTCAGGGCACCAGTAGAGGTCATCACCTGTGTGGTATTTACAGCTCTTACCACCTCCCATGATTCTTTCTTGGGTTAGAAAATTGCCATCTCACCATCCTAGCTGGTTTAGGCATGGAAATATGGAAGTGGCCAAGGACAGCACCCACCTACCCACAGCCAAGTGCACAGCTTCCTTCTGGCTAGCCCAGGACCCCAGTGACTACAGACTTCTTCCTTGCTCTCCCATTCTCCCACAGTCTTGTGCACTCCACCAAAGTACCTGTATACACACACACACACACACACGTGCGTGCACACACATGCAAATCAAAAGAATGTCTAATGAATCGGTTGCCATTGTTCTTCGTACCTGTGGTACTGTGTTAAACATGGACTATAGCTGATAACCAGTGCTAACGTCAACTGCTTAGACTACCTGCCTTAAGCTTCACAATGAACAGTGGTGCCCAAATGGTCACTTACTTTCTTTAAAGGTTAAGATCATAAAGCAGACAATTCCATGCTTTATATATTGCTAGTAAGAAAATTTAGTTTTTTAATAACTTGGATGTAATTTTTTTCCTTGTTTTGTTTTTTTTGAGAGAGGATCTCACTATGTAGCCTTGGCTATCCTGGAAGTGTAGACCAGGTTGGCCTTGAACTCACAGAGATTCACCTGTCTCTGTCTCCCAAGTAACGGAACTGAAGCTGTGCACCACTACACTCAGCTTAAATACAAATGAAAATTTGAATCTAACAAGATAACAAGCTTCCAATAGAAGATATTTGTGATCTACCACTTACTTCCATGTCACTTCTGTAATCCTTTGTCACTCAGACTAAAGTTATAAAAATTGACCTTAGCTTTAAAAGTTGGAATTGAGGTGGGAGCTTGGTGGGTAAGCACTTGCTGTGTAAGCATGAGGATGCGTTGCTGAGCAGGTGGAACATATAATTCCAGTCCTGGGGAGGCAGACATGTGAATCCTGGTGGCTTCCCAGCCAGCCTACCTAACCTCTCAGTACCAGTGGGAGGCCCTGGCTCAAAAATCAATGTGGAGGGCTCCTAAGGAACAACATTTAAGGTTGACCACGGGCCTCCACACCTATGCATGCATGCATGCATGAATGTGCACTACATGTGTGAATACATGCACACACAATCATTTTTTTTTAAAGTTGAAAAACAAGTGTCCTAAATTACTTAACTGATTAAGTACATTCTAGAGGGTTGGGTCTCTGGAAGATGAGAGAAAGAGAGAGAGAGAGAGAGAGAGAGAGAGAGGATAAGCAGGCCTCACAACCAGCTGGAGGAGCAAGGCATGGAAATCATTGCTTTATTGCTTTATAGTATCATATACTTCCCCTGTGGATTCAAATGCCAAAACTGTCCACCAAAGTGGCTTTCCAGTATGGAGGTTTTGTGGCTTGCTGTGCCTCACCGGGGTCCAACTCTTCAGCTGTGACTTTCTACATTCTGTCTCTACAGCTGACCCCACACCCCTTTACAGGGAGAGGGCGGCAAGTGGGAAACCCCATCCAGCATCTCTCAGAGCTGGTTTTATGGCTTTATTATACACATCCTCATTCTGGGGGCGGCTCCCTGCAGATGTGGAAGAGCCTTCATCATTGACCACTTGTTAAAAGACAGCCAGGAACCGGAAACAAGCCCAGCATGATACACAGCTGCTCAGATCCCAGCTGCTCTTCAGAATGGCAGTCTCCAGAAGAGACCTGGGCTCCATTTCACCAAGACTGCTGGACCTGGAAGGTTTCTGGTAAGGGTAGAGATGGCATTAGGGCAGTATGCCTACACCCTTCTCCGACACTCCTGACAAACATCTCCCATCGGCAGCTGCACTGTTTTTTCTAAGCCTCAAATCAGATCTCCTTTCAAAAGGCAATGCTGATCTTGTATTAAATCTGTTTGCTACTCTAGGGTTTTATTTGGGCTTGGGGGGCACGTTTTGAGTCAGGGTTTCTCTGTGTAGCTCTGACTGTCCTGGAACATGCTCTGTAGACCAGGCTGGCTCCAAACTCAGAGATCTGCCTGTCTCTGCTTCCCAAGTGCTGGGATTAAAGGCATGCATCACTGTGCCTGATTTACCCTAGGATTTCAAAGATATCTTCTATTGTATTATGTCATCAAGGATGACCTTGATCTTCTGATCCTTCTCATGTTACCTCTCAGATGCAGGGATAAAGGTGCACACTCTCCCTCCTGGTTTATGCGGTGCTGGGGATGGAGCCCAGAACCAGGACTTCGTTCATGTTCAGTCTACACTTCACCAACTGAGCTACATTTCTGCCCCTATCCTGGAAGTCTTGAAAGACCCATCTCTTTTATGAGACGGGTATCAAGTATCAAAGCTAGCCTCAAAACTGATACATAGCCAAGGATGTTCCTGAGTTTCTAATCCTCTGACTCCATCTATGTGCTGGGGTTAGAGCCATGCACATTTTTTTTCTGTGTAGTGATCAAACCAGGGCTTTGTGCACGTCAGACGCACATTTGCCAGGTGAGTTATATCCCCTGCCTAGAAAGCACAGCTTCTAGAAATGTAATAGTTAAATTAACCTCTTTTCAAAACAGTCTAATTTTAGTGAGGATTCTAAAGAGTAAATATTCTACAAAAACGATCTGAAATCAGAGTTTTTCACTCGGCATACATATGTCTTCCAATAGGCAGGGCTGCTTCTTTGGAACACTGCTTCTCAAACCGACAGCTCTGGTTTGAGCAAAGAGACATCACCCAAAAGAAGATGCTGCTGCTGGCGCACGCATGCCTCTGGAGCATGAATTATATACCAGGCATCATTCTGACCATGTCACAGGGACTGTCTCATGTAATTAATAAAAGATGATTCTGATGCTAACACAGCCCAGGATCCAAGACTCATTTTTCAGATCCAACGTGTTTCACAGATGAGTGCAGCCCAAGTCACACAGGACTGCTGCGTGCCAAGAGTGCGCTCACCCGCCCAAGACCTGAACTCCAATAATTCTGCTTGGGAAGTGAGGCCTTTCTGAAATCCGGCCCAGCCCTGGCCCATCTGTTCCAGTCTGTCACTAGGCCACATTCTATTTCTGACTGCCCAGCTTCAAAAAGCAGCTTCGGAACATCGTCCTGCTTTGTCCCAGATGGATGGTGTGGCTTCCACGAAGGATGTGCCCTGTTCTCTTCCCATCTCTGCTGACAGTTCTCAGAAACAGAGAAGGCCACAAACCCAGATGATGCCAAGGCCTTAATGTTGGGAGCTAGTGCAGGAGCTGCTGTTTGCCCCATGTTTGAGTCAGACACTGGTGTGCTGAGCCACTTACCTTGTTGGGCCAGCTTTGGGCCATAGCCTGGGCAATACCAAGTATGGTATCATTTGGCCCTGGGGGATATTCTCTGTGGATCCCAGGTAACAGCCTAGTATCAACTGGGGCATGAGAAAAATAACAAATGATGATAAAATTCACAAAAAAAGTGAAAGCGACTGGTTTTATATGGAAATCTAGTAAGCATCACAGCAGTCTCGCCCTTCACCCCGACCTCGCCTCTGACCTTGGCTTTGGTAAGGGAGACGTTTACTTCCTAAAGAAAGGGTCCTGGAGTAGTCAAGCGCTGCTTTCCAGGTTGGAGATGTGCGTCTTAAGTTCTGTTTCTTTTGTGAGCAGAAAAAAAAAATCCCTGCTTGGGGTTATGTGTCATAATGAAAAGCGGTCCACAAGAATATGTTCTTGACTGCACGTGCGACCTAAGTGAGTCCCAGTTTCTGTGGTTACAGCTGCTGATACGCCGTTCCTGTCTCCTGTTTGCCGAGTGTACCTTATCATGCGGTCTGTCTTCCAGGTCACTTTTAACGCTTACCCACAGCCCCTTTAAAACTCAACGTGCGACTAAAGCATTGAGCTTGGGGGCAGTGCACTGCTTGAGTACAGAGGTCGTATCTTACTCATCTCTGAATTCACATATTTTGTGAAAGAGACACAGAGGATACATGCTATTTGAGGATAAAGAATTAAAGGGAGGGAGGGAGGGAGGGAGAGGAAGCACAAATGCGAGCTTCTTTATTTAGTGGTATCTTGTCCACTAGAGTGAACATTTCTCTAGCAAGCATTGGCTAAGAAACGTTTCCTGTCTGCTTGATGCTATCTTAAAGACTGGGTGTCTGAGGAGCTGAGGGAGATGTTTCAGTTAGAAAGGGGCTTCCTGAACAAGCATGTGACATGAATTGCATCCGCAGAGCTAAATGAAATAAACAGATGCACGGACAGTAATAAGCAGGTGTCAGGCTAACTGGGATCTACTCTCAGAACCCATGCAAAAAACCCACAGTGTGTACACCACTGTAAGCCCAGTGCTGTGAGCACAGAGACAGGAGGATCCCTGGGTCTTGCTGGACAGCCAGCCTAGCTAAACTAAGAACTCTGGGTTCTGCCACAAAAAGGTGTGTGTGTGTGTGTGTGTGTGTGTAAAGAAGACACTCAACATTGACCTCTGGTCTTTCCACATATGTGCATAGACATTAATATGTACACACACACACACACACACACACACACACACACACAGAGGCACAATTTGAGTATTTGATACAAATGTTGACTTCCCTGTGTGGGAAACAGCATGAGTGAAGTGTGAGCCATAAACTTCTCGTGTCCTCAACAACAGCTACGGCCACTCACATCTCCGTGTGAGTGACTCTTGAGAAAACAGAGACGCCGGTGCCAATGCCATGGGAATGCTCACTGACATCTCTGCCCTTCTGCATTTGCCAGCTGCCAGCCACTCCAAGCCGCATTTTTCCTGTCCAGAACTGTAAATGCAAGAATGGCAAGGCTCCTGGCCAAGGAAACACGAAGGCTCGGCCTAATTAGTGCATGTTGAGGGTGAGAAAGCTAACGTCCAAGAGGCCACACATCACAAACAGGAAGCCAGCAGGCAGCTGCTTGGAATCCCCAAGCCATTCTCTCTTCCATGACACAGTAACAGTTGTAAGGACAGTTGACAAGGGGATTGGGGGCTAATTGGGCCCACCCACAGAACACATGCCTGATCTGGAAGCCAGGCCTCATAGCTACAGAGAAAGGAAGCTTGCACACTCAGGCTGGGCTGCTGTGTCAACAATCCCGCATCTTTGTCCAGAAGGCGTTGGTGCCCAAGTGGCTACTTCTGTCAAGTTCCTAGGGACAGAAAAGAGGGAACGGTGCTTTTCCCCCAAGCCTTCCACTCTCCCTATAGAATCAGTGCTGCTACAGGGGCCTGATGAAGGAGATTCTCAAATGGAATCTAGAGGAGTTAGGCTGGACCCCAAGCTCAAAGGGCCATAATAACACTTCATGGGCACCTTCTATATGCAGGCGCTTTCATGAGCACCTACTGTATACAGGCGCTTTCACAAGCACCTTCTGTATACAGTGCATTCATGAGCACCTTCTGTATACAGGCACTTTCATGAGTACCTTCTGTATACAGGCACTTTTATAAGCACTAAGGGTCCTGCATAGCACAGCAGATAGAAACTTCCCTCGGCATTAACTTTGTGCATCTCTGTGACAGCAATTGGACTGCAGGGTCACACGCCTTTAAGCATGGTTCATATCCAGGCACACTGCATCCTAACTTGTTGATCTCAGGCAGCCAGCTTTCTTGGGTTCTGTGCAGGACTAAATTTAGTAAATAACTTGAAAGACTTCAACAGGCGCCTTCCCTTATCAGGTCTTTCTGATTCCACTCTTGGATTAATTCCTTTCTATCTCATGTCCTCAAATGTCCGCACAGAGCGAGGTGTCGTCCTTACGGTAAGATGCGCCATCCCCGACACCTTTCACCTCTTGTCCTCACAACCACTCTGCAGGATGGCTACGTGTGGCACCCAGTGAGAGCGAACGTACTTTACGGACCTCAGATTACAGGGCACGAAACTGGCAAGAGCCCCAGCTGCTAAGCTCCAAGTCCATTACTACAGCGCTGCTGGCACCACGCAGAGCTTCCCACGGCCTGTTCCCAGGGGCAATAACTGGTCCCAGGAGGGTACAGAGGGCAAGCCTATTCCCAGGAGACCCAGGACTCCTCTGGAAGTTTACTTGACTAAATGATTCCTAGATGGCTTTGGTGACCCTCCTTGGTGACTGAGAATACTTCCCACCAACCTCTGACCCCTCCCTCCTTTGATGGAGGCCAGGCTTGTGTTACTGCCTGATTGGTCTCCTAACCATCTGTTTCCCCTAATAAAACTTTGGCATGTTCAACTCCATATTGGTGCTGGGTTCTTGGAGGATGTTGACAACAGAACTGTGTCGTGTCTTAGCATAGATGGAGAAGCAAAAGTCCAGGAGGCGAAAGCTGTGTCAATGACATAAAGAAGGTGGGGGAGGTGCCACAGGTGCCACCTGTGAATCCTGATGCGCAGGGGGCTTGCACCCTTTCCACAAGCAGCCCTCAAATGGTGTCCTGAGGTGTTTCCTGAGAACCGGTCTACCTTTCCATATCCCTGACTCCTGTGACTGAGGATCACTGAGTGGAAAAGAGAGCACATGTCTTCAGTTTCTGAAGGGTTCCTCCTGCCTTCTACCTTAGGCCTTGTACCATCCCAGGGAAGAAGAACCTCTGTTGCCTTCCCCACCCCTAGTGCCTGTAGAGCCTCACTTGGCAAGTTTGGGCATTTAGAGAGTGTGTTTCAAGACAATAATTTCATAAAAATGAATCTACCAACTTGGAGCCAGAGGAGGCATGACTAGTCTTGCCAAGTGCAAAGTCAAAAGTGAAGCTACATCTCTCCAGAGACTCTGACTGCAGGAGACCCAAGTGTCTGCAGATGGAGATCAACTTAGATGTGGTTCACATGACCACATCAACATTCTCTTCGGCTGTTTCATTTGGAGATCTCAGACCTGTTTCCCCAATGCCAGGAGGAGCCCAGGACAATGCAGCCTGACCTCCAGCAGGCAATACACACTGCCTTCTGTACCGCAGCGACTGGGGAGATAGCCACTGTCACTTCAGGAAAACCAATCAACATGATCTAAATATCTTAGCAGAAAACTGGCAGGGGAAACAGACAGCTTTGCTGGACAAAGGCCACCGAGGGACTGTCAGGGAAGGCGTTCAATCTGCCTACCCCGTTGGGAGAGCAAGCCGCCAGGGCCGCATGGCCAGCGAGCGATGCCTGAGAAACGGGCTTGCGTCTGTGTCATTCAGACGTCTACTGTCCACTGATGTCCATTCTAAGTTATGTGCCAGCTTAGCCTCTTTCTCACTGCTGGCAGCAAACGGTGATGATGGCAGCAGCAGAGGGAACACAAATGCAAGAGAGTGTTTTCTAAAACAAGAGTCAGGACAGCACAGAACTGTAGTTCAAGGTAGTGCCGGAAACATGAGATGGCAGAAGGAACGACTTAGTGTCAGAGGTCTGTCCTACCTGCCAGGCACCGGGTACTGATTGATTTGCAGGAACTGTGTCATCCAAGCCTCACAGAGACTCGAGAAAACTGACATGATTCTTCACAGAAGAAGAAAAGGAAGTTCAGATTTGTGACCAACTTTCCCAACACCTTGCCATGAAATATAGACCCAAACTGGATTTTGACTGTGCAACATTAGAGTTTATTCTATGGAGGGATCTGGGGATGTGTGTAGTTCAATGAGTAATGTGATTGTCTAGCGTGACCGAGGCTCTGGTCCATTCCCAGAACCATGTAAACTAAGTGTGGTGGTGCATGCCTGTCACCCAGCACTCAGGAGGGGAAGACAGGAGAACCAGAAGCTCAAAGACATATTTGGCTACATAGTGATTTTAAGAGCAGCCTGGGATACATAAAATCATATGTCAAAAAAATAGCTTATCTCACTTTATATGCATACATATCTGAACATATATATATATACAAACATATTTTATGTATCTATATAAAATCTAGGAACTACAAATGAGAGAAATATATATATTTGTCTCCCCGCAATTGGCTTAATTCACTTAATATGGCATCTTCATTTTCTTGCAAAAAAAAAATAACTTCATCCTTTGTTTGAGGGCACACGGTTAGCTTATTGTTGCTGCCAGAAACTGTGAAGGTCCTTCTTCTATTCCCCAGGCCAGTGTAGCACTTCCTAACTTTATTAAGTAGCTTCCACACACCAGGTATTTTGATTATGTCACTTCATGAAATTATTATTTTTAAAATATTTGTATGGAGCTAGAGAGACAGCTCAGTGGTTAAGACTACTTGTTCTTGCAGAGGACTTGGGTTCAACTCCCAGCACCCACATAGTGGCTCACAATTGATCATAATCCCAGTTTGAAGGGATCCGACGCCTTCTTCAGACCTTTGATTCTGGTGTTCCCACCGAGTCATCCCGCCAGCTCTCATGAGATTAACATATTTATGGATTTTTATATGTACATCTGGGTCTCAGTGAGTTTCTGTGTACCACATGAGTATAGGATCCTGCAGAGGCCAGAAGAGGCAGTCCGATCCTCTGAAACTAAAGTTTCAGATGGTTGTGAGCCACCACACAGCTGCTGGGGACTGGAGCGAGGGCCTCTGCACAGCAGAAACTGCTAACAGTTGAGCTGATTCTCCAACTCTTCATGTAATTCTGTTAGCGACTTTAGACAGTTTACGCTTTACCTGTGTCTGAGGAGAGGAACTCGGAAGAGATGAGCTTCACGGAGGTCATAGGGTTAGTGGGGACAGCTTGACTGAGATCAAATCTCAGTGGTCACAGGGGCATGCCCGGGGGGCAGCAGTCCTTGTATGGTAGGAGAGTAGTGGGTGTGTGGGGTAGGGTGCTAGTGTGGTCAGAGTGGAGGTGAGCTCCCAATACCACAGCGCTCATGTTGGGCGCCAGATCTCATTACAGATGGTAGTGAGACACAATTGCACCATATGCAGAAAGACACCCTGGTACTATAGACCTGTTATCCAAGCAACTTAGCCTAAATGTCACAGGGAACCATCCTGGGCTCAGAAGGTCAGGAAAATACCAGTCACCTGGGCAGAGCTGGATTCTACTAACCCAGGGCCACCATTTTGTCTTCCTTGGTATCTGATGGGAGGCTCCATCCATGCAATCTTTACAGTGTCACACCATTAAAGTGTGCCTTTTAGGGGCTGGGGAAATAGTCCGTTCCATCAGGTGCTTGTAGCATAAGCAGGAAGAGCAGAGTTCGGATCCCCAGGATCCAGGTAAAGAGCTAGACATGCCATTGAATGCGTGCAAACCCCAGCGGTGGGGAGGGAGACAGGTGGATCCCTGGAGCTCACTGAGCAGTCGATCTATCTGGTTCAGAGAGAAACTCTGCCAACAACAACAACTAAAAAGATAGAGAATGACTGAGGAAGATATTAGATTGACTTCTGGTCTCCATGTGCATGGACTCACATACAGGTAAGTTCTTCACATACAGGGACACACTAACACATGAAAACATACAAAAACACCCCCTACCCCACTGCCAACACACCACTAAGTGAGCCTTTTGGCAGCAGAAACTCTTTAAGGTGGGTTGTTAAGGAAAGCAGTAAAGGAGAGCAGGAGCTTCTGAGCAGCCCCTAAAAGAACCTTCTAGAAGTAAGTCATAGGCAGTGCATCTCTCAGCAATCTGGCTACCTTTCGCTCTATCTCATGCTTTCTAGAAGTTGAAGCCTCCCATGGTCTGCCTCAACCTTCCCAGGAAACCTCTGTCCTTTCTAGCCAGTGCGATTTTAGCCGCAGCCTGACCTCACCCTCCGCAGCCCACTCCCTGTCGCCAGGCAGCCAGATCCTCCCATGATGATGGATACAACCTGTCGGGAAAGCTGGGAGTATTTTTAGCCCCTGATTTTTATCTAAATCTAACTCCAGGCCTCAGTACAACAACCACAAACGTGGACGCGGACGGCAGCCAAGGTTCTCAGAGAGTCACATTTGCAACGCAGCAAGGGAAGCTCAGCTCTTCTCAGATGCCCCGGCCAGTTTTAGGCTACACAAGGCCAGCAATTCTTTAGGAAATCAAGCTGGATCTTCGTGTATACATGCATGTGTGTGGTTTGTATGTGCATATGTGTCTGTGAGTGAGCACTCATGTTCATAGCTCTGAAGAATGGAGGTCAACCTCGAGTGTCTCTCTGCCACTCTCCAC
This sequence comes from Chionomys nivalis, assembly GCF_950005125.1. Lineage (NCBI taxonomy): Eukaryota > Metazoa > Chordata > Mammalia > Rodentia > Cricetidae > Chionomys > Chionomys nivalis. Next base: position 59,476,067 of record NC_080089.1, read on the forward strand.
CTTATTTGGAAGGCTAGGAGCTCACAGATTCATCTCACCTGCCCAGCTGGAAAGCTGAGGTTCTTCTGTCTCTTCCCCAGCTCTGGAACTGCAGGCATGTGCTACCATGTTCAGCTTTTTTTGTTGAGTACTGAAGGTCCAACCTTGGGGTCTGATGTTTTCCCAACAAACACTTTACCTACCGAGCCATCTACCCAGCCCCAGGGTCTCGATCTTGAGTCTCAGAGCCATGAGGCTAGGGAAACTGAGGCAGGCAAGCTTGAATAACTTCAACCACAGAGCTTAGTTTTGCTCTGGTGGTCTGCGACATCACAGTGCCCCTAGGGAACATGGTGAGCTCATCTCATGGGACAGCTGTGGAGGGCCAGAACGCTAGTTTATAAATCCTAAAATGCACGTGCTGCAGTGTCATGGGGCTCTCGTCCACTGAACCCTGATCTCTGGCACACGGCGACAACTCTGTCATCCCGTATATTAACACGCCATGGAAAGTGGACTGGGTCCAAGGTCCAAAGTCTAAGGTGGTGAGTGCTTCTCCTCTGGAGAGCAGGGCACTATCAGCTCGATCCCCAGGGCCTGGAATGCCATCTGGCACCCATCCTGGATAGATATTCTGTTAAATCGGCAAACTGACTGAATCAAAGAACAAATGAGCAAATTTGATCAACAGAATCATCGGGCCTGAAATGGGCACTGGAAGGAAGGAGAGAAGAAAGACACAAACCTAATAAGGTGAGTTCAGCTTCCTCCCTCAGCACCCACCCACCCAGGAGGCCCGCAGTGCGGGTCTTCAGCAGGGTTAGGAGAAGGGCTCGTGGGCTTTGATCACTTACACCAAGGACCTGATCATGTGACTGGAGAACAATGAAAAAGAAAATGGAAGTGAAAAGAATAGGCAAGAAGAAGTAGACGGACTGAGCGGCACAGCTGACAACAGGGAAGCCATGGATCTCAGCGGTATAGGGCCTTGAACTCTGTTACATCAGTTCATGGCTTGGCAGGGAGCAGCATACCTTCAGTCAGCATGGCCAGAGGGGAGTATCCAATTAGAGGAAGCTGTGGGTAAGGAGGCTGTGCTTGCTGGGGCACACTTATTTAAACTGAGCAGCCATCAGTCATTCACAGACAGGACAGAGTTAATCAATGTGTCCTAAGGTTCAGATGGAATCTGAGTCGCCTCAGGCCTTGCCCTGTAACACATTTATTTTTGCAAGAGGGTCACTAAATACATAAACAGGATAGCTTATTATTTCTGTATATTTGACAGCACATGATATGGGAGGTGGGTTAGAAAAAAGAGAGAAAAGGAGGAATTTATTGGGAAAAATACAGTTGTACTTACCCAATAGTCCCTATATGTTCACATTGTGAAGGATTTGGGGAGGGGGGCACAGAACAGATGTCATAAAAGAAAGGAGACCGGACTCGGAAAAATAAATATAACAGAACTCTTTTAACTTCAGAGAGTTCAAATTTGCTAGAGATAAAGCAAGCAAAATAAAATAAATAGCATCTATTCCCTAACATTACACAGCAAGTGAGCCAGTCCTGTAAGCAGGGAGGTTCAGAGACCCCACCAAGAAGATCCTTGGGAAGTCAACCATCGAGGGACAGCTTCCCGGCAGGAAGTGACAGGAAGAAAAGTTTAGGACACTGGGACTGGTGGGAACAATGACAAGGGGAGGGCAGTGAGCCCCTCCGTGACCATGATGACTTCACGAGTGGACAGGGCTCCCATAAGCAATTAAAAGGAGGAAAGGGAACATAGAATGGACTGCTGAGGAGCACTGCCTCCCTGAGTACCTCGTTCGTGAGCCAACCTACCAGCACCTGCTTTCCCACAGAGGATGTCCTTCACTCATGATGATGATGGAGGTCTGCTCCACTTCACAGGCGGACACTTGAAGCTCACCAAGATTCAAAATGACAGTAAGAACAGGAGGCAAAAGTCTGCACAGTGGCTCCTGGCCCCACACACCTCTTTCTTTGACTACCTCAGTGCCAGGTAGGGCTTGTGCTCTTCACAAATTTAAGGAATCTTTCCCAGCCATTGCATCTTGGCTACAACTGCAATGCAAACAGAAAATCTTTCCTTCCTCACGTTACAGTTTTCCCCCTATCACTGTCACTACCACTGCCAACATCACATCTTCACAATCAGCGCTGGTGTCATTATTACCACCATCACCATCAAAGAAATCATTCCTGTAGGGTCACCAAAATCACTATCATCGCCACCATCAAGAGAATCACCATGACCATCTGCATAATTAGCACCACCATCATCACCACCACCATGGGTACCATTAGCATCATCACTATCATCATAAGTGTCATCACCACCATGGGTACCATTAGCATCATCACTATCATCATGAGTGTCATCACCACCACCATGGGTACTATTAGCATCATCACTATCATCATAAATGTCATCACTACCACCATGGGTACCATTAGCATCATCACTGTCATCATGAGTGTCATCACCACCAGCAGCAGCATCACACCACCACCACTACTATTGGTATAATTATCATCATTGTTTCACTGCTACTACTAGAAGCATGAGAATCATTACCATCAACATTATTAACTACAATCACCATCACCTCCACTACCATGGGTACCACTATCATCACCATCATTACCTCCATCACTAAGGGCACTACTACCATCATCACAACCCCAGCAGCAGCAGCAGCAGCAGCAGCAGCACTATTATCTTTATCATTAGCACACTCATTACCATCAGCATCATCACTACCATTGCTATTATCATCATCAACACCATCTCTACCATCACCACCTTCACTACCATGGGTACCATTATCACTACCACAACCACCATCACCACTGGTACCATTATCACATTCAGTATCATTCCCATCACTATCATCATCAGCACTACTATCATCCTCATCTAACACTTAACTCAGTGCTCACCCTGGACCAGATAATGAGCAAGGATGCTAACATACATTTACTTACTGGGTTCCCACAACCACTCTCTAGGGTTTGTATTAATTACTACTTTCCTTTTATGGATGAGGAAACTGAGGCTTGAAGAAGTTCAATCACTTGGCCCAGCTCACATTAGTGACCGAATCTGGAGTCAAGCCCCAACTTTCTCCCCCACCACCCATTTCACCCTGGCAGCTCTGCAGAGAAGGCACATGGAATTATTAAGCAGATGTTCTTGCTCTACCAGGAGGCAACATTTATTACTGAGGCAGAAATCCTTAGAGGATTTGCCATAATATATTTCCCGTGCATATCACTAGAACTATTCAAAAAGACAGAGAGAAAAATATTCCCAGTAAAACCTCTATTTTTGACTTTGATGTCGTCATAAACCTACAGTATTCCCTGGACATGGGGCATTATTTAGAATTCCTAGAGGTTTTCTTGCTTAACTAATGTCACGTTCAGTTCAATGAGCTTCCACTTAATGTTTCCTTTGACTGCACTCTGATCTGAGTTTGGTGTTTTACCAACTGAGCCCTGGTCATGGGAGGGTTGAAAAACCAGTCAGTATTTGGGATGGAGAGATGCCTCGGTGCTAAGAGTGTGTATTACTCTGGTAGAGGATCCAAGTTCTGTTCTTAGCACCTGATATTGCAGATCACAACTACCTGTAACTTCAGCTCCAGAGAAACTGACATCCTCTTCTGCCCTCTGTGGCTTCTTGCACACAAGCGCGCGCACACACGCGCACACACACAACTAAAGCTAAAAATAAAACTGAAAGCAAACTAGTCATCATCACTATGCTACTTTACAGATGGGTTGAGGTTTGAAGCAACCACAAACCATGTGACCTGAGCTCCATGGAGGACTGGTATTCATGTTGCATCTTGCTTGGAACCCTGTTCAGTTGAGTCCAATCTTTTAACATCATGCATTTGCAAAATTTACGCCACTATAAAAGCAATCAGTGACAAAAAAAAATTACTAAAGAAAAATATCGCAATGTTTTAAGAACGTTTATGATTGTATGTTAAGCTAAATCTATAGCTGTTATTGCTGCAGTTGACCAACATGCGATGGGTTGGGTAAGTCTGTGGGGTTAAGAGTATTCTATGGTGCTCTCTGGGTAATCACATTCCCCATATCCTTCTCATCCCTACACTTACCTCTCCCACTGGGCTGAGTTTAGCACAAACAAAATTAATTTCTTAGCCTTGGGACTAGCCAGCATCAGAGTAGTGCTCAGGGGTTACAGAAATGAGCAGTGAAAAGAAAAGCCAGGGGCTCAAATGGGAAGCGAAGGAGGAGAGCCAATGGAGGCTGCAGACCAGAATGGCACTCTTCCTGAGGAGGGAAGAGACTCACAGGGAGCCTGAGGAGTCTGAGGTAAAGTTGTAACAACTGAGGTATGGACAGAACCCCAGTTTTCAGCACAAGGGCTTGCTTATACAAGTTACTGTCCACTCACATGAAGCGGCTTTGATAGATAGCTACACTGCGCGTGTTGTCTAAGAGGGTGAATGTGTGCCCACTGGAGGCAGAAAGGAAATGCAGCTATGACAATTATCTCCATTCCTCCAAGGAACAGCAACATAAAAATAGATATATAGCATATAGGTGACATTGAAAGTCCATGGTGGCATTAGAAAGCTGTCGTATGGGGGCACTGATGCAGACCAGGCGAAAAGGCACTGTTGTGAAATTGTTCCTGACTGGGGACACCTTAGACACTATGCTCCACGGGAAAAGCAGGGAAAGATACCACTACACACACACACACACATGCATACACACAGACACATACACACACACACAGAGATTAATGCATTCCTATCACTAGAATATAGACTCACTTTAAATAACAGTCTTTAAGTTTAGACTTGAGCTACAAATTATTTTTATGTTCTACTTGATTATCAGCAGTTTTCAAAGTTTGTATAATAAACATTTTTTTTTTGACAGAGTCTCATATATCCCAGGCTGATGTGGAACGGGCAGTGTAAGGATCTTAAATATTTGATCCTGCCTCTACCTTCTGAGGCTGATATTACAGTCATGCACCACATGCCTGGACTTACACAGTGCTGGGTATAGAACCCAGGGTTTTATGAATGCTAGGCTATATATTTGATCCAAACCATACTCTTAAAAAAAAAGATTATGCTGTGGTTCCTCTGAATCCATGGAGAAGTAGCTCTAGGACCTTGTGGACACCCAAATCCTCAGATGTTAAAGTGCCTTTTAAGCATGCTGATTGAGACCAGTTGAGATAGGTCTGATCTGGTCTGGACTGATTGAGACCAGTCTAAACAGGTCTGGTCCAGTCTGAACCAGTCGAGACTGGTCTAAACCAATCTGGTCCGGTCTGAACTGGTCTGGGCCGGTCTGGAAGGGTCTGGTCTGGTCGAGACCAGTCTGGTCTGGTCAGGAATGGTCGAGACCGGTCAGGACTGTTCTGGTCTGGTTGAGATTGGTCTAGTCTGGTCTGGACCAGTCTGATCTGGTGGAAAATGGTCTGTTCCGGTCTGGACTGGGCAAGACCAGTCTGGACTGCATATGTTCCCACACATCCTCTTATATTCTTCAATCCTTCTTCAAACGTCCCAAGATGACTTGCAACAGCTGATACAATGTACACAAGATTTGCATATGTGTATGCATATTTGCATAAAATGTTATGTTGAATTGCGTAGGAAATGGTAACAGGAGGAAAGTTTCTGCATGCCAGTTCAGATGCAATTCTTACTTTGGATATTTTGACCTGTATTTAGTTGACATAGAGGTTAAGAGCACTAGCTGTTCTTCCAAAGGAGTACATGGGTGATCTCAGCCACTGTGAAAGTTCATCCCCCAGGGTCAGCCTCCCGAGTGAGACACAGACTCAAAACCACCACCCACATGTCTGAAGTCTGAACCCACAGACATTTTTCTAAGATAAATATTTATTGTTGTTTCAAGACAGTAAGTTTGGAATAATTTATTGTGCAATGGTACTATAATATATGGGTGGTTTTAGGTTCTTACCCATCAACTTAAAATGAGAAAGAATTGGATGTGGGAAAATGGCTCAGACAGTGAAGTGCTTACCACAAGAACACAAGGACCCAAGTTTGATCTCCAGCACCCATGCAAAAAACTAAATGGGGTACCATGTATCTACAATCCCAGCACTGAGAGGAGGGATGGGGTGGGGACGGAGGCTTCTCAGAGCTTGCTGGCCAGCCATTCTAGCTCAGTCAGCGAGTGCTAGGTTCAGCAGGAGACCCTATCTCAAGAATAAGGTGAATGGCAGTGGGATGCCTACCATAGGTAAAAATGCCACACAAGCTGGACCAGCAAAGTTCTACTTCAGGATCCCTGGCTAATGGAAGAGTCCACTCCTGAGTTCTGTCCTCTGACCTACACACACACACACACACACACACACACACACACACACACATACACACACACTGCAGCACACACCTATATTCACACACATACTATCTATACATACACTTTATTTTTAGTAATTAATAAATAAGAAAATAATAAAGTAGAAAGCGTTTGAGAAAGAAAGTTGGTGTTAACCTCTGTCCTCTACATACACACACACACACACACACACATGCACCCTCATCAACACATGAACATGTACAAATACAAACACCACATATACATACAATGAAAAAAAAAAAAGTAAAGTCTCAAGAATTCAAGAAGTCTAGCATAGGAAGTTATCTGGGTTTCTCCCTCGGACAGCATTTCCTTTGCCGAACCCTCTTCTTCAGGGTAACTGTTAATAGCCAAAACTGCTCCAGCCAAGGCTGAATACATGTCACCCACTTCTGGTCTTGGCCTGCCAGGCTCACCACCTCAGGGAAACCCTCTTTCCCAGCAAAGGCACAAGGAAGTCCAAAGAGGCTCAAGAGGTCATGTCCTTGACTTTCCTAAAAAGTTGTAAATCCCCTGCAGGCCAGATGCCACACTAGGTGGCCTACCTGTCTTTATGAAAACCTTACTGGGTTTAGTGGATGCCAAGCTTGTTTTCAACTCAACTTGACCCCCATTAAGAGAACAGAAGAAAACCCTGTGCTACCATCTTTTTCCATTCTGAATTTCCCTTTTAGTGTTTAGTGGTCTTTGTCGTTAACATTTACAATTGTTGACTGTGGCTTTTGTTGGGTTTAGCTGTTTTGGGGGGGGCGTTAAAAATACAAAAGGGGGATTCTGCCCATTTTAAACTGACTGCAATATTCTAGGTTTCTTTTAAATGTCGCGGACATCAGCCGGTTTGTTGTCTACACAGGTCGTGAGTTGTTTTGGTCTGTTGTCTTCTGTTAGAGCATTTCAAGAATGCAGTCAAGCCTGTGGAGTTCAGGGCCCTCAAATTCACAGCTACTCTCAATATTTTAATGACTTACTTAGTTCAAATCTGTTCTCAGGCTACGGCTTTGAAATGCTGCCGGAAGGAAAAACAACTTTTTTTAATATTTATTTATTATTTATTTATTATGTATAGAATATTCTATCTAACATGTATGCCTGCAGGCCAGAAGAGGGCACCAGACCTTATTACAGATGGTTGTGAGCTACCATGTGGTTGCTGGGAATTGAACTCAGGACCTTTGGAAGAGCAGGCAATGCTCTTAACCACTGAGCAATCTCTCCAGCCCCAGGAAAAACAACTTTTAAGAAACTATACAGCTCTCATTTAATGGACAGGCTGACCTCAAAGTTTGAAAGAGAAACCTACAGGAAGCCTTTAGACCACTGGTTCTCAACCTGTCGGCTGCGACCCCTTTGTGGGGGAGGAATCACATATTGGATATTTACATTACAATTCATGACAGTACCAAAATTACAATTATGAAATAGTAACAGAATAACTTTTTGGTTGGGGTCACCACAACATGAGGAGCTGTATTGAAGGATCGCAGCATCAGGAAGACTGAGAACCACTGTCTTATAGATCTTGGCCCCACCTCTCACTACCTCAGTCACTAACAGGGACAAGTCAACTGTCCCAAATCTTTCGGCCTCTTTAAGGCTCAGGTCACATGTATGAAAAAGGTTCCACTGACCCCACAACCTGGCTGCATCTCAGACACTGACAAGATAGCTGCTATGTGGTGGCACCAGTCTTTGTTCCAGTGTTGGAAAAGTCACTGTCAAAGGGAATATTATCTCACTGTGGTCCACGGGACACCCGCATCTCTTTCCACCAATTAAGACTCACAGTGAACTACAGACAAAAGAGACCTGTATTGTCAAGCCCTCTTAGGCGCCACTCAAGGCTGGTTCAATGTGAGGATAAAAACCCACCTAGCGGGAATGTTTTCCTTGTACGTAGTTTGGATCTGACAGAGAACTGAGGAAAGGCATCTCCACCAGAGGAATCCGACCACATGAAGATTTTAGGCTCCGTGTGAAAAACCCAGGGTTGGAGGGCAAGTTCTTCAGTATGGGATCCCCTGGATGAACCCCCTTCAGGTGCCCTCAACCAATCTAAGGGGGGTTGCATGTGCCAAGAAGCCAGATACCAGGAGAGCGGCTCAGGTGTTGCCGTAAAGTGTGAATATGGGAGTTTGATCCCCAGGACAAACACACACACACACACACACACACAGGCACACACACAGTGGAAAGAGAGAACTGACATTCTAAAGATGTCCTCTGACCTCCAAACACACATGCACATTCATGCACACCCAGATAAAATAAATAAAAAAATATGAAAAGAAATTAAAGATAAACAAAAGCCAAATGTGTGAGCTGAACTATTTAAAGTTTTATGAAAACCAGGGTCTAATAGAGAAAGAGGAAATAATTCGTTATATAAAGTCTCCTTGCTGGGGTCCCCAATGAAAGGGAAAGGTGACAGGTTCGGGGTAAGGGGATACTACAAGACGGAATCACTGAATAGGGTCCGTTAACTCTGAGAGGCTTCCACCTGGCTTACCGCTGCTGACAGCACACTCCTTATGTACAGAAGTGTTCACAGAACATGGAAGGCGCCATGGACCCCCTCCACTGGGCTGAGATGTGGCTTTTCTGACCGAGTGCACTGGCATGTGGAAAGGTCACACACTCATTCAAAGCCAACCTCCAGAAACTCATGTTAACAAGGTGTGTTCGCCTTTGCTTACCCATTCATTTCTCTCGCCTGACTGGATATCTTTTCACATCTAGCTGAGAGAACCTCTGCTCAACCGTCCCCACCCAGAGGAACCACTGCCTGGTTGGCAGCCACAGATCACAGCACAGAAAATGCGGAGTAGAAACTGTGCCCAGTTTTTCTCCAGTGCTTGGAGCTTAAAGAGGATTTGATGGAGAAGGATTTGGGGACATCTTAAGAGATTTGGAATTCTTGTTTCAGATCAACATTTAAGTGCTTCTTACTTCTCTGCCGCTAACCACCACCGTAACTATCTTAGGTGCCTATTGCTGAGATAAAGACCTTGGCCAGCTGACGGAAGTGAGGACAGGAACCTGGAGGCAGAAACTGACCCAGGGTCATAGAGGAGTGCCGCTTACTGGCTTGCTCCCCATGGCTTCCTGGATCAGCTAGCTTTCTTTCACAACCCAGGACCATTGACCTAGGGGTGAGCAAGCCCTCCCCTCCCCCATCTATCCTTAGTCATGAAAATGTCCCCCACAGGCCTGCCTATAGGCACCAAGTTGACAGAACACGAACTAGAACAGTCTCTTCAAGAACCACATTGGAGCACCGGACTGAAATCCCAAGGCCCAAATGAGGAGCAGAAGGAGAGAGAGCACGAGCAAGGAACTCAGGACCGCGAGGGGTGCACCCACACACTGAGACAATGGGGATGTTCTTTCGGGAACTCACCAAGGCCAGCTGGACTGGGTCTAAAAAAAGCATGGGATAAAACCGGACTCGCTGAACATAGCGGACAATGAGAAGTCAAGAACAATGGCACTAGGTTTTGATCCTACTGCACGTACTGGCTTTGTGGGAGCCTAGGCTGTTTGGATACGCACTTTACTAGACCTGGAAGGAGGTGGGAGATCCTTGGACTTCCCACAAGGCAGGGAACCCTGACTCCTCTTCGGGCTGCAGAGGGAGGGGGAGTTGATTGGAGGAGGGGGAAGGAAATGGGAGGCGGTGGCGGGGAGGAGGCAGAAATCTTTAATAATTAATTAATTAATTAAAAGAACTACGGTGGCCCAGCAGATTAAGGACATAAATCCATGGCCTCTGAATCCTCTCTCCCTCTCCCACCACTCCAAAGCCCTGATAGGTAGACACTGAGTAAAAACTGCCCTGGCTCCAGGCATGTTAATTCTATAACCCTCTTTCTACAACAATAGTGAGGGTCAGAAGAACCACTAACATCTACCCTGCACCGACCAAACATGCCTTCCTAGCCTAACAGTTTAGGTAACTTATTTCATTCAACATAGTAAGAATCTGTGAAGGTGGAGGCAAGGTTGATGGCTCAGACAGTAAAGTGCTTACCTCTTAAGTATAAAGACCTAAGTTCGAATCCCAGAAGCCATGAAAAAAAGCTAGGTGTGGCAGCATATGCTTGTAATCTCAGAGCTGGGGAGGTGGAGACGGGCAGATCACTCGGCTCACTGGCCAGCCAGACCATCCTGTTTAACATGTTCCAGGCCAGTGAGAAACCTTGTCTCAAAAACCAAGGTGGGCAGCTAAGAATGACACCTGAGGTGAACCACATGTGCGCGCGTGCGCGCGCGCACACACACACACACACACACACTCGCGCATGCACTTATATGTGCATTCATACATACACACACCCCAGAATTCTTTGAAAGTTGAAATGATCACTTAGAATTGTAAAGAGAGACAAATTTCCTAAAGGCACAGATTATTATCTTCAAAGTTATTCTATCTAGTGGCCATGGGAATGGGTTTACAGGAAGCAATGCTCCTTTGCTTTCTAAAAGATGATCACTTCGAAGTCTCTCCATCCTAAGTCTACTCTAGAGATAAAGAAAGTGGAGGCTTGGTAGCTTTCATCTAAACCACTGTAGAATCCAATATCCAGCTCTAAGAGTTCTCCCCTGGCTGCACTCAGAACACTCTGACACCGAGCAAACACTTAGGCAATCTGCGCTGTGCAAACATTTCATCCCACCCCATCATTTTAAATCCCTGGGTCCTGCCAACACTTTCTGAGGGAATCTGAAAGGCAATTCCCAGGGCTCCTTTGTGTTACACAAAAATATATTGTCAGGATTGGGAATGGTTTATGAGGCTCCACTGATAACTGTAACATGAAATATGATAATTTGCATCTGTTCCCAATACGGACTTCTATAGCAAGCAAAAACAATAATACAAAATACAGTAAAATAAAACAAAGGTCTTAACACTGAATTCCTAGATTTCAGCCCCAACATCCATTGTGTTGTCTTCTTAGAGAACTCCAGTGAGATCTTTGGCCATCACTCTACCAATCAAATCCAACTGTACTAGAGGCAGCAACCTTTAGTTCCAAGGAGCCTTGGCACTAGAACTAAGGAAATCGATCCGATGTTTTCTCAGGGAAGGTCCGTGGTTAACCTGCCATTTCCGCAAAAGTCTGAGATGATCTCCTTGGGTCTTACTATTCGTTCACTTACTCCCTTCTCTACACTCCCTCTCTTTGTTCCTCTTTCCTAACCTCCACTCTTCTTCCAGTCTCTTTCCTCCTTTCCTCTCTCCCCCCTCCCGACTCACTGCCCCATCCTAACCTGGGTAACTGTGCTGGATGCTGAGAAGCCGGCGGGACTGCAACAAGCACGTTCTACTTTGAGGATGAATGGTTTCTGGATTTGAAGAAATGGCCCTGTTTACCTGGTGCTCATCTAACCCATTTCTTCCCAAGCTTGTAGCATCTCTCAGAATCTCTCATTGGGTGCAGTCATACGGCTTGGCTGAGTTGTAGTTAATGGCGTATGGGCCACAGCAAGATATGCCACCTCCAGACCCAGCTATTGAAACCTCCAAGAACACTCCAGAGAGGCTTATGTATCATGGCTTAGGAAGCACTGCAGGGCCCAAAGGCCCCCAGAGGCAGCAGAGCCATACGACAGAAGGAGCTGGAAAGCATTCACCCCTACTCTCTAGACTTGAGGATTGTCTGTCACAGTGATGAGCCTATCAGGGTAAGTGCCCAAGGCACAAGTGTCAAAGACTCCATCTTATTTCTCTGGTAAGGCTGCTAAGCTCCTGTGACTGTTTCTTTCAGGAACATCCAAATTCCTGGCCAATTGGAGGGTGTAGATTTTTGGCTGGATCCTTCACACAGCTGGTAATCATCAGGAAGCAACTTAGTGCTCAGTGTGTTCTTTGAAAACAGATCTCTATATGCCAAAGGCAACGAGACACATTGGTGGGGGAAAGATGAACTACTTAGTGTTGTCATAAAACAAACAAACAAACAAACAAACAAACAAAAAAACCAGCATTTAATCCCAGGACTGGGAAGGCAGAGGCAGGCAGATCCTGGCCTACATAGTAAATTCTACCCAATCAAGGATATATCGTGAGACCATGTCCTTAAGAGAAAAGAAAAAAAATAACAATTATATGCACAGCAAAGAGTACAGAAAAATAAATTTCACATAAATGAAAATTTAAATGTAAAATAAAGCCAGTTCTAGAAGTATGAATAGGGAAAAAGTACTCAATACAAAGAAAATATCTCAAAATTTTCTGAAAGATCCCAAAGGGCAAACCAAAAGGAAAACACTAGGAAAATTGATCCAGTTCCAGCAGAAGTTCAGTAGAACAAATGACTTCATTATCAAATATACGTATAAGCCGGAGAGAGACAGCTGCTGCACACCTGGCCTCAGTGGCTTCCCTTAGCTGCAAAGGGAGATTCCATGACCCCTTTCTTCTGTCCTTGACTCTAAAGCCAGAACCATGTGGCCAAAGCTGCCAAGTTCTGCTGCTTGCTGGGGCTGGAACATGGCCCCCTAATTCAGTTACATCTTCACCAGCTTTCTGTTTTCCATGCTTTCCTTCACTGCCTAAGCTTGGATGTCCTGGAACTTGCTCTGTAGACCATGCTGGCCCCAAACTCAGAGATCCGCCTGCCTCTGGCTCCCAAGTGCTGGGATTAAAGGCACGTGCCACCACTGTCCAGCTCTAAGATTTTCTTTAATTCCTTTCACAACTTGGAAACTTAGTTGGGTGGGATCTTGTCCTGAGGTCACCACTCCTTTTATTCCATTCAGTATCAGGCTTTTCTTTAATCTGTTTATCTCCATGAGCACAGGACTTAGCTCCATTCCACTAGCTCCATTCCACTTCCTGGTGCCCCTTTTCTCCTTGTACATTTTGTATTTTTCCTTGCTCAGCTTGCTCCTTTCCATTATAGATCTGCATAAGAGTGACCACTAATAACCACACAACAGAGTCAATATTGAGCTGTTTTGAGACTTCCTCTATCAATAGAATTAATCCAAAACTCTTAAATTTAGCTTCTGGTAGACTTTTTGGACAAGAGCAAAAAATCCGCCACATTCTTCACCAAAATATCATAAGGATAGTTCCTAAGTCACAAACTAACATTCTTTATGTCTGAAACCTCTTGAACCAGGTCCCCCTAGTTCAAATCATCCTCAGCATCACCGTCTTCCATGTTCCTAATAGGATGGCCCTTTAAACATCACTTAAAGCCTTCAGCTGATTTTCTAATTGAAAGTTCACTTTCATCCAAACAAAAGCATGGTCAGGCCTATCACAGAAATACCCCAGTCCCTGGTACCAACTTCTGTCTTAGTTGGGTTTCTTTTGTTGTGAAGAGACACCACGACCATGACAACTCTTATAAGGGAAAACATTTAATTGGGGCTTCTTACAGTTTCAGAGGTTTAGTCTATTATCATCATGACATGAAACATGGCAGCGTGCAGGCAGCCATGATGCTGGAAACAGAACTAAGAGGTCTACATCTTGAGCCACAAGAAGCAGAAGGAGACTGTGTGCCACATCAGGTGTAGCTTGAACATATTAGATTTCAAAGCCTGACCCCACAGTGACACACTTCCTCCAAGAAGGTTACGCCTCCTAATAGTGCCACTCCCTATGGGTCAAGCATTCGAACACTTGAGTCTATGGGGGCTATTCCTATTCAAACCACCACATGTATCAAGAAAATAAATAGCAAATAAAAATTGTAAGAGGGTATTAGGTAACATAGCATTTTATGAAAACACTGAAGAAATTCCACCTATTTTGCGAAGTATATGCATAAGTTACCAACATGAAAAATGTACCTGTAGCTTTTAGATTGTAGTTTCTGCTCTTCATGAAGGAGAGGAAATGATGAAGTAGATTTTTTTTAATTAATTAATTAATTTATTTATTTCTTAAAGATTTCTGCCTCTTCCCAGCCACCACCTCCCATTTCCCTCCCCCTCCCCCAATCAAGTCTTCCTCCCTCGTCAGCCCAAAGAGCAATCAGGGTTCCCTGCCCTGTGGGAGGTCCAAGGACCACCCACCTCCATCCAGGTCTAGTAAGGTGAACATCCAAACTACCTAGGCTCCCACAAAGCCAGTACGTGCAATAGGATCAAAAACCCTTTGCCATTGTTCTTGACTTCTCAGCAGTCCTCATTGTCTGCTATGTTCAGCGAGTCCGGTTTTGTCCCATGCTTTTTCAGACCCCGGCTAGCTGGCCTTGGTGAGTTCCCGATAGAACATCCCATTGTCTCAGTGTGTGGGTGCACCCCTCGCGGTCCTGAGTTCCTTGCTCGTGCTCTCGATGAGGTAGATTTTAAGGGCAACTGTATTTTTAAAAATTTAAATTAAATATAGCAAAACTGAATCATGATTTGCACATTGGTACTCAGCAGTGTGATTTTGTTTGTCTGCTTGTTTGAGACAGGGTCTTACTATGTAGCTCAGACTGGCTTTGAATTCAGTTGGTAGCTGAGAATGACCTTGAATTTCTGGTCCTCTAACCTCTGCCTTCCAAGTGCTAAGATTATGTGTGCCACTACTCTCCCTTCCTATGATGCTGGAAATTGAACTTAATACTTTGTGCATAAGAAGCAAGAACTCTCCCAACTGACCCATATTCCCAGATCCTTACTTCTTCTGTATGCTTCTCTATCTGAAAGTCTTGGTTTTTAAATATTAATATCATAAAAGTAATAAAAAATCAAAAGTACAGATAACTACTACTAAGTATTATCCATAGCTACCAAATTGTAAGGCAAAGAACTGAGACCCTGTAAAACACAGGGCCAAAATGAGGCATGCCACAATGAAATACCAGTCTTCCTCATTCTGAGAACAAAGATATCTCTGGCCTACTGAGTTGCCATGAGAATTAAATGAAGCCATATGATTTGTAAAAAGCACTTTACATAATGCAGATATATAATTGCTGCTGGATGAAAGGGAGGTATTTTAATCATTTTTTGTTATTACAAGTAAATTTCTAAGCATTCATTTGAACAGTCAATACAATACAGGGGAGATAAGTAGTAACCAGAAGTCATCCTAAAATGCAGAAAGTTAGTCAAAACAGATGAGAAACACTTTAGTAGAACTGCTTAAATGTGACTTGTGAAAAATAATTCATAAATCAGGCAAGGTACAGTATAATCTGGCCCTAAGGAGGCCAGGGAAGAAGGGTTGTGAGATTAGCCCGAGCCGCGTGGTAAAAACCTCTGGTTAACACAAAACAAAACAAAAGCAGGGAGGGAGATGTAATTCCTAAGTGAAGGGCAGCCTAACAAGGAGGGGATGAGATCAAGAGGTCACCTGCACAGCATCAGGAAAGGAAGGCCTTACCACACGGATTATCTCACCCCGGAAAGAGCGTGTCCTGGACAGGCAGGATAAGGGCCTATTTTCCAGGACACGCACAACCTGATCATTACAAAGGACACATCCAGCTCTTCATTTAAGCCTTCCTTGGCTCACTCTACTCAAACTCAATGAGCAAGAACCCTTTTAATAAAAGCTTTGAATTAGGCCATATAATCCTCTGCATTTCAGATCAATCGAGTGGCTACCACGCTATTTTATGAATGAGAAAACAGACCCTGCAGAGGTAAGATGACATAAATCACAGCCTACTAGAAGGACTCATTAGCAACCTCTGTGCTGCCAGCCCAGGTTCAAAGCATGCTCCCTCCACTGTGTTATGCTAACCACTGTGCAACTGGAGCAATAACCAGCTTCTCCGATACACTCTCCATGTGGGAGAGGAATGTGGAGACAAGCCAATGTCAGTTCCTAGCTCACAGGGTGATCATTCCTCACAAGCTAGGGCTCATGTGACAGAAGCCACTAACATCTAACCCTGATCCTGTATAGTGGATG
Source organism: Chionomys nivalis (assembly GCF_950005125.1). Lineage (NCBI taxonomy): Eukaryota > Metazoa > Chordata > Mammalia > Rodentia > Cricetidae > Chionomys > Chionomys nivalis. The sequence goes on from NC_080089.1 coordinate 59,492,337, forward strand.
CAGCCAAGGGTCCCCACTCTCTCCTCGTCCTTTGACATGGCTGTCATTTCTCTGTTTACGCTCTCTGCACTTCCCCCATAATTCAGACAACCAAGAAAGAGAGCACCGTCCACTCAGAAGCTGCTTGCAGAGGGACTCTGGCTGACAATTCCATGAGGTGATGATTTGGCTCAGAAAAGCTTAGGAAACCACATGAACATTTGTAAGTTACTCCCACAGGCCTGCAGGAGCCTGGCTCAGCAAAACAAAGAGGAGCTGGCACAAATGGTTCGGCAGAAGTAACGCTAGGCACCTCTCATTTCTCTTTGGCCAATTTTACAGGACCACTCTTGCTAAAGTAAAAGTTGACAGCCCAGCTCTGATGGCAACTTTTGCAAGCCCAGGGGTTAAACAGAGCTTTTGCTGGTTCCTGTGTCTCTTTTTTCTTTATCTTGATATCATGAAAAAAATATAATTTAGAATAATTTAGGCCCTTGGGTGACATTCTCAACCTCCAGGTCTGGCTTCCATTGCACAGCCCGTGTACCAGTCCAGCCTGACGGAGACCACTACAGAGATCTACTGTAGTGGCATTTCATTTGTATTTTAATAAATAAAGCTTGCCTGATGATCAGAGAGTAAAACAGCCCCACTGGTCAGCCTTACAGACCAGGCAGTGGTAATACACACCTTTAATCCCAGTAGCCACACTAGTTGCCATAGAAACTATGTGGTACATACCCTTAATCCCAGTGATGTATGCCTTTATTCACGGCCCTAGAGAGGAATATGAAACAGGAGGAAACAGCTCTCAGACTCAGTCTCATTCTGAAATTCCTGGAGTCAGGATTGCCATTTTCAGACTGAGGTAAGAGGTAAGAGTCAGTGGCTGGCTGCTTTGCTTTTCTGGTCTTTGGGTTGAACTGCAATTTCTGTATCTGAACTATTATTAATTGTGCTTCAATCCACAACCAGTCAAAACGCAGAGATTAACTGTCCATGAGGCACCTGCCCCTAACTGATACGTTTTCAATGCAAGGTGTGACCTGGGGCTCAGGGAGCATCCCAGACGAGGAGTGGAACGATTAAGAGCCAGATGCCCAGGATGACCGCTGCTCGATAGCGCCCCTCCTGGGAATGACAGGGACAATGCACCTATTAACTCTCGACAATATGGTTGCCTGAACAAGAATGGCATAATGACAATACCAGTGGACATGACAGTGTGGATGGGGGTAATTCCACAGGTGCTACCTCTAGATGAAGAGCTACAGGTGACCAGCGGGGGCTGAGAGAAGGGGGCCAGCGGTCTCCAGGAATGAGCCCCCACAAAGGTTGTCCAATCCCAAGTGATCAGCTTTGGGTATATATACACATAGGGACTGCTAAACGGGCCAGCAAGACAACTCAGCGAGTGAAAGCACTTATTGCCAGGCCTGACAACCTAAACTCAACCCCCAGGACCCACATGGTAGAAGGAGACAACTAATTCCAGTGTTGTCCCATGTCCTCGACACATGTGCCAAAGCATGCGTGTGATGTGTGTATGTGTGTGTGCATGCACAGGCATGTGGGCACACATACACACACACACTAAATAAATACATTTCATAAAAATACCTTTATAGTCTACCATCTCTTAAAGTGAAACTTTCAATGTTGCATTTGTTTACAGAAATAGTTTTGAAAGTAAGAGGTTGTTTGAGTTTCGCAGGAGGTCTACTCGTCATTCAGAATCCCTAACTTGCACTGTGGTGCACTGCAGCCACGTGGCAGTGGCACTTGTGACATAAGTAAGATTGTGAAGTAGGTGTGGCTTACCTGAGGCACGAAACATAGCTACTTAGTTCTTGTAAAATGCTAAAAATAGAAAATCTTCTTAGAGCAACTGATCAAAATCAAAAGTTACCAAGCCTAAGCCTTGACACGTCCTTTCAGCCTGAAACAAACAAGTTTGAAAACAACATGAAAACACAATTCAACTTCTTTCTCTGTCAGCCGCTCTCACTACTAACCTGTAAGGAAAGCTGTGGTGGCTCATTGAGCCCTTCTCAGTCACCAAGAAACACTTCTAAGGGCTTCCAGAACATCTGCGTTCAACACCCCTTCTAACAGAAGCATCTTCTCTCTCTCTCTCTCTCTCTCTCTCTCTCTCTCTCTCTCTCTCTCTCTCTCTCTCTCCCCCCTCTCTCTTTGTGTCTCTGTGACTCTCTCTCTCCCCTCTCTCCAATGAAAGCATTCACATGCCTGAGCGTGTGTGCTGGACAAAAGGGACACATTTAAATGATGGTTTTCATTTGCTTTGGTTGGTGGCAGCCTGTGTGACAGAAAGGATGGAATCCAGCAATGACACCAGTGGGGGTATGAAAGGAACAAAGTTGGTGTCAGTAAAGGCTGGGCACATTAATCTAAAACTCTGAAATCCAGGTGGTAAATTCCATACCTGGCTTCTGTGACAGACTATAGTCAAAACATAAGTGTAATTAAAAATGTGGTCTATCTGGACCCACAGCTGGGGAGACTTCATGGGATGAACCCAGGCCCTCTACATATGTGTGACAGTTATGTAGCTTGATCTATTTGTGGGACTCCTAGTAGCGGAAGCAAGGGTTGTCTCTGACTCCTGCTCGCTTTTAGGAACCTATTCCTCATACTGGGTTGCCTTGCCCAGCCTTAATACAAGGGGAAGAGCTTAGTCCTACCTCAACTTGATATGCCATGCTTTGTTGACACCCATGGGAGGCCCGCTCTACTTCTGCCTAACAGAAACAGAGAAAGAGTGGATTGCGGGGGTGGGTGATAGGGGGACACAGGGACAGGGAATGGGAAGAGAGAAGGGAAAGGGAAAAATGCAGTCAGGATATAAAACAAATAAATTAATTCAACTAATAAAAAATGTGGCTTAAAAATATCTTCAGGCTAGAATGTATGTATGAAACACAAACAAATTTCATGTTTAGACTTGGGTCCCATTCCCAAGATAGCTCATTGTGAATATGCAACATAAAAAATTGAGATCGCAAACATTTCTGGTCCCAAGCAGATAACAGCCACTCAACCTGTACCAATTTGCTAAAGTACAGAGAAACGATAACATAAAGCACAGCCACGATGTTTAGTCACTTTGGGGCAGGGCTAAGCACAAAAAAATTGCAAAGTAAAAGATAAGACAATTCTCCCAAGAAACTGTTTCCAGTGGCAGACTTGATCTTCCTCTCGAAGCAGTGTTTTTAAGATTCTTCAGTTGTCCACGTATGAAAGCTAACGTCCTCGTCCACTGACTCTTTTCCTCCCAGGATATCCACTGGGCTCCAGCAGGCACCAGGTGCTGTGCTAACACTGTGCTGGAGCCGCAACAGGGAACTGAATGAGACAAGGGAGCTTCAGTAGAGGAGCAAGGCAATCAGCCAGGGACTTGAGAGCACTCTGAAGAAAATGGGTGGGGTAATATGACTTCATGTAAGGCAATACATAACATTGTGTAAGGTTATAAATGACATCATATAAAGATATATATGATATCATATAAGACCATATATGACATTGTGTAAGGATATATATGACATTATGTAAGGCTATAAATGACAGCGTGTAAGGCTATATATGACAGTGTGTAAGGCCATATATGACATGTAAGATTATATATGGCATTGCATAAGCTATATATGACATCGTGTAAGGCTATTATGATGGTTCCTTTTAATTGTCAACTTGACACAACATACAGTCACTTGGGAATAGAGTCTTGTGGGGATTGTCATGAATGTCTTTACTGATGTGGGAAGACCCAGCTGGAGTATGGTAGCACCACTTCTGGGTTGGGGGCCCTGGACTATAGAAGTGTAGACAAAGCTAGCTGAGCACTAAACAGGATGCGGACATTCATTTCTCTCTGCTCTTACCTGTGCATGTCATGTGACCAGCTGTCTCAAGCTCCTCCCACTGTGATTTCCTGGCAGTGATGAGCTGGAAAGCTGGAATTGTGAGTTAAGTTAAACCCTTTGCTTTTCGTAGGGTGTTTCATCACAGCAGCAGGAATAAAATATGATAGTGAGAGCCTTGCAGGAGGATCTGAATGATAAGGAGGGAGACCTGCCGTCAGATCACTGCAAGAGGCAAGAACAGGTGCAGAAAGGGTCTGTGCGTGCATGCATAAGTGCATGTATGTGTGTGTGTGTGAGAGAGAGAGACAGAGAGACAGAGAGACATAGACAGAGAGACAGAGAGACAGTTGGCAGAGTAGAACAAGCAAGGAAAGGCTGGCGCGGAACCCACGGAGGCTATACTGGTTTGCAAAGGTTTCCACAGCAAAATACTAGTAGCTGACTGGCTTAACAAACACAAACTCATTTTCTTCTAGTGCTAGGAGCTAGCAGTCCACAGGCAAGGTGGCAGCAAGGCTGTTTCCCTGGAAGCCTCTCTCCGTGGTTACCTCTTCTCATCTCTCCATCTCTATGAGTTCCTGGGATCGGTCTCTTCTCTTATGCCCCAGGCTCTTTGTTGGGACACAAGTCAGACTGAATTAGACTTGTTTTAAATATTCTCTTTCCAGCCTCCCCTCTTTTCTTCAAGGTCCTATCTCCAATTACATTTTACATTTTGAGGAGCTGGAAACTTGGGCTTAAATATATAAACTAGAGGGGCACAGTTTAGCTCTGAGCAGAGGTCGTGGAAACAAAGAATTCTGGGTTGTTTCCTAAATATACCAGGAAGGAAACAGTGCAGTGCGATTGAAGCAAATGCCAACTGCCCACTGAGCTGCATGGAGATGGGCTATGGGGATGGAAAGCTAGCAGGACAGGCGGGGGAGTATCTGCTGAAGTTTGGATAGGAGGTGACAGTGGTGGCCACAAAGTGGTTGGCATCCTAGAGGGGGAGAAAAGAGGGCAGACGCAGGCCATACCCAAGATGACAGGGCAGGATTACTAATGGATCAAAGCAAAGCGAGGAGAGAACAAAGGTGGCTCCAAGTATTTGGCTTGGAGCAATGGGGAGAATGGTAGACCTTTTTATCAGACGCAGAGAAAGAGCTGATGGCAGTGTGCACATCACACAACACAATGCGACACCAACGTCTCACACTAGAGGCATCACTGACAAGAGTAAGAAAGGGGTTTGCAGAGGTCAGATGGAAGGCTAAGTCGTAAAGGAAATCAGCCAATGCCCCATGGAAATCCCAGAATTTTAGGAGTCCGGGACTACTGTGACTCTGAGGTGTGGCACCTCTCTAATTAGGTAAAAAGTTTCCCGGAATAGGTCAGGTTCTAGGAACTATTTAATAACACATCCATGCCAGAGAGTGTTGGATGTCTTCCCAAACACAGTATCTTTCATAAAAGTAGAACTTTCCATTGAGCCAATGGCTTTCCCCTTTACAACTACATTTCTAGGCCTTCGTCCAAGCTAGGTGTGGCCAGTTGAGGCCTCTGTGGCCAATGGGATGCGGGGGAAGTATCCTATAGCAACTCCCTGGGGATTTCCATTTTGAAGCTGCCACTCTGCGTCCTTTCCTCATCAAGTCCACTTTTCTCTAATCTGCCTTCTGGAATGGAGATGCAACAGCTGGAGCTCTGCCCACATCTGGGAATCTATGAACAAGGAACAATCCCAGGGTGGATGAGCGGTGCATGGAGATGTAGCTCAGTGCTAGAGCACAAGCTGGCACAAGCTGGGTGTATGCAAGGCCCTGGGGTTGGCCCCCAGAGCGCCACTCACTCACTCACAAGTGATGGGTGTTTATGCTGCAGGTCCAAAGCAGCAGTCATTCTAGCATTAGATTATCTCCCCTCGCCCGCATTTTTAAGTCATGGAGAAACCTACTGTGTTCTTTAATCCACATTCTTTGTGTGTGTGGGGTGACTGCCACTTTAACAGTAAATTCAATCTGAGCTGATGCAAGAGGCAAAAGATAGTTGGTGCATTGTGGTAAGGGCACTTGCACAATGTCCCAGGCATTTGCTTTAACTTAGTGAAAACTAGTTTCTAACAGATCCTTGCCAACCCCATGTTCGGAGAGCCTTAAGTTTGTGTTGGTTTCATAAAATGAAATTATGCTAAGGAGATAAAGAAACCAGCAGAATTGCAAGAATACAAGTATTAGGGTTGGGGGGAGGGCTTCAAAGACCACTGTATAAGAACCACTACCCTAAATGACAGTGGTGTCGGCATTATCTTGCTGGTCTATCTATCTAGTAGCTAGACTTAGTACTCAAACTTTTAGGGCTTGTGAATAGTAAAAGTTGCAGTGTCAAGATGAGCTGCCCAAGTGGGGCACCAGCCGCACTTCGGAATAGAACTGGTAGAATAGAAAGCAAAGCAGAGGTGAGAGCATCGGGACCTTCTTGCTAGCCTGTGCTCTCACTACACCAGGACCTATACACACACATACCTGTTCAGAAACAAGAGGGATACACATACATGCACACACATACACACATGGAGGGAGGGAGGGAGAGAGGGAGGATGATTTTTATGACCATTCAGTGGGGGAAAACTGACTCTTCAGCAGATGGTGCAAGGACAACTGGATATCCATATGCAAAAGAATAAAGCAGGACCCTTACCTCACACCATCCATATGTATTAGTGCAAGACAAAATTAAACCCCAGCAAGCTCTGACTTTACTCCCCACCAGAAGACTCAAGTCAGAATGATGGAGAACTAATGTCAATAGGAGGTGGAGTTGGAACCTTCACGTGATGCTCGTGGAAATGAGCAATGGTGTCACGGCCAAGGGAAGCAGTTTGGCAGATCCTCAAAAAAGGAAAATATGGAGTTGCCATATGACCCAGCAATTCTATCCCAGGAATATGCCCAAGAGAAATGAAATATACATCTACACTAAAGTCACACACAAATGTTCATAGCAGTACTGTGTTAAAAAAGTATTAAATGATAGAAAGAATCCAAGCGTCCATAAGCAGATGAACAGATTATAGTATATTATGGAATATTACGTAGCAATTAAAACAAATGTAGAACTTACACATGCCATGACATGGAAGACTGTTGGTCTATGACAACAAGCTAAATAGAGGAAGCCAGTCACGAAAGGCCCTGTACTGAATAATTCTATTTATATGAAATTCCTACAATAGATTCACAGAGGAAGAAAGCAGCCAAGTGGCTTCAGGATATAAGAGGTGTGGCTGGGAAACAGGGTTCTGTTGGCCATGACTGTAAATTTATGGAATTAGCTTGAGGCAATGGTTACACAACACAATGACTACACTGCAAACCACCTAATTGCACACACTGTAAGATGGTAAAAATGAGGAATCTTGTGTTATCTTGAGGCAGGATGAAAAGACAGGGACAGTTAGAGCCATGTGGGAAGAGAAAGACATCATTCACCCGAGGCTCAGTTCCAGACTCATACCAAATGAACACCAGACTTCAACACAACTGGCAAAGAGGCCACTGTGCACAGAGACAATGCTCTCTTCAGAGATATCTCACGGGTGTTTAAAACAGGAAATGAACTCCGCTTGCTTAGGGCCAGAATATGTATGAGCTCAGAGTAACTGTGACAGTCCTTCAGGGTTCCTGTTTCACGAAAGAGTCTGCCAGACATTCTGCAAGACACAGAAGAAAGTGACTGACAAACTGCTAATATAGGTGGAAAAGTCTCCTGGATACTATAGGCCTGTGGGCTGAAGATGGATGCCCCAACGGTACAGAAGAACCTTGGGTGACTGTCCAGGCAGTGAGATGTCTCTGTCAATTCTAGAGTTTTGGAAGTTGTTGATAATGCACTTCCTGTTTACTTAGGTAATATTATATCCTTCTGAAGTCTTTGTTGGAGTTGAAGAATAGATATAGTTTTCCTTAGTTATGATAAAAGATAAAGTAGAAATAAATATTATAACTGTAATTCTTGCTTGATACCTGTTTTGTTTTATGTAATTTTTCTGTGCTAAAGTTAAAACCTTCCTTCTTATTTAAACAGAAAAGGGGAGGTGATGTGGGATTCCCCTCTGAATGCTGTAAATACCATTGGTTAATAAAGAAACTGTCTTGGGCCTGTGCAGGGAACAGAGGTAGGTAGGGAAAACTAAACTGAATGCTGAGAGAAGGAAGGTGGAGTTAAGGAGAAGTCATGTAGTCCCACCAGAGGCAGACACTAGGAACTTTACCCAGTAAGCCACAGCCACCTGGTGATACACAGATTACTAGAAATGGGTTAAATTAAGATATAAGAGTTAACCAATAAAAAACTAGAGCTAATGGGCCAAACAGTGATTTAATTAATACAGATTCTGTGTGATTATTTTGGGTCTGAGCTGCTGGGCAGCCTGGAAACAAACTAAAAAGAGGCCTCCTTGCAACATAACTGCATCAGTCCTTTCTTGCATGTGTGCAGGGTGTGTATGTACAAGTGCATTGTGTGCAGTTGTATATGATGGGTGCATGCATATGTGGAAAGACAAGAGGAAAATCTCAGCCGTCATTCCTCAAGGTCAATCCCCTTGATTTTTGATTTTTTTTTTTTTGAACGATTGGAACTCAACAAGTAGGCTTAGGCTAACAGCCTGTGAGACCTGGGGATCTACCTGCCTCCAATTCCAGGGTGCTGGAATTACAAGTGTGTGCTACTAGGTCCAGAGCCTTTTGTTTTTATATTTTGTTGTTGTTGTGGGCTCTAGGTATTGAATTTGGTCCTCATGCTTGCAAGGTAAGTGCTTCATCACCGGAGGTATCTCCCCAGTTTTTCTCATTCTTAGATCTGAACAATATACCTCATAAAACTGCCTTGCAGTTTCATTCACAAAAGGAGAAACAAGGAGAGTGGAAGATAAGAGATGGTTTTTAGGGAAAGGAGGAAAATAAACAAAATTTAACTTATTTATGTTTGAAACTCTAAAAATATATTTAAAATTTTTCAGAAAAGGAAAAAATTTAAAGAAATAAGTACCCCCCCCCACACACACACATGTTGTTTTATTGAGACAAAGTTTTACTGTATATATCTAGCTGTTCTGGGACTCATTCTGTAGATCAGACTGGCCCAAAATTCACAGAGATCTGCCTGCCTCTGTCTCCTAAATTGCTGAGATTAAAGACATCTGTCACCACACCTGACAACCTGCACATATTTTTATTTAATTAAAAAATTTATTTTGTTTCTATGTGTGAGAATTTCATACATGACTACTGCATTTACATTATTTTCACCCAACACTAATCCCCCCAACTCTTTCTGTGACCCCCATTTCTGAATGCAGCTACTTTTAATTATATAAAACTTGGGTATCAGATATTGGGATATAAACCTGACAGATCCACAGAGTAATGGAGAAATAGCTGACCCGGTCTCTCCAGGATTCCCAGATTGAAAAGGCCCAGGAATCTTTCTAAAGCTCTCCCTATTCCTTCCTGTGTCTCTCTTTCTTAATCTGGGTCTGCCAAAAACTCTATGGTTAATTCTTTCTGTTCAGCCAATCACTAACTCCACCTCCTGATTCAAGGTCAACTTTATTGGCAGCCTGAGGAGTGTCAAAGTGTTATCAAAATATACTACAATACATTCCTCTCAATTCATGACCTCTTCTTTAAATATGTATGTATTAATATTTTACAGACATACGTATACATATACATGTAAGCACACAGGCACATATGTCACATACTGCATAACTATAACCTGCTGAGCCCATTTAGCGTTGCTTCTATGCACATGTGTTTAAGGATGACCACTTGAAACTATATAACCTATCAGGGCATTCATCCCTGAGAAGCATAGCAGTCAATGATTGTCTGTAGCTCTTTATCTAGGGATGGAGCCTCATAAGACTACACCCATTCACGTTAGGATATCAACTGGTATCATCATTGTGTGGTCTTAAATATTTAGGTGATCATATTAAGTTCTTGAACTTTACTTAATTTATCTCCTGCCCCATTTCTATGTCACAGACCTGACATCTTCGCTCTACCAGGACCCCTCCTGAAGTTCTTGTCTCGGGTGGAATCTGAGGGAGGTCCTGAAAGAGGAAACCTGGCTACTGCCAGGAGAGCCACGCTGCATGATTTAGAGAGAGAAAAACTTACATTTACATAAAATAAAAACAAGAAATCCCTTCAAAAAGAAAAAGGAAGGGCCAAGGAAGAACAACAGAGCAGGCCTTTGGGGTTCAAACCCTGCGTGTTCTAAAGCAAGGTCCTAAGGATTGACCCTTGGGAGGGTCCTGGGGATAAGCATCAAGCACCTAACCTGTCCCTCTAAGAGCAGGCTAATGTATGCTCGAAGATTCAGGCCACCCTACTTCAGGGTCAATCCATGCTTTGTGCCTAATGGACAAATGCGCTGTACCAATGTGGCCAGATACGCTTCTCCTGGCAAGGCGGTAACAGTAAAGGACAGCTTTTGCTTTGGAGTTGGGGTGAAGGGTTGGGAGGAACGGAGCCTGCGTATCTGACACCAGTCATACAAACTGTTGCACTTCAAAGAGACTGACCTCAATGAAAACCCTGGGCACTAAGGCTTGGGTACTTCTCTGGCCAGCCATGATTCTTCACATTTGTGCTCACCTACCATTGGTGGGGGAATCGGTGAAACTCCTGGGGAGGGTATACATGGAATCTGTGTCTGGTTTCCCTTGACTTTACCCCCATGCACTTTCATTCTCTGCTCAATTTCACCTGCCTCTTTGTGGTATATAAACTGTGACTAGCAAGCTCAACCTGTGGGTCGCGACCCCTTTGCGTCATACATCAGATATCCTGCATGCCAGATACTTAGAATTCATAACAGTAGCAGAATTACAGTTATGAAGGTGCAACAAAATAATTTGTATGATTGCTGTCAGCACAACATGAGGAACTGTATTAAAGGGTCGCAGCATTAGGAAGGCTGAGAACCACTGGTCTAAAGGGTTCCCAAGTCCTGTGATCCCTTTAAGTGAAGCCATCAAGTTTGGGACCCCTGACACATAGAGCCCTAACAGCTCAGTGGGTGGGGCATCCTGAAGACGCTGCAACCCCTGAAGGCATGGACGGAGCCGAACACAACAATGCATCACAGTTGGGGACGATGGGACATCACACTAAAGCTATACTGCACTGCTGTGACCAAGGCATGACACCCGAAGTCAGCTTTCCAGGCCACTGAGAACAGGCTGAGGAGCCCACAAGGCAGATAAAATGGACTCTTAGTTAAGAAGAGTGACCATCCTAGGCAGGAGTGCCACAGAGTCACCAAGAACAAAGGAGAACATGGAGTCTTAGGTGTGACTGCAGGGCAACACTTGAAGGGGAGGTAACGGGGGAAGAACCCTAGGAATGTGCTGCGTGAGAGTGGGTATGGACACATGCGTGTGAGTGCATATGTGCATGTATGTGTCTTAGTGGGGTGGCCAGAGGTCAGGGCAGGGTGCTGTCTTCTATCTCTCTTCACACTATTTTTCAAGCAAGGTCTCTCACTGAGCCTGGGGGGCTCAAAGGTTCAGCTAGGCTGGCTAGCCAGTGAGTTCCAGGGATCTGCCTGTCTCCTACCCCTAACTAGGATTAGAGAAACACATCACAGCATCCGGTGTTGACATGGGTTCTGGGGATCTGAACTTACTCGTGCTTCCATGGCAACTATCTTTCCACTCCTTTAAGATGGTGCTTAAATGTCCTTCCAGACAAGGAATTTGAGATGTACAATTGGATTTCATTCTGGTATTTTCACAGTACGGCATGGTATCATACCCTACAGGAACCCATACTATACCTGAGAAATACTGGGTTAAACAGTTTTAAATAGTTTTTCTTAAGCTGCAGGATGGTGTCTTAGAGCTTCAGTGTGGTAGGATAAACCACTAAATATCAATACAGAAATATTACACATGCAGCACTTATAACTTGGCAAACACGTTTCAGAGATGTGCTATTTTATCAGACACTTGGCTGAGGAAAGGGTTCATGTTGTGGAATAGAAAACCACACTTATATTGAGAGTTTAGTAGGTACGCTGCTTGCCACTTTTAAAAGCATGAGAACCGAGTTCAATGCCCAGCCCGTACACTAGAAGTCAGCGGTTGAGGTACACACCTGTAATCTCAGACCTGAAGAGGTGGAGACAGGTAGATCTCTGGGGACCACTGACCAGCTAGCCCAGCTTAACTGGCAAGTTTTGGGTCCCTGTGAGAGACCCTGTAAGGTAGATGTCTCCTAAGAAATGGTAGCTACCAGAGGCCTTCTTCTCACCTCAGGCATTCGTGCATTCCAACACACATACTTACCCACACATGGACACCACACGAAAGCCACACTCAGCAAACACACAGCTTTTCTCTCGTGAACCCTTCTACCTTGCTCCGTCTGTCATAATTTCCGACTAAAAATACGAGAGAAGCAGGAAGGTGCTCTAGAAAGAGCCTGGGCTCCTGAACAAGATCAGCCTCGGTGTGACCTCAGCGTCCCTGAATGCAGCTATCACACTTCTCAGAATGCTATGAGGGAAAGAACGAAATAAGAAAATGTATGAATAGCTTAGCAAGAAGCTGGCCATAGGAGAAGTCAATGGAGGATTTCCTTGCCCTCACGTCTGAATGGCTTAGAGCCCTGATACGTCTCTTTGAGTGGTCTTAAGTAGCCTCACTCTTCCTCCAGTGTCACCATCATGACACTCGCCAAGCCATGTGCACACAATGGCGGTGAGTACTGGGCACTTCCAGAACACAGGACACTGTCAGTGAGAACAGTGAGCGGGAACTAAACAAGGCAGGATTTGAAGGTGGCAGACGCCACGTAAGAGCATCGGAGTGTTGTGAAAGGCCAAGCGCTTTCTCTCTTCTCACTCACCTCACCTTAACAACCCTCCTGTCCTGGTTAGTCGTTTTGTTTTTGTGTTTGTGTTTTCTCAAGTCAACACAAGTTAGGGTCATCTGGGAAGAGGGGACAGCAATTGAGAAATTGCTTCAGTCAGATCTGTGGGGCATTTTTTTGATTAGTGACTGATTTGGAAGGGCCCAGCCCACTGTGGGCAGAACCACTCCTGGGAAGGTGGTCCTGGGCTGTATCAGAGAGGAAGTGGAGCAAGCCATGGGGAGCAAGCAGTGATGTGAATTCCTCCACAGTCTCTGCTTCAGTTCCTAATTCCAGGTTCCTACCTTGAATTCCTGCCCCAGCTTTCCTTGATAAGGGACTGTGGCTTGGAAGTGTAAGATGAAATGAGCCTTCCTTTCCCCAGGAGGCTTTCGGCCATCGTGTTTATCAAGGCAATATAAAGCCAACTAGAATGTCCACTCCCCATCAAGGGTGACTTTCAAAGAAAGTAGGTGCATTACAGGTACCGAATGGCTTTTTGTTTTGTTTTGTTTGTCTGAGACAGGACTTCCTGTGTAGCCCTAGCTATCCTGGAACTCACTTTGTAGACCAGGCTGGCCTCAAACTCAAGAGAGATCCACCTGCCCCTGTATCCTGAGTGATGGGATTAGAGGCGTGTGCCACCACCGCCTGACTTGGCACGGGGTGTTTATTATAACAACCTCATTAATCCCCCAAAAGCTCCGACTAACAGAGAAAATGAGCTGGGAGGACCAGAAGACCTTAAACAGTGCCAGCTAGAAAGGAGCAATCAGGATTGGAACCCCACCTGTCCATCTCCAAATCCGGGATACCCGCTGCTCTGAATTCACTCTGGATTCCCACCTTTGCCTTGCAGCCCTGGGGCCCATCTTGGGGTGGTGTTGGGAATACAGTTCACCCACATCAAGGACCTGGGCTTTGTCTGTAGCTGCACACAGCTCCCCTCTTTCCACCCATACACAACAGATTATAGCAGGTCTCTAGGACTCAAGCATGTCCTCCTGGGGACGGACAATGACCTGGATTGGAGAATTTGATGTGTTAAACAAGAAAACGAACAGAGCAAAATATTCTCTTCCAGGCAGGTACATGACCGACCATGTGATTTCCATTTCCCCATTATCCCTCAGCTCTTGTGAAGTGGGGAAACATCTCCCACCTTTTTAGAGTTTCCCCTAGAGTCCTTATGAGGAAGCATTCCACCAGCATGGAGATGTCTAGGAAAGAGGTTAAAGGAAAGAGGATGGGGGCACGTGCATTGCACCAAGGAGGTGCTGCAAACAAGCCTGTGTGTTTACCGCTGTGGCCAAGGCGAGAAGAGTCTTTATTGGAAACGCATATCTGAGAGCATCTGGATCCACTTAGTAAGCATATTTATTTCATAACAACATGAGCTCACAATGCCAGGATGATTAATGAGCTTTTATATTCTGCCACTCACTTTGCATAAATCTCCAAGTCTGTTAGGGAGATTAATTACCTGGGATGGGCCTGCTGGTTACTTTTGAGCAGGGGGTCCTTTACATGGAATCCACGTTGCCATGGACAAGCCTAGAGAGCAATGGAACCTCCCTCGAGGCATCCCCCAAAGCAGTAGCACCTGAATCCTCAAAACTAATTTCAAGGTTTTTAGGGAATACATGTATGTTTTCAAACCCCAGGGGAAATGCTGAGAGAATCCTCAGGCTGGGCAAGAAATAAGAAAATAGAGATTTGGGGCTGGAATTTTAGTGATAATACTGACAATTATGCTGCCAAACATTAAACATGGAGAGCAATATCAAGTATTTTCGCATAACTGGAAGCAGTGTCTGGAATGGGACTGTTGTTCTTTCTATGGCAGGCTTCAGGATAGATGAGACACATCTTGACCTCTATCCAGGACAGTTTTAGGTCTGGAACATTGTTGCCATTGCAATGTAAACCCTCTGAAAAGTACACAGGCTACCCTCTCCTCCTCACTACGAGTCTGGAGAGGGGTAGCGGGTCTCACCCAGAAGGAACGAAATTTCCTTCCTGTTCCCGAGGAAAGAGGCCCTGCCCTTTGTGCGGCACAGGTCTTTAAGCTGCTCTGGTGTAAGTTCACCTCTGGGGCAGCTATTATATTTGGATGCCACTGTGGAAGGCATTCTGCTCACAAAGTGCCAAGGATGCAGTTTGCACCCATCTTTAACTGTTAGCATAGTGCTTTTCCTTGGAGTCATGTCCTTCTCGTGACCTGTTGTCTGTTCTTTAAGGTCACAGGAAGTGTGGAGCCGGAAAAGCCACCAGACAGGTATAGGCCTTCTTGGGAACTTCACGGTGACACCTGAAAGCACAAGGCCCAGAAGTGCAAAAGGACTTACACTGTCCAGTGACCATGACAGAGTTATGGTGCCAGGCTATGATGAGCCTAAACACCAATGAAATATCTTCCCCAAGTACCCAAGACGTCAGTAGTAAGGAAGTAGCACCTAGGGTGGGTGAAATCAAATGGAAGACTTCTATAGGGAATGTGGAGGCAGAAGCCAGAAATGCAAGATCCTAGACGAGACAACACGTCAAAATCCAAACGCCACCTTCTACAAAGTCCACTGTCTTCCAGACCCCCAAATGCCAAGCCAAAACCGAAGCAAAAGTCTCAAACGTAGTGATCCACCTGCACACAGGCATGTCTGCATGCCACATTTATAAGCGAGCGCCTCTCCCTTTGCAACTTACAGCCCACTATATCATCTCCCTCCCATTCTTGCCCTTGGTCAAAGCAGACAACACTGTGTGTCAAATATTTGCAAAACCTAGCCTGTGCTGACTACCTGTTCCCTGCCTCGACACTCTAATCAGAGTCCGTGGGAACTCTACCTATGTTCGGCCACTGTCCTATTTGTGACGGCAAACATACAGCGCTCAGGACTAGTATTCTTGAGTATCTGGGCCACCCTGCCACAAATCTGGAAAGGTCTATTTTATTTGATTTTACTTTTTGAGGCAGGGTCTCACTTTGTATCCCTGGCTGGTCTAGAACTCGCTATATACACCAGACTGACCTTGAACACATAGAGATTTTGCTTCTACCTTTTGAGTGCTGGGATTAATGGTATGTGTCACCATGCCCCTCCCATAAATCCCCAGTGTTTCCCTACCATATCCTCCTGGCTGAGAGCTTAGGGGTCAGAATGGCCAAGAGTTTCATGAAAGACTCTGTGGACAGCCTCCTCATCTTCTAGCTTGCTGTTTCTAGGACCAAACTAGGGACTCACAGGCAAGTGTGAGGATGGGTGTGCATCCCTCCTGAGCCCTCTGCACAATGAAGAAGGGTCAAGGGAAGAAGTTGTCTTCCTAGATGAGGATTCAGCGGGCACAGTACCTGTAGGCCATGGTGTTGGAAGAAAGTTAGTATTACTCAGCTCCCTAACTCATGAGCTCCATCACCCTAGGAGTGGCCTGCAGATCATAACACACCATTTCCCTCTAGTCACGTGTACTTCCTTTGGATCCAAAGAAAGGGTACAAGAGAGTGGAAAGGAATTGTGGGTGGAGACAGTGGCTTCAAATCCCCAGAGCCTATTTCTCCAGCCCTTCTCAGATCAGCCTCCTTGTAGCTTGAGTGAAGAGGAAATGGGCCTTTCACAGGTGGTATGACCCCACCTCAGGCATCAGCTGACTGGGGCCTGCTCTGCCTAGCTGTCAGAACCCGGCTGAATGGATCTATCGCCCAGCTGTCCCCCTGACACCTGACACCGCTGGTCCCTAGTGACCTCCTGGACCCTCTGGCTTCCCTCTTCATCATCAGGTCTTCGCTTTTCTGTTTGAATGCCTGTCCTACTGTCCACTCCACCATGCTGATATCCATCCCAACATGGGAGAACAGCTCTGTCCAACCCCTGTAAAGGCAGAGAACCCTGCAAATGCCACATCAGTTATCCCAGCACTCATGAGGACGTGACAGAAGGGTCACCAGGAATTGGAAACCAGCCCGATCGATATGAGTTTCAGGCCAGCCAGGGCTACAAAGCAAGACTCTGTCTAAAAACAAAACAAAATACAAACACACACATACACACACACACACACACGAACTACACAAGCACCAATGGTAACCGGTTTAGACTAGGGAAACGGTTCTGCCCTAGATCAATTCAACTAACGTAGGGTTAGGAGATGGACTCCAATCATTTTGAAAGATGCCAGGAAATGGATTCCACTGTGTCATCGTGGTTAGAAAACTCAAATAATTCCGTATGGGGTAAAGAGTGGGAGAGAACAAAGTTCCCCTCGGCCACGGTCGCTGAGGGCAAATGAAAGGCGTATGGAAAGAACAACCCTTTCATTAGCAAAAGACAAGCAACAATTCATTAAAAGGACACAAATGGCCGGAAAGCATGCAGAGAAGCTCCGAAAAGAAATCGGCACGTAAATTCAAACAGCAAAGAAGGAAAGAACAATTAGTAACTTCTGACGGATCCAAAGGGACGCCCCCTGTACTGCATTCAGTCTCTGTTTCTGCTTAAAAACAATCAACAGTGTACACAGCCACAACCTTTAGTGGGGGAACTGGTTAAGGCCCTTGGTGGAAAGAGCTCTGAGGGCAGACATGGTTCTCTGTTCCGTAGTCAAAGACCCAGATTATTTTACATCAAACATGTTCTGTTTGGACTGAATCACCTCAGCCAGCAAATTCTTGTGTCCTAAAGGGGAAATAAACAGACATTCTTTGGAGGATGGTGGCAGAGCAAACAGACAGGTTCCACCCTCCCTGCCCCCACCTCCCCCCTTCTCCCAGCCATGATTTGGGGGCGGGAGCTGGATCCTGGGGAAGATGGTTATCACAGGTGCTTTAATCTCCTCTTAGAACTCACCAGCACAGCCCATTTACTTTATTATCCTGCTCGTAATTTCTTAATTTGGTACTTAGTCGAGTTCTTTTGTGTACCATCTTCCTTCCAGACACTACGCGAAGAGTTTCAAACCAGACAAAGTAATCAAAAAGACGTAATTAGAACTTTCTACTCTTGCCCTAGTGTGTTCTCGGAGGTTCTCAGGGAAGGGAGTGATAGGTGACAGGCATTTAAGAGCTAAACTCCACCTACGTGTGTGCCAAGGTAGCCAACTATCCCAAGATCCCTGCTGCCCCCGCGCAGTTCTGAAAGCCCCCAACAGTTAGGAAAACCCAAGGAGAGAGAAAATACTAGTTTCCAGAGCTTTCAGGGAAGGCCTTGCAAGTGGTTAGAAATCCTGAAGAGGGTGGTCTTATGGTGGCCCTGACAGCCAGCAGACATGGTAGATGTCACCAAGATGCTAAAATGAGTTCCTGTTATGCACATTGTTCTGCTTTGCTTCATGCGGCTTGTAAGTTTCCAAGCAGAGGGGAACTGCCCAGAACAACAAAGGAGGCACTGGCCCCTGGGGACTTCCTTTCTCCCCTTCCACCCTCCGAAAAGTGCAGAACAAATATGCCAGGAATACTAAGCACGCAGATCCCCAGCTTACTCCTCTCTACCAACCAAGTACTCTAAAAGTAAACACTGGACTATGACCTACGGCTTAAAACTTCAAAATACGACAAAAATATTCTGAACAGATTCGTACACAGCCACCCATGTCCCCGTAGCTTCTTTTCTGGTGATTCTCCGTTGTGCTTCTTGTCCATTGTCCCACTCCGACCGGAGACTCTCGAAAGATCAGGGTAGAATCAGAAAGGACCAGGCCAGTGCAGCAGGAAAACAGAAGTAACAGTATCCAAACTGAAGGTCAGGAGAGGGTTAAAGAGTGGGGGATATGAAAGCGATGAATGGGGTGGCGAAGGCCATCCAGTGTATTTCTAGTAGATGAGGCCTGTCTATCGTCAGTTGCTTCTGTAAGGGCTTGTAAAGTGGTCTCTCTAATCTGTTTATTTTGATTTTTGTTTTTAATTTGAGAATTCAGGAAGACAGGACAAAGGAGAAAGAAAACAGATGGATTCTTGGGAATACAGAAATGCTGTACAAGGAAAGTCATCTATAAAGGAAAGGGGAGGTTTTTAAGAGTATCTAAGGCCCTCTGCCAGATGTGGGGCCCCATAGCTTTTCTACCTCTCCTTTCAACTGAGTGTCAATCCTGAAGAGTTAGCATGCAGTCCCCAGGAGAGGAAGAGTGTGAGCTTGGAAGCTCACATAGAAAATGTGTCAAAGGTGGAGACCAGCATAGAAAATGTGTCAAAGGTGGAGACCGAGTGGGAGTGGGTCTGCATTTTTCTGACTTTAGTGGTCATGTTCTTCTCAGAGTCAGACAGACACTGCATAGGGAAGAGGTAGGACTGAAGTCATCCCTTGCTTGGCTGTCAGAAGAGGGCTGTAGGCTGCGTCCCTGATCTTCCTCACCACAGGAGTGTCTCCTTAGGGGAATGCTGATGAGCGACTTGGAGGACACCACAGGAACCCCAGTCCTAATGGCTTCAATTGCAGCACACTTGCAGCGCCTCCTGGGATCCCAGTCAGAGACATCTTTGTCCTAGGGAAGTTCCCATACCAGGGCAGGCAAGGGAAACAGAAAATGCAGAGCTGGGTACTTTCCCTAAGAGGGCCCCTGAGCTGAGGGTCGTGATCAGACCAGAGAGACTCCTGGGAGAACTGAATCCTAAAGCCACGTTCATACTCAAGACCTAACGACAAAGGTTCTCCTCCTCCAGGCAACTGGGATTAAATGAAAGATCAGCATCGCTCCAGAGTAAAGAGAAATTAGCCATAAAGCTCCAGGTGTCTGGGAAGGAGGAAATATTGAGGGGACCCTTTCATAGAAATGAAGGCTCATCACATTAAGCACACACACACACACACACACACACACACACACGCAGAGAGAGACAGAGAAAGGGAGAGAGAAAACATGGGGAACTTTTATGGTCTATACAGCTGATGCCCTGGTCAAGGGGAAAATAATTCCTGCGCTACTGAGTATCATAGAAGAGTAGGCTTGCCCGTTAGCAGAGAAGAACAAAGAGCACAATTGCTTCACAACTGAAACTGGCTAAGAGGTGACGACGATGAAACAGAATAGGAACATCGGAAAGTTAGACATACAGATGAGAAGAACAGAATTCAAAGCCTATGCTCAAGTGCTTTGAGACGAAGGCACCAGGAACACTCAAAGGAAAAGACTGGGTTTCTTCAGCATCTGATGCTGGGACAACCAAGCAACCATGCGCTGTTGGGCCCTTACCTCACATATGAAAGTTAAATCAAAATACTCAAAGATATAAATTTAAGCACTGGAACTATAAACTTTTTGGAAGAAAAGACAGGAATAAATCTTTACAGCCTGGGACTTGGCAACAGGATTTGGGACAGGTCTTCCAAAACGAAAGCAACAGAAGAAAACGAGACAAACTAGATATTGTAATAATAAACAGTGCCAAAGGGTATTATCAACAAAAATCATATATCTAAACGGGGTCAAATATTTAGAATATAGCCTTGGGTATCAGTTCTAGCTGATGATAGCCGTATCTATGACAACAGTTGTATTAACAGCTTTTCCTGTTGCTGTGACAAGATTCCCTATAACAGCAACTGGCTCACACTTTGAGCGTGCAGCCCATCGTGACACAGAAGGCATGGGGGCAGGAGCATGAAGACAGGAAGCAGAGAGAGGTGAACACCGGGGCTCAGCTCACTTTCTCTTTTATTCGATCTAGAACCCCAGCCCATGGACTGGCACCAAGCACATTTGAAGTCTGTCTTCCTTCCTCATTAATCCCATCCAGAAGCTCCCTCACACACGTGCTCAGAAATTTGTCTCCCAGGTGAACCTCCATCCTGCCGAAATGATAAGATTAAGTGTCACAGTAGTCCCTTAAGATGGCACTGTCCAGGAATGGCTTATGTAAGCATGCTGAGAGGTTTGTACAGCGACAAAATCCTCTCACAATGCATTTCTCAGAGGGTATCCCTATTAGTAGGTCATATGTTACTATATAAAGAACTCTCACAACTAAGTAATAAAAAGACAACCACCTGATTTTAAAGTGGGCCAAAGATTTAAAAAGACATTTCTACAAATAAAATAAACCAGTGGCTAACGAGCACATGAAAAGACACTCACACTGGGCCATGGTGGCACACACCTTTAATCCCAGAACTTGGAAGGCAAAGGCAGGTGGACCTCTGTGAGAGCTCGAGGCCAGTCTGGTCTACAGAGGGAGTTCCAGGACAGCCAGAACAGTTACACAATGAAATCCTGTCTCAAAAAAAAAAAAATAGACATTCATACCTTGAATCTAAATGACAATGGCACACTTCATTACCACTAACTATGGTGGCAATAATATATATATATATTTAAGAAGTACAAGCCTATAATCCCAGAACTTCGGAGGCAGGAAATTACCAGTTCAAGATCAGCCTAATCCATATAGCAAGATCCTTTTGAAAAAAGAAAAGAGTGGGGAAGAAGAAAGTAGGGAAGAAGAAAAAGGGAGACAAGGTATGAAGGAAATTAATTAATTTTATGTTATACAAACTTCAACTCATTAGAAAGAAGCTATACATGTGGCCAATAGCACAGGACAACATGCATCACAGTGGAAGAGGGCATGGCAGTAGCCGAGGGAGGAGGAAAAAGAGGAGGAGGAAGAGGAAGAGGAGGAGGGGGAGGACTTTTCCACTGTAGTCATATTTCATAGGTCGCCTCATTGGATCCTCACCAGACCCCTGATGTCACAATTATCAACCATACTGCACAGAAAGAGGGACAGAGTCTTTCAGAGTCATTAAGAACCTACTCAGCTAATAAATGACAGGGGTTGGGGCAAGGTTTGCACCGAAATAACAGCAACTAAGATTATGGCTTAGAGGAACAGGACATTTTCAGATGCGCTGAACACTAGCCCCTTGATTTTATAGCACTTTTACAATGTGATAACATATAAAAACCTGCGATAAAGTTTTATGCGTATGAAGCCAGAGATGCAGAGCTCTGGCCTGGGTTGGGGATAATGCAGGGCAGGTGCTACAAGATTTACACGTGCTGCCTGGGGCGCCTCCAGCCCTGCTGGCTGTAACTGCTCTTCTGACCCCAGACAAACACCAACAAAGACCTGGCAGAAGCCTGGGTCTTGCCCTAGAGGCACAAACTAACAGACAATTGGCCTCGGGAAAGCTTCAGGGGTGACCCAATCCAAGAGAGTTCAAAAGTGACCACTACCAGATGGATCTGAATCACCTGAGGGCTGGTTAAATGCAGATTCCTGGGCCCCACTCCAGACTTCAGGGGAGTAGGGCCCAGTAATGAGAAGGTTTTAAAAGTTCCCCCAGGAGAAGCCCTTATACATTGTTTGTAGGAATGTGAAATGGTTGGGAATTTTCCTCAAAAAATTAAACCCAGAGTTACCAGATGACCCAGCCATTCTACTTCTGGGTGTATACCCAAGAGAAATGAAAACATATGTCCTCACAAAAAAAAAAAAAACCGTGCATATTCTTTTTCTTATCAGCCTCATTCATTGTTTGCTAAGACCATCAAGTGGGTCAATGATCAAGAAATGAATGCATGGATAAATACAGTATATTCCTACAATGGAGCACAACACATGAATTGTTGATATTCATTACAATACCAATGAGCCACGACTGCATTAAGGGAAAGAAATCAGATGCAAAAGATCATCTATTGCATGACTGTAATTAGATAAAATGTCCTGAGGATATAAATTTATAGAAACAGAAAATATGTAGCACTTGCTACCTTGGAGCAGAGAGCAGGAATGGGGATGGAACAAGCATGAGGAACTTGACCAACATAATGATAGCATTCTAAAACTCATCTGAGGTGATGGCTGAACCAAACTTAAATTTTTAAAAAAATCACTGAATTGTATACTTGAAATGCATGAGTTTTATGAGGTCTAAATTATTCCTCAATTAGAGTTGTCAGAATTTTGGTTTTACGTTCCTGTGGGTTTCTGTTGTTTTTTTTTTTTTTTAAATGTTTATTTATTTTATTATGTATACAGTATTCTGTCTGTGTGTATGCCTGCAGACCAGAAGAGGGCACCAGACCTCATCACAGATGGTTGTGAGCCACCATGTGGTTGCTGGGAATTGAACTCAGGACCTTTGGAAGAGCAGGCAGTGCTCTTAACCACTGAGCCATCTCTCCAGCCCCTTCTGTTGTTTTGTGATAGCTCAAATTGACTGCCAAGTTGACAGGACATAGAAGACATGCAGGAGACAGACAGGGCATGTCGATGAGAGGGTTTCTAGATTGGGTTAATTTAGCCGGGAGAATCCATCACAAATGTAGGCCGCGTCTTTCCATGGCAAGATTTTGGTCCGCAGAAAACAGACAGGAAGCTGAGCATCTGTAGTCGTCTCCCTCCAGTTTGTGACTGCTGTGTGACCAGCTCCCTCAAGTTCCTGTCGCTGTGACTGCCCCGCTAGGATGGACTGCATCTCCTGGAACTGTGAGTCAGAAGAAACCCTTCCTTCACCATGTTGTTTTTGTCAGGGAGGTGTGTGTGTTGGGGGGGGGGGGTCACAGCGATGAGGATAATAGCTAATACACATCCCAGCAGACCCGAGAGAGACTGATTCCATTATGTACATCTGAGGTTGAGGAAACCACAGCCCAGAGAGGGAAATGACTCACTAAGGGATCAGAATGTGTATTTACAGAGTCAACAGGCCATGGATCTGCATCTCCCTCTATAAACAGAAGCATAGTTCTGGGGGTGGGGGGTGGGCGGTGGGGAGGTGACCTGCAGAAATCAATCAAAGAGGATCAATTACCAGTCTCAAGGGGTGATTCCCCATGAATCCCCCCTTTCCCGGCAACAGCTGGAAACCGTCTTGTTTTGCTTTAATGATCCAGCAAAGGGCTAAGGAAACAGCTGTGGGGCAGTGAATGGAGCTAGGGACCTTGGGTTCACACGGGGATACGTGGCCCTGAACGTACATGGTGGCCCTGGACTGGTCACTTCACCTACCATAGACTCATCTTGGTTATCAGTCTGTAAGGGCAGCGATCACACCAGGCTCCCAGGACCACAGCAGAACCAGGAAGGAAGACATTAAATAACCAGGCAAGAGATGATTCCAGAGGATTTCCTCCCTGGCTACTGTGCAACCTCAGCCACCCAGCTCTCTCTGTTTACCTATAGGCTCTCCACCAAGAGCATCCATCCCTCCCTGACTATGAGGCCCCCACTTTCCCTGACTCACAGATGGCATGGGTGTCCCCATCTCCACTTGATGCAAGTTCCCAGGTGCCATAAAACTCGGGAAAGGCGACAACGGGACTGTACCTGTCACAGATATATAGAATCCTGGGACTAAGAATATGTATGTATTTAAGTAACAACCTTCCAAGCAGTCACCAATGCATCAAATGCTGGATTGGGTGTGGTGTTATTACAAGACCAAGAGAATGTAAAACATCCTGTAATATAGCTCAGCTAGAAGTCACTGCCAAGGGAAAGAAATCTGTCTTCTATCTAAAAGGAATGTTTGATAATTGTTTGGGCCTTGGATAAACTCAGGCCATACATTTTGCGCCAGGCGTTTACATTATGAACTAATGAGAACGCCCCATGTGGACACACACATCGTGGGGGCAAGAAGCGCGTGTGCTGTAGAGATAGTCATGGCAGCCTTTACATTCAGATAGAGATACAGCCTGTATGGAGTGAACTGAAGCCACCCTCGCTGGCTTCTCAGGGGTCTGATATGAGGGTCACCATATCAGAAGGCACAGGTGAAAAGGAAACATCCAATTCGGCATGATCAGGCCACGTCTCACTTGCTCTGTTAGATGCGAGAGAAATGTCACTTCTGTGAGGACCATGTGAGTGTCATTCAGTTACTGAGCTGGAGGGTGATTACTGAGAGGTGTTCCCTGTGCAAGCTCACTTGGGACAGAAAAGTGGAAACAGAAGTTCAAAGCATGTACCTGGGCAAGCTTAGGCTGTGGGACAGAAATCTGGCCTTGAGAGAGAGAGAGAAACAGTTCTAGGAAGATGGATGGCAAAACTGCCATGGCTAGGAAAACGCAGAGCGGAGGAGGACAAAGGTGGGCGAACGGATATCTGAGGCCAGAAGAGCACACACAGCACATGTGCTCCAAACCGCCCAGCCCTGGATTCATGGTGGCCCCAGGACCCCCTAGGAAGCAGCCCCTTATGCCTGCAAAGCAAGCTTAGATTTCTCCTCTTCTGGTTAAATAGCTTCCTTCCTCTCCCCAAAGGCCTAAGAAACGGTCAATGAAAGAAGTGTAAGATGCTTCGGCTCACGGAAGCAAAGGAAGAAAAAAAGAAAGAAAAACGGGAGGCATCTACGAAGAAAAAGGCTTTCTCCGTCATCAATCTTGATCACAAAGGGGCGAAAGAGCAGTAATAAAATCTAAGTTACAAACCCAGTGCCCACACCAAAAAGGCATCTGGCCTCCCAGAGCCCCAGGGCTTCAGCCCCTGGAAGGATAGGTACCAGGAGGGATAGGGATTAGGTCAAAATGGAAAACAGTGCTACGGGCCCACTTCACGCAGCCAGAGCGCTATGTGTTCCCCAGGCCCTTCTCTAAATACGCAGTAACGGTATGGTCTAGAGAAAGTGAGGAGGAACTGCAGGCAGATGCTGGCACAAAGGTGGGTGAGGTGCACTCAGAAAAGCAGAACTACATCCATCTCTCTCCAGGCAGGAGATTATGCCTCTGGAGAAAGCGAACAGCCTCAGAAGAAAGGCATCCACCTCCTGATGTGTGTGTGTGTGTGTGTGTGTAGTTCCAACAAATCGGCACAGTTCAAAATCTGTTCTCCACGAGAGAAGCTCACCGGCCAAGGACTCCACCCATGCACGCACAACTTTCCATTTGGCTTCCACTGCCTTGCTGTCTGATGCAGATAATCACCAAACGATGACAGAGATTTTGGGAGAGTCCGTGACATGAAATACTGAATCAAAACTAATGGAGAAATCGAGGGCTGGCTCAGGAGGTAAATTGCTGGCTGTCAAGCTTGGGGACCTGAGTTTGGAGTTCCCTGCACTCACTTGAGAAGCTTGACATGGTGGTGCAAGCCTGTACTTCCAACCCTGGAAGATGGAGACAGGCCAACTCCTGGAGTTCCTGAGCCAGCCAGCCTACTCAGCGAGTTCCAAGCCAGTGAGACCCTGTCTCAAAAAAGATGGACAGTGGCTGAGAAAAATAAGGTTGTCCTCTGGACTCCACGCTCAGCCACATCCTGGCACACGCACGTGCACACATTCATACATGCACACACATGCATGCACATGTGCTCACAAGCAAATGAACACATATACAGAAAGAAGAAACAAAGTCTGAATGATAGACTATTTTATGTGTTTGAGTGCACTTGGAAAAACACGTTGCCGTGTTTAATATTTCTGTGTCAAGGTGTCTGGGTCACGGGGTATGGAGGTACATGGTCTATCATTCTGGGCTTGTCTTTGAGGCTGGTTCTGGAATGTTAAGATGAGAATAGATATGCTGGATAAAGCCAATTGTGTTGCCCTCACCCAGACTTGACAGACCTCATCCAATCAGCTTAAGGCTAGAATAGGACAAAACACTGACCCGGGCTTGAGTGAGACATGAAGGCTTCCTGCTGACAGTTGGGTTGGGTGGATTGGTCCCTTCCTGCCTTCGGATTCCAGCTGAGACATCACACCTGCTGCCTACAGGCTTTCAGGCAGCCATCACGGGTTCTCTTGCGTGCACACTGGAATAAGACCATCAGCCCTCCGGGTATGCAGTTTTCCTGCAGATTCAGGGATTCTTTAGTCTCCACAATCATAAGAGTCTAGCCCTGCTAATAAATATTTTTGCCCACATACACACATTATTGGTCAGGAGAGCCCTGACCAAAACTTTTTTATTTAGAAACCAATGTGATAACATACAAAAGAGCTGTAGTAAATGGAATTTTCAGCCATAATAATGTAAACAATGACTCTTGAGAAGTTTATCTGTCTGTATTGGGGCTGGAGAGATGGCTCAGTGGTTAAGCACACTGGCCGTTCTTGCAGAAGACTGGAGTTTGATTCTCAGCACCTACAAGGCAGCTCACAACCACCTGTAACTCCAGTCCCAGAGAATCCAATGCCCTCTTCTTGTTTCTGCAGGAATTGCATGCACTTCGTGTATATACATACATGCAGTTAAACAAAACACCTAAATGGATAAAATAAAATGGAAAAAAATTAAAGTTCAGCTATAATGATATGAAGAGGGTAAAGAAAAGGTAGGGAGGCTGGAGTTAGGGGTCAGGGATTATATCTGTGAGTACTAAGGCAACAGTTACACCCTAAGAAACTAAACTGGACTATTCAAATGAAGAATTTACAGTGTCTAGAAGCACAGAAACAAACCACAGAAGAAAAAGCCCGGAGGGTAAAAAACAGCGGTTTCTGGGGGACAGTACAGAATTGGAGAGGAAGAGGAAAACTGTTTTGCTTGGAAGCTTTTTCACATGAATTTTTAATATCATGCCTGTGTTTGCAAATAAAATTTAAGAAGGGAATACAGACTCTCAACACATCATTGATGGTATAATTACACACAGTAAGAAGGGTGTGGGTGGAGCTGGCAGTGGCGACAATCTGACCGGCCACTTTTGCCAGGTTATTTATCTGCAACCCATGACTCTATATGGTATTGAGTGTTTCATGAGTCATAAGCAAAATATAAAGGGAAGTAATTTATACAGCATTACTAAACTAGACGTTTATACAATGTCTGAAATTAAGCAGCAGTGAATGGTGTAGCTCTGCCCTTTCTAGGAATCAAAGCTGGACACAAACCTCATGACAACATATTTTACTTCCTCTTGGCGGCAAAAGGACTTCTGTAAGGGCTGGATATCACTATAAACAAGACTATTTTTAATAAATGTGTGCACCTATGTGTGTCCATTTGTGTGTGTGCACGCATATGTGGAGGCCAGAGGACAACCGTGGGTGTCATTTTCAGAAATGCTATCCAACTCCTTTGAGACGGGGTCTATTGCTAGCTTGAAACTCATCAACTAGACTAGGCTGGCTGGCCACCAAAGCCCCAAGGACCATCTTCTCTCTGCCCCGCCCCCCAGTGCAGAAATAAGAGTTCACTTATGTCTTTAGGTCCTCCACGCTTATAAACCAAGTGCCTCACTGGGGCTAAGACATCCCCTCAGCTCCTCAGCCATTTTTTTTTTTATCATTATTATCATTAAGGCAAGCCATCCATGGATTACTGGGGAAGATCCAGAGACCTCATGAGAACAAATGAGGAGCAGGGTTCCAATGGCACAAATGGTTTCAAATGGAAAAGTTTGGGATATTTCCAATGACAGCAGTTCTTGGGGACTCACAAGATATTTTATTGCTCAGCTGCAAACAGAACTCACTGTATTTAAGAGGTAAATGTATTTAAAGAAGCGGTTCTCAACAACGTACTAGGTACAGCAATTCTACGCAGGCCCTCCAATACTCTCCTCCATATGCCAACTATGGAAAAGAAAGAACTATTGAAAGAACTACATTGTTATTTAAGGTCAGGGCAAATCTGGGTGAGGAGGTAACCTCCTCCCCTCCCCACCTGCTTTCTTGTTCTGGAGTCCTCAGTGAAGATGGGTCATCCTGCCTAGAATACAGCAAAGCAAACGTAACCACTCTTCCCTTGTCAGGCAGAAGCAAGACAGATGTTTTGGGGTAAACTCTGTGTCAACCCTGGAGCAGAGGAGGCATTTAGCACAGAGCGATCAACTTATCCTACATGGGTGCATATAAGCTTTATCCTACATGGGTGCAGAAGACAGAGAAACACACTGAACAACATGACTCCCTGCATCCCTAGGGGACCTTCTCCACTCAGATGCACTTACCGTGTTCGCCATTCTCTGTGTGCACCCCCAGACCCCCTCTCTGCCCTTACCAACCCTGCTCTGTGTCTGAGGGAGCCTTTGCCCCAAGGCTTCCAGCTGCTAGCAGGAAGTGGGACAGTGAGGAATTCAGGACATTGGTTTAGACTTCCTAACCCCACCTTTAGTTAGACCTCAGTGGGCCACCATACACCTCCAAGAATCAAGGTTTCCCCTGTATACAAGGAAGAGCCTATGTGTCTAGCTGGGAACTCTGCTTTACCTCCTACTCCAGACCCCACCTTCAGAAATCCGCTAAGCGGTGGCTCCTCCCCTGGAGCTACTCAAGACCCAATCTACAGGGTATTTAAAACTGCTTCCTGGAGAAAGGCCAAGTGGTTTTTTTCCAGACTTCCCTCCCCATCTCATCTCTAGAGTCAGGCATATCACCCGGGAACATTTTGCCCAATAAACTTGGTCTTTTATTTTAATTTGGGTTGATTCAGTTTAGTGCTTCAGTGGAGAGACTTAATATCGAGGTCTAGAACCCTTTCACTATCTACAATGGTTTTCAGTTGCTGCTTCTTCACAGATCTCCAGGACAATAGATCCTCACCTTTACCAAATGAAACAGATCTGAATTTCACACTGAGATTCCCTTCAAAAGAGGTCAAAGTGGTCTCAGCATTGTTTACTGTTGACACGTATCAGGTGTGTCCAAACTTCTGACTTTGGTGAGCTGTCACCTACCAAGTTCACACTTAAGAAACTTTGCAATTAGATTTCCAAATAAAGGAGTTTTTTGTTGTTTATTATTTTAAAATCCTGTACTTTTTTTTTTTTTTTTCGAGACAGGGTTTCTCTGTGGTTTTTGGAGTCTGTCCTGGAACTAGCTCTTGTAGACCAGGCTGGTCTCGAACTCACAGAGATCCGCCTGCCTCTGCCTCCCGAGTGCTGGGATTAAAGGCGTGCGCCACCACCGCCCGGCCATAAAATCCTGTACTTTTTAAGTAAGTCTAAGATTTTGCTTTGGGTCACATTCATAGCTCTCCTTGGCCATATGACATTGCAGCCCACAGGCTGGACACACCTGGAGCTAGAGAGCATTTTATATATATTGTATGAACTTACCCAAATATGAAAAAAAAAAAGGAGTTCATTTATTCAGAAAACTGTTTTTTTTCCCCAAGATTTTCAGGGAGTATGTTCAGCCTCCACCATGGAACTCCTTTTTCTAAACAGAGGAGGCTTTCGTACTCCCTCCCAGCTTAGCATCTGGCACCTTCTATCAATCAGGAAGAGCTGCCCCAACTCCAACACAAAGCACTTAGGATGTGTGTGGTCACCCTCCTGATATTCGCCCCATAGTGGTTGATCATCCACTCCTAGGTGGCAGGGTTCATTCAAAAATGTGCAAGATCATTTCCCAGCAAGCTATGTATGCCTCATGAAAGGCCACTCTACTCTGGAAGGTGTTTTTTTTAATCTCATGTTAAGCTCACTACCTGAGGGCATTTTCTAATACACTATTTCTTTTACCACAGGAAATCAGATTTTTTTGATAGTGTCTGGAACTGCTTTGGATATAAAATATCTAAATTTAAAAATGTCCTCATGCATATTAGAGAAGAATGTAAGAACATTCATATTATCCCATAATGCTTATTACAGATAGGGCTACGGGGATAGTCAAGATCTGTAGGTTCTTACAAAAACACTGTGGGATAATAAGCAGATTATACTCGATTTTTCTTGGATGCTAGCACAGTTCCTAAATATTAAATGTTAACCCATTGTTCCATAAAATGATGAACTTCCTTCTATTGCCTTCCATAAATATATATTTAATCATCACAGGTTATGTGTATACTTCGCTTTTTCCTTCCTTACTTTTTCTTTCTCCCCCTTTCCTTTATCTGCTTTTTTTTTTTTTTTTTTTTTTTTTAAGATTAAGTCTCAGGTTGGCCTCAAACTTTCTGTGCAGTCAAGGATGACCTTGAACTTCTGATCTTCCTGGCTTCCCCTCTTAAGTACCGGAATTATAAACCTAACCCACCACACATCAGTTTAACAAGATCCCAAGGCTCCATACATACTAGGCAGGCATCCTACTTACTGACCAAATCCCCAGTCCTTTGTTTTTACTTTCTAATTATAAAGTAGTTTTTTTCCTCTGTTGTATTTTGCAGGCAGTGAGTATTTATGACTACGCCTTTAACTCAGATACATTTCAAATGGAAATACTGGACTAGGCGATGGTTCCACGGATGAGAGTCCTTGCTGCAGAAGTGTAAGAACATGAGTTCAGTCTCCAGCATCCGTGCAAAAACCTGGATGTGTACAAGCCTGTGATCTCAGTGCCATGAGCAGCAGAGACAGGAGGATCACTGGGGCTTGTTGACTGCCAGTCAAGCCCAAGTAGCAGGCTCTAAGCTCAGTGAGAGACCCTGCTTGAAAACTGCAAGTGGTCTAACTAAACAGACTAAAGGATGAGCAGGAATCCGGGCAGTGCCAGCACACAAACCAGTTCCTGGTGAGGTGTCTGCCTGGAGTAAGAAGCGCATGAAGTCAGCCAGTGAGAAAGCACACAAGCGCTCACTGGGCCTGTGTGCACTTCACACCAAGGAGTGAAACTCAGATGTCAAATTCGCTGCTTTTCTCATTGCTGTGAGAAAATACTTGTCAAGAAGCAACTTTAAAGAGGGTTTGCTCTCCATCCCAGGCCCAGCTAGGAGTCCAGACATGCAATCTCTAGTCACAGCCTAGCACCATGTCCATTGCCCTGGGCTGCCCTTCTATGCCCAGGCCCGTCCAGCTATATTCAGATGCTTTTTTGGTGAGTCTGCCCAGTTCCTTGCCCAAGTCATCATTCCAATCTTAGACTTTGGCAGAAGCTCAATTTGTGCTCTTTGTCAACCCCCACTAAATGCAAATGGCGCTGGTGTCACCAATCAAAAACCAATACTGAGTCTCTCTGAGGGGCTAATTTACAATCTCCTCCTGTCTGATCTCAACTTAACCAAGTCTGGAGAACAGAGAAAACAAAAGCATACTTCCATTCAACATAGACAGGCTAGAACCTCACACCAGACACACTTCCAATCCACAAAATCCACATGCTGGCTCCCATGACAAGAACATGAATATATGGAATTCCAGGACAGTATGTTCTCCCAAAGACCATTAGCTTTATAGAAATATTCTCCAGTGAGAAATTTATCAAGGAGAGCCCTGGACACAGAATTTAAAAGGACAGTTTTAAACGTGATCAAAGAATTCAAGGAGTTTAAGGAGGGTAGCATAAAACACCTGAATAGTTGAAAAATGACAGGAATAAGTTCCTGAAGGCCCAGAAAGCATACCCACTACATAAAACTACAAACACAGCTCAGGACTTAAAAAGTGATTTCAACAAAGAGGAATACTGTAGAAAACACAGGCAGAAATGAAGATGGAATTGAGTGATTCAATTACCCAGTTAGAAAACTCAGGGTAAAATCTTGCTAGTAGAACAGATAAAATAGAAGACAAAATATTGGTACTTGAAAATAAAGCAGAGAAAATGAACTATTCAGTCAAAGTGTACGATGATGATGATGATGATGGCGATGATGGCAATGAGGATGATGATGATGATGAGGATGATGATGATGAGGAGGATGAGGATGACAATGATAACAGTGTAGGAAAGAAACTTCGAGACATCGGGAACAAACCAAATCTGTGTGTTACAGGCATATCCTTTGGAAAGAAATGTTATCCAGCTTAATTCATCTTTGTTATGAACAAATACCAATATTACCTATAATATTGGAACAGGTAACATTTATAGAGCAGGTGCCAGGTGCAGGGATTATTTAATCTCCAAAACCTCCGAGAGGGTGTTGCACAGCCCCACTGTCCTAGCCCAACAGTCACAGCCACCATCCTGAAGAGTCCAGCTGTGCCAGCTTGCAAAGACCACCACGGGTGGACTTGCTGACAGTTGATGCTCCTCACCTGAGTGTCCCGCTACCTCTCCCAGCCAGTCAAGAGCAAGTCTGCCATCACTGCCTGTGACCCAGTGACCTCAGAGTCTTCAGAAGGAGCTATGAACAGAATATACAGGTGGCAGGGACAGCGATTGAGAAGGACCCCATCTGCATAGCCATGGGGAAGCCATCACTTATGCTAGGGAAAGACTTTCCAGAGTGGCCCCCTTGGGGTTACCCAAACTCCTGCCAGTAGCGTAGATGCTCTGGAAGGAAGATCAATAAACTCATAGGTCGCCCAGGGGGGACCTTTGGTGGAACTGAACTTTGGATTGTCGTTATGACCTTAAAAAGAAGAAGGTAGATGCTGCCTAGATGCTCCCAGGGCAAAAACTTCTTGCAACAGAGAGGAATTTCACTTTTTTACTGATAGGAATGCCAAGTCCTCTGTCCAGGAGCAGGGAGACTCAACAGCGGCTGCTTCATGACTTTTTCACGTCCTCCATGTTAAAGGATGGTACATATGACCACGATGGGCCCATAACTAGGACCTTTGTTATCAAACGGCTTGAGGATTATCCCTCATAATACCAATTTCCTGGCGGTATTAAACCAATCTGTAACTACTGAATGAGGCCCTCTCATACATGCAAATATTTCGAAATGGCATGCGAATAATCTCAAAGTTTTCTACTGCTCTGGAAAGGCAATTCAATGCAACAAATTGTGTCACAGAGCACCATATATGCTGGCTTTCTATAAATCAAATTCAAGCCATATTTACTCAAGGACTTCGCTAGGGTGGACACACGGTAAATATTTAATAAAATGAAGAATCGCTTTGCAATCTGCACAGTCATTCAACAATTTATCTGTTTTGGAAATTTGGATTTATAGCAGACTCTTGACATTCCTGAGGCATACATCCGGAACCTTCTCAAATTCCCAGATTCACAAATACAAAAATGTTTATAGAGGCCCCCAGCTTTCTCTTGAATCACATTTCCATAGAGAGTCGCGCGGGTTTCCTGTCCGCAGCATTACGCTGAAAAGTTAACCGTACTATGGAATCTTGCTGACTAAAAAAGCCTCTCTTTAGCTGCCATTTTTCACAACACAAAATGATTTTTAGTTAGTTAACAAGCACTGTTGTAAACGTGCCCGTGAGCAGAGAGCGACAATGAAGCTGGGCTGCCCTCGGTCAAAGGGTCTCTGTGAAGGAGACACTGAACTCCCAGCTCGGTCAAACCGTAGCTACAGACTCCAAGGGGGGGGGGGGGGGGATGATGACACATTTCCAGCAGCAAACCTGCAAATGGCATGCACACAGAGGCGCTAAACACACTTAGGTTTTCCTGAGCAGAGGCATATCTGTGAAACCCACAGGCATTTTCCATTGTTCTCACTAAGGCAAGAATTACGGAAGTTGGACCTGGGGAGGCAAGTCAATCAGTGAAGTGCTTGGTGTCCCATCCAGCATGAGGACCCAAGTGAGGTCACCCAGAACCCGTGTTAAAAGCCAGGCAGGGTGGCAGGCCTGTGATCTTCGAGACAGGAAGATCCCTGGAACTTGCATGCCAACCAGTCTAGCTGAATTGGTGAGTTCTGGGTTCAAGAGACCTTACCTCAAAAATAAAGTGAAGCAATTGAAGATGTCATTTAGCAGCAACCCCTGGTCTCCACACACAAAAGCATGTACAAATAGAAAAAAAAAATAAGGGGTGAGCTTTAGAAATCAACTGAGTTGAATTGAGTTTGATTATAGACCGCGCCGGCTACCTGGGCCACAAACCTGCCTTTTGAAGGTCTCGGTTGATTAAAAGCTGAACTTAGAGGTCTTCAGCAACAGAGCTAAAGCACCACGCTCACCCCAAGCTCCTTCCTGGGGTTCACTCTGTGTTGTTACCCCCCCATCCCCAAAATCCACTATGAACCCTGAAAGGCACACAAAGATGGAGGGAAGGGAAGAAGTGAGAGGGAAAGGAAAGACAAAGATCAGGAGGAAGAGAAAGCGCACACACACACACACACACACACACACACACACGTGTCTGAATTCTTAGCACTTGGGACAAGGAGGCAGAAGGATCCGCTCAAGGCCGTCCTTGGTTGCATAGTGAGTTTGAGGCCAGCCTAGGTTACACGAGACCCCGTCTCAGAACAATGGGCCAGTGGTTCTCACCCTTCCTGTTGTCGTGACCCTTTAATACGGCTCATGCTGTGGTGACCCCGAACCATAAAACTGTTTTTGTTGATACTTCATAACTGTAATTTTGCTACTGTTATGAATCATAATGTAAATATGTGTTTCCAGTGGTCTTAGGCGACCCCAAGCTCAGACCACAGGCTGAGAACCACTGATTTAAGTGCTGATGAGACACAAAATCTCATGATCATTTTGAAACATGTAGTTTATATATTTCAGAACACTTGGAAACATTCACTGCCAAATTTCTGAATATGTCGCTATCTCTGCTCCTTTCAATCCTGGAGGTTTTGCGGCATTTTGCTGCCAGCTTCATTTTCCTGAAGCTCAGCTGTGATCCTGTTACTCCTGTCCCTCACTGCTTATAAAATAAGTTCAATTTCCTCAGCCTCCCATGTGAGACCCTCTGTAACTGTCCCCAGTGATCTACACCAACCCTACCTGGCATTTCTCTCATTCATACAATCTGTTATTTTACTTTACACCTTCATTTTCTTTCTTTCCTTCCTTTCTTTTTTTTTCTTCTTCATTCTTTTTTTTTGTTTTCTAGACAGGTACTCACGTAGCCCAGTTTGGCCTTGAACTCCAGAACTTTCTACTTCTACCTCCTAAGTGGTGACAACCCAGGTAGGAATGCTACCACACCCTACTTTGTATTCTGTGTTCTCTGCCTGGACACTTTGCTTACGTTTTTTCTCTCTGCCAAGAATGTTTCTTCCTCCTCTGTCTTCATATACCCAGTTTGACCCCTCTTGGAGGCTAGGAAGTCATGTGTGCAACAGGCATTCCAGTACTGCAAAAGGAAGATAACATTTCCACTCAACCTTATATACAGCATCTCCCTGGAACCTCACGATAGGAGCAAGTTGTTTCTTAATTTTCTACATAAGAAACCGTCGCCACAGGAGGCTGTGCCCAGGGATGTGGTCTTCCACCAGCTGTGCTTCCTGCTACCCCTAGATTTGGCAGGGTGCTTGCCTAGTATGCAAGAAACCCTGGATTCTATTCCCAGCACTGCATAAACCAGACATGGAAGTGCATGCCTCTAATCTCAGTGCTCCGGAGGTATAGGCAGGAGTACAGGAGGCTCTGACCTTTGTTCAGAACAAAGGATGGCTTTAAGAAACAGCCAAGCAGTATTCTGTCTTCTCAAGGGGCGAAAAGTGAACCTTTGCCTTCTGTGTGAACTTTAATTCACTTGTCCAGTCCTGAGTCACAGTTTCACTTGGCAGCCCTAGACACGGCCCTTGCCAGGTTCCACAAGGCAGGACACTGGCTGATTGAGAAGGCAGAGACTCAGGGAGCTGAGGTGAGTGAGATGCCTCGTGCTCCCTGCCTTGGAGAAGCCATGAGAACACACACCATAAACAGCCTTGGATCACGTGCTGCTGGAGGATGTTTAAAACGTGCCATTTATCAGCCAGGGTGGGAGAGCAGGTTGCTAAAGCTATTTATACAATCACCAAAGCCGGTTTAAACAAACAGCAACTGGGTGTTGGACACGGAGCCATGATTGATTGATGGAGGTCTATTAAGCATGCAAAGCCCAATACCTACACACTCCCTGGATGAAGGCCAAAGCTATTACATGATGAGCTGTTACATAACTTTAATGAATGGAATTTGCGCTGTGTACATCCCATCTGCTTCCCCCTTCTAACCTGCTGAGCATTAAGAGCGTAGCGTACTTGTATGGCTGGAATGTAAGACCTCACGCCTCCATCTTCTCCTTTTTTAAATGAGGGGCAGATCTTGTGAACAGAGCCAGCACAGCCTCCCGTGGTTACTAATGTACCTACGACTTGCCCCAGACCCAAAGCTCCACTGTGTAAATCTGACCTATTCTTAAAGGTTTTATTTTTAATTATGTGTATGTGTGTATGTCTGTCTGTAGGTATGGACACATGAGCCTAGGTGCCTGTAGAAGACAGAATAAGATCTGCCTAGTTACAGGTGGCCGTGAGCTGCCAGAATTGATGGGAACCAAATTCATGCATCACCCT
Source organism: Chionomys nivalis (assembly GCF_950005125.1). Classification (NCBI taxonomy): domain Eukaryota; kingdom Metazoa; phylum Chordata; class Mammalia; order Rodentia; family Cricetidae; genus Chionomys; species Chionomys nivalis. Next base: position 59,529,091 of record NC_080089.1, read on the forward strand.
GTGAGATCCTTAGTGGCTCTCCATTTCTCATTACTGTCCTTCCTATTGTGCTGATTCGAGCCTCCCTGGAGTTTCCTGCCCCACCATTCCTCTTTAATCTTTGCCTTGAGTCCTTCCGAAGCTCAGCTCCCACCCCATGAGGGGCCTCACTCTCCTCAGTCCGGCCTCACAAAGAAATAGCAAGACAGAAGGATGTCTGTCAGAGACACAGAGCAATCACAGGCAAAGTGGGGCTTGGAGGCTCTGGACTTCCCTTAACTTCTTAGTAGCAGTTAGTTCTGTTGACCTTCAGACTGGCTGTCGATGGTGAAGCATTTTTCAACACTAGAACTCAGAGGGTACCTTTGGCGGAGCTTGTTCCTGTTTTCTTTAATACTAAATAGTATGCATTTTATTTGGGTACTCATAAGAACTTGCTTGTTTGTTTGAGACAGGGTCTCATGTATCCCGAGCTGGCCTGCAACTTGACCTTGGATTTCAAATCCCCGCTCATAATAATTAGCAAGCGACCCCACTAGAAGACTGAAAGTTTAGGAGGGACCTATGTTCTTTATTGAACCCAGAGGGGGTCCTTTCAGGTGCTCCTACCTCCACCTTTTAAGTCTGGGGGCTAAAGGCATGTGCCACCATGCTTGGTTTATACACTGTGCTGGGGATCAAAGCCCAGGGTTTGTGTACAGTGGGCAAGGACTCTAGCACCTGAACTACACTCCCTGACCATCTTTATTTCTGAACCATTTAATCAGGGCTAAACATGTCAGTTCACAATGGTAATGTGATATGGTGACTGGTGGTGGTGGCGGCGGCCTGTGGCAGCAGCAGCGGTGGCGGCATTTGTCTGCCATGCTAGACAGGAAAATGAAAGAATATTCACTGAAAAGTGGACACTACCCACCGACGGGCACAATAGAGTGCGGTGGAGCTGTGACAACCGCATCTGTTTTGCATGGATGGGGACAACAGCCTTGGTACTCTCTTAGACTTTGCATTCAGAAGTCCAGAAAACCATACCTACTTCAGAGAGGCCGTTCGATATCAGAGGACACTGTCAGCAGCCAAAAGTGTCCTAGCTGAAACAGTGCCCGTCACAGAATGGAAAAAAAAGGCGAAAATCTAGAAATACCTCTTTGGTTCAACAAAAAATGGCTGTGAATTGTAGTTCTGGGTAACATATGTCACAATTAACAACACTAAAGGAAAATACATCCGTGCCAATATTCTGCTACAAAGCGCTTGGGTTAAAGGGACCCCCAGTAGTTATTTGCTGATGAAGCCTAGACAGCAGCTAAGAGGTGACGGTGATTTGTGTGACTTCAGGATCTGATGACAATGCTCTCCGAGCCGTGTTGGAAGCAAAACAGCGCACACGCAAAGCACGGCTGCCATCTTAGTTCGTTTTGCTAGAGTGGATACAATTGCAGATGCAGACAGGAAGTAGAGCCAAAGGCAGAATGAAAAGGTGGATGTCAGAGATGCTGTGGTCTTTTCAACCACCTTGGTTTCATTCCTTTAGATCCACTGCCCTATCCTAAATTTCTGAAGTTAAAATATTTTGCTAAGATGGATTAGGGAGATGGTTCAGTGGGTAAAGAGTTTATCATATAAACCTAAGACCCTCAGTTTGATCCCTAGAATCATGTACAAAAAGCCAGGCATGGTGGCACACACTTGTAATCCTGGTGTTGGGGAGGCTGAGACAGGCAGATCCCTGAACTCACAGACCTAAGTTTACAGCCAGCCTAGACTGTTCTGTGAGCTCCAGGTCAACAAGAGATCCTGTCTCGACAAACAAGATGGACGGTACCCGAGGAGTAGCACCTAAGTTTGACGCAGACCTCCACCTCCACCTCCATGCACATGCATCTGTTTTCTCCCCCAAAATGAACATGCATTCACATGTGCGCGCGCATGCACACACACACACACACACACACACACACAATTGCACTAAAAATGGAGGCCTGTCTCTGACCATCAGTCTTTGTAAGTCTTATTACTGTTAGATACATAGTGTTGAGTTTTTATTTCCATTCAAAATGTGAGCCCATGTTCAACAATGTATAATGGTGCGTATTCATAGTCATTTATACTGCCTTTCCACCATCACTAAATTTTAAAATCAGAAGCTTACTATAGACCTTTGTAGTGATGCCTAAGGCACTACCTGGCTAACATTATGAACATCTAAGAATCACGCCCCCGGGGCTGTGGATGTAGCTGATTGCTCCGCATATGTTTGCTTGGCAGACATTAAACTCTGGCTTCCATTCCCAGTACTGCAAAAACCGGGTGTGCCAGTGCACACCTGCAATTGCTCCACTACTGGAGGGAGAAGCAGGAAAATCAGCAGTTCAAGGTTAACCTCTGCTACATAAAGAATGCAAGGCCAGGTTGGTACACAGAAGATCTTGTCTCCCAAAAAATACAAAAATAAAAAGAATCCCATCCCTGTTCAATAAGGAATATAGGTTCATCCCAAATTTTCAAGCATTAGTGAGGTCAACATACTTAGTTTAGTAAGCAGGACTTGAAAAGCTGCAGAGCTGAGGCGGCAGGTGTTCCCCTAAGACATCACTAATCAATCCCTGACATTCTGTGAGCCCAGCTCCTCAGTCAGAGCTGGCACCCAGGAGGAGTGCACTACATGCTAAAGAGAACGGCCCACGTGCTAAACATACACCGTGTCCTGTACCCCGACAATCAGCTGAAGAAAGGAGAAAGAAGTATTTACAGTCTTGCAGAAGGAGAATCCAGGGTGGCTTTGGCTACTTTAAAAGATCTGAGTGGGGAAGCCTGGGCCTTCAGTTCAACAGGGCTGCCTGTGAAGGGTAACTAGGCTATAAATAATCACTTTAGGGCAAACCCTAAAGATAAGATAAGCATGCCTGGAGGCCAGCTTCACCCAGGTGGAGGCAGGAACATTCTCCCTCTTTCTGCCTTGGACTACAGATATACATGGGATTTTCTCTTTAATCCTTTGGAAGCAAGTCCCACTGAATCATGGAATGTTCTCTGCAATTTCTGAGAATTGGAGACAGGGATGGGCGCTATTTAACAGCTTTGGGGGGGATGGATTATGTCAGTGGGAGAGAATGTTTTTGATAAGTATGTAAAGGGAGAACTGAACTTCCAGTTTAAACATACACTGTCCGTGTGTTGGTCAACGTCTAATCATAAACCCTCTCCAAAATCCCCTGAATGCTGAGCCTTTCTCAGCATCCACGCAAGGTGTGACAAAAAGTCCAACCCCTTCTGGGTGCCCTCTTCCAACCTACAAGCTGGTGGCCTCTGAGAGAGCGAGAAGAGAATGCTACAGGGATTAAGACAGAGCCCCAGGATTTCCTGGGAAAGTCTTTGACAGTCCTTCATGTACAAACACGTTTGTTTGTTTTTCAAAGAAAATGAATCAGTCACAGTTTGGTTGCAGGAGGGGAAAGATTCCTTGTGGGCCCCTGAGGCACAGGACTATGCTCAGTCCAGGAGGCTGTGCTTATGCAATGAGTGTGTGTGCCTGTGCACATGGATGCAGAGCTATGGGTGTGACATGTATGTGGAAGCAAGAGGACAACCTCAGGTGTTGGTCCTCAGACACCTTCCACCTTTTGTTAGAGAAACCATCTCTCAATGGCCTAGGGCCTTGCCTAGCAGGTCAACAAGCCTTCAGGGGCCCTCTTGTCTTTCCCTCCCATCCTGCAGCACTGAAACTATAGGCATGTACCACAGCTCTGGGACTTCTGCTGATTCTGGGAATTTGAACTCAGGTCCTCATGTTGCAAGGCAATCACTTCACTGATTGGGCCATCTTCCCTATGCCCATGACTTATTATTTTTTATTGGATCCATTTTTTCTTTATGACCGGGCAAGACCATGTAACCCTCATGTGCTGCCACAGCCTGCAGAATGAAGCTGCCGTGGAATATGACATCAGCCCTGTCCATCCTGAGCAGCCGCACTCCCACGACTCTGCCAAGCAGTCCTTGCAGAACACTAGGAGGGAAACAACAGGATTGGGTCTCGTTGTTTAATATTTTGCAATGGGCTTAAGTTCTATGCTTGACTTCAAATTTTTAAGATTATTCATATTGAGGCTAATCTGCTTATTAGATGTTGAAACACACCCTTGAGCTGTTTTTCACTAATTACTCAGAATGACACCTCTTCAAGTGCCAGGAAAAAGTTGGTTTTGGTTTTTTTTTTTTTTTTTTTTTTTTTTTTTTTTTTTTTTTTACAGCTGGGGCAATTTTCTCCCTCCAGGGATCTTTCCTTTTCCATATGCTAAAGTTCCCAGTGACAAGACTCAGAGAGTGTGAGAAACAGGCCCCATCCTGCACTTATCTTCCTCTTCAGCTAGGGACAACAGTACGGAGGCAAGCAACAGGCATGTTCTAGAAGCATTTCACATTTATAATCCTGGGGGGGTGTAGAGCCAACCCACTGTGTAGGAAGGAGTAAGGCCATCAGAGGAGAAGGAAGAGAGTCCTCACGGCCTCCCTTTGCTTCCCCAGCACCAGAGGCCACCCTCATACACAAAGAGCTGCAGCCCACGCCCATGTGCAAATGCACACTACTTGGCCAGAATAATCACCATAGGCAAGTAGGAGCCGCACAGCCTCATGCCATCCACACAAAGGGAGGCCATTCGTACAGTCTTCGGGAACACAGAGCAAAAAGAATGGGAGACCATCAACCCCCAGCTAGTTTGCAATTCCAGTCTTCTTCCAAAGGTATGAAGGAGCCTGCCCAGAGGCTGGGGGATGGCTTAGAGAGTGCAGCCTTCACCCCTCAACCTTGATATCTGGAGTTCAGATCTTTAGCACCCTCTGTAAATGCCAGGCAGGTGGCCAGCCTCTGAGCTGACAGCCAGCTGACAGGTGTGAGGATATGCCGTCTTGAAATTTTAATCTGCATTCTCTAGTATTTAGTGATGTAGGACACTTTATGATACATCTGTGGCCTTTTGTATGTCCTTGAGAAATGTCTATGCTAGCCCTTTGCCTATTTCAAATAGGATTGTTTTCATGTGTTGGATCATTGAAATTCCTTATACAAACTGCAAAATTTGTAAGTTAATTTCCCCAAACTGTGGGTTGCCTCTTCCTTTTCTTGACTGACTCTTTTTGGTAGAGAAACACTTTAGCTTGCTGCAATCTTTCCCGTTTGCTATTTCTACCTGTGATCTTTGAGCTCTGTCTTAGTTCTGCTGTGAAGAAGGGGGTTGTTTACAGTTTCAGAGGTTTAGTCCATTATCATCATGACAGGAACCACAGTGGCATGTGGGTGCTGGAGCAGCAGCTGAGGGCTACATCCTAATCCTTAGGCAAAGAGAGAGAATCAGGGGCAGAAATGAGACAGGATAGAGGGTGGTGGGATTGGGGGCAAAGAAGGGCACAGGAAGAAAGGGAGAAGACAGAGACAAACACTGGGCAGTGACACACTTCCTCCAACAAGACCACGCCTCCTAATCCTTCTAATCCTATCAAAGAATTCCACTCCCTAGCAACTAGCATTCAAATCTATGAGCCTATGGGGCTCTTCTCACTCAAACCACCACAGGCTCCTATCAGAAGTCAAAGGTGATGCTTTATGCTTCTAGCAGTCTTGTAGCTGCCAATCTGCATTTCAGAGTCAGCTTCCCCAAAAATCCCCCTGTTCCTCTTTTGGCAAGAAAAAAAAGAGGGGTGCACTGAGCTGAACAGAGACTTTTCAACAGAAGAAGTTCAAATGGCCAAAAGTCACTTAAGATCATGCTCAACTTCCTTAGCAATCAGGGAAATGCAAATCAAGACAACATTAAGATACCATCTTACACCGGTCAGAATGGCTAAAATCAAAAACACCAATGATAGCCTTTGCTGGAGAGGTTGTGGAGAAAGGGGCACACTCATCCATTGCTGGTGGGAATGCAAACTTGTGCAACCACTTTGGAAAGCAGTGTGGCGGTTTCTCAGGAAAGTCGGGTTCAACCTACCTCTTGACCCAGCAATACCACTATTGGGAATATACCCAAGAGATGCCCAAACATACAACAAAAGTATATGCTCAACTATGTTCATAGCAGCATTGTTTGTAATTGCCAGAACCTGGAAACAACCTAGATGTCCTTCAATGGAAGAATGGATGAAGAAAGTATGGAATATATACATATTAGAGTACTACTCAGCAGTAAAAAACAATGACTTCTTGAATTTTGCATACAAATGGACGGAAATAGAAAACACTATCCTGAGTGAGGTAAGCCAGACCCAAAAAGAGGAACATGGGATGTACTCACTCATATTTGGTTTCTAGCCATAAATAAAGGACATTGAGACTATAAATCGTGACTCTAGAGAAGCTAAATAAGAAGGTGAACCCAAAGAAAAACATATAAGCATCCCCCTGAATATTAACCTTCATCAGGCGATGAAAGAAGACAGAGACAGAGACCAACATTGGAGCACTGGACTGAAGTCTCACGATCCAAAGGAGGAGCAGAAGGAGAGTGAGCACGAGCAAGGAACTCAGGACGGCGAGGGGTGCACCCACATACTGAGGCAATGGGGATGTTCTATCGGGAACTCACCAAGGCCAGCTGGCCGGGGACTGAAAAAGCATGGGACAAAACCGGTCTCGCTGAACATAATGGACAATGAGGACTACTGAGAACTGAAGAACAATGGCAATGGGTTCTTGATCCTATTGCATGTAATGGCTTTGTGGGAGCCCAGGTAGTTTGGATGCTCACCTTAATAGACCTGGATGGAGGTGGGTGGTCCTTGGACCTCCCACAGGGCAGAGAAACCTGCTTGCTCTTTGGGCTGAGGAGGAAGGAAGACTTGATTGGGGGAGGGGGAGGGAATGGGAGGTGGTGGCGGGGAAGAGGCAGAAATCTTTAATAATTAAATTAATTAATTAATAAAAAAATCAGCAAGAAAAAAAAAAAAGAAAAAAAAGAGGGGTGAGGAACTAGGAAATCTTAGAATAATTTTTACAGTTATGACACTCACATTGGCAATAAAGGTCACTTTCCAGAATTGAAAGAACAAAGGGAGAAAGAAGGGCAAAGAGGAGAACTTTTAAATTGCACTGTGATGTGTGTGTGTGTGTGTGTGTATGTGTGTTGAGGTACATTGTGGAAGTCAAAAGGACATTCTAGAGGAGTTCATTTTCTCTTTCTATCACATGGTTCCTGGGGATCAAATGCATGTCATAGGCTCGGCAGCAAGCACCCTTAGTCGTTGCTAAGTCATCTTGCTGTCTTGAGAATATATTTTTAAATCTCTTTTTTAAAAAATATATTTTATGCATATGGATGTTTTGCCTGCATGTATGTTTGTGTATCCCACGTGTACCTGGTGTCTGTAGAGGCCATTAAGAGAGTGCTGAATCCCTTGGAACTGGAGTTACAGATGGTTATGAGCTGTCATGGGGGTGCTAGGAATCAAAAAGAAGTAATAGCATACATTTCACAGGAAGAAAAGAGTGTCTCTTTGGCATCCTTGTTTCTCAAACAGAACAGGTTCATAGATAGGCTTCTAGCGAATCCTTGCTCCTCTGTGACAATCTCATTCTTTCAGTCCTATGGAAGAATATCCAGTGCTCTTAACTGTTAAGTCATCTCTCCAGCCCAAAGAGTACTTTTTCAAAGTACAGCTCTATGCAATAAAATACTTGGGTTACAAGGGAGCAGTCCTGTGGGCTTGGGAAACTGCATATGCCTGTATATCAGCCATGTCTATTAGAATAGAGAATATAACCATCAATTCAGAAGGTTCCACCATGTTCCCTTCCAGCTAATCCTCTCCACCACCTGCACAGGCAAACCCAGGAATTCCTTCACCATAACCTGGCTGTGGTATGTCCCCCCACCTTCTATAACATAACAGGAAAGGAATTGGACAGTGTGTTCTAGCTGATTCTGTTCACCATAATGTTTCTGGGCTTCAACCAGAATTTTATATGTGTCAGTAGCACATTATTTTTTATTGCCAAATAATACTTTGCCACATGAATGCACAACTAGGTTATGCAGAATCTTGTTGATGAGTACTTGATTTGTGTCCAGTTGATCTCTTATGGAAAGAAGTACTATGAATATTCTGAAACAATCATCACTATGGACATATGCTTCATTTGTCTTGAATAAATTAATTTGTGTTAAATGGCAAAGAAGCTTTCTTTAAAGGTGTGCAATGCAGTAACAGCATACATCTTACAGGAAGAAAAGATGGTGTCTCTTCAACTTCCCTGATTCTAGGACAGAACAGGTTTGTACATATGAATACTTGCTCCTCTGTGAAAATTTCATCTTCTTGGTCCACAGACATCCTGATCTCTCCATCATTCTCAATAAGCCCTTCTCTTTCTTCTTAAACCAGTGAACATTCTCTATATGCCTTCTATATGGCAGACCCATTTTTTTTTTGAGACAGGGTTTCTCTGTGTAACACTGATGACTATCCTGGAACTTGCTCTGTAGATGAGGCTGGCTTCAAACTCACAGAGTTCCAGAGTGCCACCTGCCTCTGCAGTTGTAGACACTAATCCTATCTGCTCAGGTCCCCCTACCCATCAGACCTCATATAATTGCAATTATTTTCTTAGAGGTTCCATTGTCAAATACAAACACAATAAATTGGGACTTTAGTATCTAGTCCTATCTAATATATCTAATATATTAGGACCAAAATATTTACTCCATAAATTTCATTGTAGTAAATGAAAGAAAACATTATAAATAATTATAAATATCAAAAATAATGAGCATCATGGTGAGAAGCATTGCAGTATGTAGGCAGACATGGTGCTGGAGAAGGAGCTGAGAGTTCTACATCTTGATCCTCAGGCAACAGGAAGTGAACTGTATCCCACAGTAGGTGTAGCTTGAGCATAGGAGACCTCAAAACCCACCCCCTACAGTGACACACTTCCTCCAACAAGGCAATACCTACTCCTAATAGTGCCATTCCCTTTGAGGGCCATTTTCTTTCAAACCACCACAGCAGCATAGCTGCTAGGCAAGCTCTCTATCAAGAGAGCTACATTCCCAATCCTAAGTCTCTTAATTTTGCTTCCTTGTTATGATATAAAGAATAATTTTTGATCCTTATATGATCCACCTTGTGGATCCTAAATTCTCTTCAAGGTCTTATCCAATCATCTTTGGAGGTCAATGACTCAAAATATGAATCTTCAGACCTCAGTGATCTCTCTAAGTCCAAGTCTCACACCTTCAGCTTCTTCCTGGACATCTTACTAGCTGAGGTCAACATTAATTCAAAACAAACATGGAAAAAACAAAAAGTATCCTTCTGTCACCTCTGCACTTTGCTCTGTTCTCCATGACACCCCATCTCTAAAGCAGACACGTGACCCAGCCTTGCTAGGTAGTTCCCCCACCATATAGGAAAGAGCTTGGAGAATGGATCTTGTAAGGGCATTCTAGATTCCTCACTGAGGAAGGAGAACTGCTTTCCATTTCCCCAAGGCCTTCCTATCATTTCTAAAGGCTCACAAATCCTAAGGATTAAGGACTTAAGGAACACCTTAATGCCAACCCATTACACCAACCCATTACACTTGCTTAGCCTATGCCTCCCCCACTGTGGCTCATGGTTTTGATAGCACTGCATGTGGTTTTTGTTTTGTTTTTGTTTGTCAACAGCATGGCTAGTGAGGGAATTGGCACCCTGGGCATCTGGTACTAACATTCTGATGCCAGATATCATAAATATTTGCTACCACAAAGACCTAATCAATGGGAAGAACTTTATAGTCCCGTGGCACGCTGTGGATATTACAGACCAGAATTACTAGTAGTACTCCCTGGAACAAAACCTTCTAATCTTGTGAGCAGCCTTAAATAAAGTCACTGGGATTTAAAAGAAAGTAATTCAATGGAGTTTTGTACCTGTCCTGTTCCCTAGGGTTTATCACTAAGAGTCTGTTTTTCCTAATTCTTAATATATAATAGGATGATGGCAACCTGCTTCCTTTGAAGTGAAGACTGGCGTGCGACTTGCATTGGCTAAAGGGATGTGAGCGCAAACAGTGTGGACTGCTGTTGGCAGAAGCTTTGAAAGTCTGCAAAGGAAGCTGGACAGTGGCAACAGTGCACACCTTAAATCCCAGCACTCGGGAGGCAGAGGCAGGCAGATCTCTGTGAGTTTGAGGCCAGCCTGGTCTTCAGAGTGAGTTTCAGGACAGCCAAGACTACATGATGAAATCCTGTCTCGACCCCCTCCCCCCACAAAAAAATCTGTGCATGCATCATGTGTCTCCTTGCCCTATCTCAGGAGAAGTCTGAATTGAGATGCAGCTTTTTACCAGCTGGGGACTCCCAGTGAGGAGGACACATGTTGCACGACTGTGTAGTCCAAGCAAGAGAAACTTTCAGCTAAGTCATTAGGACTGGGGATGTCACTCCAGCACACGCTAGCCACTCCCGACCAAATGTAATTAATCGCCTTGCTCCTGTCACATGTCTCCAGCAGACAAGCTGCCATTCCTGACTAAGCGTCACCCTGGGCTTTCAGAAGTCCACTCTCTTTAGCTCATCTCTCAGGAACACAGTATCCTGAAGACACCTGAACACAAGTCTGCCCCCGTGGCTATGAATTAGCACAGTCATCTGGGCTGGGCATGTGGGTCAGTGGTAGAGTGCTTTGGGCCCATGGAAGCCCTGGGTTCCTTTTCCAGCACTATGGAATGAATCAGCACACAAAGAAGGGTGGTATCTGCTGTCTAGACTACAGCAACCTAACAGAATTTGATATCAGAATGTTAGCTGCCCCAGTGGCCTTGATGAAAAGAGGCACAGTGGTGTCTCCTTATGTCTGGTTTCACCGTCCAGCTTCAATATCTAGGGTCAATACTAACTAAAAGATTATTACGTGGAAAATACTAAAAGTGAGCAATTCTTGAATTTTAGCTTGCACACCATTCTGAGTAGCATGATGACCCAATGTTTCAGCACCTCCAGGGGACCCGGGATGCATCTATCACGTGTAACAGGAGACAGACTACCATTTAATTTGCCCCACTGTCCAAGTCTTCTTGTTAAACTGTTTCATTTGAGGTGTTGTGACCACATAACGAATTATCCAAGCCAAATATGAGAGTAAAGAGAGCCGAGGTGACGGCCCCAAACAAGACACAGGGTGCACTGATTCTCCTTCCAGCATGTTACAAGCTTCAGGTCCAGAACTGTGAGAAAAATTCCTAGAGGCATTATCTGAGCCGAGGTCATCATAGCCAGGAAATGCGACCCAAGGCCCAAGAAGAACCATCTGGTGAAGCGAATGTGTTTATCAGAGCCTGCTCTCTGCTTTTACTATTCTATGTGCCATTGGGCTGAATGAGAGCAGCTGTGTCCCTAAGTAGGCACCAGCGAATAGCAGGAGACACACAAACATAGCCCAGGGCCCAATGCAAAACCCAGCCGTCAAGCCTGCACACAACACAGAAACACTAGCATCGTCTCCCTCCCACTGCTCAGCCTGGGAGTCATTTGAGAGGAAGAAGAATAAAGTTAGGAGAGAGTCTTAGTAGGGAAAAAACAAACTGAGTAAGAAGAATAAAAATTATTTAAACAAAGCTTAACTAAATGCACCTCCTGCGACCATTTGTCTCCTTGTAGGTCTGTGAGAAACACCATTGTTAGTAAATATTATAAAAGACGGCTGAATTGTCTAGTTAACAGAGTTTAGGAGATAGCTGCTAAATCCTGGACTCTTTTGGATGTGGCTTGTAGTCAAGATAGGTTCTTGTTCTCTCTCTCTCTCTCTCTCTCTCTCTCTCTCTCTCTCTCTCTCTCTCTCTGTGCATGTGTGTGTGTTTGCGTGTGTGCGCGTGCATGTTCAGTGCTCTGAGACACACATGTGGCTGCGCACACGGAGACCATAGTCAACCTCGGGGACCACCTACCTTGAGGACCTTTGCTAGGCTGTCTGGCCAGTGAGTCCTCGAGTCTGTATTCATCTCCCAACACTGGCATTTCAAGTATGCACCATGCCTGACTTTTTACTGGGTGCTGAGAATTGGACACAGGTCCCCATGCTTGCATGGTAAGCACTTTCACGGCCATCTCCCCAAACCTCTCACTGACTTTTGTGGAAGAATATTTTAAGGTCAGCCCAAGCCCCACTTGACTACATCTGTTTCATGAGATGTGGGTACTAGCCCAAGGAATCCCTGCCTCAAACAGGGTTCAAGGATGGAAATATGATCAGAAAGGACAACTCTGCGGTTTTCCTAACATTGAAAAACATCGAGACTGTGAGTTTCCTAGCACTGATATAACATGCCGCACACACTATTAGCAATAGGAACAGACTCACAGATGTGGTAGCCAGGAACGAAAGTCAAGGAGTGAGCGTGTTCTCTCTAAAGTGTCGGAGAGGAGGGCATATAAAACTCTGTCCATGTCTCTTATTTCCGGCAGTTATTGGCAATCCTTGGTGTTCCTTGCTTGTAGCTACACTGCTTCACTTCCTGTCTGCCTGTCATGGCTGTCTATGTCTTTATGCTGGGTTCTTGGCATACTCAGCTGTACGCCTGAGGACAGGAGTCATATCACACACGGATTTACCCATCTTTACTATAAACTCACCTTAACCAGCGTCCTGATTACAACTAGAAAGATTACTGACATGATCATAGTCTTATTTGGGTTTCTATTGCTGTGATCCAGCTAACTGCTGGCAGCACACCACAATTCTGATCTCAGTACTAGGGAGGCAAAGGCAGGGAAATCTCTGAGCTTGACGTAGCCTGGTCTACCAAGTGAATTTCAAGACATCCAGGGATTTACAGAGAAATCTTGCCTTAAAAACAAAACAAAAAATAACCAACCAAAAAAAAAAAATAATAACCTACCATGACCAAAAGCAAGTGGGAAGGAAAAGATTCATTTCATCTTACAATTTATGGTCTGAGAAAGTTTACGGACATATAGAAAGACACCGAGTTATGATAAAGGCAGAGGCACCGATGTGCCTGCAAGCCAAGTGACAGCATCACGATTGCTGGATGCTATGGGATATAGGAGAACTTTCTCTTCTGATGAGAACACCATCCATTAGGGTTATAAGCCCATCAGCTCCAGAATAGACTTAATCCAGGCAATTAATTTTAAAGAGTTATTACACTTTTAATTATGCGCAGATGTCTGCATCTGTGTGTGGGAATGTGTCCATGTACATGCAGACGACCTCGGAGTCCAGAATAAGACATTAGAACCCCGGAGGCTGGAGGTACAGGTGGTTGTGAGCTGCTTAGCGTGGGTGCTGGGAACCGAACTCCAGTGCTCTGGAGAAGCATCAGGTGATCTTAACTGCTGGGTCATCTTCCCACCCCCTTAGCCTAGGTAATTATATCTGCAACAGCCCAACCCTATTTGCAAATAATAGAAGTTGCATACTGAGATTCTAGCATGGATACAAATGGGGTGGGATGGGGTTACACAATTTACTCCTGTGTATTCTTCCTTACCCACACAAAGCCTTTACAGAAAATCACAGAGTGGTCATAAGACCAACCTAAATGAAAGCACAAAATCTCTTATGAAAAAAGTTTATAATCTGAAACCATTTCAGATGAACAGTATCGTTGCCAAAATAGCACAAAGCAATCTTCTCTACCCTCCATCTAACTTGTTCCTGTCTTATAAAACCATGGACGGTTTATATACAACCGAGACACTGGCATAGCGCTCCCATCTGAACTGAGACACTGGCATGGTGCCCCCATCTGAACTGAGACACTGGCATGGTGCTCCCATCTGAACTGAGACACTGGCATGGTGCTCCCATCCACGCATGTGCTGCTATTTCACCACGTTTTCCACCAATATCCTTCTCATTCAGGATCCAAGTTATAATTCTATATTGAATTCAACATAGCATTTTAAGAAAGGAAAAGATCAAACTTCTCTTATTCCCCAAGGATTTTAGATTCTTCCTTCTCCTGATCCCCCGGGGCCCTGGGCCCTCATTCCTTTGCTCCCCACCCAACTTCAATCTTCCCTCCTTAGCTGTCCCAGGACCCCACATCCTCTCTCAGCTATTTGCCTTCTCCTGGCTCTATGTCTTATCCGCATACCTTTCCAGACTGGGTCCCTCATTGAAAGCCAAGTTTGTTCTTAACAAGCTTGAGGTCACAGGGCCGCCTGAGAACCTAACAGCTCACAGACTTTCCTCTGGAAACAGGAGAGACTTTGTCCTCAGTCTCAGAGCTGTTAGCGTTCCATCTCCTTCACCTCTTACCAAGGGACAGGACACACACCTTAGTATCTCCTCAGGTGATATTGGCTTGGCCCCCGAGGGAGTAGATTCCTCATGAACCTCAGCACATCTTACCATCAAGCCTTCCCCCGACATTCTTAAGATCCTTGACATCATAGCAATGTTTTGGACTTTGGTTTTGGGGCACCCCAGCAACTCCACCTGCTGCCTTGGGCTAAAGCCAAAAACTAACATCCAGGCAGATATCTTCAGCCAATGGGGCTGCCAGTGTAGAATCCCCATAAGCTGTCCTGGACCAATGCTAAGACTACGTTGTAGGAAACAACTCAGAACCAAACATAGCTTAGTTCACACTCCATGCTATCATGTGAATTTTGACAACGAGAAAATGACTCTAGTATGTGGAACAGTACTGAGAAGCTCTGCCAACTTCTGACCATCACAGAAACATGGAAGGGGCCATGGTGTGCTTCTACATTTGGAAGGGACATGAGAAGTCTCCTGATGTGGGAACATTTATCAATCTGCATGCTTTCTTAAGCATACACATCAGCCCTTCTGACAGATATCAAGGTTAAAAACAAACAAACAACAACAATAAAAAAGTGTTGGAGGTTAAGAGCACTGGATGCTCTTTCAGAGGACCTGGGTTCAATTCCTAGCACCCACATGGCAACTCACAACTCCTGTAACTCCAGTTCCAGGGGATCCAGCATCCTTACACAAGCATACATGCAGGTGAGACTCCATGTACATAAAATAAAAATAAATCTTAAAAAATAAGTTAAAAATAAAAAACCAAAACCTCTTGGCTCTCAGCTTGCTCATGCTTTATCAACAACCATTCCACAAACCCTGCTCCAGCCCCACTTCTGCTGCCGCTCTCGGCTGTCATCCTCTGCCACACCTCACAGTCAAGGACAGTCCAAGCGTGTTCTGGGCTAGGGACAACCGCTGAAGACCTCTGTAGTCCATTCTGCTCTGAGTGTCACATTTTCTCCAGCCAGGATCACTCAACACATCCAGGCCCAACCGAAAAACAGCAGGGTTGGGAGAACAAAGTGATGATAATGACATATAATAATAATAATAATAATAATAATAATAATAATAATAATTCCTAGTAACACAGCTGAGTCAGGGGAACAAGCCCAGTTGCCTTACCTTCTGCAAATGGTTCCCATTCATAAAACCGGCCCATGAATGGCTTGTTGTTGTAGGATGCACACTGGACCTCCCGGATACTTCTACCACTTTCCGGACATGCCTAAGAAAGCAGATATAAAATATGCAGTTAATGTCCATGCCTTTTTTTTTTTTTTTTTTGGTTTTTTGAGAAGGGTTTCTCTGTAGCTTTGGTCCACGTCCTGGAACTAGCTCTTGTAGACCAGGCTGGCCTCAAACTCACAGAGATCTGCCTGCCTCTGCCTCCCGAGTGCTGGGATTAAAGGCGTGCGCCACCACTGCCCGGCAGTCCACGCTTTTGTAATTGTTTTTTTTTTTTTCTAATTTTATGTGCATTCTTGTTTTGTCATGGGTGTCATATCACCTGGAAATGTAGTTACAGACAGTTGTTAGCTGCCATGTGGGTGCTGGGAATTGAACCTGGGTCCTCTGGAAGAGCAGTCAGTGCTCTTCACCACTGAGCCATTTCTCCAGCCCCACTTTTGTAATCTTAGTATACCTTTCAACTCTGAATAACAGGCCTCTTCCAATGAAACCAGGACTTCTGGAAATTTTCTGGTCATCTTTATTAAATCTTTTGGGGCCAGGAGTGTAGCTCAGTGGGGACCGTTGTTCCTTTAGCCTATAGTACTCTAGTCTTAGATAACCCAGTACTGCATGAATAAATGCATAAGCAAATAAAAATAATAAATGAATTTAACAGCTGAGGAGATGGTTCAGTGATAAAGATCAAACACAAGCATCTGCACTTGGGATTCCTCAGAATCCATGTTTAAAAAGAAGAAACGGAGAACAGAGGCTCACACCCATAACCCCGGCACTGGAGAGGCAGGGAACAGAGGCTCTCTGGGGCTCACTGATCAGCCAGTCTGGCCAAACTGGCCAGGCCCAGGTTCAGTGCAAGGCTGTATCTAAAGAAGCGGATAGATAAGGCTCAGGGGACATTGCAGAGGAGGTGGTAGAAAGGCTCTAAGAGGGCCAGAGATATGCTGGGAGATTCTGTCTCCTAGTAACGTCAGAGGCTACACCTGTCAAGTCTCACCAACATGATCACCCAAATGTGAGCTGAAGAAGGATGTCACCAAAGAACATGTCAAGACCGGACAGGCAAAGCCTGTGAGTCTCAACCCTACACAAAGGACTTAAGGCAACAGAGGAAAGCTGGGAGGGACAGGCGGTCTTCCCCAGGCAGCACACCAATCGGCTGTCTAGTGCCAAATGGTCAGCCCTGAAATATACATACAAGTAACATTATACGGACTTTATACGTTATATTTATCAATATGTATGTATATATGCATGCAATAACAGTTTGTGATAAAAAGAGGTCATTAATTTGGACGAGAGAGGGGAAGAGTGTAGGGAGGGTTCGGAGGGAGGAGAGGAGAGGAGAGAGGGGAAGAGTGTAGGGAGGGTTCGGAGGGAGGAGAGGAAAGGGAGAGATGCTGCAGTTAAATTATCAAAAAGAAAAAATACTCAAAAAGATAAGGTGGAGAGCAACAGAGAAGGCCATCAGACATTACCTCTGGCCTCCACATACCCATGCACATACCTGCACATGTGCACACGCATACACACGTGATAAAAATTTAAGACTAATCTAATGCAGATCTTCAGGCTTCACTGCAGATTAGAATCATTGTGAGAATGATAATGTTTCTTTTCTTTTCTTTAAACAAAGCAAAAACCTCCCAGGTTAATTTCTTACAAACCACTTGCCGAGCCTTCAGCTTTGGACCACTAAGTGTGCTTCCCTCTCTCGTAAAGTCAGACCTTGTGCGTGTCCTTCGTCTGCCATGGGACAATGTCACAGCTAACACATCCAGAGCATTGCCCAGGCCCTCTTCAAATATATTTCACATGTCACTCATTCAATCCTCAGTCACTAATAGGCAAATGTCATAGTTTCATAGATTATTTCACAGATGGGCCAACTGAGGCACAGAGGTGACGTGGATTTCAATCCATTCAGGGCGGTGCCCATCACATGCTCTGCTCT